>NC_092171.1:3667500-4410000 GCF_045791955.1 Oncorhynchus clarkii lewisi | reverse complement strand
CTGTGCTGTTTGTAACTACCCTGGTAGGTTGACTGATAACCTGAACCAGGTTGCAGGCACTGGTTACAGTTTGAAGCTTTTTCTTGAGCGGGCAGCTTAATGAAAGCCAGTCAATATTTAAATCACCCCCTGAAAGTTTACCCCTCTGTTGATATCACATACATTATCAAGCATTTCACACATGTTATCCATATACTGACTGTTAGCACTTGGTGGTCTATAGCAGTTTCCTACCAGAATGGGTTTTGGGTGAGGCAGATTAACCTGTAGCCATATTATATCAACATTATTTAACATGAGATTGTCTCTTATCTACAGGAATGTGGTTCTGAATATATACAGAACTACAACCTCCACCATTGGCATTTCTATATTGTCTGTAAATGTTATAACCTTGTATTGCTACCACTGCATCATCAAAGGTATTATCTTAGTGAGTTTCAGAGACAGTCAGAATATTAATTTTATCTGTTACTAGTAAATTATTAAGCTACATATGTTTAACGCGGACTGTTTTGAGCGCTTTTCTTCTGTGATGCTTGATTTATTTTCATTGCTTTGCTGGGAAGCTTAGCAGAAGTAGATATGTTATTTGTTAGTGCAGGGTGAGCTGCTCACAGTGTACTTCCTCATAGGGCACACCAGCTTAGTGCTAACAGTATAAATCTGGTTTTTAGATACATGATTACTGCATACAATAGCTGTAGGATCAGCAGAGGCATTCAGTACAGGTAAAGGGACATACATTTGGTTACTTACATTGTCCACCAACACCCCTGGTATAATGTACAATTGCTGAAGCATTATGACAACTCAGCGTCACAATGGTAGGGGTTACCTGAGCTGAGTCATTGATAAGTCATTGTCTCAATGCAGCCTTATAATGCTGTGAAAGGAGCCAGGAACCCAAATTATTTGGGTGGATCCCATCCGTGTAAAACGTGTTTTGTTTCCAAAAGGAATTGAAATTGTCAACAAAAGTTTTGCCCATTGCGCTGCAATGATCACTTAGCCAGTTGTGAAGAGAGAATCCTTCAGTTGTGAAGAGAGAATGGTGCTGACCCCTAGAGGGGTCAGTGCCAGATATGATGATCATCTTCTGTTGGCACTCAAAGGTCCCAGTTACATCACAAATGGTCCTTTTTGTTCGACAATGTCCTTTATATATCCATAACTCAGTTTAGCTGGCGCGCTTCAGTCAATAATCCACTCCCTCCATCAAAATGCATACAAATCCCAAACGTTACTAATAAACGTATCCAAACACAAGTCAAACAACGTTTATAATCAAACCTTAGGTATCCTAATACGCAAATAAACTATAAAATTTAAGGCGGAGAATAGTATGTTCATTAACGGAGATAAATAAGAAAGAACGCGCTTTCCTCCACCCGCTTGGAAACACTACAGCCAAAATGGGAGCCACCTAGAAAAACTACAATTTCTGGGTCATTTTTTCCAAAAACCAGCCTGAAACTCTTTCTAAAGACTTGACATCTAGTGGAAGCCCTAGGAACTGCAATTTGGGAGGACTTGGGCTTATAGTTTATAGTACTAGCTGTTGAAATCAGTGTTATGCTGAATGTTTTTTTTGGGGGGGGGGGGGGGTGGTTTGTCCTCGGGGTTTCGCCTGCCATATCAGTTCTATTTAATCTCAGACATAATTGTAACAGTTTTAGAAAATGTGGAGTGTTTTCTATCCAAATCTGCCAATTATATGCATATCCTAGC
Organism: Oncorhynchus clarkii lewisi; assembly: GCF_045791955.1. Classification (NCBI taxonomy): domain Eukaryota; kingdom Metazoa; phylum Chordata; class Actinopteri; order Salmoniformes; family Salmonidae; genus Oncorhynchus; species Oncorhynchus clarkii. The sequence continues at coordinate 4,408,269 of NC_092171.1, read as the reverse complement.
TTCTGGGCCTGAGAAACAGGCAGGTTACTTTGGGCCCGCTTTTCATCCGGACGTGAAAATACTGCCCCCTATCCCAACAGTTTTTAACATAAATATATAACTTTGGCCAACACATTCATTTTAATGACATCAACTGTTTCAAACTTGCCAAATAGTTAACCAATTACTATGATGTATCGTCCCTTAGGATCAGCAATTACCTCAGAAGATACAAAGGGGTTAGATTTATCATCCAAAATTTCAGCACCTCTTGATTTACTATGTAAGTTGAACAGTTTACCAACCCAGTCCCTGCAAATCAGAAAGTGCTCACTAGTCCTCAAGTGAGTATCTTGTATAAATGCCAGATTCGCCTTCAAAGCCTTTAAATGTGTCATCACCTGCTTACGTTTCACAGGGTTGTTAGCCCCTTTGATGTTTCACGAAATATACTTGATGGTATTATTCCGGGAACCCTGAGCACTCCCGTTAGACAATCCTTTCATTAGAGCATAGAGTGGAAAAGCAATGAATACCCAAAAACCCCGGGATAACTTGTCTCAGAGTAATAATGTATTTGGAAAAGGTATAGGGGGAAAAACACTGAAAAGACAATGGCATTAGAACTGAACAATTCAACCTCCTGCCCCTCACCCCAGACAATACCTCCCCAAAAGAGGTACAAGCCTAAATAGAACATGTTTTCTCATTTTGAGAGTGCGACGTTAAACCCACAGTCCCACACTTTAAAGTGGGGAAGCAGCTCCCTTGTCCGAGATTCTCCATCTTCTCATGGAAAAAGTGCACTCGAATATCAGGGGGCCTTTCACCGTCCCAGGGCTTGGATGCAGTGACCGGTGGGCACGATCAATCAGGGGTGTCTCGTACATGGCAAGAACATCCTTCAGCAGCCCAGTGACTAAATCCGTGGCGCAAGGCATTTCTGTGTTTTTTTTGTTGTAAATGTTAACATCCCAATTTTGCGTTAACATCCCTAGTGACTGTTACCTGTGTAAATGTGCTCTAGCGGACCTGTGTATTTGCTTTAGGGAAGAATCACATCAAGCAGCCAGTCGAGATCCCCCGCCTCTTGAGTTTTTAGCTCAACTGTGCTGTCAAAGCGAACAGGCCCTGAATGTCAACTAATTCAAATGCGAATATGTACTTTTCACCCAACTGAATTTAAGAGAAAGGGGCTTTTTTTACAGTTTAGTTCCCTCACCTCTCTGGTCTGTTCCATTTCTCTGGCCATCTTTCCCCCTTTTCTGTGGTATGATTCATGTCTCTCTGATGTAATAAATCTGTCAAGTGGTTCTGTAAAGTGTCTCGACGGTGGCTTTGTGAATGACTGGTTTTTGTCTTGTCCCTCCGCTCAGCGTCCTCTGATGAAGACAAGGCTTCAGGCGATGAAGGTCTTCCAGACGAAGATTCTGATGTAAGTGGTACTGAGACAAAGGGGCTGTGGGTGGGAAGGAATGCAGATGGGTTGTGAAACGCCTACTCAAGTTTATATGGCGGTGTTGTAAAGCAGGCTTTTGCTCTTGAACAAACACATTCTCACAGATCATTATGTTTATTGTTAGTTTGACTTGTTTGACTTGTGAACTGCGGTCTTTTACTGAGTTGTTGGGTTGACCTGGGAATTTGTCTGTGCAGAACTGGGAGGAGGATGGCATAGAGGATGAGACTATGGAAGACGAGCATAGAGAAGAAGAGACGGAGGAAGGCATGAGGACGGAATCCAAAGCTAACGGTGATTCCGACATGGAACCGGGAAACGAGAGCGAGGAAGAGTGATGCTCTTCAAAGGAAACAATCTCAAAATGAACACACAAAAATGGACCTGAGATTGATGTACTTTTATTTTCATGCTTTGTTTTTATTGTATCAGAACATAAATGGTTCCACAAAAAAAAATGGACAGGCAGTGGGTGCGTGTGACCGGCTGTGAACGAGGCCTATTCTTTTCCCAGGACAGCCAACAAAGGCGGGAACGTGTTATCCCCACAACCAAGCTGAAAGCCCCATATTTTGAATATTTTCCAGAGATTCAAGACCCATGCTTCTGTCCCAATCTCCTCCTTTCTCCACTTTGTCTGTGGTTCTGGGTGTAAATCAAGTGTGACCCCCCCCCCCCCACTGTTTATTCCAGAGAAATGGTGGCCTTGTTGCCTGACATGGGATGCATCCAAATGGCTCCATATTCCCTACATACAGTTGATGTCGGAAGTTTACATACACTTAGGTTGGAGTCATTAAAACTCATTTTTCAACCACTCCACAAATTTCTTGTTAACCTGTCTAGGACTGTCCGGAACCCCTCGGCAACATCCAATGAAATTGCAGGGCGCCAAATACAAATCTCATAAATACAAGTATTAGGCACCATTTTAAAGATACAATTCTCGTTAATCCAGCCAGTGTCTGATTTCAAAAATGCTTTAAAGCGAAAGCTCCACAAACGATTGTTAGGTCACCACCAACTCACAGAAAAACCCAGCCATTTTTCCAGCCAAAGAGAGGAGTCACAAAAAAAGATGGCAATTAATCACTAACCTTTGGTCTTCATCAGACGACAGTCATAGGAATTCATGTTACACAATACATGTATATTTTGTTCAGTAAAGTTCATACTTATATCCAAAAATCTTAATTTACATTGGCGTGTTACGTTCAGTAGTACCAAAACATGCAGTGATATTGCAGAGAGCCACATGAATTCACAGAAATACTCATAAATGTCGATGAAAATAAAAAATTTAGACATGGAAATATAGATACACTTCTCCTTAATGCAACCGCTGTGTTTGATTTTAATACAACTTTACGGTAAAAGCATAATCTGAGAACGGTGCTCAGAGCCCAAACCAGCCAGAGAAATATCCGCCATGTTTGGTAGTCAACATTATTCATAAACAGTATTATAAATATTCACACACCTTTGATCTTCATCAGAATGCACTCCCAGGATCGCAGTTCCACAATAAATGCTTGTTTTGTTCGATAATGTCCATTTATGTCCAATAGCTTCTTTTGTTAGGTCGTTTGGTAAACAAATCCAAATGCGCGATCTGGTCCTTTCGGACGAAACTTTCAAAAGGTTATATTACAGGTCGAAGGAACTTGTCAAACTAAGTATAGAATCAATCTTTAGGATGTTTTTATCATAAAAGTTCAATAATGTTCCAACCGGAGACTTCTTCTCTGTCTGTAGAGAAGCAATGGAACGACAGCTACCTCTCAAGTGAAAGCGCGTGACTGAGAACGAAGCTGAAGGCAGACCACTGACCCAAAGAGCTCCCATCCGGCTCCACATCACCGTAGAATCCTCATTCAAGTTTCTAAAGACGGTTGACATCTAGTGGAATCCTTAGGAAGTGCAACAACCAATATCCCACTGTATTTAATAGGGGTGAGTTCAAAAACTACAAACCTCAGATTTCCCACTTCCTGTTTGGATTTTTTCTCAGGTTTTTGCCTGCCATATGAGTTCTGTTATACTCACAGACATCATTAAAACAGTTTTAGAAACTTTGGTGTTTTCTATTCAATAATAATGTTAGCATCTGGGACTGAGTAGGAGGCAGTTCACTCTGGGCACGCTATTCATCCAAAAGTGAAAATGCTGCCCCCTATCCCAAAGAAGTTAACAAACTATAGTTTTGGCAAGTCGGTTAAGACATCTACTTTGTGCACAACACAAGTCATTTTCCCAACAATTGTTTACAGACAGATTATTTCACTTATAATTCACTGTATCACAATTCCAGTGGGTCAGAAGTTTACATACACTAAGTTGACTGTGCCTTTAAACAGCTTGGAAAATTCCAGAAAATGTCATGGCTTTAGAAGCTTCTGATAGGCTAATTGACATAATTTTAGTCAATTGGAGGTGTACCTGTGGATGTATTTCAAGGCCTACCTTCAAACTCAGTGCCTCTTTGCTCGACATCATGGGAAAATCTTTCTGAAAGGCCGCTCAGCAAGGAAGAAGCCACTGCTGAAATGTCTTATGGTTTGATGAAACAAAAATAGAACTGTTTGGCCATAATGACCATCGTTATGTTTGGAGGAAAAAGGGGAGGAAATGGGAAAACCATCCCAACCGTGAAGCACAGGGGTGGCAGGATCATGTTGTGGTGGTGCTTTGCTGCAGGAGGGACTGGTGTTCACAAAATAGATGGCTTCATGAGGAAGGAACATTATGTGGCTATATTGAAGCAACATCTCAAGACATCAGTCAGAAAGTTAAAGCTTGGTCGCAAATGGGTCTTCCAAATGGACAATGGCCCCAAGCATACTTCCAAAGTTGTAGCAAAATGGCTTAAGGACAACAAAGTCAAGGTATGGGAGTGACCATCACAAAGCCCTGACTTCAACCTTATAGAGCATTTGTGGGCAGAACTGAAAGTGTGTGCGAGCAAGGAGGCCTACAAACCTGACTCCGTAACACCAGCTCAGCTCTGTCAGGATGAATGGGCCAAAATGCACCCAACTTTTTGTGGGAAGCTTGTGGAAGGCTACCAAATACTAATTGAGTGTATGTATTCTTCTGACCCACTGGGGAATGTGATGAAAGAAATAAAAGCTGAAATAAATCACTCTCTACTATTATTCTGAAATTTCACTTAAAATAAAGTGGTGATCCTAACTGACCTAAAACAGGGAATTTTTATTCGGATTAAATGTCAGGAACTGTGAAAAATTTAGTTGAAATACACCTTGGCCAAATATATTTGTACTTCTGATTTGAACTGTAGCTCACTACTTCATCTGGCCCGTAGTGCTCAAGTCGAAATTTGTGAACTATATACGGTGCCATTTTGGATGCAACCATGACTAATAGATAATGTCCCCTTGCAATGTAAATCTGTATGAAAGCTGCAGTGTTTGTAGGCGTCCCCTGCTACCCACGAGAATCCTTGAATTAAGTTCAGTCTCCAACTGAACCATTTTTCTCCCAACCCTCTTCTGTTTGTCCTTCACTCCTTTTGTCCAATGAGTTTTTCAGGGCATGGAGATCATTCCACGGCCTAAAATCCTAGCTTGAGGGGTGGCCAGAGAAAATAATTAACTTTGCTCGATTAGGTGAATTAATGGGTTTTCAAAATGGTTGCAGCTCATTTTGTTCATTTACACATCGGTCAACAAATTTGGTTGAAAATCACTCTCCTTGTACTCAGCTGTTGTTTGCTACTTTACTTTTTCTTGAGAGGAAAATACAACTGACTGAATGTTCCTTGACATAGTTTTGCACTTTGTGGGCAGACTAAAAGTTGAATTGATATAAATTATGCTCTTGGGACCTCCTATTTACAGATTATTCAAAAAATGCAACCACGGGTTAGTTGTACAATAGAAACAAAATGACGGGGGTACTATTTGGGGCTGAGATGAGCAGGGTTGCACATGGGTATAAGGACAAACATTAGTCATCTACAGAGCAGATAACCTAAAGCAAGATTTAAAAATACTCCATTAGGACAGAAGGTGGAAAACTACAACAGTTGAATCTACTAAAAGGTAGATCTCTTCAGAAAGTTTAAATCTCTTCACACTTTACAATGTAGGATAATCTGATGAAAGGCACCGAAAATAGAACTAACAAAAGATTCAAGATAGAGCCTGCAAGGCATTACTGTCAATAGCAATGTTTCCATGCAAGTAAAACAATACCGTATTTAAAACAAAAACGAAATCATGACAGCTGTAATGTAAAGTGTTTTTGTACAATTTTATAAATGCTGACAGATCATTTGTCTGACTTGGTTGGATCTTTTTGTGTTAGTAAAATGTAATTATGCGAGAAGTGTTGGTGGAAATGCCTATGTGCAGATATTGATAACCATATCGACATAAACTTGGAGTCATGTTATTACAAGCGTGTTTATTAACAAGAGCATCAGCGACGTCGTACCCACAGCAACTATTAAAACATTACCAATCCAGAAACCGTGGATTGATGGCAGCATTTGCGCGAAACTAAAAGCGCAAACCACTGCTTTTAACCAGGGCAAGGTGACTGGAAACATGACCGTATACAAACAGTGTAGCTATTCCCTCCGCAAGGCAATCAAACAAGCTAAGCGTCAGTATAGAGACAAAGTAGAGTCGCAATTCAACGGCTCAGACACGAGGGATATGTGGCAGGGTCTACATCAATCACGGATTACAAAAAGAAAACCAGCCCCGTCGCGTACCAGGATGTCTTGCTCCCAGACAGAGACTAAACAACTTCTTTGCTCGCTTTGAGGACAATGCAGTGCCACTGACACGGCCCGCTACCAAAACCTGTGGACTCTCCTTCACTGCAGCCGAAGTGAGTAAAACATTTAAACGTGTTAACTCTCGCAAGGTTGCAGGCCCAGATGGCATCCCCAGCCGCGTCCTCAGCATGCGCAGAGCAGCTGCCTGGTGTGTTTACGCACATATTCAATCAATCCTTATCCTAGTCTGCTGTTCCCACATGCTTCAAGAGGGCCACCATTGTTCCTGTTCCCAAGAAAGCTAAGGTAACTGATCTAAAACAACTACCGCCCGACGCACTCACTTCCGTCATCATGAAGTGCTTTGAGAGACTAGTCAAGGACCATATCACCTCCACCCTACCTGACACCCTAGACCCACTGCAATTTGCTTACCGCCCCAATAGGTCCACAGACGAAGCAACCACACTGCCCTAACCCATCTGGACAAGAGGAATACCTATGTGAGAATGCTGTTCATATACAGCTCAGCATTTAACACCATAGTACCCTCCAAACTCTTCATCAAGCTCGAGACCCTGGGTCTCGACCCGACCCTGTGCAACTGGGTGTTAACTCGAAATGACACAACGACAAGGTTCCAGTTTAACAAAGTTTACTATACCGTATGAACACACTCAAAGGTAGCAATTACACTCAAGGCTAGGTCCATCAACAACAAGACTCCCTGCGCAGGCACACTCTTGACTGCTTGATAGCCCCGTAATAACATAAATATAGGAATACTTAAAACATGAACTTAACACTGGGTACTGGACTTTCTGATGTTGTCATGATTGATGCTTGACTGCTGTTTTATTTATCAATCTCATGTAGACCAGCCTACCCGCACTATATCTGCCAGAGTGTCCATGCCAAGACCAGAGTGGGCACATTTGCTATTTAATACAAGTTTTTGACTAATTGGTGGAGTTGAAGATTAGTTGGAAATGCATTGAACTTCAGATTGGATTCAGTATATGGAAAACTTGTGTGCACTACATCGCACACAGATTTTTTTTTTTTATCTGCATTGAGTCCGTTTGGTGGTAAAAGGTGCCTATTTGTGTAGAAATCTCTTGCCAGTTGGATGGAAACCTAGCTCCGATTTCTCGAGCGTTCATACCACAAGGCTGAAAAGCACGTTGGCTATTAGACCTGGGAGTCTCAAGTGGGGATTCAACTCCCACGGCGCCATATTATACCACCTAGAAACCTGAAGATTGATGCTTTCTAAAGAGCACCCTGATGTATTCCTGTAAGGCCTTGATGTATTCCTGTAAGGAACACCTTCCCATTTTAGCTGAGCAAACCTCTGGAGGCGGAGAGTGCAAATCTGAATGTGCTTCAACTGTGTGTCATTCATCATATGTGGTGGTATCCCAAATTCCTTTTGTAACGTGAAATGAAGTGAACTAGGCCTATATGTAAGATTTTTATTTACACACACACACATATATATATATATATATAATGAGCTAGACTCCTTCTTTTACAAAGTGATCAAACTCGATCCCCTGTGTGATTAACTTGAAGTAATGTATAATGCGTAGTCTTCATTTACCCATTTAAAGGTCCAATGCAGCCTATTTTATCTATTTATGATTGTCCTTTTCAAAGGCCCAGTGCAGTCAAATGTGATTTTCCTTTTGTTTTATATATTTCCACACAGGTTGGAATAATACTGTGAAATTGTCACAAATTAGAATGCCCTATAGCTTCAACATGGTTAACGCTATAATTTTGATATCATGGATGGTCAGTAGTAACATTTCTTCAGTCCCATCCCACAGATTTTTTTTTTTTTTGTGGATCATTGTCCGCTGTCCAGCATCTGTCAATGGATCCCTCCCATTGGTAGGTGTGGTTTTGTTTCCCTGTCCAATGAATGACAATCTTTGAAAGACTAATGCAGGGACAAACTAATCGGAACTAGAAACAAAAAAAGTCTGACTTGCTAACTGGTTGAACGCAGCACGTGTAAACAACCAGTCGGACATTTCAGAGTTTCCTAGTTCTGACTAGCACGCTAAGGCCAAGATTAAAGCAGATCAGTGATAATCAGCGGTAACCGACAATTGCATAGCATATCAATGTCTTTATCTGGGGCGATGTCAGAGGTGTAACTGAGGTGGAGCTGTCAAATTGGTGAGCGGCTGCTCTTGTGGTTGTCACAAAGCCACACCAGTGATTATATCCCACCCACGTTACAAATTCAGAACTAGGCTATATATACATTTTCCAGGTCCCTCCCCTCCATGTTTAGAATCTATGTGAATACATTTTGAGTCACTTGATAGTGGTTCGAGTGTTGGGCCAGTAACCGAAAGGTTGCTGGATCGAATCCCTGAGCTGACGTAAAAATCTCTCGTTCAAATCAAAATCTCTGATGGAAATGGAAATCTCTGATTTTTTGGTGGCCTTCCTAAACCAGGATTCAGACACGGCAAGGACATCAGGGTTGGCTGAGTGTGCTAAAGCAGTGAGTAAAACAAACTTAGGGAGGAGGCTTCTGATGTTAACATGCATGAAACCAACGCTTTTTAGATTCCAGAAGTCAACAAACGAGAGTGCCTGGGGACACGCAGGGCCTGGGTTAACCTCCACATCACCCGAGGAACAGAGGAGGAGTAGGATGAGGGTAAGGCTAAAGGCTAGCATAACTCGTCGTCTAGTGGGTTGTGGACAGAGAATGAAAGGAGCAGATTTCTGGGAGTGGTAGAATAGATTCAGGGCATATTGTGCAGACAGGGGTATGGTGGGGTGCGGGTACAGTTGAGGTAAGCCTAGGCACTGAGTGATAAGAGAGGTTGCATCTCTGGACATGCTGGTTATACTGGGTGTCTTATGTTTGACCTCTGATGATATTAATCCTGATGTGACCTATGCATCCCAACCTCCCATTAACCCCCTGTGGGAGGTGGGACAAAGAAGGTATCTAAGGCATGTACAGTGGGACTTGGGGCTCCGCAGTAAACTAAAACAATGATAATTATCCTAAACAACAGTATACAAGGCATATTGATATTTGAGAGAGACATAAAGCGAGGCATAAAGCAATCACAGGTGTTGATTGGGAGAGCTAGCTAAGTCAACAACGGGTAAGACAACAACAGCTAATCAGCTAAGACAACAACAACAGGTAAAATGGCAATGAATGGGCAGAGAGGGTTGGTTAACTACACACGGTCTGAGTTCGGGGCTAGGGCCGACAGATAAACAAAGGTTAACAAAGTGGAGACCGTGATAAATGAACAGTCCAGCAGGCAGCAGCTATGTAGCCAAGTTATCATAGGGTCCAGTGTACATCAATAGATGGAATAGGGAAGCCGCGGGTTGTCATTGCTACGCTAACACGCGGGAGACCCGGCATTTAAAGATAGCAGTGGTGACTGTTGAGCAGTCTGATGGCCTTGAGATAGAAGCTGTTTTTCAGTGTCTCGGTCCCAGCTTTGATGCACCTGTACTGACCTCGCCTTCTGGATGATAGCGGGCTGAACAGGCAGTGGCTCGGGTGGTTGTTGTCCTTGATGATCTTTTTGGCCTTCCTGTGACATCAGGTGCTGTAGATGTCCTGGAGGGCAGGTAGTTTGCCCCCGGTGATGCGTTGTGCAGACCACACCACCCTCTGGAGAGCCTTGCAGTTGAGGGCGGTGCAGCTGCCATACCAGGCTGTGATACAGCCCGACAGGATGCTCTCAATTGTGCCATCTGGGCCAGCAGCCTTGCGAGGGTTAACATGTTTAAATGTCAAGAGCCGCGACGGTGGCACTGTATTATCCTCAAAGCGGGCAAAGGCGTTTAGTTTGTCTGGAAGTTTGTCTGGTATCCGTGACGTGGCTGTTTTTGTAGTCTGTGATTAACTGTTGACCCTGCCATATATATATACGTCTCGTGTCTGAGCCGTTGAATTGCGACTCCATCTTGCCCCTGATCAAGGCTGTTCCCCGGTAGGTCGTCATTGTAAATAAGAGTTGGTTCTTAATTTTTTATTTAACTACGCAAGTCAATTATTATATACAGTACCAGTCAAAAGTTAAGACACACCTACTAATTTTCTTTATTTTTACTATTTTCTACATTGTAAAATAATAGTGAAGACATTAAGACAATCAAATAACTTATATGGAATCATGTAGTAACCAAATAAGTGTGACACAAATCAAACTATATTTGAGATTCTTCAAAGTAACCACCCTTTGCCTTGATGACAGCTTTGCACAATCTTGGCATTCTCTCAACCACCCTCACCTGGAATGCATTTCCAACAGTCTTGAAGGAGTTCCTACATATGCTGAGCACTTGTTGGCTGCTTTTCCTTCACTCTGAGGTCCAACTCAATTGGGTTGAAGCCAGGTCATCTGATGCATCACTCCTTCTTGGTCAAATAGCACTTACACAGCCTGGAGGTGTGTTGGGTCATTGTCTTGTTGAAAAACAAATTATTGTGGGACTAAGTGCAAACCAGATTGGATGGCGTATCACTGCAGAATTCTGTGGTAGCCATGCTGGTTAAGTGTGCCTTGAATTCTAAATAAATCACAGCGTCACCAGCAAAGCACCATCATCTCACCTCTCCCATACTTCACGGTGGGAACCACACATGCAGAGAGCATCTGTTCACCTACTCTGCGTCTCACAAAGGCACATTTGTGAACCAAAAATCTCAAATTTGGACTCATCAGACCAAGGACACATTTCCACCGGTCTAATGTCCATTGCTCGTGTTTCCTGGCTCAAGAGCAAGTCTCTTCTTCTTATTGGTGTTCTTTAGTAGTGGTTTCTTTGCACAGCACTTGAAGGAACTTTCAAAGTTCTTAAAATGTTCCGCATTGACTGACCTTCATGTCTTAAAGTAATGTTGGACTGTCGTTTCTCTTTGCGTATTTGAGCTGTTCTTGCCATAATATGGACTTAGCCCTATTTGGTAAAACACCATCTTCTGTATACCACCAATACCTTGTCACAGCACAACTGATTGGCTCAAATGCATTAAGAAGGAAAGAAATTCCACAAATGATTTTTTTAACTAGGCACACCTGTTAATTAAAATGCATTCCAGGTGACTACCTCATCAAGCTTGTTGAGAGAATGCCAAGTGTGCAAAGCTGTCATCATGGCAAAGGTTGGCAACTTTGAAGAATCTCAAATATAAAATATATTAGGATTTGTTTAACACTTTTTTGGTTACTACATTATTCCATGTGATATTTCATAGATTTGATGTCTTCACTAGTATTCTAAACTCAGCAACAACAAAAAAATGTCCCTTTTTCAGGTCCCTGTCTTTCAAAGATAATTCGTAAAAATCCAAAAAACTTCACAGATCTTCATTGTAAAGGGTTTAAACACTGTTTCCCATGCCTGTTCAATGAACTATAAACAATTAATGAACATGCACTTGTGGAATGGTAAACTTAGGACACTAAAGAGGCCTTTCTACTGACTCTGACACCAAAAGAAAGATGCCCAGGGTCCCTGCTCATCTGCGTGAACTTGCCTTAGGCATGCTGCAAGGAGGCATGAGGACTGCAGATGTGGCCAGGGCAATAAATTGCAATGTCCGTACTGTGAGGCGCCTAAGACGGCGCTACAGGGAGACAGGACGGACAGCTGATCGTCCTCGCAGTGGCAGACCACGTGTAACAGCACCTGCACAGGATCGGTACATCTCAACATCACACCTGCGGGACAGGTACAGGATGGCAACAACAACTGCCCGAGTTACACCAGGAATGCACAATCCCTCCATCAGTGCACAGACTATCCACAATAGGCTGAGAGGCTGGACTGAGGGCTTGTAGGCCTGTTGTAAGGCAGGTCCTCACCAGACATCACTTGCAACAACGTCGCTTATGGGCACAAACCAACCGTTGTTGGACAATGAGAAAGTGCTTTTAGTAGTTTCTCGAGTAGGCTACACTTCATTATGTGTGTAACTGGATCCTATCAAAAGATATGCTGGTTTAAACAGTGTTACTTTGTACATCAATAATGGCTGTTGCAAGATTTCCCCTTTGTTCTATAGCACAAATGTAATCTCCAGTATGTACATTAGAAACATTGTCCTTTTTAAGTTAATAATTGGACATTACTTTAAAAGGTTTAATATGCAGAAATTATTTGATCATGGATTTAATGTATATCGGGTTTTTAGAATTGCAAATAAATTAAATTCAAATAAATTCATTAAAAATGTGATTTTCTTGATTTTTTTTTTCTTCTCGTTTTGTCTGTCATAGTTGAAGTGTACCTATGATGAAAATTACAGGCCGCTCTCATCTTTTTAAGTGGTAGAACTTGCACAATTGGTGGCTGACTAAATACTTTTTTGCCCCACTGAGATGAGTAATGTAGTGTATGTAAACATTAGTGGCATTGTTTAAAGTGATAGTAATACCTTTATTACATACATTTTTCCATTATTAAAAGTGGCTAGAGTTGAGTCAGTATGTTGGCAGCAGCCACTCAATGTTAGTGATGGCTATTTAACAGTCTGATGGCCTTGAGATAGAAGCTGTTTTTCAGTCTCTCGGACCCCGCTTTGATGCACCTGTACTGACCTCGCCTTCTGGATGATAGCGGGGTGAACAGGCAGTGGCTCGGGTGGTTGTTGTCCTTGATGATCTTTTTGGCCTGACATCTAGTGGTTAGAGTGTTGGACTAGTAACCGGAAGGTTGCAAGTTCAAATCCCCAAGCTGACAAGGTACAAATCTGTCGTTCTGCCCCTGAACAGGCAGTTGACCCACTGTTCCTAGGCCGTCATTGAAAATAAGAATTTGTTCTTAACTGACTTGCCTAGTTAAATAAAGGTTAAACATTTTTTTTAATATTTTTTTTTTTACTGTTGGTGTAGGTGTCCTGGAGGGCAGGTAGTTTGCCCCCGGTGATGCGTTGTGCAGACCTCACTACCCTCTGGAGAGCCTTATGGTTATGGGTGGATTTTGGTGACAAGCCAAATTTCTTCAGCCTCCGTAGGTTGAAGAGGCACTGCTTCTTCACCTGTGGGATCGTTAGAGGGGGGAGTGGGGGTGTGGAGGAGTATTTCGGTCTGTAATAAAGCCCTTTTGTGGAGTAAAAAACGAATTCTGATTGGCTGGGTCTAGCTCCCCAAGTGGGTCGGCCTGGCTCCCAAGTGGGTGAACCTATGCCCTTCCATGCCCACCGATGGCTGCGCCCCTGCCCAGTCGTGAAATCCATAGATTGGGCCTAATGCATTTATTTAAATTGACTGATTTCCTTTTATGAACTAACTCAGCAAAATCTTTGACATTTTACCCTTATATAACAGCACATTTCCAGAAAATAAAATTACACCCGTTTCTCTTTGAAAGTAGTCATGCCAGATAAATTGGCCTGTATAACTGACATTTTCCATGCAGCGCCACTTGACATTTTGAAATGGACCATCTGGTGGCGTGACACTAAAATGATATAGTTTCACTGTGATTGCACACTCACTCCCCCCCACCCCCACCCCTCCTTATCCTTCACCTTGAGACACAGAGAGGAAGGACATGACTCAGAGAAATATCATGCATATTAACCAGAGAGCTGAATATCCCTTTTCCTCAAATCCTGATGGAGCTAAATTGATGAGGTTATAGTCATAATGGTGCCGGTGTGACAAGCAAAATGAGAGCCCATGGTTTACATTTTTACATATAATTAGCACTGCTGGCGCTCCATTTAAATGCTGGGCTCGAGGGCAGGACGGTGGTATTATGTGTATTAGCACCTGGAAATTTGAGTCATTCACTGTCTCGAGTCCAAGGTTGAATCTAGATTGTATTTCCTTGATTCCTCACATCCCCTTTCCTCACCTTCTCAAAACACATTGGAGGAGATGTGATCCTTCAAGGTATTGTTATGAAACCAATAACTAGCCTACGGATATTGTTGCACTCGCTTTGTCTGGAGCAGGTATTCCCAAACTGGGGTACGCAATGCCGTCGGGGGTACGCCAATTGAAAATGTGATTCACATTAAAAAAATAAATGAGCCTGTAATCGAACTCCCTTCACAGAACAGAGCAAATTGGCTCTAACCAGAATAGAAAGAGGAGTGGGAGGCCCCAGTGCACACCTGAGCAAGAGGACAAGTACATTAGAGTGTCTAGTTTGAGAAACAGACGCCTCACAAGTCCTCAACTGGCAGCTTCATTAAATAGTACCCGCAAAACACCAGTTTCAACATCAACAGTGCCTTCTAGGCAGAGTTGCAAAGAAAAAGCCATATCTCAGACTGGCCAATAAAATATTAAGATGGGCAAAAGAAAACAGACACTGGACAGAGGAACTCTGCCTAGAAGACCAGCATCCCGGAGTCGCCTCTTCACTGTTGACGTTGAGACTGGTGTTTTGCGGGTACTATTTAACCTCTATAGGCTAGATGGGACGCTACCGTCCCACCTGACCAACATCCAGTGAAAGTGCAGGGCGCCAAATTCAAGCTACAGAATTGTAAATATTTAACATTCTTGAAAATACACATGCAATATGTCAAAATAAAGCTTAACTTCTTGTTAATCCAGCCACGGTGTCAGATTTCAAAAAGGCGAAAGCAAACCATGCGATTATCTGAGGACAGCACCCCATCATACAAACACAGACAATCATATTTCATCCTGCCAGGCGCGACACAAAACTCAGACATAACGATATAATTCATGCCTTACCTTTGAAGAGCTTCTTCTGTTGGCACTCCAATATGTCCCATAAACATTACAAATGATCCCTTTGTTCGATTAATTCCGTCGTTATATCTCCAAAATGTCAATTTATTTGGCGCGTTTGATCCAGAAAAACACTGGTTCCAACTCGCGCAACATGACTACAAAATATCTAATAAGTTACCTGTAATCTTTGTCCAAACATTTCAAACAACTTTCCTAATACAACTTTAGGTATTTTTAACGTAAATAATCGATAAAATTTAAGACGGGAAAAACTGCGTTCAATACCGGACGAAAAGAAAGTGGAGCGAGCTTTCAGGTCGTGTGCCCCAACCACAACAGTACACTAGACTCGACCCTCTTTCTGAACAGCCCTATTTCTTCATTTCTCAAAGGAAAAACATCAACCAATTTCTAAAGACTGTTGACATCCAGTGGAAGCGATAGGAACTGCAAGCAAGTGCCGTAGAAATTTAGATAGAAAACCCTTTGAAAAGAGTGACGCCTGCCAAATAAGTTCTGTTATACTCACAGACATCATTCAAACTGTTTTAGAAACTTCAGAGTGTTTTTTATCCAAATCGACTGATAATATGCATATCCTAGCTTCTGGGCCTGAGTAGCAGGCAGTTTACTTTGGGCACGCTTTTCATCCGGATGTGAAAATACTGCCCCCTACCCTAGAGAGGTTAATGAAGCTGCCAATTGAGGATTTGTGAGGCGTCTGTTTCTCAAACTAGACACTAATGTACTTGTCCTCTTGCTCAGTTGTGCACCGGGGCCTCCCACTCCTCTGCCCCTCTAACCACTCAGACATTAATGCAAATACATTTGAAAATCTGTTTAATGCGTTTTAAAACACACTGTTAGGCTACATTGTCTCACTGTGATCGATCAACAGGTTGAAACTGAGTGGAAACATGGTTTTTGTGGATGTTTCAAAGTCTAACACAACGAAATGGACAGCGCTTTCAAAGGTGATGATTCATTCAAAACATTTAAGATGTTGCATGTAGAACACCCATACCCATATTAGAGTTTACACATAAGCCTATATATACTGAATTAAAATAATAATTGTGCTGTTATCCAATACATAGCCTTGTAGCCTACTGCATATTACGCTTGGCAGATAAACTTGAAAAAATAATTGGTCTAGCCTATACTCCAAAATTAAACATATTCTAGTAATGGCCTTTGATTGTGGACTGTATTATTATGCATACTGGATGGAATTGTTACCTTATGCTATATTCTAAATGTTCTATCAATGTAGTCTGGGCCGATGCTGTTTGTTCATTGATTGTGCAGGGAGGCTTGCAGAGTTAGCCTACAATTAAACAATTGTTTTTGATCTTATGATAGACAAAGATAAAACACATAGATCTCCTAAACGAATCCAATCTGTAAGCTGTTGGAAATAGTGGTACACATGGTGTAGGTGGTGTAGGTAGTCTTCATACACTGTACATTTAAAGACAAATGTACTCTGCTGTAAATTATTGTGAATTCAAAACAACACAGAAAAGTGTAAAATGGCAAGGGAGTTGATTAAAAATTACGTTGATAATAAAATGGCAATTGGAGTTACATTTAAAGAACTCTCCGAGAGTTGGATGCTTACATTTTAACTCCAAAAATATCAGCACCATGACCAGAGTAGTTTTAATACAAAATGTGTTTTCCACTGTCTATTCTACATAACAGAACCGAATATAATAGCATAGTATAACGTTACGGTAAGACGACATTACAGTAAACAACACCACTATATTTTTCTCATGTGGCCAAAACAGCCATGCCACTGGGCAAAATACACAGGTATGCTACAGTTTATCACCAGCTGCTCTAAAATGTGATCATTGAACATCATTCAAAACAACAATGTAGGCTACTTTGAAACAACACTGTATGAAACTGATTCAGATCAAATAGTTGGTTACTATGGATAAAACTGGAGGCGCGCAGAGTGATGTGGGCTGGTGTGGATTCTTGTCCCAGTCTGCCCCTGATCTATGCGTACAGTGTCTTGACATTGGACAAACAAAACACAATTATCTAAAAATGTGCATAGTCAAAGCATTGTTTACATCAACATATTCTATAATTCTCATTCCATGCTCAGATTGCTGTGAAACCGATTACCAGGCAAAGTTATTAGGCTTTGCACAGGCAGCCCAATTCTGATATTTTGCCACTAATTGGTCTGTTGACCAATCAGATCTGATATTTTACCAATAATTGGGCAAAATATCAGTACTGATCTGCCACAACCATTGTGTAATAGAGGTTAGTCACATTGCTGCCGTGACCTGGATGGCTTTCTACGAGAAGAGGTCAAAGGGGGATTTAGTGTAACAAGGTGGTTCGGTGACCATGCTGGTGTGATGAGTAACATTGCAAGCCTGAGACCTAAACAATTAGCCTGGCTGATGCAGCTCACATGGTACACAGCGAGAGAGAGCTGTGACACACTGGTCTGGACAGGAGTCCATTGTAAATGCAGTATTCACACAGAAATGGGCTGAACTTTGATTGCTTCTCTGAAACATTTTTTTTTCCTTTCCTGGGGGTTGAGACCTCACATTGTTTGGATTTGAAAATTCAACAGTTGTATTGAAAGGGGGCGGCGATCAGTGGCTGTGTGTAGTTGTCTATGTGGGTGTTTGAGTGAAAAATACATACAGGAGAACCAATCACTAAAAAAGCACAGCCCCCTTCATTATCGACACATCGTGCCGACAACATAAAGCAGCCTTTCCAGACTATGAAGTCAGGAAGACTTTGAGTTTGGTGTTAGCCAGACTACTGAACAATTGCATTGAATCCCAAAGTTAATGTCTAGACTTTGGCTTAGCAGGCTAACGCACTCTTCTGGCACACAGGAAACTTTAGTTGCTAAGCAAAGTTCCACAAAAATGCTCCTCCATGTGAGGGGATGGGATTTTATTTTAAACCCAAAATGTCAATTTAAAATGATTGTTCCCCGCTTATTCTTCAGGGTGTTAGAGTTGATATTTGAAGACGTTAGTATGGATGTCTTTCCCAGCAGGGTGTGTTGCCCATTGCTCTGTGATTTAATTCCTCACTCCCTCAACTGGTGGACTTTACGATGTGTACTTCAGCGTAATTGAGGCTTTTGCCTCCTTTTAATGACAACCTCAGAGATGGCAGCAGCAGCAAATATAGAAGGGCATCCCCTACTCCCATTTACCTGGTAGGATACAGCAGGAGTTGAGTAGACACACATTCTCCTTCCATTTTATAATGTTTTTTTCTACAGAGACACCTGTGAAATCAAGGAGAGACAGAGTAGGATTGGTAGGACCTGGCATTCATACCCAGGCAAGGGAATTGTATGTGCCATCCTCAGGCACATATATCAATGTTTTTAATCATTGGGTGTTTTCACTTGATTCATTAAAGTCACTCACTTTGTCACTCTTTCTGGTTTTCAGTTTCACATCCAGGCAAAGGAGAGAGATTGAATTTTGGACCTGCATTCTAATAACGTCAAACCCATTTGCATTAAATACTTTTCGAGGAGGCCAAGGGCAAATACAATAAGTAGTTTACAGTACAGAGATGTTACTTATTGGATGATTGTTTTTGACAGTAACCACTGGGTGTCAATGTTGTTTCATTCTTAAAATGAATAGAAGGATCCCTTTGAAACTTGAACAAATCTATAGTATTACTTTAAAAAATAAGAGATTTAAGGTAGACTATTTTGATTTTCCCCAAAGGAATAATTGCATATAAGATAAATGTCAAGTTGTAACTAATGTAAATCCTGGAGCTATTGTTATAGCAATCTAATGCAAACATGAAAATAGAGCTATACCATCTAGTTTTGCAGACAGCAGGGTTGTTCGTATTCATTAGGCATCAAATTAAAGAAAACTGACTGAAACAAGAAGGGACTACCTGAACATATCCAATAAGAAATACTCGTTTTCGTTTTGCGTTGCAAATCTTTTTACTATGGTTTGCCCAAATTAATACGACCCAGTTGTAATTGGTCTTGAGTTGGGAACGACAAACTCAGACCCAATGAAGTGGATACTGGGAACAGTGTTTAACTCTATTAGCTGAATCGCATTAATAAGGTAAATGTTTGCGACCCCGCATAAACAAATTAGCATAATACAAAAAAAAACATACAAATCTGTCAGTTTAAGCTAGAGATATGGTTTTCTGCATTGGATGAGTCTCAATCCACCGGTTCCGCCTATGTAACACTTCCGCTACTGCGGTGAAAGGTGACAGGTCTTCTCACAAAATCTTCTGTAGCATCCGAACAGTTTGGGCTACACACTAATACGACCCTCTGTTCAAAGGTGAGACAATCTAGAACATGTCGGCGGTTTTTCTCTAGGACACCCACAGGACTCACAAGACACATCTGAAGTGTCTTTCTAACCACGCCAGGTTGCATTTTATTTAATCGTCCCGGCACGCAGGATCACAGGGAATGAACAATTTTCTCATTGATGAAAAAGGATTTAAATACATTTTCCATTTTCTTAAGACTTCACTTCTATGTGGGGTCAAACTAATGACAGTGGAAGCCACTGGGGCAGGAGTCATTCATCAAAGCCATTTAAAAACTAAACGCCAAGCCACTTTTTTGCTCTCTCGAGTTTCAGAAGAAAGGTCTTTATTTCTGGCCATTTTAAGCCTGTAATCGAACTGCGCTCATTAGTTCCAGCAAATAACTTCTGAGGAGAGAAGGTGTCTTACCGCTGCTGCCTGTGGAGGATAACAGAGGGGGAAAAAAACGGTACATGCTAAATTGCAGAGCGTCATTTAGGGATAATTGCAGGTGCATATTACAGGACCAAATTAGATCGACGGGCAATCTGTTGGTGGTGCAGAGAGTGCCTCTCTGGTCGGTGTTTGGCCATGCTGCTGTCAACACTTTCTAAACAACCCTCGTAAACACTTTACATTAAATAGACGTGTCCGAAATACACTATGAACAAAAGTATATATTACAAAAGTATATTTCGCCTCTATGGCCTATTTATTGCCTTTACCTCCCTACTCTTCTACATTTGCACACAATGTACATAGATTTTTCTATTGTATTTTTGTCTGTTTATGTGTAACTCTGTGTTGTTGTTTTTGTCGCACTGCTTTGCTTAATCTTGGCCAGGTCACAGTTGTGAATGAGAACTTGTTCTCAACTGGCCTACCTGGCTAAATAAAGGTGAAATAAAAATAAATAAAATAAAAATATGGACCCCTGCTCGTTAAACATCTCATTCCAAAATCATGGGCATTAATATGGAGTTGGCGCCCCCTTTGCTGCTATTAACAGCTTGCACTCTTCTGGGAAAGCTATCCACTAGATGTTGGAACATTGCTGTGGAGACTTGCTTCCATTCAGCCACACAAGCATTAGTGACGTCGGGCAATGATGTTGGGCGATTAGGCCTGGCTCGCAACTGGCATTGCAATTCATCCCAAAGGTGTTCGATGAGGTTGAGGTCAGAGCTCTGTGCAGACCAGTCAAGTTCTTACACACCGATTCGACAAACAATTTCTGTATGGACTTCGCTTTGTGCACGGGGGCATTGACATGCTGAAATAGGAAAGGGCCTTCCCCAAACTGTTGCCAAAAAAATTGGAAGCACATAATCGTCTAGATTGTCATTGTATGCTGTAGTGTACACTGGAACGAAGGGGCCTAGCCCGAACCATGAAAAACAGCCCTAGACAATTATTCCTTGCATTGGGGCAGGTAGTGTTCTCCTGGAATCCGCCGAACCCAGATTCGTCTGTCGGAATGCCAGATGGTGAATCATGATTGATCACTCCAGAGAACACGTTTCCACTGCTCCAGTGTCCAATGGTGGCAAGCTTTACACCACTCCAGCTGACGCTTAGCATTGCGCATGGTGATCTTAGGCTTGTGTGTCGCTGCCCGGTCATGGAAACCCATTTCATGAAGCTCGCAACAAACAGTTATTGTGCTGACGTTGCTTCTAGAGCCAGTTTGGAACTCAGTAGTGAGTGTTGCAACCAAGGACAGATGATTTCTACGTGCTACGCGCTTCAGCAATCGGCAGTCCCATTCTGTGAGCTGTGTGGCCTACCACTTTGGGGCTGAATTTGACAAACTGACTTTTTGGAAAGGTGGCATCCTATGACGGTGCCATGTTGAAAGTCACTGAGCTCTTCAGTAGGGCCATTCAACTGCCAATGTTTGTCTATGGAGATTGCATGGCAGTGTGCTCGATTTCATACACCTATCAGCAACATGTGTGGTTGAAATAGCCAAATCCATTCATTTGAAGGGATGTCCACATACTTTTGTATGTATAGTGTTTAATGAGGCCTTGAGAAAGTATTCACACCTCTTGACTTATTCAACATTTTGTTGTGTTACAGCCTGAATTATGTTTTTCTAATTTGTATTAAATTAATACAAAATTGAAAGCTGAAATGTCTTGAGTCAATAGGTATTCAACCCCTTTGGTATAGCAAGCCTAAATAAGTTCAGGAGTAAAAATGTGCTTAACAAGTTACTTAAGTCGCATGGATTGTTTAATGACTACCTCTTCTCTGTACCCCCCACATACAATAGTCTGTAAGGTCGCTCAGTCGAGCACTGAATTTCAAACATGGATTCAATCACAAAGACCAAGGAGGTTTTCCAATGCCTGATGGCAACAACATAAAAGAAGACATTGAATATCCCTTTGAACATGGTGAAGTTATTAATTACATTTTGGATGATGTATCAATACACCCAGTCACTACAAAGATACAGGCGTCCATCCTAACTCAGTTGCCTGAGAGGAAGAAAACTGCTCAGGGATTTCTTTCATGAGGCCAATGCTGGGTGACTTTAAAACAATGAGTTTAATGGCTGTCAGAGGAGAAAACTAAGGATGGCTCAACAACATTGTAGTTACTCCACAATACTAACCTATTTGAAAGAGTAAAAAGAAGGAAGCCTGTACAGAATACAAATATTCCATAACATTAATCCTGTTTGACAACAAGGCACTAAAGTAATACTGCAAACAATTTGGCAAAGCAATTCACTTTTTGTCCTCAATATAAAGTGTTATGTTTGCGGTAAATCCAATACAAAACATTACTGAGTACCACTCTCTATATTTTCAAGCATAGTGGTGGTTGCATCATGTTGTGGGTATGCTTTTAATCGTTAATGACTGGGGAGTATTTCAGGATAAAAACAAATGTAATGGAACTAAGATGAGGCTAAATCATAGAGGAAAACCTGGTTCAGTCTGCGTTCCACCAGACACTGGGAGACAAATTCACCTTTCAGCAGGACAATAACCTAAAACTCAAAGCCAAATCTACACGAGTCGCTTACCAAGAAGACAAATGTTGCACAATCCAGGCGTGGAAAGCTCTTAGAGACTTACCCCAAAAGACTCACAGTTGTAGTCGCTGAAAATGTTGAATTCAGTCTGTAACAGCAAAATGTGGAATAAGTCAAGGGGTATGAATACTTTCTGAAGGCTGGATCTACACAACCGATAGTGTGGGATTGAGACTCATCTTGACATTAGACTGCTTAGACTGTTTTTGAAGTCACTTTTGTGATGCTTCCTCTTATTGGTTAAATTCACAATACAGTACAACAGTGCAGTTTCACGAGGCAACAAGAGAACCAATTGCTTCTTGACTTGTATTATTGCATTCGATGAAAAACTGAGAATAGATCAGAGTGTTCAAGTGGAGAAAAGGTTATCGTCTGCACAAAACATGTGAGTGAAGAGAAAAAGTGGAGTTGATAGCCACTCTAGATAACCCTCAAGGCCTACCTTCAGTGACTGATGGTGGAGGTGGAGAACACTTCACTTTACGGTTGCACTGCTTTTTGTGCAGCTAATTGTACCGAAGTACTAAAGTATTCCCGAGCTATCTCCACCATCATCACGAGACATTTCCAAAGGTGCTCTTGTTAGGTATCTTTAACAGAAACCTGTGAAGAGATTTTGAAATTTCTTTCATGGACTGAAATGAATTTTAAAATGTGCTTACCCTGAATGGTTCTGACAGGATTAACTGCTGCGATTTAGGGTTACCCCCAGAGGAGTTAGTTAAGAACCCGGCACCCACCTCCTCCCTCTGTTCCTGACATAATTGCTGAGGTTGGGGCTGAGAACGAGAGAACACACAGTGTTAACTCATCGATTCAGGAGTCTTCTTTATGTTCTAGCCGAGTCATATTTTGCCTTGGGGGAACCGGGTTGCTGTCTATCCTTCAGCTTGAGTGACATAAACACAATTTGGGGCCAAGATGGATCTGTCTAGGGCGTCTCGGGTTAATTACTGTAGCTCCCTCCTTGGGCCAATCAGTGTGATTTTGTATATGCCAGATCTCTATGGCAAGACGCATCATTTACCCAAGAATCCGAGTACTTATTACATTGATGGCTTGCCACAGTGAGCCTGTGCAACACGGAACAAAACAACAGAAAAATAAGAAGGAACGTCATTACAGTCTTCAGTAAGCAGACAGACACCTTGTGGTTCACATCAGAAGGTGCAAGGATAGCAAATATCTCCTCCCACTGCTTTCCCTCTCGCCTTCGTTCCGAGGCGTATCTTTCAGTAGGAAAAGCTGTGTCTTGATCTAGGGTGTCTGAGGGACGGCGTGATACCTCTAAAACTGCTGACATCAAGCTCTAGGGCCAGATGACACCTTTTGATTTGGAGTGGAGAGAAATGTTTGTGCTGGCAAAGCCACTCTGTTTCTCTCCTTATTCATGAAGAGACAGCTTGATCGCCTCAGGAAGTTGACAAATCTCCCTCCTAGGGTGTTAATAAAATTGTTTGGACTTTTATAAAAAAAGTGTCTTATTTTACTGTACTTCCTACACAGCTATTTAGGGATTTGTCTCTAGGCCAGCATAACACAGCATCACTTCTGGACAATCCTAACCGGAGGGCCAAATTTCAAATACAGCCTTCAACCTTTGCAGATGATAACATAACAGAAGAATGTGGTAATTAGCCAGCCGGAGATGGGAGACCGTGGCCCACGGATGGGGGACATGGCACAGGAAGTGACATTGACACCCTCTCATCTCCAGTCTATTTCCCCTTGTGTGATATTGTCTACTTTCACCGTTGGCTACAGGCTTGAATGCATCTCTGAGGAGGAAGTCACTCGACGCTTGCGTGTCACTCCTCTAAATTAGCTGATAAGAATCCCGGCATGCTAATCATTGTATTTAATCCCATCCACACCAAACACACACGCCTCCTATTCAGAGCTGGAGTACCTTGGCGCTGGGTTGCATTCTCGCGTTATTGGCCCCTGGGCCCTGGCGGGGAGTGATTAATGCCTGTTCCCTCCAATAAATAGAATGTTTTATCATCAATCCGCTCACCCATGCTTCCCCTCCTCCTTCTCCTCCTGTCCCCTCATTTAAATCGTTTGACTCTCCTCTCCAAGATCCAAGGTGGGTGTTTATGCCTGTTCGACTGGTCCTCAGTCGCAAAACATTATCCTCACCGGTGCCAGATGGTGACCAACTCAATGATCAAATTCTCGCCTTTGTGAACGTTTACATTTGACACCTACTTTTTAATTGTGTGATATTCAATGAATCTCTTGTCTCATTGTCACTTCCCCAAATCAGACAGAGTTTTTTGCTGAAAGATAAATGGGATTTAAACCCATGCTGGCACCGCTAGACCGCCACAGTATTTGAGTTCTAAATAAATCTGAAATGTAATAGACCATAAATTGCAGGAACAGAGTCTTGAGTCAAGTGGAAATTCGGCAGCTCTGATGCCGAACGGTAAAGTTAATTCTTTCCTACTTCACACATATTTTATTTTAGCAACAAACAAAGTAATCAGTAGTTTCAGTAGTTATCTACACCGCTACATGTGGAAAAAAGTAGTGAACTGCTGAAAACACTACCAAGATTTGAATTTAATTCAACTACCACCAAGCTTCTGCAAACTGTATTTAAATTACTAGTATATGTATGGGATGTAAAATGTAATTCTAGAAAACTGATGTAGTCAGCATCGGTGGATAAAATTGTGTGCGTGTAAGAGATCCTTTGTGATCTTACAAATCTGATCTAATAATATTTACAATGTAATATTTTCATAGCACCTACTGGTATTTGTGTGGAACCATACCCTTTTAAGCATTTGACCTTTATGCATTTGTTCCTAACATAAGCTTAACTAGCTGCAATGTGACAGTTCATTTGATGATGTATGTCTTGGAATTCAGAACTTTTCCCATCACCAATGTAACTTCTTAAAAACTGTTTTCTGCAGTGTCAGTTGACAGAATTATGTTTATATGTGCAAGAGATCTTCAATGATCTTACATATTTTATCTATTAATATTGTACGGGTTAAAGATGTTAATATGTGTAACAATCTTCTTGTATTACAAATCCCCTTCTATAGAAATCAGTCCCTAATCCCAGATTTGACATCTGTGGTCATAAATCAAGAATACAAGATCAGGTTCCACCTAACATTACATCATATGATATAAACATCAATCACAAACAACACCCACACAACCCCAATTCACTCTAATTTATAACGCCTACAGCCACGGGAGAACACTACCTATACTGAACAAAAATACAGTTCATACAAGGAAATCAGTACATTTAAATAAATAAATTAGGTTATAATTTAGTGATTTCAAATCAAATCAAAGTGTATTTGTCACGTGCGCCGAATACAACAGGTGTAGACCAGTGAAACGCTTACTCACAGGCCCTAACCAACAGTGCAATGTTTAAGTTAAAAATAGGTATTAGGTGAACAATAGATAAGTAAAGAGTAAAAATAACAGTAGCGAGGCTATAACAGTAGCGAGGCTATATACAGGCACCGGTTAGTCGGGCTAATTGAGGTAGTATATTACATGTAGGTATGGTTAAAGTGACTATGCATTTATGATGAACAGAACCATTTGAATACCTATTCAGGAGTCTTATGACTTGGGGGGTTAAAGCTGTTGAGAAGCCTTTTGGTCCTAGACAAGGCGCTCTGGTACCGCTTGCAATGCGGTAGTAGAGGGAACAGACAATGGCTGGGGTCTTTGAGAATTTGTAGGGCCTTCCTCTGACACCACCTGGTGTAGAGATCTTGAATGACAGGCAGCTTAGCCCCAGTGATGTACTGGGCCGTACTCACTACCCACTGTATTGCCTTGTGGTCGGAGCGGTTTCCTGTTTGGTTATTTCCTTGTACAGCTGACTGAGTGCGGTCTTAGTGCCAGCATCCTTCTGTGGTGGTAAATAAATAGTCACAAAAAATATAGATAAACTATCTTGGCAAATAGTGTGGTCTACAAGGCCTATCTCAGATAGAAGAGAGTAAGGCCTAAGAGGGTTTTATAAATAAGCATCAACCAGTGGGTCTTGCGACGGGTTCCTAAACCCAAGGATTGTTATCCCCAAACAATCTAGCAAATGCTCTGGCAAACAAACAGAAATCTGAAAACACCCGGGCTTTTGCTTACCTCCAGCACACAGGCACTGTTGGGGCGGGTGACTCTGATCTTACAATAGCTAGCCCCGAGTCGTTATATATATATGTATCTTTTTTATATTTTCCTCATGACTCCTCACTCCTCATGATTCCTGCATGCTATGTTGACTACAAACTATCTTTACCCAACTGTGGGACACACTGTTTGTTCCCCCACTCGGGACTCTGACTTTCTATTGGTTACACTAACTTTTGGCCTCCCATCCCATTCTCACCACTTCTCACCGGCTTTGTATTCATGTTACCTGATGAAATTGCTGTTTCATATGATCTTGTTGCCATCTGATGCACATTCAGATGTCATAAATCAACACAGCAGAGCCCTGTCCTGTGCCGTGCCTTGATTGTATTACTGTTGATGATATCAGGAAATGTGCATGTACACCCCATCTACTGTTGCTAGCTCCAATTCTGACTTGTGCTCTTATATCTGCTTCACTGATTTCTGCTCTCGTAAAAGCCTGGATATTTTGCACATTAACACGAGAAGCTTATTACCTGAAAATGGATCAATTGAAAGTGTGGGTTCACAGCTCCAATCCAGATGTGTTGGTCATTACTGAGACATGGTTCAGGAAGAGTGTTTTGAATACTGATGTTAACCTTTCTGATTATAACCTTTTTTTGGCAAGAAAGATCTTCCAAAGGTGGGGGAGTGGCAATCTTTACCAAGGATCACCTTCAGTACTCGGTGGCCTCTGTAAAATGGTATTGTTAACAAACATGCCCCCATTTTTAAATTTTTAATTTCACCTTTATTTAACCAAGTAGGCTAGTTGAGAACAAATTCTCATTTGCAACTGCGACCTGGCCAAGATAAAGCATAGCAATTCGACACATACAACAACACAGAGTTACACATGGAATAAACAAAACATAGTCAATAATACAGTAGAACAAAATAAAATAAAAAGTCTATATACAGTGAGTGCAAATGAGGTAAGATAAGGGAGTTAAGGTAACAAATAGGCCATGGTGGCGAAGTAATTACAATTTTGCAATTAAACACTGGAATGGTAGATGTGCAGAAGATGAATGTGCAAGCAGAGATACTGAGGTGCAAAGGAGCAGGATAAATAAATAAATACAGTGTGGGGATGAAGTAGGTAGATGGGCTGTTTACAGATGGGCTATGTACAGGTGCAGTGATCTGTGAGCTTAAAGCTAGTGAGGGAGATATGAGTCTCCAGCTTCAGAGATTTTTGCAGTTCGTTCCAGCCATTGGCAGCAGAGAACTGGAAGGAAAGACGACCAAAGGAGGAATTTGGCTTTGGGGGTGACCATTGAGATATACCTGACCAGTGAGCTGAGATAAGGCGGGGCTTTACCTAGCAGAGACTTGTAGATAACCTGTAGCCAGTGGGTTTGGCGACGAGTATGAGGCGAGGGACAACCAACAAGAGCGTACAGGTCGCAATGGTGGGTAGTGTATGGGGCTTTGGTGACAAAACGGATGGCACTGTGATAGACTGCATTCAGTTTGTTGAGTAGAGTGTTGGAGGCAATTTTATAGATGACATCACCGAAGTCGAGGATCGGTAGGATGTTCAGTTTTACAAGGATATGTTTGGCAGCATGAGTGAAGGAGGCTTTGTTGCGATATAGGAAGCCAATTCTAGATTTAATTTTGGATTGGAGATGCTTAATGTGAGTCTGGAAGGAGAGTTTACAGTCTATCCAGACACCTAGGTATTTGTAGTTGTCCACGTATTCTAAGTCAGTGCCGTCCAGAGTAGTGATGCTGGACGGGTGAGCAGGTGCAGGCAGTGATCGGTTGAATAGCATGCATTTCATTTGACTTGCGTATAAGAGCAGTTGGAGGCCACGGAAGGAGAGTTGTATGGCATTGAAGCTCGTCTGGAGGTTAGTTAACACAGTGTCCAAAGAGGGGCCAGAAGTATACATAATGGTGTCGTCTGCGTAGAGGTGTATCAGAGAATCACCAGCAGCAAGAGCGACATCATTGATGTATACAGAGAAGATAGTCGGCCTGAAGATTGAACCCTGTGGCACCCCCATAGAGACTGCCAGAGGTCCGGATAACAGGCCCTCCGATTTGACACACTGAACTCTATCAGAGAAGTAGTTGGTAAACCAGGCGAGGCAATCATTTGAGAAACCAAGGCTGTCAAGTCTGCCAATAAGAATGTGGTGATTGACAGAGTCATAAGCCTTGGCTAGGTCGATGAATACGGCTGCACAGTAATGTCTCTTATCGATGGCGGTTATGATGTCGTTTAGGACCTTGAGCGTGGCTGAGGTGCACCCATGACCAGCTCTGAAACCAGATTGCATAGCAGAAAATGTATGGTGGGATTCTAAATGGTCGGGAGTCTGTTTGTTAACTTGGCTTTCGAAGACCTTAGAAGGATAGATATAGTCTGGGTCTAGAGTGTCTCCCCCTTTGAAGAGGGGGATGACCGTGGCAGCTTACAATCTTTGGGAATCTCAGACAATACGAAAGAGAGATTGAACAGGCTAGTAATAGGGGTTGCAAAAATTTTGACAGATCATTTCAGAAAGAGAGGGTCCAGATTGTTGAGGCCGGCTGATTTGTAGGGGTCCAGATTTAACAGCTCTTTCAGAACACCAGCTATCTGGATTTGGGTAAAGGAGAAATCGTGGGGGCTTTGGTGGGTTGCTGTGGAGGGTACCGGGGGGTTGACCGGGGTAGGGGTAGCCAGGTGGAAAGCATGGCCAGCCGTAGAGAAATGCTTATTGAAATTCTCAATTATATTGGATTTATCAGTAGTGACAGTGTTTCCTACCCTCAGAGCAGTGGGTAGCTGGGAGGAGGTGTTCTTATTCTCCATGGACTTTCCAGTGTCCCAGAACTTTTTTGAGTTAGTACTACAGGATGCAAATTTCTGTTTGAAAAAGCTAGCCGTAGCTTTCCTAACTGCCTGTGTATATTTGTTCCTAACTTCCCTGAAAAGTTGCATATCACGGGGGCTGTTTGATGCTAATGCAGAACGCCACAGGATGTTTTTGTGCTGGTCAAGGGCAGACAGGTCTGGAGTGAACCAAGGACTACATCTATTCCTAGTTCTAAATTGTTTGAATGGGGCATGCTTATTTAAGATGGTGAGGAAGGCACTTTTAAAGAATAGCCAGGCATCATCTACTGACGGGATGAGGTCAATGTCATTCCAGGATACCCCGGCCAGGTCAATTAGAAAGGCCTGCTCGCAAAAGTGTTTTAGGGAGCGTTTGACAGTGATGTTGGTCGTTTGGCTGCAGACACATTACGGATGCAGGCAGTGAGGCAGTGGCCGCTGGGATCTTGATTGAAAACAGCAGAGGTGTATTTGGAAGGCGAGTTAGTTAGGATGACGTCTATGAGGGTGCCCGTGTTTACTGATTTGTACCTGGTAGGTTCATTGACAATTTGTGTGAGATTGAGGGCATCAAGCTTGGATTGTAGGATGGCCGGGGTGTTAAGCATGTCCCAGTTTAGGTCACCTAGTAGCACGAGCTCAGAAGATAGATGGGTGGCAATCAATTCACATATGGTATCGAGGGCACAGCTGGGGGCAGAGGGAGGTCTAAAGCAAGCAGCAACAGTGAGAGACTTGTTTCTGGAAAGGTGAATTTTTAGAAGTTGAAGCTCGAATTGTTTGGGTACAGACTTCGATAGCCTGCAGAGTTCTGTATTACTATCTTTGCAGTAGTTTGCAACACCACCCACTTTGGCAGTTCTATCTTGGTGGAAAATGTTATAGTCAGCGATGGAGATTTCAGGGTTTTTGGTGGTTTTCCTAAGACAGGACATCCGGGATACCAGAGGAACAGAGGAAAAGTAGGATAAGGGTATGACTAAATGCTATAAGAACTGGCCGTCTAGCACGTTCGGAACAGAGAGTAAAAGGAGCAGGTTTCTGGGCACGATAGCATAGATTCGAGGCATAGTGTAAAGACAAAGGTAAGGTAGGATGTGAGTACATTGGAGGTAAACCTAGTCATTGAGTAATGATGAGAGAGATATAGTCTCTACGGATGTTTAAACCAGGTGATGTCATCGCATATGTAGGAGGTGGAACAACATGGTTGGTTAAGGCATATTGAGCAGGGCTAGAGGCTCTACAGTGAAATAAGACAGTAATCACTAACCAGGACAGTAATGGACAAAGCATATTGATATTGGAGAGAGGCATGCGTAGCCAAGGGAACATATGGGTCCAGTGAGTGGTTGGACTGACTGGGAACATGGCGATGCTAACAGTTAGTAGGCCGGGGCTAAACAAGCTAGCAGTTAGCAGACCGGGGCTGGCAAGCAAGCAGTTAGCAGGGGCTAGCAGTTAGCAGACCGGGGCAGGCAAGCCCTCCGGCAGACAAATAAATATTTGGACGAGCAATGTCAGAGCGGCATAGACTAAGATACAATAGAATACAATACATACATATGATGACCAATGCAAAATATGTAAACATTATTAAAGTGGCCAGTGATTTCAACTCTATGTATATAGGGCAGCAGCCTCTAATGTGCTAGTGATGACTACTTAACATTCTGATTGCCTTGAGATAGAAGCTGTTTTTCAGTCTCTCGGTCCCAGCTTTGATGCACCTGTACTGACCTCACCTTCTGGATGATAGCGGGTTGAACAGGCAGCGGTTCGGGTGGTTGTTGTCCTTGATGATACTTTTTTGGCCTTCCTGTGACATCGGGTGCTGTAGGTGTCCTGGAGGGCAGGTAATTTGCCCCCGGTGATGCGTTGTTGCGCTTTCTTTACCACACTGTCTGTGTGGGTGGACCATTTCAGTTTGTTAGTGATGTGTATGCCGAGGAACTTGAATCTTTCCACCTTCTCCACTG
Organism: Oncorhynchus clarkii lewisi; assembly: GCF_045791955.1. Lineage (NCBI taxonomy): Eukaryota > Metazoa > Chordata > Actinopteri > Salmoniformes > Salmonidae > Oncorhynchus > Oncorhynchus clarkii. The sequence continues at coordinate 4,377,025 of NC_092171.1, read as the reverse complement.
CGGTCCTGTCGATGTGGATAGGGGGGGTACTTCTTCTGCTGTTTTCTGAAGTCCACGATCAGCTCCTTTGTTTGTTGATGTTGGGTGAGAGGTTAATGTCCTGGCACCACACTCCCAGGGCACTCACCTCCTCCCTGTATGCTGGGCACTCACCTCCTCCCTGTAGACTGTCTCGTCATTGTTGATAATCAGGCCACTACTGTTGTGTTTTCTGCAAACTTGATAATTGACTTGGAGGCGTGCGTGGCCACGCAGTCATTGGTGAACAGGGAGTACAGGAGGGGGCTGTGCACGCATCCTTGTGGGGCCACGGTGTTGAGGATCAGCGAAGTGGAGGTGTTGTTTCCTACCTTCACCACCTACGGGCGGCCCGTCAGGCAGTCCAGGATCCAGTTACACAGGGCGTGGTCCAGACCCAGGGCCTCGAGCTTAATAATGAGCTTGGAGGGTACTATGGTGTTGAATGCTGAGCTATAGTCAATGAACAGCACTCTTACATAGGTATTCCTCTTGTCCAGTTGGAATAGGGCAGTGTGCAGTGCGATGGCGATTGCATCGTCTGTGAATCTATGGGGGTGATAAGCAAATTTGAAGTGGCTATAGGGTGTCAGGTAAGTTAGAGGTGGATATGATCCTTGACTAGTCTAGTTTATCTTTAAAATGGTGTAAAATACTTCTATGTTTGAGGAATTTTAATTATGAGATTTCTGTTATTTTGAATTTGGCGCCCTGCCCTTTCACTGGCACTAACACCTCCGGAACAGATACTGGATTCCCCATCTCACGTATAAGACTTCCCCTCTCTGTACAACAGAGCGATATATCCATGTGATTACCTTCCTGACCCCCGTCGCTCGGTTTCTCCATTAACACCCATTCATTTCTCATCAACCATCATTACACATTTTAATAGCTTCCTCAAACATACACCCATCTAGACCATAGCTCTACCTATAGTGACACAAAAAGCACATGTATTTGCATATTAACACTTTAACTCAGTAGTAATATAGGGATAGTTCACCCAAAATAAAACATTTGAAATTAAATGTCCATGTAATGTCCTGTAAGTCTGCGGAAAGTGAGAGACAGCAATCCATGCTTTGGTTTTGTTTACCTGCTTTGGAAACCCAATACATATTTTTTAAATTAGGGTGAACTATCCCTTTAAGGCCATTCCACAGTAAACAGGAGTTGTTATCTGGTAGAGGGGCAGAGGGTTGAGTTTTGTTCCTACAGTATAGGCAAGCTCTGAACTTGTGCTTCTGTACACAGCCTCTGCACAACCGCTAGTGTTTTCCGTTTCTGAGTACCTTATGGATATGATCAAAAATGTATAATAATTACTATTACTAATACTCTTACTAAAGATTGTAGTATCCAAGGATGCTGTTACCTTGGATAATAGATGTAATTGGTGAATGACGAACATGAGATGTGTTTTGTCAGACATACTGTAGTGGCGAGTTCAAGGTCATTTGATATTTTCAATTAGATTCCAGGAAATGGCTTTTTATATCCCTTCCAAGCTTCCCAGTATGATGTTCATGATCTTTGTGCCTCTAATTGTCTCACTCATCATTATTCATGATTCATTCATGATTATCCTTAATCATGGTACCATCCACATTAATGTAGAAGTGTTTAGAAACACATTATATTCTTATTTACAATAAAAGTGACATAATACATTATTTACCATTCATTTCTATTGGGGACAAATTCATTTGAAACACAACCAAAACCATTTGCATCCAACAAGTTTGTATAGTAACAAACTTAATGTAGTCACTGCATGCTAGGAATATGGGACCAAATACTAAACTTTTGACCACTTCAATACACATGCTGTATAATGTAAGTTAATTTGTCCATACTTTTGGTTCTGTAAAATGGTGGGACTATGTACAAAAAATACCCTCAAATTAAAGCTGACAGTCTGCACTTTAACCTTATAGTCACTTTAACCTTATATATCATATAAAATACTTTTGGACCTCACTATGCAGGTATGTTTAATACCATTACAAGAGAGGATATAGTAGATGGTATGTGTCAAAAAGTGATTGATGATCTATTTCTGTGTCCTGTCCGGATGTCCTCATGATATTTATGGTGTGCTTATGTAACATGATAGTGCAGCTGTTCTTCGAAGTAAAGCAAATGTTTGCAAAAAAAAGTAATGGCCTGATGATTGATGTGTGGTGACCTTGTTGAACTGAAAGAAAATATGTTTGAAAAATGTGAAACGGTTGGGATTTTTTGCAGTGAACTTATGGAGCTGCTGTGTATCTTGTGACCACTTGTATAATGAAAAAGTAATTTCCGGGGTAGGTCTGCCCGAGTATAAGTAAGTGTTAGACTTGCCCTATGCCGAGTCTAACACAGATAAACTACAGAAAACATTTCTCCTAGACCAATTTTAGGTGTATTGTGTACTTCATGTCTGGGACATAATGACAAACCATCTTAAGCAATTTTCTCCTGCGTTTCGCATGAGAGAATGGCTTAAGATAAGACTTGCTCTGTGTCAGATCGAACAGGCCCTGGGTGGAACATCCCAGCCTGGGTACGCATTGGAAGGGGAAGTCTGCGGCCAAGGTGATTTGTAAGCCATAAGAATCTCTTCAGTCGCATATAGTCCAGACTCAAAAGTGACAATTTTAGCTCGTTATGAATTCAATAGCTCAAATGCCACCAAATCTGTTAGTTAGTATGTATCTTCCAAAGCATGCACAGAGGTCAACTATTTTGTGCTTGCCTTTAGCTTCAGGTGGGGAGATTATTTTTAAAGTGCTTGATATGATGAAACAAGTACAGCAGTTTTTCTACTATCGTGAACATTTACGAAGATGGGCCCTTCTTTCCTCAAGACATAACTTGGGCTTAATGGCAAGAAGGTTGATCTATCATGGAAAAGAAAACATACAAAACCTGGAAGGCCCTGAAGATCCAGCGTGGAAGAGACATTGGCTGTGGCGCTCACAGCTTGAAGATTGGGATTTGGAAGAAAGCAATCAAAAAATTATTATGTATATAAACATGTATTGTGTACTAAAGTATAGTATTGTTTAATAATTGTAATGTGTATGCATTTATGTACTAAATATTTTAAAAGAAAATTGTATTTACCTTCAATGAATGAAATCTCTGTTCCTCTGTCTTTCCCTCAAAGGTTGTGTGTGTGTGTGTGTGAGACACATGGTGTTAACTTCTTGACGCTACCCATCCCTTAAGCGGGATAATTGTCATCAGCAACCGCTGAATAGCATAGCGCCTCAGTCAAATAATATTACAAAAAATATTAATATTCATGAAATCACACGTGCAATATTGCAAAACACAGTTTAGCCTTTTGTTAATCCACCTGTCGTCTCAGATTTTGAAATGATGCTTTACAAAGAATGCAATCCAAGCGTTTGTGTAAGTTTATCGATCGCATGACCAAACATTAAGTACACTTAGCAACAGGTAGCTTGGTCACGAAAATCAGAAAAGCAATCAAATTAATTGTTTACCTTTGATCTTTGAATGTTTTCACTCACGAGACTCCCAGTTACACAACAAATGTTCCCTTTGTTCCATAAAGATTATTTTTATATCCAAAATACCTCAGTTTGTTTGGCGCATTATGTTCAGAAATCCACAGGAAAGAGTGGTCACGACAACGCAGACAAATTCCAAATAATATCCGTAATGTCCACAGAAACATGTCAAACGTTTTTTATAATCAATCCTCAGGTTGTTTTTAAAATATATAATCGATAATATATCAACCGCAAATGTCTTTCACAGTAGGAGAGGGAAAAGCAATATCTATCCAAACTCTGTTGCGCGAGCAAAACTCATGTGACCACTTGGTTGATATCCCTTTAAATGGAGCAATGGGAGGCTATGGAACATGGAGTTTTAAAAATAGAAGCCACTCCCTGGTTTGATTTTTCTCAGGGTTTCGCCTGCAATATCAGTTCTGTTATACTCACAGACAATATTTTGACAGTTTTGGAAACTTTAGAGTGTTTTCTATCCTAATCTGCCAATTATATGCATATTCTAGCATCTGGTCCTGAGAAATAGACCATTTACTTTGGGAACGTAATTTTTCCATTGCTCCTCTCGCTCTTACTAAGATGCCAATTGTCCTGGTTGATATATTATCGAATAGATATTTGAAAAACAACCTGAGGATTGATTATAAAAAACGTTTGCCATGTTTCTGTCGATATTATGGATCTAATTTGGAATATTTTTCGCCGTTGTCGTGACCGCAATTTCCGGTGGATTTCTCAACAAAACGTGAAGAACAAACGGAGGTATTTCGGCTATAAAAATAATCTTTATGGAACAAAATGAACATTTGCTGTCTAACTGGGAGTCTCGTGAGTGAAAACATCCGAAGCTCATCAAAGGTAAATTATTTAATTTGATTGCTTTTCTGATTTTCGTGACCAAGCTGCCTGCTGCTAGCTGGACATAATGCTATGCTAGGCTATCGATAAACTTACACAAATGCTTGTCTTGCTTTGGCTGTAAAGCATAATTTCAAAATCTGAGATGACAGGGTGATTAACAAAAGGCTAAGCTGTGTTTCAATATATTTCACTTGTGATTTCATGAATATGAATATTTTCTAGTTATGCTAATTAGTGTAGTTGATGACAATTCTCCCGGATCCGGGAGGGGTAGTTCTAAGAAGTTAAATACAGTGCCTTGCGAAAGTATTCGGCCCCCTTGAACTTTGCGACCTTTTGCCACATTTCAGGCTTCAAACATAAAGATATAAAACTGTATTTTTTTGTGAAGAATCAACAACAAGTAGGACACAATCATGAAGTGGAACGATATTTATTGGATATTTCAAACTTTTTTAACAAATCAAAAACTGAAAAATTGGGTGTGCAAAATGATTCAGCCCCCTTAAGTTAATACGTTGTAGCGCCACCTTTTGCTGCGATTACAGCTGTAAGTCGCTTGGGGTATGTCTCTATCAGTTTTGCACATCGAGAGACTGAATTTTTTTCCCATTCCTCCTTGCAAAACAGCTCGAGCTCAGTGAGGTTGGATGGAGAGCATTTGTGAACAGCAGTTTTCAGTTCTTTCCACAGATTCTCGATTGGATTCAGGTCTGGACTTTGACTTGGCCATTCTAACACCTGGATATGTTTATTTTTGAACCATTCCATTGTATATTTTGCTTTATGTTTTGGATCATTGTCTTGTTGGAAGACAAATCTCCGTCCCAGTCTCAGGTCTTTTGCAGACTCCATCAGGTTTTCTTCCAGAATGGTCCTGTATTTGGCTCCATCCATCTTCCCATCAATTTTAACCATCTTCCCTGTCCCTGCTGAAGAAAAGCAGGCCCAAACCATGATGCTGCCACCACCATGTTTGACAGTGGGGATGGTGTGTTCAGCTGTGTTGCTTTTACGCCAAACATAACGTTTTGCATTGTTGCCAAAAAGTTCAATTTTGGTTTCATCTGACCAGAGCACCTTCTTCCACATGTTTGGTGTGTCTCCCAGGTGGCTTGTGGCAAACTTTAAACAACACTTTTTATGGATATCTTTAAGAAATGGCTTTCTTCTTGCCACTCTTCCATAAAGGCCAGATTTGTGCAATATACGACTGATTGTTGTCCTATGGACAGAGTCTCCCACCTCAGCTGTAGATCTCTGCAGTTCATCCAGAGTGATCATGGGCCTCTTGGCTGCATCTCTGATCAGTCTTCTCCTTGTATGAGCTGAAAGTTTAGAGGGACGGCCAGGTCTTGGTAGATTTGCAGTGGTCTGATACTCCTTCCATTTCAATATTATCGCTTGCACAGTGCTCCTTGGGATGTTTAAAGCTTGGGAAATCTTTTTGTATCCAAATCCGGCTTTAAACTTCTTCACAACAGTATCTCGGACCTGCCTGGTGTGTTCCTTGTTCTTCATGATGCTCTCTGCGCTTTTAACGAACCTCTGAGACTATCACAGTGCAGGTGCATTTATACGGAGACTTGATTACACACAGGTGGATTGTATTTATCATCATTCGTCATTTAAGTCAACATTGGATCATTCAGAGATCCTCACTGAACTTCTGGAGAGAGTTTGCTGCACTGAAAGTAAAGGGGCTGAATAATTTTGCACGCCCAATTTTTCAGTTTTTGATTTGTTAAAAAAGTTTGAAATATCCAATAAATGTCGTTCCACTTCATGATTGTGTCCCACTTGTTGTTGATTCTTCACAAAAAAATACAGTTTTATATCTTTATGTTTGAAGCCTGAAATGTGGCAAAAGGTCGCAAAGTTCAAGGGGGCCGAATACTTTCGCAAGGCACTGTATATGTTGTGTTTTCGCTGTAAAACATTTTAAAAAATCGGACACTTTGGGTAGATTAACAAGTTATTTATCTTTAATTTGCGGTATTGGACTTGTTAATGTGTGAAAGTTAAATATTTCCCCCAAATATTTTTTTAATTTCCCGCGCCACCTTTTCTTTTGAAAAAGTGTTCCTTTTGGGGGACTCTTAGCCATAAATTAACAGATACCGGACTCTGGTCATAAAGTGATGACAGACACAGAAGCCCAGTCTAGGAGTTTAATGATAAACCAGAGTATACATTTGAAGTCGGAAGTTTACATACACTTAGGTTGGAATCATGAAAACTTGTTTTTCAACCACTCCACTAATTTCTTGTTAACAAAGTATAGTTTTGGCAAGTCGGTTAGGACATCTACTTCGTGCATGACACAAGTCATTTTTCTAACAATTGTTTACAGACAGATTATTTCACTTATAATTCACTGAATCTCAATTCCAGTGGGTTAGAAGCTTACATACACGAAGTTGACTGTCCCTTTAAACAGCTTGGAAAATTCCAGAAAATTAGATCATGGCTTTAGAATCTTCTGATAGGCTAATTGACATCATTTGAGTCAATTGGAGGTGTACCTGTGGATGTATTTCAAGGCCTACCTTCAAACTCAGTGCCTCTTTGCTTGACATAATGGGAAAATCCGAAGAAATCAGCCAAGACCTCAGAAAAAAAATTGTAGACCTCCACAAGTCTGGTTCATCCTTGGGAGCAATTTCCAAATGCCTGAAGGTACCATGTTCATCTGTACAAACAATTGTACGCAAGTATAAACACCATGGGACAACACAGCCGCTATACCGCTCAGGAATAAGACGCGTTCTGTCTCCTAAAGATGAACGTACTTTGGTGCGAAAAGTGCAAATCAATCCCAGAACAACAGCAAAGGACCTTGTGAAGATGCTGGAGGAAACAGGTATAAAAGTATCTATATCCACAGTAAAACGAGTCCTATAGCGACATAACCTGAAAGGCCGCTCAGCAAGGAAGAAGCCACTGCTCCAAAACAGCTATAAAAAAAAGCCAGACTACAGTTTGCAACTGCATATGGGGAAAGATCGTACTTTTTGGAGAAATGTCCTCAGGTCTGATGAAACAAAAATAGAACAGTTTGGCCATAATGACCATCGTTATATTTGGAGGAAAAGGGGGAGGCTTGCAAGCCGAAGAACACCATCCCAACCGTGAAGCACGGCGTGGCAGCATCATAATGTGGGGGGGCTTTCCTGCAGGAGGGACTGGTGCACTTCAAAAAATAGATGGCATCAAGAGGATGGAAAATTATGTGGATATATGGAAGCAACATCTCAAGTCATCAGTCAGAAAGTTAAAGCTTTGTCGCAAATGGGTCTTCCAAATGGACAATGACCCCAAGCATACTTCCAAAGTTGTAGCAAAATGGCTTAACAAGGATTCCTTTCTCTGCATTTTGAATGAGTGGTTTACTCAAATCGATGGTGCCAACTAAACAGACTTTCTGGGAAATAAAGAGGGATTTTACCTAACAAAATGACACTACAGTTGTGGCCAAAAACTTTTGAGAATGTCACAAAGAAACATTTTCACAAAGTCTGCTGCCTCAGTTTGTATGATGGCAAGTTGCATATACTCCAGAATGTTATGAAGAGTGATCAGATTAATTGCAATTAATTGCAAAGTCCCTTTTTGCCATGCAAATGAACTGAATCCCCCCAAAGCATTTCCACTGCATTTCAGCCCTGCCACAAAAGGACCAGCTGACATCATGTCAGTGATTCTCTCGTTAACACAGGTGTGAGTGTTGACGAGGACAAGGCTAGAGATCACTCTGTCATGCTGATTGAGTTTGAATAACAGACTGGAAGCTTCAAAAGGAGGGTGGTGCTTGGAATCATTGTTCTCTTCTGTCAATCATGGTTACCTGCAAGGAAACACATACCGTCATCATTGCTTTGCACAAAAAGGGCTTCACAGGCAAGGATATTGCTGCCAGTAAGATTGCACCCAAATCATCCATTTATCGGATCATCAAGAACTTCAAGGAGAGCGCTTCAATTGTTGTGAAAAAGGCTTCAGGGCGCCCAAGAAAGTCCAGCAAGCGCCAGGACCGTCTCCTAAAGTTGATTCAGCTGCGGGATCGGGGCACCATCAGTACAGAGCATGCTCAGAAATGGCAGCATTCAGGTGTGAGTGCATCTGCACGCACAGTGAGGCGAAGACTTTTGGAGGATGGCCTGGTGTCAAGAAGGGCAGCAAAGAAGCCTCTTCTCTCCCAGAAAAACATTAGGAAAAGACTGATATTTTCCAAAAGGTACAGGGATCGGACTGCTGAGGACTGGGGTAAAGTAATTTTCTCTGCTGAATCTGTTAGGGTTCGTTTCTTTGGTATCATCATTGGCTCATTGTTGAAATTAGCATTATGACAATATATTTAATTTAAAAGCCTTTATTAATGCAATTGCAGACATAAATTGACAATCAGGAAGATAGCACGCATGTTTCCGAGTAAGTTCTACATCAAACAAAAGTTCTCAAGTTGTTTTATTAAACTCAAGTCCCGCCTTAGTGATGTCACTGACTACGTCATTACCTTTTTACTCCTGAAACCAAAACCCTATATCAACAATGGCTTTTAGTGTTAAACTAATCAGTAAACATCCACTCCCCAAAGCTGATTTATTGTGGAATGTCTAACTATCTCTTATCTCCCACACTCCCCTGCAGAGTTCTGTCTCAGTCACACATTATAAGAGAGAGAGAGAGAGAGAGAGAGAGAGAGAGAGAGAGAGCGAACAAACAACTGTGGAACAATTCTAAAACTATATAATGAATATATATATATTGTTAATCTATAGTCTAGGACCCTATAAATGTAAGGAGGGAAGGGTCTTATTACCCCTCCCCTTCTATTAATATAACATAAGCATAAACAATTATTCTAATACATCAAACATTTGTACAGCCCCAAATCATGACCGCCAGGTGAATCCTGACAAATCTTCTTTCCGATTGTTTGGGGCATCCTGAAAAAAAGCTTGTCCGGAGAAGACAAGGTGAGCGCTACCATCAGTCCTGTGTCATGCCAACGGTAAAGCATCCTTTTCCAGCATGATGGAGCACCTTGCCATAAGGCAAAAGTGATAACTAAGTGGCTCGGGGAACAAAACATCGATATTTTGGGTCCATGGCCAGGAAACTCCCCAGAACTTGTGGTCAATCCTCAAGAGGCGAGTAGACAAACAAAAACACACAAATTCTGACAAACTCCAAGCATTGATTATGCAAGAATGGGCTGCCATCAGTCAGGATGTGGCCCAGAAGTTAATTGACAGCATGCCAGGGCGGATTGCAGAGGTCTTGAAAAAGAAGGGTCAACACTGCAAATATTGACTCTTTGCATCAACTTCATGTAATTGTCAATAAAAGCCTTTGACACTTATGAAATGCTTGTATTTATACTTTGGTATTCCATAGTAACATCTGACAAAAATATCTAAAGATACTGAGGCAGCATACTTTGTGAAAATTAATATTTGTGTCATTCTCAAAACTTTTGGCCACGACTCTACATGTTGTAGTTGGGACCCTTTGGATGACAAATCAGAGGAAGATTTTCAAAAAGTAAGTGAATATTTAATCGCTATTTGTGAATTTATGAGACCTGTGCCGGTGGAAAAATATTTTGATGTGGGCCGCCGTCCTCAAACAATCGCATGCCATGCTTTCGCTGTAAAGCCTACTGCTTTTAACCTGATGACGGGTTAGGGTTCCCTTTTGGGAACGACCCCTCCCACGTTCAACTGGAACGTGGCGCATGGAATGCAAAAATATTCTTAGAAATATTTAACCTCCACACATTAACAAGTCCAATACCTCAAATGAAAGATAAACACCTTGTTCATCTACCCAGCATGTCAGATTTGTTAAATGTTTTACGGCGAAAACACACCACATATTTATATTAGACCACCACCGAAACGAAGACAAGAGGCAGCCATTTTGTCCCAGAAAATATAAAATTATAAAAGCAGGATTAAAAAATAAATAATTTACTAACCTTTTGAAAATCTTCATCAGATGACAGTAATAGGACATGCTACACAGTACATTTTTTTTTCTTCAATAATATGCCATTTATATCCATAAATGTCCATTTACATTGAATTCATGTTCAGAAAATACTCAAAAATGTCAGTAGAAAATATAGGTAGCGCCGCAAGATAACGTAAATAGACATCATAAACTTTGACTAAATATACATGTTCTACATATAGTTAGAAAGATACACTGCTTCTTAATGCAATCGCTTTGTTACATTTATTTTTAACGTTACAGAAATCGCTCACTATTCAATATTCTGAGACGGCGCTCAGATATAAGCAATATTTCTCCGCTATGTTGGAGTCAACAGAAACACACAATTTCAGCATAAATATTCCCTTACCTTTGATGGTCTTCGTTCAGAATGTACTGGAAGGGTTCATACTTACCCAAAACATTGTTTGGTTTCAAGTCTTGCGTCTTTGTTTTAGCATCTGCTAACAATATCAGCTGAAATGCACCAAAAATGTCCTCTGGTCCGGAAAAGTTGCGCATCAAAACTTCAAAATTACATATTATATGTCGACTAAACAGGTCAAACTAAGTGCAGAATCAAGCTTTAGGATGTTGTAAACATACAAAACAATTTTCAATTCAACCGGTCATTGTTAGTTCTCCTCCGGAGTGCTGGAACAAAGGATTGGCTGGGACCAATTCGCGCCCTAACGACAGGTATTTTCTCGCGGCACTCACTCAATTCACTCCCATAGGGCCAATTCTCATGGGATTTGAACGATTAAACGCTCTACTGAATGAGGACATCTAGTGGAAGACATAGAAAGTGTCCCCAGATCCATAGCTGGTTGGGAAGGGTGGGGGCGATCACGTCAAAGTTGCCCCAACTTTCATGAGCACAAAACTAGTTTGGAAGAATGCCTGCCCTGTGAGTTCTGCTATACTTACAGACATAATTCCAACGGTTTTAGAAGCTTTAGAGTGTTTTCTATCCAATAATAATTATTATATGCATATATTAGCAATTTTTGACGGATTTTTTTTCAGTTTATTATGGGCACGCAATTCCTCCAAAGGGGGCAGTATTCTGCCTAGCCTTAAGACGTTTCCGATATAAAGACACTTGTACTATGTACCTAAATGTTTAAAATTCATAATATTTAGGATTATTTATTTGAATTGAGCGCCCTCCAATTTCACCGGAAGTTGTCCCGCTAACGGGAAGCCTTATAACGTGCCATAGAATTCTGCGGCGCCCCACAAGCTGTGCTGCAGTATGACGCAACTTTTAAAGGAAGAACCACTGTATATTGGGATCGCTACATCCAATGGATTTGGAGACTGCGTTAAACCATATTTCTACAGCATTAGTAAAGATATGATCAATATATGTTGATGATTTCATTCCTGTGCTGTTTGTAACTATCCTGGTAGGATGACTGATAACCTGAACCAGGTTGCAGGCAATGTTTACAGTTTGATGCTTTTCCTTGAGTGGGCAGCTTAATGAAAGCCAGTGACTAGGGGGCAATATTTTCATTTTTGGAAAAATAAGGTACCCAAAGTAAACGGGATATTTTGTTCGGACAAGATGCTAGATTATGCATATAATTGACAGCTTAGGATAGAAAACACTCTAAAGTTTCCAAAACTGTAAAAATATTGTCTGTGAGTATAACAGAACTAATATTGCAGGCGCAAGCCTGAGAAAAATCCAATCCTGAAGTGCCTCGTGTTTTGAAAGCTCTGCGCTCCAATGCGTCCCTATTGAGCAGTGAATGGGCTATCAACCAGATTACTTTTTTTACGTATTCCCCAAGGTGTCTACAGCATTGTGACGTAGTTTTACGCATTTATGTTGAAGAATACCTGTAAGCGGCTACATTGTGTAAGTGGTCACCTGATGACTCTCAGAGTGTCTCTTGCGTAAAATACAGATGTAGCCATTATTTTAATCGGTCCTACTGAAAAACCAAATGTCCCGGTGGATATATTATCGAATAGATATTTGAAAAACACCTTGAAGATTGATAATAAACAGCATTTGCCATGTTTCTGTCGATATTATGGAGCTAATTTGGAATATTTTTCAGCGTTTTCGTGACCGTAATTTCCGGACGATTTCTCAGCCAAACGTGAAGAACCAACGGAGCTATTTCGCCTACAAAAATAAAAATTTTGGAAAAAATTAACATTGGCTTGTAACTGTTTTCTTGCAGTGAAGTAGAGGCGGACCAAAACACAGCGTGGTGGTTATTCATGGTTCTTTAATTTATAAAGACACTATACATGAATAAACTAACAAAAACAATAAACGTGAGAAAACCTAAAAGAGCCCTATCTGGTGCAAACACAGAGACAGGAACAATCACCCACCAAACCCAACACCAAACAGGCTACCTAAATATGGTTCCCAATCAGAGACAACGACTAACACCTGCCTCTGATTGAGAACCATATCAGGCCAAACACAGAACTAGACAAACTAGACATGTAACATAGAATGCCCACTCAGATCACACCCTGACCAAACAACACATAGAAACATACAAAGCAAACTATGGTCAGGTTGTGACAGGCTATCTAACTGGGAGTCTCGTGAGTGAAAACATCCGAAGCTCATCAAAGGTAAATGATTTAATTTGATTGCTTTTCTGATTTTCGTGACCAAGTTCCTTGCTGCTAGCTGGACAAAATGCTATGCTAGGCTATCAATAAACTTACACAAATGCTTGTCTAGCTTTGGCTGTAAAGCATATTTTGAAAATCTGAGATGACAGGGTGATTAACAAAAGGCTAAGCTGTGTCTCAATATATTTCACTTGTGATTTTCATGAAGAGGAATATTTTCTAGGAATATTTATGTCCGTTGCATTATGCTAATTAGTGTCAGTCGATGATTACGCTCCCGCATGCGGGATGGGGAGTCACTAGAGGTTAATATTTAAATCACCCAGAATGTATACCTCTCTGTTGATATCACATACATTATTAAGCATTTCACACGTTATCCAGATACTGACTGTTAGCAGTTGGTGGTCTATAGCAGCTTCCCACAAGAACGGGCTTTAGGTGAGGCTGTTTGCTGTTTGTATCCGCTCTTGGCCTCTCGTTGGGAGTGTAGCCTGCTTTGCGGGAGGCCGCTGTCTTCGGCTTCCATGGCTCGTGACGTGAGCATTGTTGACTGGCATGCTCCTCTTGCTGTGCTCCTTCGACTCCACTTTCAGATGGAGGAGGAGAAGAAGGAGATGGCTGCCCTGGCGAACAAACTTCGGGGTAGAACAAGTATTTGATACACTGCCGATTTTGCAGGTTTTCCTACTTACAAAGCATGTCGAGGTCTGTCATTTTTATCATTGGTACACTTCTACTGTGAGAGACGGAATCTAAAACAAAAATCCAGAAAATCACATTGTATGATTTTTAAGTAATTGAGGGATCGGGTGAGGGATCAGCCCAGAACTACACGGCAGGACCTGGTCAATGACCTGAAGAGAGCTGGGACCACAGTCTCAAAGAAAACCATTAGTAACACACTACGCCATCATGGATTAAATCCTGCAGCACACGCAAGGTCCCCCTGCTCAAGCCAGCGCATTTCCAGGCCCGTCTGAAGTTTGCCAATGACCAGAGGAGGAATGGGAGAAGGTCATGTGGTCTGATGAGACAAAAATAGAGCTTTTTGGTCTAAACTTCACCCGCCGTGTTTGAAGGAAGAAGAAGGATGAGTCCGACCCCAAGGACACCATCCCAGCCGTGAAGCATGGAGGTGGAAACATCATTCTTTGGGGATGCTTTTCTGCAAAGAGGACAGAAAGAGTGTGCCATATTAAGGGGAGGATGGATGGGGCCATGTATCGCGAGATCTTGGCTAACAGTAAGAGCATTGAAGATGGGTCGTGGCTGGGTCTTCCAGCATGACAACATCCCGAAACACACAGCCAGAGCAACTAAGGAGTGGCTCCGTAAGAAGCATCTCAAGGTCCTGGAGCCCCGAAACCTGAAGGATCTGGAGAAGGTCTGTATGGAGGAGTGGGCCAAAATCCCTGCTGCAGTGTGTGCAAACCTGGTCAAGAGCTACAGGAAACGTGTGATCTCTGTAATTGCAAACAAAGGTTTCTGTACCAAATATTAATTTCTGCTTTTCTGATGTATCAAATACTTATGTCATGCAATAAAATGCAAATTAATTACTTAAAAATCATACAATGTGATTTTCTGGATTTTTGTTTTAGATTCCGTCTCTCACAGTTGAAGTGTACCTATGATACAAATTACAGACCTCTACATGCTTTGTAAGTAGGAAAACCTGCGAAATCGGCAGTGTATCAAATACTTGTTCTCCCCACTGTATGTTGGTTACCATTTGGAATCAGCCCCAATGTATTCGTTTGCTATAGCCCCATAGTGCTCTGGTCAAAAGTAGTGTACTATAAAGGGAATTGGGTGCCATTTGGGATACATCCTAGGTCTAAGGTCTGTGGTTTGTTTTTTAGTAAAGTATTGAGGGAAGTACACAATGATACACCTGGAGGCGAGTGGCGTTGGGTGGAACAGGATAGAGAACTAGCCAGAACAGAGTGTGATGGAGAGGAGCCGTCAGTGCTCCCTCAGTAAAGAACATTTTAAATCTGATATTTCTTTTCACTTCAGTTGTAATTATGAGAATTATGTCAACTGTAGCACTGTTCTATACCATCATCTAGTAATAATTGAATGCCTGCTTATTAGATATACATTTGAGGGTAGGCATATGTTGCTTTTACCATATAGACCATGGGTATTCAACTCTTACCCTACGAGGTCTGAGCCTGCCGGCTTTGAGGTCCAGAGTTGAGTTTGAGGGATACAAACTTTAACATACTGTACATAACAGCAACGAGTGATTTAAGGGTTACCGATACATATTCATATTCGATAGCCACTGTTAAATGATTGCTACATTTCTTGGTGTATTCAATCCATATCAATGTGCTGTATACAGTATTGAACATTTTTCCATTTGGGCCATTTTGTAAGGCTCTACCACAGTTTAAAAGAAAGCCATTATCAACATTTCCTTGTATCACAAACTGGAATACAGGCTTTATCTCACCAACAAGAGAGACCACTGTGTAGTTTTGACTCTGCTTTATGGAGGAAAATAGTCCACAACTCATCCCTTCAGTGGCTCTCAAATGAGGTTTTCCCTTGTGTAACGGAAAGAAGAAGGAGAAAATAAGGTCTGTTGAAGGTTCCTGTGACAGAAATCAAGATATGGAGTCAGTACCGAGAACAATTAGACTTGATGTGTGCGTCGCAAAGAGAGAAGAAAGAGTTAAAAAAACTTTTCAGAAAGTCTTGTCATATTGCCTGGGAAATGGTTAGCAAGGGAAACATGATTGGCTATGATGATCATTCACGCTGCCTAATTGGTGGGTCACAGTATTTCACAGTTGTGTCACATATACTATTAATTCAACAGTGAATTTCGATGGATTACCATATAATCGCAAAACAATTAATTGGTAACGCCATTGACATACACTGAGTGTAGAAAACATTAAGAACACCTTTCTAATATTGAGTTGCACTCCCAGCCTTTTGCCCTGAGAACAAACCTCGTCCGGGCATGGTCTCTACAAGCTGTCGAAAGCGTTCCAAAGGCATGCTGGCCCATGTTGACTCCAATGGTTCCTACAGTTGCGTCAAGTTAGCTGGATGTCCTTTGGGTGGTAGACCATTCTTGACGAACACGGGACATTGTTGAGTGTGAAAAGAACAGCAGCGTTGCAGTTCTTGACTCAAACCGGCGCACCTGGCACCAACTACCAACTACCATTCAAAGGCAGTTACATCGTTTGTCTTGTCCATTCACACTCTGAATGGCATACATACACCATCCATGTCTCAATTGTCTCAAGGCTTAAAAACTATTTTTTATCCTGTCTCCTCCCTTTCATCTACACTGATTGAAGTGGATTTAACAAGTGACATCGATAAGGGAACAAAGCATTCACCTGGTCAGTCTGTCATGGAAAGAGCAGGTGTTCATAATGTTTTGTACATTCAGATTAGGTAAGTGTTATGTCATTGAGATAATTTAGTAACACCATCGACATACGTTAGTGTTGCGTCACTGTCAAAAGCATTGGTCTGCCCAGATGGTGGTGTCACGCCCTGGCCATAGAGAGGTTTTTATTCTCTATTTTGGTTAGGACAGAGTGTGACTAGGGTGGGCATTCTATGTTCATTTTCTAGGTTTTATATTTCTTTGTTGTTTGGCCTGTGGTTCTCAATCAGGGGCAGCTGTCTATCCTTGTCTCTGATTGAGAACCATACTTAGGTAGCCTTTTCCCACTGGGTTTTTGTGGGTAATTGCTTTCTGATTCGGTTGTTCTCTTTATTGTTTGGCTATTCAGTGTTCAGTTCAACGACTAAAAGATGAACACGTACAACGCCGCACCTTGGTCCTCACCTTCTTCCACCAATGGCCGTTACAGGTGGAGTGATGGCCATCACGTACATACCAATACTGTTTTGTCTGACTTGAGCTTCCTTCTGGAAATGTACTTAGATATACAATAAATCATACAATATTTGTTTTCATTGTAACACATTTTATTGTAAAAAGTAAAAAATGCATTCCATCCATCTTCACTTTCAGTAACACCTGAAAAGTTTGTTTGGAGTGCATTTCTTGTTCCTAAATCAGGCAATTTCACATGCCATGGAACACGTTGCAAACAGAATATGTGCATTTTTATGAAATTTCCATTAGAGCAACATTATAACGCAGAAACGGAGATACAGAGAACTATATGTACATGTAGATATAGATATTCCTTTATTCTCATTTTTGTGGCAGCTCTCCCCCACCTTCAACTTAAACAATTTAGATGTCCTCGAATGTTAACATGTTTGGGCCAGAGAAGTTAATAAGGCAATTAGACTATTCATTTAAGTATCTTGCACCATCTCCACTTATCTAGATGTTTTCTCTATCTCCTTCCCTTCTCATTCCCACTCTTTCACCTTGGTTACGGCACTCAAGGATCTGACATGCCAGGTTGTCAGGGAGCTAATGAATTGTTCATGGCCTCACTGGTACAACAGAGGAATGGCGGAATGCAGACAGGAATGGTGTAGGTGGGTGTCACCCCTTTAAAGATGGATGAATCGATGACTGGAAGCGAAAACAATTATAGGCTGGGGAGTAGACGGGTAGGAGCTGAAATTTGGAGATCTTATGAATAAAAAAAAAAGTGAAATAAAAAATGAACATGTGCAATTGCTTTTTTCTGGAAATCTGGCTGTGATATCTTTCTGAATTTCAATAGAGGGTGAGTGAAGTTATTCTTTTTTTGCATAATGCCCAGCGATTGAATTGCAAAGAGCATACAGTGCTTTGCAAAAGTATTCATCCCCCTTGGCGTTTTTTGGATATTGTTGCATTACAACCTGTAATTTAAATTGATTTTTAATTTGGATTTCATGTAATACACAAAATAGTGCAAATTGGTGAAGTGAAATGAAAAAAAATACTTATTTAAAAAAATGTAAAATGCAAAAGTGGTGAGTGCATATGTATTTACCCCCTTTGCTATGAAGCCCCTAAATTAGATCTGGTGCAACCAATTACCTTCAGAAGTCACATAATTAGTAAAATAAAGTCCACCTGTGTGCAATCTAAGTGTCACATGATCTCAGTGTATATATACACACACCTGTTCTGAAAGGCCCCAGAGTCTGCAACACCACTAAGCAAGGAGAACCAACATGCAAGCGGCACCATGAAGACCAAGGAACAGGTCAGGGACAAAGTTGTGGAGAAATAGAGATCACGGTTGGGTTATAAAAAAATATCAGAAACTTTGAACATCCCACGGAGCACCGTTAAATCCATTATTAAAAAATGGAAAGAATTTGGCACCACAACAAACCTGCCAAGAGAGGGCCACCCACCAAAACGTACAGACCAGGCAAGGAGGGCATTAATCAGAGAGGCAACAAAGGGACAAAAGATAATCCTGAAGGAGCTGCAAAGCTCCACAGCGGATATTGGAGTATCTGGCGCTAGGGCCACTTTAAGCTGTACACTCCACAGAGCTAGGCTTTATGGAACAGTGGCCAGAAGAAAAGTAATTGCTTAAAGAAAAAAATAATCAAACATGTTTGGTGTTTGCCAAAAGGAATGTGGGAGACTCCCCAAACATATGGAAGAAGGTACTCTGGTCAGAAGAGACTAAAATTGAGCTTTTTGGCCATCAAGGAAAATGCTATGTCTGGCGCAAACCCAACACCTCAACATCCTGAGAACACCATCCCCACAGTGAAACATGGTGGTGGCAGCATCATGCTGTGAGGATGTTTTTCATCGGCAGGGACTAGGAAACTGGTCAGAATTGAAGGAATGATGGTTGGCGCTAAATACAGGGAAATTCTTGAGGGAAACCTGTTTCAGTCTTCCAGAGATTTGAGACTGGGACGGAGGTTCACCATCCAGCAGGACAATGACCCTAAGCATACTGCTAAAGCAACACATGGGTGGTTTAAGGGAAGAAATGTAAATGTCTTGGAATGGCCTAGTCAAAGCCCAGACCTCAAACTAATTGGGAATCTGGGGTATGACCTAAAGATTGCTGTACACCAACGGAAACCATCCAACTTGAAGGAGCTGGAGCAGTTTTGCCTTGAATCGGCAAAAATCCCAGTGACTAGATTTGCCAAGCTTATAGAGATACCCCAAGAGACTTGTAGCTGTAATTACTGCAAAAGGTGCCTCTACAAACATTGACTTGTGGGGGTGGGGTGAATAGTTATGCATGCTCAAGTTTTCATTTTTTTTGGTATTATTTAATAAAAAAATGTTTTGCATCGTCAAATTGTTGTAGGCATGTTGTGTAAATCATATAATACAAACCCTCTAAAAATCTATTTTAATTCCATTTTGTAAGGCAACAAAATAGGAAAAATGCCAAGGGCCGTGAATACTTTCGCAAGACACTGTAAAAGTCCTAACAGAAATCCAACCGGCCTCATTCTGTTCTGATGTCCCTCTTGGCCAGTCTTTTCATTTTCATTTCCTTTTCTATTATTTTCAGAGCCTGAACAGAGAAATAACAAGAGGGAAGACCTTAACCCCCATGACCAGTCACACAGTCAAACACAGCCGCGTGGGCCCACCACAAACACCCCCTGGGGGTATGAAACTGGGTGCATTGCCCAAAAAATGTCTAGCATTTGTATTTTGGTTGATTGAAGCACTGTCTACTCCTGTCTACTGTTTGAAACCAGAAATTAATGTAGTTATCCCATTTTAAAGGTCCCGCACAGTGTTCCTACATGCATGTCCCAAGTAAAAAATAACCTTTGAATGACCACAACACCAACCATTATATTTCTACACTATTAAAATGCTCAGAATTTATGATATTGGCCTTTTCTCTCATCTCTAACAATCAGGAAGCCCGAAAGAACAGGCTGAGTGGGCGGGGAGCTTATATTCATGAGCTCACCTTGAATGACAGCTCTTTGAAGCCCCTTGTGATCGTTGCCAGGTAACATGGTAAATAATGGGCCACATGTCATTGATTAAAAGGTAAACAACAAGCCTAAATAGTATGACTCAATCCATTTTCTCAGCAAAGAGAGCTGACCATGGACTGTTGGATATCAGACAAACAGCAGCAATGCACAATTGCATTTCTATTGTTTTGTAAGTAATTACAGAATACAGTTTGCTGATACACTGATACACTTCACAATAATTAGTAAAGCCTTAAAAGCTTAGGGAATAAAGCCTTAAAAGCTTAGGGAATAAGGGAATGTACATGAAAACAGCATACAATAGGAGTACTGGTCAATTTATTGGTGCCTCTGCATTATAAATGACAAGATGTCTAGAATTGTATGTATTGATCAAAAATGTATTTGATCATTTACAATTTGCCAGCCTAGCCAAAATATTGATCAACATGTTCACTCATGAAAAATAAAGTTGAGAAATAATGTTGAGACATTATAAGCCTAATATAGTTAAGACATCATAAGCCTAATATAGTTACACGGCCGCCCTACAGAGTGAAGTACGCATTGATTCGTTCAATTTGTAACACTCATCTCCTACCAGAGTGGCCAGAGTGGCACAGCGGTCTAAGGCGTTGCATTGCAGTGCTAGAAGCGTCACTACACACCCGGGTTCAATCCCAGGCTGTGTGGCAGTAGGCATTGACCGGGTTAGGGGAGGGTTTGGCCGGCCGGGATGTCATCGTGCTCTAGTGACTCCTTGAACCAGGCCAGGCACATGCATCCCACTTCAGTCAAGCAGGCTTCAGTCACCCACTTGGCTTCAGTCACCCCCAAAATTGAAGTGGGAGACAAATCCAACTATTGTCACGTCTCTCACACTGGGCAGACAGGGGTCCTGGAATGGACAGCTCGCATAGCTTCCCCACATACACCACTGGATCAAGTGGTGACATTGTTGAAGAGCCTGTCTATGTAGCCTGTAATGTTTTTAAAAAGGAAAATGTTCTGATGCTATCAATTCATTAACGTAGTGATCTACTCATTTTAGAATGTGGTTTCTGGTGTTTTTGAAGCACTCAATTTGAAATATGCAATATCTGGCTGTGCACTTTTTATTTTTTGTGTGCCTGAAATGCTCAATTGATGTAGATTTGAAATGTGTCTGTCTTCACAGGCTCATATACCCCTTTCTTTGCCATTCCCGCTGCAGTGGTTGCCAGGGAAGCTGTGCAGACAGAGTGGATGTTAAATTTTCAAAAATGTCTATCATTACAGATTGATGATTGTGGAAAGACAAATGGAGATGGAAAGTGAAATAATAATACACATCATTATTAGCCCCAATGACACAAGCTACATCAACTGTAAGACAACCCACACAATGGAATGGCAAAATATGACTTTCAGGGGTAAATTACAAATACTATTAAAAACAAAGAAAGGAAATTCTTTGTGATAAATTCATGAACTTCTTTGAGGAAAAGATCACAAACTTTAGAATGCAAATTACTGATTCCTCTTTAAATCTGCGTATTTCTCCAAAGCTCATTTGCCTTGAGTCTGCACAACACTGCCAGGACCTAGGATCAAGGGAGACACAAGTTTTTTAATACGATGTCTCTTGACATATTGATGAAAATAGTCATGGGCCTCTAAAACTTCAAGCTGCATTCTAGACCCTATTCCAACTAAACTACTGAAAGAGCTGCTTCCTGTGCTTGGCCCTCCTATGTTGAACATAATAAACGGCTCAATATCCACCGGATGTGTACCAAACTCACAGTAATAAAGCCTCTCTTGAAAAAGTCAAACCTTGACCCAGAAAATATAAAAACTATATTGAATCTCCCATTCCTCTCAAACATTTTTAGAAAAAGCTGTTGCACAGCAACTCACTCCCTTCCTGAAGACAAATAATGTATTCGAAACGCTTCAGTCTGGTTTTAACCCCATCATAGCACTGAGACTGCACTTGTGAAGATGGTAAATGACCTTTTAATGGCGTCAGACCGAGGTTCTGCATCTGTCCTCGTGCTGCTAGACCTTAGTCCTGCTTTTGATACCATCGATCACCACATTCTTTTGGAGAGATTGGAAACCCAAATTGGTCTACACGGACAAGTTCTTGCCTGGTTTAGATCTTATCTGTCGGAAAGATATAAATTTGTCTCTGTGGATGGTTTGTCAAATCAACTAAACATTATTCCTCAAGGCTCCATTTTAGGACTACTATTGTTTTCACTATATATTTTACCTCTTGGCGATGTCATTCGGAAACACAATGTCAACTTTTACTGCTTTGCGGACGACACACAGCTGTACATTTCGATGAAACATGGTGAAGCTCCAAAATTGCCCTTACTGGAAGCCTGTGTTTCAGACATAAGGAAGTGGATGGCGGTAAATGCTAGTTATAGGTACCAAGAAACAAAGATCTTCTGTTGAGTCTGACAATCTTGATGGTTGTACAGTCATCTCAAATAAAACTGTGAAGGACCTCTGCATTACTCTGGACCCTGATCTCTCTTTTGACAAACATATTTAGACTGTTTCAAGGACAGCTTTTTTCCATCTACGTAACATTGCAAAAATCTGAAACTTTCTGTCCAAAAATGATGCAGAAAAATATATCCATGCTTTTGTCACTTCTAGATTAGACTACTGCAATGCTCTACTTTCCGGCTACCAAGATAAGCACTAAATAAACTTCAGTTAGTGCTTAACACGACTGCTAGAATCTTGACTAGAACCAAAAGTTTTGATTACATTACTCCAGTGCTAGCCTCTCTACACTGGCTTCCTGTTAAGGCCAGGGCTGATTTCAAGGTTTTACTGCTAACTTACAAGGCATTACATGGGCTTGCTCCTTACCTATCTTTTTCCGATTTGGTCCTGCTGTACATACCTACACGTGCACTACGGTTAAAAGACGCAGGCCTCCTAACTGTCCCTATAATTTCTAAGCAAACAGCTGGAGGCAGGGCTTTCTCCTATAGAGCTACATTTTTATGGAATGGTCTGCCTGTCCATGTGAAAGACGCAGACTCGGTCTCGACCTTGTTGGGGAATAATCAGAATTGGTTGGTAACATAGGTAAGATGTTTTATATTCATCATATGTTTGTAAGTTACTTCTCATCAGAATGTTATTTTTGTATAATACTGTGGCGGGGTTGCAGTATCTGTTCTATGCCAAGACTAAGTTGCTTGGGCCGGAGAGAGGGGAGAGGTCAAGGTGTCATCATGTGTAAACATATCTTTTGCTCCACTGTGTCTGTGTGCCAGTCACTCCCTACTTTTCCCATCGGGGAGAGGAGGATGGCAGTGTCTGGAATCATTCTATGCTCCCTCTTTTGTTGCTCCTATCTTAACCTATATCCTCACTCTCCTCTCCTTGAGCTTGTCCAGGATTGGTTGTATTTAGAATTGGTTGTATCTAAATGAAAACAAAAGGCTCCCACGCTGAGGTCTGTCCAACGCTGGTCCGACCAAGCTGACTCCACACTCCAAGACTGCTTCCATCACGTGGACTGGGAGATGTTTCGTATTGCGTCAGATAACAACATTGACGAATACGCTGATTCGGTGTGCGAGTTCATTAGAACGTGCGTTGAAGATGTCGTTCCCATAGCAACGATTAAAACATTCCCTAACCAGAAACCGTGGATTGATGGCAGCATTCGTGTGAAACTGAAAGCGCGAACCACTGCTTTTAATCAGGGCAAGGTGTCTGGTAACATGACCGAATACAAACAGTGCAGCTATTCCCTCCGCAAGGCTATCAAACAAGCTAAGCGCCAGTACAGAGACAAAGTAGAATCTCAATTCAACGGCTCAGACACAAGAGGCATGTGGCAGGGTCTACAGTCAATCACGGACTACAGGAAGAAACCCAGCCCAGTCACGGACCAGGATGTCTTGCTCCCAGGCAGACTAAATAACTTTTTTGCCCGCTTTGAGGACAATACAGTGCCACTGACACGGCCTGCAACGAAAACATGCGGTCTCTCCTTCACTGCAGCCGAGGTGAGTAAGACATTTAAACGTGTTAACCCTCGCAAGGCTGCAGGCCCAGATGGCATCCCCAGCCGCGCCCTCAGAGCATGCGCAGACCAGCTGGCCGGTGTGTTTACGGACATATTCAATCAATCCCTATACCAGTCTGCTGTTCCCACATGCTTCAAGAGGGCCACCATTGTTCCTGTTCCCAAGAAAGCTAAGGTAACTGAGCTAAATGACTACCGCCCCGTAGCACTCACATCCGTCATCATGAAGTGCTTTGAGAGACTAGTCAAGGACCATATCACCTCCACCCTACCTGACACCCTAGACCCACTCCAATTTGCTTACCGCCCAAATAGGTCCACAGACGATGCAATCTCAACCACACTGCACACTGCCCTAACCCATCTGGACAAGAGGAATACCTATGTGAGAATGCTGTTCATCGACTACAGCTCGGCATTCAACACCATAGTACCCTCCAAGCTCGTCATCAAGCTCGAGACCCTGGGTCTCGACCCCGCCCTGTGCAACTGGGTACTGGACTTCCTGACGGGCCGCCCCCAGGTGGTGAGGGTAGGCAACAACATCTCCTCCCCGCTGATCCTCAACACTGGGGCCCCACAAGGTTGCGTTCTGAGCCCTCTCCTGTACTCCCTGTTCACCCACGACTGCGTGGCCACGCACGCCTCCAACTCAATCATCAAGTTTGCGGACGACACAACAGTGGTAGGCTTGATTACCAACAACGATGAGACGGCCTACAGGGAGGAGGTGAGGGCCCTCGGAGTGTGGTGTCAGGAAAACAACCTCACACTCAACGTCAACAAAACTAAGGAGATGATTGTGGACTTCAGGAAACAGCAGAGGGAACACCCCCCTATCCACATCGATGGAACAGTAGTGGAGAGGGTAGCAAGTTTTAAGTTCCTCGGCATACACATCACAGACAAACTGAATTGGTCCACTCACACAGACAGCATCGTGAAGAAGGCGCAGCAGCGCCTCTTCAACCTCAGGAGGCTGAAGAAATTCGGCTTGTCACCAAAAGCACTCACAAACTTCTACAGATGCACAATCGAGAGCATCCTGGCGGGCTGTATCACCGCCTGGTATGGCAACTGCACCGCCCTCAACCGTAAGGCTCTCCAGAGGGTAGTGAGGTCTGCACAACGCATCACCGGGGGCAAACTACCTGCCCTCCAGGACACCTACACCACCCGATGTCACAGGAAGGCCATAAAGATCATCAAGGACATCAACCACCCGAGCCACTGCCTGTTCACCCCGCTATCATCCAGAAGGCGAGGTCAGTACAGGTGCATCAAAGCTGGGACCGAGAGACTGAAAAACAGCTTCTATCTCAAGGCCATCAGACTGTTAAACAGCCACCACTAACACTGAGTGGCTGCTGCCAACACACTGACACTGACTCAACTCCAGCCACTTTAATAATGGGAATTGATGGGAAATGATGTAAATATATCACTAGCCACTTTAAACAATGCTACCTTATATAAATGTTACTTACCCTACATTATTCATCTCATACGCATACGTATATACTGTACTCTATATCATCGACGGTATCCTTATGTAATACATGTATCACTAGCCACTTTATACTATACTATGCCACTTTGTTTACATACTCATCTCATTTGTACATACTGTACCCGATACCATCTACTGTATCTTGCCTATGCTGCTCTGTACCATCACTCATTCATATATCCTTATGTACATATTCTTTATCCCCTTACACTGTGTACAAGACAGTAGTTTTGGAATTGTTAGTTAGATTACTTGTTATTACTGCATTGTCGGAACTAGAAGCACAAGCATTTCGCTACACTCGCATTAACATCTGCTAACCATGTGTATGTGACAAATAAAATTTGATTTGATTTGATTTGATGACAATTTGATATATATCATAGGGTGGGGGTAATGTCTTGGTGCCATTTTGTACCAAGGACGAAATAAGAGCTTTGTTTAGGAGACCAAACTGAACAATAATTTATAGCCAACTCTGTCTGGCTAGGGGATACTCCTCTCTGAAGTAAAGTCTTTCTTTGTGTAAGTTCCTAAGACCTGTGGTTTGTCATGTCGTCTAGGGGGGGTGGATCTTTGCTATAAAGGATCCCATTTGCCATTATGTTGGGACTCTCAACTTTTCATTAAAGATACTGAACTGTTGAAAGTCAAAATGCTATTGCAAAAGCTTAATTATTATTAAAGGTGAAGATTAAGCATAACTCTGACTGGTGTGTGGTTTTCTCTCATCATTTGGTAAATAGAGGAAATTTCCACGACAACCTTTAAGTCTTTATTGAAGACTCATCTCTTCAGTAGGTCCTATGATTGAGTGTAGTCTGGCCCAGGAGTTTGAAGGTGAACGGAAAGGCACTGGAGCAACAAAGCTCTTTGTGGGCTATACTCTGCCTTGACTCAGGATGGAAAGTTGGTGGTTGAAGATATCCCTCTAGTGGTGTGGGGGCTGTGCTTTGGCAAAGTGGGTGGGGTTATATCCTGCCTGTTTGGCCCTGTCCTAGGGTATCGTCGGTTGGGCCACAGTGTCTCCTGACACCACCTGTCTCAGCCTCCAGTATTTATGCTGTCGGAGGGCTAGGGTCAGTCTGTTATATCTGGAGTATTTCTCCTGTCTTATCCGGTGTCCTGTGTGAATTTAAGTATGCTCTCTCTCTTTCTCTCTCTTTCTCTCTCGGAGGACCTAAGCCCTAGGACCATGCCTCAGGACTACCTGGCCTGATGACTCCTTGCTGTCCCCAGTCCACCTGGTCATGATGCTGATCCAGTTTCAACTGTTCTGCCTGCGGCTATGGAACCCTGACCTGTTCACCGGACATGCTACCTGTCCCAGATCTGCTTTTTCAACTCTCTAGAGACAGCCAGAGCGGTAGAGATACTCTGAATGATCAGCTTTGAAAAGCCAACTGACATTTACTCGAGGTGCTGACCTGTTGCACACTACAACCACTGTGATTATTATTATCTGACCTTGCTGGTCATCGATGAACATTTGAACATCTTGGCCATGTTCTGTTATAATCTCCACCGGCACAGCCAGAAGAGGACTGGCACCCCTCATAGCCTGGTTCCTCTCTAGGTTTTGGCCATTCTATGTAGTTTTTCCTAGCCATCGTGCTTCTACACCTGCATTGCTTGCTGTTTGGGGTTTTAGGCTGGGTTTCTGTACAACACTTTGTGACATCAGCTGCAGGGCTTTATAAATACATTTGATTGAAATTCACGAGTGCCACATTGCGTAATTCCACCATACTCTACCAAGGTTTTCCACCACACAGCTTTGACCTACTACAGTAGCTATGTTGGTATATTGTACTTCCAACAATGTGTAGGCAGGTTGCTTAGGATTCAAACCTTCTCAAATAGCCTAGTTAACACTCTTTAGAGGGATAATGGACTTTACAGTGTCCTGCTATTAAAATAATGTATAAATATTTATTGAACGAGCCCTGAATGCTGATTGACTGACATATGACATATACCACATAATGACAAAACATACATTTTTCTGTTCTAATTACTCTGGTAACCAGTTTATAATAGCAATAAGGTAGCTCTGTTTTTTTTAGATAGCCAATTGGTAGTTACGATCTTATCGCTGCAACTCCACAATGGACTCGGGAGAGTCATGTGTCCTCCAAAACATGACCTGCCAAGCCGTGCTGCTTCTTCACACACTGCTTGCTTAACCCGGAAGCCAGCCGCACCAATGTGTCGGAGGAAATACCGTCCAACTGATGACCGCTGTCAGCTTGCAGGTGTCCGGCCCACCACAAGGAGTCACTAGACCATGATGAGCCAAGGAAATCCCCGCGGCCAAACCCTCCCCTAACCCGGATGACGCTGGGCCAAATGTGCACGGCCCCATTGGGCTCCTGGTCACGTTCGGCTGTGACACAGCCTGGGATTAAACCCTGCGCCACTAGGGAAGGCTTTGTGGAATATGGCCAATATACCATGGCTAAGGGCTGTATCCAGCCTGATGGTGTTGTAAGTATAAATGCAAAGATTACTTCCATATTATCAAAAAAAATTGAAAAGGTAGTGGAATGGGTTAATGTCTTAGTGTGGTGTGGAAAAAAGCAAAAGATTACCTTGTATGCGGTACAAATCACTTTTTTGCGTGAGTACCTAGTCTAAGCGTATGAATTAGGCTGTTTAACCTCTTGGAACCCCCCCCCCCTCCCCGGATCCGGGATAATTGTCATCAACTACGCTAAATAGCATAGCGCAACGGTCAAATAATCTTACTAGAAAATATTCATATTCATAAAATCACAAGTGAAATATAGCGAAACACAGTTTAGCCTTTTTTTAATCACCCTGTCGTCTCAGATTTTGAAATTATGCTTTACAGCGGAAACAATACAAGCGTTTGTGTAAGTTTATCGATATACTAACAAAACATTATGTACACCTAGCGGCAGGTAACTTGGTCATGAAAATCAGAAAAGCAATCAAATTAATCGTTTACCTTTGATGAGCTTCGGATGTTTTCACTCACAAGACTCCTTTTGTTCCATAAAGATATTTTTTATATCCAAATACCTCCGTTAGTTTGATGCGTTATGCCTAGGAATCGACCGGAAATAGCGATCTCGACAACGCAGACAAAAATTCAAAATTATATCCATAATATCGACAGAAACATGGCAAACGTTTTTTATAATCAATTCTCAAGGTGTTTTTCAAATATCTATTCGATAATATATCAACCGGGACAGTTGGCTTTTCACTAGGACCGGGAGGAAAAATGGCTACCTCTCTGTTTAGCGCAAAAATCACACTGAGAGCCAACAACTGACCACTAACGCAATGTGGACGTTTATGCTCATTCTTCAAAATAAAGGCCTGAAACCACATCTAAAGGCTGTAGACACCTTAGGGAAGCCACAGAAAAATAATCTGGTTGATATCCCTTTCAATGGGCAATAGGGATGCCTAGAAAGCCAAGGGTTTCAAAATAAGTGTCACTTCCTGCTTGGATTTTTTTCAGGATTTCGCCTGCAATCAGTTCTGTTATACTCACAGACAATATTTTTACAGTTTTGGAAACGGAGTGTTTTCTATCCCAAGCTGTCAATTATATGCATATTCTAGCATCTGGTCCTGAGAAATAGGCAGTTTACTTTGGGAATGTTATTTTTCCAAAATAAAAATAGTAACCCCTAGCTTCAAGAGGCTAAAAAGGTTTGAATCCTAAGCAACCTGCCTACACATTGTTGGAAGTACAATAGACCAAAATAGATCAAAAACTAGGTCAAAGCTGTGTGCTGGAAAACCTTGGTAGAGCATGGGTGCAGTACGCATTGTGGTCCTCGTGAATTTATTTTTTCGTTATCAGACCAATGCCTTCTTCACACTTAAAACAGCATTTCTTTTTGTTATTCATTTCCATGTTTTTTACACTGGAAGGTGATTGATTATACAACATTATAATATCTCAAAACAAAGAAATACAATTGAAGGAAAAGTGCACAATAATGACAAATGGCAACAGAAACAATTAGTTATTAGTATTTATTTAATATTAACAGTTGATTTTCCAGAGTGACGCGAAAAACCAGAAACCCATTTAAACCAATATGAAGTAAACACATTTTTTCCCATGATCTCTGTTAAGAAGACAATCGAGAAAGCTCCTGGAAAATACACAAAATAATCAACCCATTAACTATTTACATGAAAATGTACTTTAACGTTTACTGAGTAAAGGTCTATTACTACATTACCTGTAAACCATAGTGAGTTATTACAAAATGACAAACTGCTGAGAAACACCTGTAAAATACTATCATTAAACAAGTACAAAACACTTTTAAGAATAACTAGTTACAAATCTGACAAATGTTACAAGTTTTTTTTGACTGCTCACAGGTCGCGCAAGCAAGCAATGATTATTATGATGTTGTTTATTTTAACTGGATGCTTCGTGCGCAATCCGCACCCCTGCTACATTTTATTTGTGGATGGCTACTTCAGGTTTTCGGGAAGACATTGAAAAGTAACTTGACACTGTGTTCATACGTGTACACACGAATGTGGATTATTATGACCAGAAGAAAAGGATAATGTAAGGGATAGAATTTTCTCTGCATCTTGTAACAGTGACACTTCTGTTCTGGTGTGTGCATGTACAATTAGCAGCGTGTCAGTTTTCCCAAAGTCCGGTGTATCTAACTGGCTATAATAGCAGCCAAGGACGTCACTAGCTTATTTATTTTCTTCTGATTACAAGCAAGAATCCAGCCATATGAAAAACCTTCCATAGCTAACGAGCTACCTTCCCTTTGCTTTTCATCCAACTGGTGTTAGCTAGCTACAGCTGCTAGCCTTCTACTAGCTAGCTGCTACTGTTGAGCAGCAACCGAGTTTCTCAACCGGTTTATATCTCTTACTAAAAATCATCAGAAATGTTACCAAAATGTATCACATTGTTGATTTTCATTGGGCAGAAATGTGCACATCAGAGTGATAAATTGTGAAGAATTTTGCACCAACAAATGGATGTAAGTCTAATGGTAACCTTATGGACGCTGTAGCCTTGTTTTAATCTGACGTCTGGGCAAAAAAATTGTCTGACAACCTTAATGCAAAAGACCCTGTCAAAAATCTGGTATAGTGGTTCTCGGTAACAGCCGGACGGATCATAATACGAAGCGGGGAGTGTGTTGTGTACCTCCAATCAAGTTGATTTGCAGATTTCCTCAACATTGGTGTCATATTGGCTTAGGTATGATGGTAGGTAAACTCAACAAAAAAAGAAACGTCCCTTTTTCAGGACCCTGTCTTTCAAAGATAATTTGTAAAAATCAAAATAACTTCACAGATCTTCATTGTAAAGGGTTTCCCATGCTTGTTCAATGAACCATAAACAATTAATGAACATGCACCTGTGGAATGGTCGGTAAGACACTAACAGCTTACAGATGGTAGGCAATTAAGGTCACATGAAAACTTAGGACACTAAAGAGGCCTTTCTACTGACTCAGAAAAACACCAAAAGAAAGATGCCCAGGGTCCCTGGTCAACTGCGTGAATGTGGCATGAGGACTACAAAAAAACTTTACGAAAAAAGCATAATCTGGGTACGGCGCTCATAGCCCAATCCAGCCAAAGAAATATCCGCCATGTTGGAGTCAACAGAAGTTAGAAATAACATTATAAATATTTACTTACCTTTGATGATCTTCATCAGAATGCACTCCCAGGAATCCCAGTTCGACAATAAATGACTGATTTGTTCCATAAAGTCCATAATTTATGTCCAGATAGCCACTTGTTGTTAGCGTGTTCAGCCCAGTAATCCATCTTCATGAAGCGCGAGCACTAAGTCCAGACAAAAACTCAAAGTTCCGTTACAGGCCGTAGAAACATGTCAAACGATGTATGGAATTAATCTTTAGGATGTTTTTAATGAAACACCTGATCAAAGCCCTCAAAATAGCAATATTATAACATTATGCAAGGATCTCTGTGTTGAGGATGCCTGGCGTTATTTCAATCCGGATGCAAAGGGTTGTACCTGGACCAACAAAACTATGTAATGGAAATCTAGAATAGATTTATTCCTAATTTCCCATTTTTTGTTACAATATGTTATAGATGTAGATCATCAGTTGGCTCCCTTTTCTGATCATCACTTGATTTCCTTGAATTTACAACCTACTTAAAAATCAAGGTACTCAAGGATTTTCAAAATTAAACAACGCACTTCTTAAAGATACTACTGTCATTGAACATATCAAATCGTTAGCTAAAGATATTTTTGCAAGAAAGAACTTGGGTCTTGGATGTAAATGGGAATTTTTTGAATATTCAGTCAGAGAGGTAGTTACCAAAGAGCTGATGCAATTAAAGAACCTTAGAGAAAAAGAGATGATGAGCAAGCTTGACAGTTTTCTAAAGAAAGATAATCTATCTGAAGAAGAGTAGTCTGTATTCAAGTCTTTACAACTAGAATTAGAACAGCTTTACACGGATCTGGCAAAGGGTGCCTTTGTAAGGTCAAGAGCAAAATGGATTGAAGAGGGGGAAAGAAACACTAGTTACTTTTTTGCACTTGAAAAGAGAAACTACCAAAGAAAATATATACCTGCACTCAAAATTAACAATGTTTTTTGCAAAGATCCCATTACAATATAATTTGTACATTTATTTTATGAAAACCTTTACAGCTCTCAATTTCAGGAATATGGTTGTGAAAGCTACATTTGCCACATTCAGAATTATGTCCCTGTAATTGAGGATGATTTCCACTCAGTTTGCGATTCACCTGTGTCAATTGAAGAAATTAGAGAGGCTCTGAATTCAATGAAAAAGGGAAATCCCCTGGCCCTGATGGCCTGTCAGTTGAATTCTATAGACAGTTTTGGGAGTTACTAGAAGACCCGATTTTTAATATGTTTCAAGATTGCATTAAAAGTGGGGAAATGGTCTCCACTATGAAACAGGGCCTTATTTCATTGATTCCGAAGCCCGATAAAGACCCTTCTCTCATTGACAATTGGAGACCAATTATTTGTAATCAATAATTGTTAATATTGATTACAAATTGATTGCTCTGGTTTATGCCATAGGATTACAGAAAGGAATAGATACCATTATAAATGACACTCAAAAAGGATTTATGAAGGGCCGTCACATAAACTCTAACATTCGTTTAGTCTTGGACCTTATAGATTATTCAGATGCAATTGACTCAGATGCAGTTGTCTTATTTTTGGACTTCTGTAAAGCCTTTTGAACATGAATTTCTCTTTAGGTCTCTTAAACGTTTTGGATTTGGTGAAAATTTTATCAAAGTAATTTGCATGTTTTACAAAGATATAAATAGTTCTGTGTTACTAAACCTTAATACTTCCAAAAAATTCAGTATCAACAGAAGTGTACAACAGGGATGCCCAATTTCGCCATTTTTATTCATTTTGGTTGTGGAACTTCTATCTCTAGATATTCTTAATAATGCAAATTTGTATGGCTTAACCATTTTTAACAAAGAAATCCAAATTTCCCAACTAGCTGATGATACTACTATTTTCTTAAGAGACAAAGACCAGGTCGCCCATGCCCTTAATGCTATAACTGCATTTTCTATTGCACCAGGTTTAAAACTGAATGTTTCTAAATGTGAAATCTTATGTTTTTTTTACTCTGATGATAAATAAATTGAAAATATTCCTTTAATGGACTGTGTTAAATATTTAGGAATACATCTGTCAAAAAACAACTTAGTCAGACAACATTTAAATGTATCTCCTAAAATTAAGAAAACCAAAAATATATTCAATAATTGGCTACAAAGAGATCTTTCTATACTTGGGAGAGTACTTCTGTCCAAGGCAGAGGGACTGTCTTGTTTTCTGTACCCCTCATTATCGTTATGTGTAAATCCTGCTACTTGTAAAGAGATCAATAAGACCTTTCTTGACTTGAAAAACAAGTCTCACAAACTAAAAAAGTCAGTCCTTTCTAACAAAAGAGCTGAAGGCGGTCTGGAAGTTTTGGATTTTGTTGACATAAATAACACTTTCAAGATAAACTGGTTGAAAAGATGTTGGATCAATACCCAATTCCAAATCAT
Source organism: Oncorhynchus clarkii lewisi (assembly GCF_045791955.1). Taxonomy (NCBI): domain Eukaryota; kingdom Metazoa; phylum Chordata; class Actinopteri; order Salmoniformes; family Salmonidae; genus Oncorhynchus; species Oncorhynchus clarkii. The sequence continues at coordinate 4,343,486 of NC_092171.1, read as the reverse complement.
GTGTTTAATAAGTTGGGAGGTCTTCAATTTTTACTGAAATGTAATTATATTCCTGAAAGATTACCTGCTAAATTGGCTAGGTTTCACCAACAAGCTTTAATGGCCTGGAAAATATGTTTCCTGCACAATTTTTCCCCACATGAAGCTCTCTTGTGGAATAATTCAGACATGATTGTAAGGAATAAGTAATTGTTTTACCCCAGCTGGTATGAGAGGAATATTGACTTTGTTCTTGATGTTTTTGACAACAAGGGTAATATTCTCACACATGAACAATTTATAACATTGAAAGAATTTCCAATACCTTTCAGAGAGTTTATTTCTGTTATCAAAGCTGTTCCCAGTGGTCTAACTACATTAATGAAAACTCATCTTAGCTTTGGTAATGATCACAAAGTTTATCCAGAAGTCAGATTGGAAGGTGTGGGCTTACTTGAGAAATCTTGTTGTAATAAATATATAAGACAAATTCTTCATTCACAAAACCAACTTACACCGGGAGAAACGTTTTTCTGGAACATGCTTATTCCTGACATTGTTTGGAAAAATGCACGGTTAAGGCCTTACAAATACTGTATACCAAACAAAGTTAAGGAAGTGCACTTCAAAATTTTACACAAGACATATCCATGTAAATCTATGATATCCAAATTTCTGGCTATTGATGATATCTACATTTTATGTGAAAAAGAAGGTGAGAATCTGTCTATTGTTCTTTGAATGTAAATTTGTGTCAGAATTTTGGGAAAAACTTGCAAGATACTTATTTACCATTATGAACACTACCCATATTATTGACATGAGAGACATAATATGTTACTATTGCAATGATAACAAGACCACTGAAATGATAGATTTTTTTATTTTTTATTCTTGTTGCCAAATACTTCATACACAAACAAAAATTTCCAAATTCTATTCCAAAATGACCAATTATTTTGATTGAATTGAACTATTTTATTAAAACATTAACCCTTGTGTCACGTCCTGACCTGAGAGATCCTTTTTATGTCTCTATTTGGTTTGGTCAGGGTGTGATTTGGGGTGGCTATTCTATGTTTTTGTTTTCTATGATTTTGTATTTCTATGTTTTGGCCGGGTATGGTTCTCAATTAGGAACAGCTGTCTATCGTTGTCTCTGATTGGGAACCATACTTAGGTAGGCCTTTTCCCTCCTTTCAGTGTGGGAAGTTGTCTTTGTTTGTTGGCACTATAGCCTTTAGCTTCACGGTTGTTTTGGATTGTTTTTGTCGGCGTCATATAAATAAAGGAATATGTACGCTCACCACGCTGCACCTTGGTCTTCTTCTGTTGACGGCCGTGACACCTTGTGAACAATAACAAGAATACAATTTTCCTAAATCATTACAATAAGAGTGATTGCAATTGCACTAGAATTGTTTATTTTTTTATATTTGTTTGTTCCAGGATTTTCTCGTTAATATCTGCGTTCTGTTTTGTCTGATGTAAGAATTAAAATGTTTGATCTGTATTTTGAATTAAAAATAAAATAAAAACCATGTGGTACCCTTCCTGCAGGCTCATCCTGACATGACCCCCCAGCATGACAATGCCACCAGCCATACTGCTCGTTCTGTGCGTGATTTCCTGCAAGACAGGAATGTCAGTGTTCTGCCATGGCCAGCGAAGAGCCCGGATCTCAATCCCATTGAGCACGTCTGGGACCTGTTGGCTCGGAGGGCCAGGACCATTCCCCCCCATCAATGTCTGGGAACTTGCAGGTGCCTTGGTGGAAGAGTGGGGTAAAATCTCACAGCAAGAACGGGCAAATCTGGTGCAGTCCATGAGGAGGAGATGCACTGCAGTACTTGATGCAGCTGGTGGCCACACCAGATACTGACTGTTACTTTTGATTTTGCCACACCCTTTGTTCAGGGACCCATTAATCAATTTCTGTAAGTCACATGTCTGTGGAACTTGCTCAGTTTATGTCTGTTGTTGAATCTTATGTTCATACAAATATTTACTGAAAATAAACGCAGTTGACAGTGGAGGACGTTTCTTTTTTTGCTTAGTGTATATACAGTGCCTTGCGAAAGTATTCGGCTCCCTTGAACTTTGTGACCTTTTGCCACATTTCAGGCTTCAAACATAAAGATATAAAACTGCATTTTTTTGTGAAGAATCAACAACAAGTGGGACACAATCATGAAGTGGAACGACATTTATTGGATATTTCAAACTTTTTTAACAAATCAAAAACGGAAAAATTGGGCGTGCAAAATTATTCAGCCCCCTTAAGTTAATACTTTGTAGCGCCACCTTTTGCTGCGATTACAGCTGTAAGTCGCTTGGGGTATGTCTCTATCAGTTTTGCACATCGAGAGACTGAAATTTTTTCCCATTCCTCCTTGCAAAACAGCTCGAGCTCAGTGAGGTTGGATGGAGAGCATTTGTGAACAGCAGTTTTCAGTTCTTTCCACAGATTCTCGATTGGATTCAGGTCTGGACTTTGACTTGGCCATTCTAACACCTGGATATGTTTATTTTTTAACCATTCCATTGTAGATTTTGCTTTATGTTTTGGATCATTGTCTTGTTGGAAGACAAATCTCCGTCCCAGTCTCAGGTCTTTTGCAGACTCCATCAGGTTTTCTTCCAGAATGGTCCTGTATTTGGCTCCATCCATCTTCCCATCAGTTTTAACCATCTTCCCTGTCCCTGCTGAAGAAAAGCAGGCCCAAACCATGATGCTGCCACCACCATGTTTGACAGTGGGGATGGTAAGTTCAGCTGTGTTGCTTTTACGCCAAACATAACGTTTTGCATTGTTGCCAAAAAGTTCAATTTTGGTTTCATCTGACCAGAGCACCTTCTTCCACATGTTTGGTGTGTCTCCCAGGTGGCTTGTGGCACACTTTAAACAACACTTTTTATGGATATCTTTAAGAAATGGCTTTCTTCTTGCCACTCTTCCATAAAGGCCAGATTTGTGCAATATACGACTGATTGTTGTCCTATGGACAGAGTCTCCCACCTCAGCTGTAGATCTCTGCAGTTCATCCAGAGTGATCATGGGCCTCTTGGCTGCATCTCTGATCAGTCTTCTCCTTGTATGAGCTGAAAGTTTAGAGGGACGGCCAGGTCTTGGTAGATTTGCAGTGGTCTGATACTCCTTCCATTTCAATATTATCGCTTGCACAGTGCTCCTTGGGATGTTTAAAGCTTGGGAAATCTTTTTGTATCCAAATCCGGATTTAAACTTCTTCACAACAGTATCTCGGACCTGCCTGGTGTGTTCCTTGTTCTTCATGATGCTCTCTGCGCTTTTGACGGACCTCTGAGACTATCACAGTGCAGGTGCATTTATACGGAGACTTGATTACACACAGGTGGATTGTATTTATCATCATTAGTCATTTAGGTCAACATTGGATCATTCAGAGATCCTCACTGAACTTCTGGAGAGAGTTTGCTGCACTGAAAGTAAAGGGGCTGAATAATTTTGCACGCCCAATTTTTCAGTTTTTGATTTGTTAAAAAAGTTTGAAATATCCAATAAATGTCGTTCCACTTCATGATTGTGTCCCACTTGTTGTTGATTCTTCACAAAAAAATACAGTTTTATATCTTTATGTTTGAAGCCTGAAATGTGGCGAAAGGTCGCAAAGTTCAAGGGGGCCGAATACTTTCGCAAGGCACTGTATATATATATATATATATATATATATATATATATATACATACACACTAAAGTTAAATGTCCTTGTTTTTGAAAGAGCACATTTTGTGTCCATTAAAATAACATCAAATTTATCATACATACAGTGTAGACATTGTTAATGTTGTAAATGACTTCTAGCTGGAAACGGCTGATATGTTTTTTTTTATGGAACATCTACATAGGTGTACCCATTATCAGCAACCATCACTCCTGTGTTCCAATGGCACGTTGTGTTTGCTAATCCAAGTTGATCATTTTAAAAGGCTAATTGATCAGTAGAAAAGCCTTTTTCAATTATGTTAACACAGCTGAAAACTCCTAATTAAAGAAGCAATAAAACTGGCCTTCTTTAAACTAGTTGAGTTTCTGGAGCATCAGCATTTGTGGGTTTGATTACAGGCTCAAAATGGCCAGAAACCAAGACCTTTCTTCTGAAACTCATCAGTCTATTGTTGTTCTGAGAAATTAAGGCTATTCCATGCGGGAAATTGCCAAGAAACTGAAGATCTCATACAACCTTGTGTAATACCCCCTTCACAGAACAAGACAAACTGTCTCTAACCAGAATAGAAAGAGGAGTGGGAGGACCCGGTGCACAGCTGAGGAAGAGGTCAAGTACATTAGTGTCAAGTTTGAGAAGCAGACACCTCACAAGTCCTCAACTGGCAGCTTCTTTAAATAGTGCCTGCAAAACACTAGCTTGGCACACCGGTATTTGGAGAGTTTCTCCCATTCTTCTTTGCAGAATTTTCAGGTCTCTCCAGAGATGTTAGATCGGGTTCAAGTCTGGGCTCTGGCTGGGCCACTCACGGACATTTAGAGACAATAATCCACTCCTGCATTGTCTTGGCTGTGTGCTTAAATTTTTTTTAAAGTGCCATATTCACTGAGTGTGGGACACTCTGCCCCTGGGGAATCTGCCTTGAGGTAACCATTGGAATAAGAACCAAATTATTAATGCAACAACCACATTTTCTGACAGTCGCTAATATATCAGAATGGTAGGAGTTGACAGTTTGTATAAACTCACTAGAAGGCGGAGTTAAAGGAACATAAATTAGGTTACTCACAATAACAATAGTGCCATTTCTACAAGAGTTTTTATTGTTTAAAACCTATGTAAGTGACGATGGTGTCAACACTGGAGTAGTTGGCCAGAACCGTGGGCAAGCGAGAGTTACTGTCATGGACACGGCTTCTGGGTGACAGTGGACCTTGGTCAGTCCACAGACCGTAGGCAGGCCAAAACCTCTTTCCGTCGAGCTGCCCACAATGATAGTGGTCATGATGGAATCCGATGGGGAAGTGACCTGCTGAACTGTGGTGGCCGTGGTCAAAATGTATGTTCCTAGTACTTCCAAGCTGTCGTCTCTGCAATGGAAAATACTTTTCAGGGAAAGTTGGGGGAAAAAGGTTGTTGCTGTCAGAACAGTAGTCTATCCACTATCCAGGCGAGACCATAAACAAGCAGTTCATATTAGTATTCAACCCATCCAGCAGCTGTACAGTTAGAAACGCTCACAACAAAATATATGAGGTAGCTATAGAAGTTGTGCTGAGACTGAGGCAGTGGACACCGTAGTAGTCATATGTTCCTTTACTCAATTTTTCATAAGCTGGGTTGTGTTCATTGTGGTAAAACGTTTTGCAACAGGAAACATAAATGTACTATTTGTTACTGGACAATTCCAGGTAGTGTTCTTCCGTTTGGTGAGAGACAGAGAGATGTGAAAAGCAAGACTGGGGCCACATCTGTTTAAGACAGTTGCAATTTGGGCCAGAACAAGACAAAACCTCAGGAATCAGGGCAATTTCTTATCGCCATCACCCCTTATGCCCGTGTAAATATTACATACTCCTCCGCCATCCATTTTCCATTTCTGCATGCGGGCGTCAGTTTGTAACCACATTTGTAATAAGCTGGTGCCTGTGCGGTTGTTGTTGACATTGTTGTTGTGATTCATTTGGGTGTAATGAAAACTCCAGAGCGATGCAGAGCAAACTAAACCTGCAATATGTATTCCTCAGCACAGACCAACTTTATAAGGCTCGTTTACCTCTGTTACCAGGAGACAGGAAGACGGGGAGGGTAGGGAGATAGCAAAAAACAGAGAATTGAAAGAGAGAGGGGGGGAAGAGGGAGTTACAGAGAGAGGCGGAGATGCACAGAGTGCGACGGTAGGGAGGGATACACAGAGAGTTAAGGACAGTTTATACTTGGTTTAACAAAATGTCTGTAGACAATTTATATTCCAGTGGAATGTCTGTAGACCGTCGCTGCAACTGTCAGTTTCCTTGTCGCACAGACATGAAAAAGTCTCTTCGAATGTCGCAAAGTCTGTTGTGGTTATTACCTGACTGCTGCAGCAGCCAGACCAAATCCTCCTGTGACAAGATGATTCAGTTCTTAAATTCTCCTATAGAATGACCTACTTTAATTGCGTCACAGTGTGGCATATAACATTAAAAACGTTAAATCTAATCCATTACGTTACCAGAAAAATATCGTAATCAGATTACAGATACTTGCGAAAAACTAGATGATTAGTTTTAAACTCAGAAAGGATGTTTGTGAGAATAAAAATCTTTGACACTTCCTTGTTTTCTCAATGAAATTCAAATCAGCATTGAAAAAAGGCACAAGTTTAAGTTTGTTCCACCTGAGTGAGTCTGACCACAAATCAGAGACCACTATGATAACACACTAAATGGTTTGATGGATCGTGGGAAAATAGCAGGAATAGGCTTTTGTAGGCTACAGTCCAAGCTATGTCTTCCAATGGTGCGACTGCTGTTGGCATCCAAAGATTATCCAACTTGAATAAACGCTTGAGGGTAAGGATGAACTGTTGTGTAGTCTACGATGATACGGATATAATTTATTATTGATATCTACATAGCACATTGATGTGAATCACACTGCCTGCTCTCTCATTTAGCTATTTGCACCTTATGGATTATGATTGTTGTGGTTGGCTGTTCAGAAATATACATTTTTATTTGAACCCAATAATGGTTGAATTCAAGAAGTTTAAACTGCCTATCAATCATTGTTTTTGAAACCAGTGGGCCGCAACTGAAAAATGCGCTCTTGCAACAGCTGCTTAGTCCGGATCCCAGCCTATGGAATAAAGGTGGGGATTTTATTGTTCAATCTGTAAGGACAGGAGCTGGGAAATGAGAGGACATGAAACAGAATACACAGCATCTGGACAGGTGAAACAAAACAACATTAATGCTGAAAAGGCAAACAAACTGAGGAACAGACAGATATAGAGGGGGCAAACAACAAAGTTAAGGAGTCTAGGTGAGTCCAATGAAGCGCTAATGCGGGTAATGATGGTGACAGGTGTGCATAATGAAGGGCAGCCTAAGCAGGTGTGACACAATGTAATTCATGCTGATAAAAATCTATAGGCCTAATGGACACATGCTCAAACTTGCACACTTTTGATAGGCTTAAAAGGGGCCATCTATAGTTGCTACATCCATTTTTGGATTTATAAATGACAAGGATCTATATGTATCAATTGATCCTTGAAGAATATAACTTAGAAATGCCTCATGAGCTTAGTTCAATTTTCACACTCCTTGAGACCCAAAATATAAGCTTGTTTTACTCCAATGTATGTAAACATTGTAATAGTAAACAAACACTATATAGCCTCATACATGGTTAAAACAATAATTTTCATGTTAATTAATCTAAAAGTGGTTAAAACAATCATTTTCATGTCTATTAATCTAAAAGTGGTTACATTTGTCCAGGCCTATTCCTCAGCTTTTACCAAAACAGAGGCAAGGTGATGTTTTGTTATTGTTTCATCTGTGGATTTGCCCTTTAAATAGCTGAATATTATCAAGATGTTAAAGTGTCACCAACAAAAAGGTAAACAATAGGCCTATAGCAAATGCAGCATATGGCATTCATTTTTCACATGAAAATAGCATGTTTCTGTAGTGCTCAAAGCATGCCATTCCATGAGCGCAGCATTTATTTTCCAATTTGAATCAAAATGTAATCAGTCCTCCATGACAACAAAATCATAAACAACAGAGAATGGCTGGCTAATAAGTCCTTAGTTTTGGGGTCATGCTCAGGTAAAACAACAACCATATTTCCAATTCCTATTCTTGAAGATCAATGGGTATAATATTTATTGGAATGACTGGAATTCTGATATATCTTTACATTAAAACCCAAAGTTGAAGTTAATCTTATTGTTGTATGTAGTATAAAGCGATGGGTTAGAAGAAGCCTACATAACCAACCCATAAAGTAAAATGTAACATCCATATATGGCCAGCAAGGTACATCGTTACATTGATTTATCCTGCAATCGATGTTGTTCAATGGGTAACATACATTTTTGTCTTCTTCTAATGCCTCTTAAGGGGAAAGTAATCTAAAAGTAACTGAATGTACTCAGATTACGTTACTGAGTTTGGGTAATCCAAAAGTTACGTTACTGATTACAGTTTTGGACAGGTAACTTGGAACTGTAATGGGTTACATTTAGAAAGTAACCTAGCCAACCCTGGTGGCAGTAAGCAATTTTATGTAAACTCTCCATGACCTTGTAATTAATGTTGTTGATTGATGTTAATTGATGTTTATTTTCCTGTAATAATGAATCAAAAGTAGCTAAAGATAAAACGTGGTCAGCTATACTCTGGTCATTATTTGCTAACTAGCTAGCAACAACCCAAAACATTGTTTAGAAAATTGCTTTTAGTTGCCTGACATTTTCTGAATAAATGTTTTAAACAGATGGGTTTACTGGTGTTAAAATAGAGAAAGTATGCTATTTGGAACACCGGGCTGCTGATGTCATGCAGAGGCTGTTTTGTGTTTATACTTTTTCATAACAATGACAAGTTTGATGTCGGACGACAATAGAATGTTCATGATGTTGCGGCGACAATTGTCTACAGACATGTCGATAGCCGGACTGTAAGCCAGCCTTAAGGGAACATAAAAGAGAGAACTTAAAGAGGGAGAGGAAGAGAGAGGGAGATACTGAGAGAGGGTGAGAGAGATAAGGATACAGGGGATACAGACAGGGAGGAATGGAGAGATATACAGGGAGTGTGAGCAGAAAAGAGTGAGAACTGCTAGAGAGAGAGAAGTAAATAGAAAAGGGTGGAGCACTCTTGCAGAACTCTGAGAAACTGAATTCTCACAAAGGAATGAGGAGCTTAGCGATTTCTCAACGAGGTGTGCAATTAGATGCCAGAAAACTGCATATTTTTGTTGTTGTTGCCATGACAGGAAATGGCATGTGGGCAGCTGGAAACAAATCTCACCATTAATGTCTTAGTGGCTGTTTTTGGGGGGGTACATATACTTTTAGAGGTTGTTTCAGGATGCTAGCAACAGGAGAAAAAACACATAGAAATTGCAACGCAACCTCCAAAGAAAATCGAGACATAACTGGAGGCAACGGGGTTATGGCATGTCTTGCCCTTTTAATTACAGCATATTTGGCATATTATGTGTCTAGGCCCCTTTAATAATGACTATGATCAAGCCCCATAGCATTTTCGTTGATCCTTTGAATAATACACAGCAGGTGTTTGATTATATGTGTATGAATGTACTGTGTGTGTGTGTGTGTGCGTGCGTGTGTGCGTGCGTGCGTGCGTGTGTGACAGAGATCTGACAAGTAGTCTGTTTTTATCTGTAATCTTACAATATAAAGCTTCTAAAGATACAGCAGCTAGTATGGTGCATCTGTGTTTACACACACACACACACACACACACACACACACACACACACACACACACACACACACACACACACACACACACACACACACACACACACACACACACACACACACACACACACCCTAACTCATTTCCTATCATACTACAGCTTGCACAGAACATCTCTCAAACTCATATCTAGACATTTAAATTCATCGATCATTTAACCCCAAACTCTTGATGTATGTCAAAAAGCCAAACAAACGTTCGCCACATATGATCTCCATCTGGCTCCTGAGTCATTTATATTTGATCCAACCCTATAATACTAGTGCTACCCTACTACCAGATGGCTCATATTGACATCAAGGGCCGTGAAAAATGGCTCCGAACCCTTAATAGGTCCTCCTATCCGTCATATCCCATCCCTAATTTTTCTCTCTTCCTCCAAAGTTGTTTGAAGGAAATTGACTTGGCGTGTGGTGCTGGTGAAACTCTCCATCTCTGTTTTCCAGAGTGGGAAACCATCAGCGTTCTCGACACTGATGCGATTGATCAAGATCACCTACTCTGACATTTTTGTGCTAGTACCCTGTCCGTGCTGTGTATGAAATGGGCATAATGCAGCAGGTAGTGGTAGCTAAGCTGTTCCTGAATCCCAAATCAACCAATAAATGGAAGCAATATGTTGCTAGCTGCATCTTGCCCTCTAACAGAGAGATTTGTCGCCACATCACGGACAACTATCCAATCTTCTCAGATCTACACTAGGGCGGGTGTAGAGACCAGGAGTTGATTTGGGATTCAGAAATATTTCAGGTAAGCTATAATGTCTTGTTTCTTCAGTTCAGACTTCCTACTTCACATTGCTTCAAAAATAGTCTCAAATTAGGTTTTAGAGATTCAAGAAGCTCAATATCAGGCGGCAAGGTGTCTCAACACACACATTTTGCAAGCATGTGCTTATTGATGATCCTATAGGAATCGTAATACGACTTGAGCTGCATGTGTCCACCAGCTTTAAAGGCCCAGTGCAGTCAAAAAAAATATTTTCCTGTGTTTTTAAAAATATATTTCCACACTATGGGGTTGGACTAATACTGTGAAATTGTGAAAATGCCCTTTAATATAAGAGCTGTTTGAAAAGACTGCCTGATATTTCAGCTTGTTGTGAAGGAATGGAGTTTTGGCTTGTCTGGTGACATCACCTGGCGGTAAATTAGTTAATAGACCAATAAGAACAAAAGTTCCAAGCCTTTCTTCCAATAACGGCTAGTTTTTAGTTTTAGCCTCCCCACTCCCTAACAGTCCAAGAAAAATTGTTGCTTGAGAAATTGGTCTTTGCTAAAAAGCTATTTTTGTTTCTTTTTGACCATTTTAATTGAAAACATTCACAGTAAGGTATTTAATTGTTACCCAGAAATTATTTGAACTGCTGCATTGGACCTTTAACCTCTTTGATCTCTCATTTTTGGATAAAAAACGTTCCCGTTTTAAGCGCAATATTTTGTCACGAAAAGATGCTCGACTATGCATATTCTTGACAGTTTTTGAAAGAAAACACTCTGAAGTTTCAGAATCTGCAAAGATATTGTCTGTAAGTGCCCCAGAACTCATTCTACAGGCGAAACCAAGATGATGCGTCAACCAGGAAATGAGCAGAATTTCTGAAGCTCTGTTTTCCATTGTCTCCTTATATGGCTGTGATTGCGCAAGGAATGAGCCTACACTTTCTGTCGTTCCCCCAAGGTGTTAGCAGCATTGTGACGTATTTGTAGGCATATCATTGGAAGATTGACCATAAGACACTACATTTTCCAAGTGTCCGCCTGGTGTCCTGCGTGGAATTCGGTGCGCAATTGCCAGCTGCTTGTACTTTTCCATTTTATTGAGGGGAGAAACCATGCTTCCAAGAACGATATATCAATGAAGAGATATGTGAAAAACACCTTGAGGATTGATTCTGAACAACGTTTGCCATGTTTTCAGTCGATATTATGGAGTTAATTTGGAAAAAAGTTCGCGTTTTGAGGACTGAATTTTCGTTTTTTTTTGGTAGCCAAATGTGATGTATAAAACGGAGCTATTTCTAATACGCAAAGAATCTTTTTGGAAAAACTGAGCATCTGCTATCTAACTGAGAGTATCCTCATTGAAAACATCAGAAGTTCTTCAAAGGTAAATTATTTTATTTGAAGGCTTTTATGTTTTTGTTGAAATGTTGCGTGCTGGATGCTAACGCTAATGCTAACGCTAAATGCTACGCTAGCTAGCTACTTTTACACAAATTATTGTTTTCCTATGGTTGAGAAGCATATTTTGAAAATCTGAGATGACAGTGTTGTTTACAAAAGGCTAAGCTTGAGAGATGGCATATTTATTTCATTTAATTTGCGATTTTCATGAATAGTTAACGTTGCGTTATGGTAATGAGCTTGAGTCTGTATTCCTGATACCGGATCCGGGATGGGGAGATCAGAGAGGTTAAACACATCAAAACCTGAAAGAACCAGTTAACTTTTTCAACAAAAAAAAGACTTACCCTCTAGGGCCCATTTTCTATAGGGAGAGCCAGGAAAAGGGGTTGTAGAAAATTATTTTTCAGGACGAGATTAATTTATTTGGAAGTGGTCAGTTTATCAATTTTCTTAATAAAGCTGGGCGAGTGAATAAGCGAGGCAATTAATTCCTTATAAGGCATTCACACTGAAAGGCGAAGATGATAAGGCAATCACAAATTCTTTCAGATTTCTCTCTCTGGTGAAAACAGTGGAGAAGGGCCTCTGAAGGAAGGCAATGGTGGGGGGGGTTTATCATATTTAAAAAATATATATAAATTTCACCTTTATTTAACAAGGTAGGCTAGTTGAGAACAAGTTCTCATTTCCAACTGCGACCTGGCCAAAATAAAGCAAAACAGTGCGACACAAACAACAACACAGAGTTACACATGGAATAAACAAACGTATAGTCAATAACACAATAGAAAAAGTCTATATACAGTGTGTGCAAATGGTGGTAAGGCAATAAATAGGCCATAATAGCGAAGTAATTACAATTTAGCAAATTAACACTGAAGTGATAGATGTGCAGATGAGGATGTGCAAGTAGAAATTGTGGTGTGCAAAAGGGCAAAAAGGTCAATACAAACATTATGGGGATGAGGTAGGTAGATTGGATGGGCTAATTACAGATGGGCTGTGTACAGCTGCAGCGGTCGGTAAGCTGCTCAGATAGCTGATGCTTAACCTCTACATCACCCGAGGAACAGAGGAGGAGTAGGATGAGGGTACAGCTAAAGGGTATCAAAACTGGTCATCTAGTGTGTTGGTGACAGATAATAAGAGGAGCAGATTTCTAGGCGTGGTAGGATAGATTCAGGGCATAATGTACAGACAGGGGTAGGGTGCGGGTTCAGTGGAGGTAAACCTAGGCATTGAGTGACGATAAGAGAGGTTGCATCTCTGGACGCACCAGCCATGCTTGGTGAGGTCACCCCATGTGTGGGAGGTGGGATAAAAGAGGCATTCGAGGCATGTTGAGTGGGACTAGGGGCTCCGCAGTGAACTAAAACAATGTTAACTATCCTAAACAACAGTATACAAGGCATATTGACATTAGAGAGAGACATAAAGCGAGGCATAAAACAAATCACAGGTGTTGATTGGAAGAGCTAGCTAAGACAACAGCTAATCAGCTAAGACAACAACAACAGGTAAAATGGCGATGAACGGGCAGAGAGGGTCAGTTAACTACACACAGAGCCTGAGTATGGGCGTAGCCTTTCCTCTTTTCTCATCCAACCATAAAAAAAACATGTCCACGATCAAAACCTTAATTCAATTCAGCAGATTGTTACCACTGGTTCATACTGCATCTTGGACTGTCACCAAACAAGTTATGTGGGACATTTGACATACAGAATAAAAGTGTTTCTCAAACCTCCCTTAAGTTCTCCCAGTTTGTTTGATTTATTCCAACACCAGCACACCTGATTCGACTGGGTCTATTAATCATCAAGCCCTTGAATGGTTGAATCAGGTGTGCTTATGCTGGAATAGGTCAAATAGATGGAATGGTTTGGGGTACTTAAGGAGAGAATTGGAAAGCACTGAATACTATACTGAACAAAAATATAAACGCAACATTAATTTTACTGAGTTACAGTTCATATAAGGAAATCAGTCAATTGAAATAAATGCATTAGGCCCCAATCTACGGATTTTACATGACTGGGCAGGGGTGCAGCCATGGGTGGGCCTTTGAGGCCAATTGCATCCAGGCCCACCCACTGGAGAGCCAGGCCCAGCCAATTAGAATGAGTTTGTCCCCACGAAAGGGCTTTATTACAGACAGAAACACTCCAAGTCACTAATAGATACTGAGTGAATGCAGCAGAGCAGAATGTGTTGACCCTTTTGAGTTAGCCATCATAAAAAAGTCAGTTTTCCACCTTCGATTAGCATTAGCGGTCTCCTATCTGAATGACTAAGCAGGAGGAGTCCAAACATTGCATCCTCACCAAGGTATTTAATCAACTGAAAATGACACTGTGTTCTGTCAGTCTCTCTGCTTCGTCTGTCTGTCTGCCTCGACGGGGATAGAAAGACAGATGGGTATTATCAAAACACATCCATTTTTTGCTGCACCTTGCTCTGAACAAATTAGCATAATAACTATTTTTATTATTGGAATCTGAGGTTACAGTCTAGTGTATAGTTCTCAAAGAGGATGTTAATGTTGCTAACGTGTGACTCAGTGGAGACAATTGCTAAAATATACAAAGGATGTCAGATCCACACTCAGGCTCTCAATGACAAATGTGACTAAAGTTAACCTCTTAAAGTCTAAGCCTTTGGGGGGGGGGAGTCTACTAAGCTAACATATGGAATTATTGGAAGATGGTCATACCATGGATCATTTAGCTATTTGATTTTGAATATTAGTACCTCTAATGCAATACAAAGTATTTAATTAAAAATTGAATTTTGGTTTTACTACTATAGCCTATAGAAACACATTGAATAACACATTCATAAATGGCAAAACAGACAGTCAAAAAAATATCATAAGAAATAAGATTTTCAAGTGTCTGTTCTATATCTATGAGATATAAGAAAGCTCAGGAAATATTGAAATTTTTGGACACATATTTAACTACTTTTTTTGTTGGCAAGAAACTATTTTTTTAACCGGTACCAGGTTACCTTCAGATGAGTCCCGTGACAGTTGTGGGGCAAAAAAGAACACCATGTTGTTCGTGAGAATCTCGTCTTTCCACAGAGTGGTCAAAACAGTTCAGACGTGGGCAGACGTTTTCTTGAGAAGACCGATTTTACAGATGTCTCATGGTCTGACAAACGCAGCGGTAGCTTGGCCACACCTTCCACCACAAACGAGGAAGACCGACAAAGGCAGATGTGGTGGATTGAGATGCAGCCCATGCAAAAACTGATATCTCTAGCTTAAATTTTTCAGTTTTTGATGGATATTTTCTTTATGTTACTTAGATAAACAAGGATTTTTAAAGCCAAATCTTTCAAGTCGCCTTCCGCGGAAGATGCCACTTATCAAAGGTCACGCCCTGCACCTCTGAGTCAACCTTAAAAGATGACCTACTCCAGATTATTATTATTATTATTATTATGACTGTCAATTCAGAGCTGGGAAGGCAGCTGGAGGGAGACGCAACACCTCTCTTCAATCGCCTCTACCCACTACACGTGTCAGGGCATATACAAGGACGGAGGAGATGGAGGAGGAGAGGGCATAAGGATCTCTGCCCCAGCAGGCATTGACACTTTAGTGGTGACCACAAACGGAATACAGTGGAGGAAGTAGCTACCTGGGTACGAGGGTAGGATACTTTTACATACACTATGAGGAAGGTGTGCAATAAAACACAAGTCATTCATTTCACTAGTGTTTTCCAAAGCATCTGCACGTTAGCAATAGCTGTTAGCAAAGACTGATTTCTTTCATTGTGTCAATTGTTTATCAATGCCCCTTAAAATGTATATTCATCAGTGAAGTTACAGTTAATCCAAACATATTCCCCCATTCATTTAGAATGTTTTGTTAAGGAAATGTTGATCATGAATAAAATATAATATACTGTACATTCATAGAGGATAAAGTGACTAAGAGGGCAGTTTAAGTTTTGGGGTGGTTCTTGCATTGGAATTATATTGAATTCTGCTTATATCGTGCTATACCACAATAATCATGAAGTTCAAATACAGAGACTCCGAGATCATTGAGTGCTTTTGTAGCCTATATCTGACGTGCTGCAGCAGCTTAATAACGTCTTATGGCTGCAAGGGCAGTATTGAGTAGCTTGAATGAAAGGTGCCCAGAGTAAATGGCCTGCTCCTCAGTCTCAGTTGCTAATATATGCATATTATTATTAGTATTGGATAGAAAACACTGACGTTTCTAAAACTGTTTGAATGATGTCTGTGAGTATAACAGAACTCATATGGCAGGCAAAAACCTGAGAAGAAATCCAAACAGGAAGTGAGAAATCTAAGGTCGGTCGATTTTCAACCCAGGCCCTATTGAATTCACAGTGGGATATGGATGAAGTTGCACTTCCGATGGCTTCCACTAGATGTCAACCGTCTTTAGAAACTTGAATGAGGCTTCTACTGTGTGTGGGCCTGAATAAGAGCTGGCTGAATGAGTCAGGTTACTGGCAGAGAGCCATTTCCTGGTCACGCTCATTCCACATGATATCGACCTGCGTTCCATTGCTTCTCTAGACACAAAGTTCCAGTTGGAACTTTATTGAAGATTTATGATAACAACACCCTAAAGATTGATTCTATACTTAGTTTGAAATGTTTTTTCGACCTGTAATATAACTTTTTAAAGTTTTTGTTTGAAGTTATGCAGGACCTGCACAAGCAGGGATAGTTGTACCTAACGCCATTATCGAACACAATCAAGCATTTATTGTGGAACTAGGATTCCTGGGAGTGCATTCTGATGAAGATCATCAAAGGTAAGGGAATATTTATAATGTGATTTCTGGTTTCTGGTTTCCAACATGGCGGAAAATGGTATTTATTTTATTTATTTTATTTTGTGAGTCTCAGATTATTGCATGGTTTGCTTTTTCCGTAAAGTTTTTATGAAATCTGACACAGCGGTTGCATTAAGGACAGGTATATCTATAATTCCATGTGTATAACTTGTATTATCATCTACATTTATGATGAGTATTTCTGTTGAATTGATGTGGCTATGTAAAATCACTGGATGTTTTTGGAACTAGTGAGTGTAACGTGCCAATTTAAACTCAGATTTTTTTATATAAATATGAACTTTATAAAAAAAACATACATGTATTGTGTAACATGAAGTCCTATGAGTGTCATCTGATGAAGATCATCAAAGGTTAGTGATTAATTGTATCTCTATTTGTGCTTTTTGTGACTCCTCTCTTTGGCTGGAGTTTTTCTTTGGCTTGGTGGTGACCTAACATAATCGTTTGTGTTGCTTTCACTATAAAGCCTATTTGAAATCGGACACTGTGGTGGGATTAACATCAAGATTACCTTTAAAATGGTATAAGATACATGTATGTTTGAGGAATTTTAATTATGAGATTTCTGTTGTTTTGAATTTGGCACCCTGCACTTTCACTGGCTGTTGTCATGTCATCCCGTTAACGGGATTGCAGCCCTAAGAAGTTTTTAATGTAGATGCCTTCCAGCATTCCTAGGACAAAGATTCAGCAGGAGGCAGACAGGCAGGTAGAGGTGCAAATTAGTGTTGGATTTATTTACACAGTGCTGGTGTTTTAAAGATGACAGTGATATTTACAAATGAATCCTACAGACGAAGAACCATATATGTGACATTTAAAAAAAAAAAGAGATATACATGAAAAATCATTATTGGACACCATTTTTCTATAGTGAACCGGTTTCACAAGCTTTCCACGCGCTAATTAACAATAATTTTAAATTTAAAGATAGGCTCTCGTGGAATAACCATTTATGTGCACCACTCAGAATGGACGGACAAGCGCACAACCTTTCTGTTGCTGATGAAAATCGCAGAAATGTGGGAAAGAAACTTAAAACAAAACTAAAAGAATGGAAAGACAGGCAAAGGAAGATCTTACGGGATGCGGGAAAACCCTATACAAATCGTAAGGGTCAAGAAAAAACTGGGAAAAGCTGTCCAAAAGAGGTATGTGGAAGAACCGTATATCAAACAATCAAGCTAGCTAGCTATAGAGTACAGTAACTAACATGTATGTTCTGGGTTGTCTAATTTGTAACTATAGAGAAAACATATTAGCTAAAGTTCGTTGGCTACTAACTCATACATTATCGTTACAAATGTTATTGCTAGATTATAGAAGAAACATAGCTAGCTACTTTTTCTCCGTCCACCGGATGATTCGACATGGTACATTATCTAGCTAGTTACACTGTATCCTGCAGGGAAGAGCGTGTTCCACGACGTGCAGAAAGGATTGTGGAAAGTTGACTGATGAACGCAAGCTGCATCTGTTCAACAGGTTCTATACTGTCCCATACGAGAAACAACAAGCGTTGATTCTCTCCGGCTTAGAACAGGTTAGAAATAAGACAAAACGCCTATTATTATAATAGCTATATTGAACACTTGCATAGTTTAACTTTGACAGTAATGATACGTACATTAACGTTA
This sequence comes from Oncorhynchus clarkii lewisi, assembly GCF_045791955.1. Lineage (NCBI taxonomy): Eukaryota > Metazoa > Chordata > Actinopteri > Salmoniformes > Salmonidae > Oncorhynchus > Oncorhynchus clarkii. The sequence continues at coordinate 4,325,404 of NC_092171.1, read as the reverse complement.
ACTCTAAAAGTGCTGTGTTACACAATGGTGCAATACAAACTCATTCTGTGTATAGATTGGGAGTGTGTGAAAGATGGAGGTCCTGATCAAGCAATATCCTGAATGTGCTACAGTATATTAAATTCTGAATTCATCATTGTCAATTTTTATTGCAGCATGAGGTGAAACGGAGACGTAAACCTGAGGATACAAAGGAGAACAAACGACGGAAACAAACCTTCAAATACCATCTACAGCAAGCAGGCCAGAGATTGAATGTGTGCAAGGTTACTTTCATGTCTGTGTTCCAGCTAACCAACAGCCGTCTTCAGGCAAGTGAAAATATGAATTAATGTCTATATGAATATCAATTACAAACATATTGTATTCTCTGTACTAGTTTTTAATAACCTGCTAATTGAAATGTAATTGTTTTGGTCAGGTTATTCAGGAAAAGTTAGCTGAGGCAGGTGAGGTTGCAGGGTCTCCAGATCAGGCTACTGAGGCTAGGTCTCCTTTAGAAGATGGAAGAGGGAAGCATTGCAATAGGTAATGCGCTATGGATTCCAGCCTGGATTATTTCACTATAGCAGTGCTCTAAACAATCTTCTAAACATTAACATAGAGTATCGAATGGATGAATAGCGAATTCTGAAACAAAAATATAAAAATGTTTATTACTTTTAAACAAAATGATGGTAACTAAGCTGTCCAACTACCACCTGAGCATTGAGGACTGAGTGCCGATTACCTTCCCCCTGCCACCGGACAGCACTGGCCTAATTCTCACCGCCCTACAGGACCCCCGGCCACAAACGGAAATGGCGTGACCGGGATTTGTACCCCGGTTATAGCGACACAGTTGCACTCTAAGGCAGGTCCCTAGACCATTGAGAGAATACAAGTTTAACAACACCTTGTTGTCTCCTTACAGGCCACATCGGATACATGCTACAGTGAAAGAGGGCATCAAGGAGCACATTCTATCTTTCCCAAGAACCCAGAACCACTACTTACGGATGAAGGGGGATGTACACAGAGAATACCTCAGCCCTGATCTGAATTTGTTGCGAATGTACCGACTCTACAAAGAGAATAATACCACATCATCTGCAAAATTCTGGGTTTATAGGGACATTTTCAAACAGCAGAGTCTCAATTTCGGCTTCAGGCTTCAGGCTCCTCCCAGATTCTGTCCTCAAGCGACCAGCTGGACTACAGATCACCTCAGTGAGGTGGTTAAAAGTCACAGGTATTGCACAGAGAATAGTTTACTAACATCCCATCAACATGCAACATGTTGTTCTAACAATAAAATATCCTAATGCTTGACTGTGAAAGTTGTTTATTGATGTGAGGAACTTAAAATGTTTCTGTTCTAATTTCAGTTGAGGATCCTTGGAATCTGTACGCCAAACAGAGCCACAGTCTATTTGAGGGATGGAAATCGTGGCTGATCTCCAAACCAAAACAAGGAGCTACACCTCAACCTCCCTATTTTGCAAGCCACTACCCTAGAGCATATGAGAGTCCTCTGCCCATCAAAAAAAACAAGTACCAAGATCTGATTACCATGCTCAACTACTTGCCAGCTGCTGCACGCTCTTTTTATGAATCACTGCAGAGTGAATAATTTGTTGTTAAACCAAGCTACATAATTAAACGTTTTTTCTGTGAGTTTATGATCCCCTGAACCTGTATACTGTAGTATGTTGAATCTGCATACATTTCAGAAGACATGTCACCCCTATTGTAGGAAATTAAATGTATCGTAGGTGTTTTCTATGTAAATCAATTTGTGTATGATTTGAACCAGCACAATATATTGAATTAATTTAATTTAATTTTAAGATGTTGTTCCTAGTGTAGAAAATGTTATGTACAATGTGTTCTGTGTATAATTATTTTGTGTGATCATTTGAACCTTTTTTAATCTGAATGAATTAAAAACAAATAAGTCGTCACATACGTGAGTATTCATTTGATCTTGATTCCCTTTTTTTATTCATTACAATATACACTGTCTCTCTGTCACCACATTTAGCATTAACTCTAAGCAGTTAATACTTATTTACTGCTGTCACCTCAGTGCAGAAGGACATTTCTTGCCTTTAGCATGGGTTTAACGCAATTCACAACTTAATTGCTGATCATAGTGTTAAACACAAAGAGAATGGTTTTCTGAACGTTTTGTAATATTGACCTTAGGGACCTGCATATTGGTACATCACATTGATCCATATTTGATATTTACAAGTTGTGCTTGTTTTGATTTAATTAATTTAATTGTATTCTATTTTGGTAGTTCTATGGTATGTTCACATTGAGGGCTTCATTTTAAATGAGACTAAGATTTCATGACTCAACTTTTAAGAAAAGTCATCATTGCTAAAGTTGATAGACCACCTTTAAATGAACCTCCATACAAATGAATAAACTGCATATTGCATTTACGTTATTTACATGAAGGGCATCTGTACTTGAAAGTACTTAAAACATCATATCAGGTGTTAAAAAAGGACAGCTTACAAGAGTCATGCAAAATGTCACAAACTGAAATCATCACTGGAGATATATTGTTCTTCCACATTCTAAAAATTAAAACGGCAATAAAAAAAAGTATTATTTGAAATGACAAAAAAATATAAATTGTTGTTGGAAGATATGGGTATGGTGAATTATTTCTCAACCATAAAACACCTAATGTGGTACACACAATTAATAATATAAAAATAACTGATTATCTTAAAATGGAAAAATTGTCACATATATGGTTCTTCGTCTGTAGGGTTCAAATATATATAAAGTTCTGACTTCTAAATTTCAAAGAAAAAGCCTCTCATCAGGCAAACCCTGTCTTAATCAATAAAGCTCAGGTGGGGTCTACCAGGCTCAGATACAGCCTCCCCTCCAGTCACTCAAAAGTGAACTAAGTAAAACATCCCGAAACGGAATTTAAATACATTTGCCACACCCATTCTTGGCGCTATCTTCTATGTGAGCTAAAGCAGTGTGCGTTCGCTAGCGGGACAACTTCCGGTGAAACTGGAGGGCAAGCAATTCAAATAAATAATCATTAAAATTATGGATATTAAACATTTAGGTAAAAACAAGTGTCTTATATCGGTTGAAAGCTTAGATTCTTGTCTGATTTACAGTAGGCTTTACAGTGAAAACATGCCATGCGATTGTTTGAGGACGGTGCCCCACATCAAAATATTTTTCCATCTGCACAGGTTTCATAAATTTACAAATAGCGATTAAATATTCCTTACTTTTTGATAATCTTCCTCTGACTTGTCATCCAAATAGTCCCAGCTATAACATGTAGTGTCGTTTTGTTAGATAATCCTTCTTTATATCCCAAAAAGTCAGTTTACCCCTAAACTTTGTTTCAACATGTAAAAATATGTTTCTATTGACTCCTTAGATACCCTAAAATGTAATCAAACTATAATATTTCACACGGAAAGAAGTATGTTCAATATTTTACCAGGTGCGTTCTGTCTTCATCGCCCACGCATGCACAAATTTCCAAGACTGCGTCCCTGTACTAAAACTGGTCTTTATCATTTGTTTTGGAAGTTACAAGCCTGAAACCTTGAACATAGACTGTTGGCACCATGTGGAAGCTATAGGAATTGCATCCTGGGAGCTAGAATTAATTTTTCCCCTATACATTCCGTTGTAAGAGCATGGGCTCTCAAAAAAAAAAAACTCTGTTTGGTTTTTCATTGGATTTTCTCCAACCATATCTATTGTGTTATAGTCCTACATTATTGTTACATTTCTACAAACTTCAGAGTGTTTTCTTTCCAATGGTACCAATTATATGCATGTCCCGGCTTCAGGCCCTGAGCAACAGGAAGTTTACTTTGGGCACGTCCGTGAGGTGGAATTTGAGAAAAAATACCCTAGTCCTAACAAGTAAACATGATGGAGAAACCGGACACATGCTCTCCAAAGACAACAAAGAAAATTACATTAAACTGGTCAATGCAATAAAATAAACCACAAGTTATTTATCACAAGTGTTGCAGCTATCCAAACAATGTTTGCCTTCTCTCCCGAAACATGCACTGTGAACACTGGAGTTGTCTCCAGACACACTAGCAGTGACACAACTTCCGTGCCACACCCAGGAACATTTTACAGTGCAGTAATTTTCTCTCCAAGTCCGGGAAAGTGTCAGAGCACACCCTCTCCTCTCCAGGCTCTGGAGAGACCTCGTCCATAATCAATTCAGTGTCAGTCAATGTCGGGATGAAAACCTCACACACCCCATCATAGGGCAGATATTCCTGCAAAACGCCCCCTATGGAAACAGCAGAGAAGCAGGAAGGAGGCAATTTGGCCTCCAACACGACGTCCTCACAAGGGCCCGACTAGTAAACTTGACCCCACCCTTTTATGGGTGATTTTGCAAATACAGGACTTTTTGTGACTCAGCGATAGATTTTTAAGATACAATCTTTATTTAGACCCCACATCCATTAAGTAGAGACTAAAATAACCTTACACTTTTGTTTCCAGCTTTCAACATTTTTTTAATGACATTTTCTAAAGAATTTCGTCTGGATTTCACTGTTTTTGTTCTGTCTCACACCCCAACTTTTTTTCTTTACCCCTTTTTCTCCCCAATTGGTAGTTACAGTCTTGTCCCATCACTGCAACTCACATATGGACTTGGGAGAGGCAAAGGTCGAGAGCCGTGTGTCCTCTGAAACACAACCCAGCCAAGCAGCACTGCTTCTTGACACAATGCCCACTTAAGCCAGAAGCCAGCCACACCTGGCAACCGTGCATTGTGCTTGGCCTGCCACAGGAGTCACTAGTGCGTGATGGGACTAGAACATCCCTACCAGCCAAACACTGCCCTAACACGGACAACACTGGAGCAATTGTGTGCCGCCCCATGGGTCTCCCGTTTGCGGCCGGCTGCGACAGAGCCTGGACTCGAACCCAAAATCTCTAGTGGCACAGCTAGCACTGCGATGCAGCGCCTTAGACCACTGCGCCACTCGGGAAATATGTTAGTCTCTAAGTATTGTGTCATTCCCACCATGACAAGCAAATTATATGATAACAATGTTTTTTTTATGTTGTGTACTGGGTTATCATGGATATGAATAGTGACAGTGGAGAACATGGATTTCATGGAGTGAGATTCAAATTGTGATGCCGGGAAATTAATTAAAATGTAAATATGACTTGAGAAGATAATATTTTTATTGTACGTCATTACTATTTTTGGGGGATTTTTAAAATTATGTTTTAATAATGTGTTTAGGATACATTGTATGCTAACAGATCAACTGGAGATTGGACGGCTAGAATCCCTGCTATTTATGATCAAATACTGTAAAAATGTCAATGAATATGGATGGAAAGGACAGAATGTGGTGGTAATGACAAAATGTATTAGTTCATATACTTTTACTTATCTTAACACCTGAAAAAACACAAATTACATATATGATCATGGTTAGTGTAACGCTCGTCTGAAGAAGTGGACCAAGATGCAGCGTAGGTTAATCGTATTCTTTAATAACCAGAAAAACAAGAAAGAGAGCACCAACGAAAGTACAGCCTTGTAGGGAGGGCTCAACAGCAACAATACAAGGACAAGAGCCCACAACATAGGTGGGGAAAAAGGCTACCTAAGTATGATTCCCAATCAGAGACAAAGATTGAAAGCTGCCTCTGATTGGGAACCACACGCGGCCAAACACAAAGAAATACAACACATAGAATGCCCACCCTAATCACACCCTGACCAAACCAAATAGGCTCTCTAAGGTCACGGTGTGACAGTTAGGTTGAAAGTGAACACTTATTTGCTAAACAAGACCATCACATGTTGCATTATGTTAGGATGATTGAGTGATTTTGATGTCTATTTATGTGACATACTATGGTTACTGACTTCAATTATGAATGTTTTATTTTCTATAAGATGCCCCCTAAATCAACCAAGGACAGGACAAGGACATACACTATATATGCAAAAGTATGTGGACACCCCTTTAAATGAGTGGATTACTGTTGCTGAAAGGTGTATAAAATCTGCATAGACAAACATTGGCAATAGAATGGCCTGTCATAATAGGATGCCACCTTTCCAGTAAGTCAGTTCGTCAAATTTCTGCCATGCTAGAGCTGCCCCGGTCAATTGTAAGTGCAGTTATTATGAAGTGGAACTCTGGAGCGTTCTTTTGAGTGATGAATTACGCTTCACCATCTGGCAGTCCGACAGACTAATCTAGGTATTGGCGGATGCCATGAGAACGCTACCTGCCCGAATGCATAGTGCCAACCGTAAAGTTTGGTGGAGGAGGAATAATGGTCTGGAGCTGTTTTTCATGATGCGGGCCAGGCCCCTTAGTTCCAGTGAAGGGAAACCTTAACGCTTAAGCATACAATTACATTCTAGATGTTTCTGGGCTTCCAACTTTGTGGCAACAGTTTGAGGAAGGCCCTTTTCTGTTTCAGCATGACAATGCCCCCGTGCACAAAGAGAGATCCATACAGAAATGGATTGTCGAGATTTGTGAGGAAGAACTTGACTGGCCTGCACAGAGCCCTGACTTCAATCCCTTTGGGATGAATTGGAACGCCAACTGCAAGCCAGGCCTAATCGCCCAACATCAGTGCTCTTATGGCTGAATGGAAGCAAGTCCCCTGCAGCAATGTTCCAACATCTAGTGGAAAGCCTTCCCGGAAGAGTGAAGGCTGTTGTAACAGCAAATGGGGGACCAACTCCATATGAATGCCCATGATTTTGGACTGAAATGTTCGACGAGCTGGTGTCCACATACCTTTGTTCATGTAGTGTGTATAAACAAAATCAAACAAGCTCAGAGATAAGATATCAGGAGAATCTTAAGAAACACAAAGAAAGAAACCTCAAGAGAAAATAAAGTGGTGAACTGAATCCAACTCTCCCAGCGATAAAAAACGAGGCCATAGAAATTAAACCAAAGAAACAGACGATAAACTATCCAGAAAATAGTGGTTATGTAGTCATACCTGTCAAGGAACACATCACCACTCTCACCTGAAGTCTTACAGCTACAGAAGGATGACCTAATAGCCCCTCAAATGACTCCACATCTATGTGATTGTTTTGGCCCACAGAACGTGATAATTGAATAAACAGAGGCAGAAAAAGCACAACCTTTCACTTCGACCTGCACAGCAATACAGCCCATTGCAGATGTACATGAGGAAAGTGGTGTGTTGTGAAACATGATGAAGACCCTTACCCTGGTTTATACAAGATGTTGATGCAGAGCGCTACACTCTATTCAAGATGATGAGTTGTGTGGGAGCCAAAATGATTATTTTGACCAATGAGAGAGGACATTGTATGGTACCAGCCAAAGAATGTGCTTGGCTCATGAAGCCTCATCCAGTGACAAAACAGCATATGATGCTTGATGGCTCAGTCTGGGAGGAATTTTGCTCTCTCGTTAAGCAATGGAGTGTATTATGGGCAAAACCTAATCTTGAGTGAGCACATATGTACCTGTCTCATGAGTCTGAATCAATAGACTGCAGCCAGTGAACAATCATTTGTTTAATGTCAACCAGTGTTTCCAACCTTGTACATGTATTTCTGCCTAATGCTAAAGTCGAGGCATGTATCTTTGTTTTTTGAGGTTTTGAATGGTGTGTTCTATATCTTCGATAAAATTCAACATTTACAACTGTGACATTAAAATATTTAATGGTAATTTTCATCAGCTGTTTTATATGAAATGTAATTTCCACCACACTCTGTCATTAACACAATGCTAAGTCATTACCACCACGGTACGTTTTTTTGAGGTAAAGCTGTATTAAATTACAGTTGATGCTTGTTATTAAGATAATTCCTAAAATAATGTAAAATATTGAGATTTTGACATGGTAAATATATGTTTCTAAGTATCATCAAGGCATATGATGAATGGCAATGACATTTCCCCTCTGGTATTTGGGGAAATTGATTCAAAAAAATCTTTATAATGTTAAATTGTATAGTCTCATCCACTATTAGACCTTGTTTCCAGACAGAATGAAGAAAATATTCAGATAGATAAATAGCTGTTTCAAGAGGGTTCATTTTCAATAACATATCATCCACTTAGCTTACCACAGAGAAAAGCGTTTCCCCCCCACTTTTTATAGAAACGCAAAGGACTGCCCCAGTGGCTTTCCATAGCCCCCTTACCCACCGCAGCACACTCTGTCCATTGTGCAACAGTGCAGCAGAGATACAGATTTTTTTTGGTGCTAACCTGGCACCCAGTAACTTAAAGTTTTTTTGCTATTTTTATGTAGGGCTATAACACTGAAACTGAGGGGGCACAAGTTTGAACTGAGGGGGCTAAGAAACTTTAGCCCCCTGGTGGAGCTGGGTAGGCCTACATGTAACAGTCCCACCATGAATGAAAAGCAACCATCAAAACGCACACACACACCATGCATTACAATCACAAACATGCAGAAACAATACATGTAAAGAATGGGACTTTTAGGCTATGCCTGAGTTGGCATTATGGTAAGGGTGCTTTAAAATCAATTCAACTTCTAGCTTTAACTCTGAATCTCTTATTAATTACTACAGACACTGGCTTTCTCCAATGAGTGATTACACCGCTTTAAACAATCCTCCTCAACTCTTTGCCTTCAATTATAGTTTGTGCTATGCATATGCTAATGCAACTTTAAGCATGCCGTCTCCAATTCTGTCATTCTAGACAAATGGGTCCAGTTGCACCCCTAAGCAATTACCCATGAGATAGCTAGGTGTCCAAGTATTAATGCCCTAGGCTACACCCCAAATTGCACCCTATTCTGTATTCTTTAATGGAATATCTACATAGGCGAACAGAGGCCCATTATCAGCAACCATCACTCCTGTGTTCCAATGGCATGTTGTGTTAGCTAATCCAAGTTGATCATTTTATAAGGCTAATTGATAATTAGAAACCATTTTGCAATTATGTAAGCACAGCTGAAAACTGTTGTCCTGATTAAAAAAGCAATAAAACTGGCCTTTAGACAAGTTGAATATCTGGAGCATCCGCATTTGTGGGTTCGATTACAGGCTCAAAATGGCCAGAAACAAATAACTTTATTCTGAAAACTCATCAGTCTATTGTTGTTCTGAGAAATGAAGGCTATTCCATGTGAGAAAATACCAAGCAACTGAAGATCTCGTACAACGCTGTGTACTACCCCCTTCACATAACAGCGCAAACTGTCTCTAACCAGAATAAAAAGAGGAGTGGGAGGTCCCGGTGCAAAACTGAGCAAGAGGACAAGTACATTAGAGTGTCTAGTTTGAGAAACAGATGCCTCACAAGCCCTCAACTGGCAGCTTCTTTAAATAGTACCCGCAAAACACCAGTCTCAACGTCAACAGTGAAGAGGCGACTCCGGGATACGTTAACAATGTCTACACTCTATTTCTGATCAATTTGATGTTATTTTAATGGACAAAACATGTGCTTTTCTTTCAAAAACAAGGACAACTTTTGAACGGTAGTGTAGGTAATACTGTAGCTGTGTACAGAATCTCAGATAAGATATTGAATGGAGTTGAGTCTCCCTCCCTTCTTTTGACCGCATTCTGATTATTCTTCTGTCTCCTTTGAGAGTCTTCAAATATGAATAAACCAGCTTGTCTTCTCGAATATGTAATATGCTCAGATACAGTAGGAATATGGGGCATAAAAAGAAGACTGCCTGTTTTTTAAGGAATTGGCTGGTGGGTTTTACTTTCACGTCTTGCCTAAGAAGTTACAAGCACCATATGCGGAATGAGCAGATGCTCTGTGTTTGTGTATCTGTGTTTATAGATAAGCTTTCTCGTAACATGTCTCTGTAGTGCTTGTTATTGAAGGTGATTGAAAAACAGCCTTGGTCACACGCACATGAATTTGCTAAGTTGCATGTACATTTACTCTAGCATATACACACATATACACACATAAACACACACGCATAAACACACACACACACACACACACACACACACACACACACACACACACACACACACACACACACACACACACACACACACACACGCACAATCTTGAATGCAAAAAAACACATTCATGTGTGAGCATTCACACAAACTAACACTGTGTACACACATACATACAGACACACAAAATCAGACACAAACACGATTAAATCACCAATGACCTTTCAGAGCAGCAGCACAAATGGAGAAGATGGAGGAGCAAAGCAGCAAAGCCAGATGAAGAGGAGGAAAGTATCTGTGAAGCCCACATTTTACAAAGGAACCATCAAACAATGCCATAGCCCCACAATCCCTCCCTAAGCCCCTTGGGAAAATGCATTTCATGGAAGGGGTTACTGGGTCACGGTCTACAGCATAGGAGCCCTGTAAGCACCCAACACACACACACATTCACAGACCCAATAGGAAACATACAGTTTAAGATGATCAGGTGACAAGGGGATCTCCATTGACTGCCTGAAACTCACTGCTGATTCATATCAGATGTTAGGTTCAGACCCAGTAATCAATAATAACCCCTGGGACTGTAGAATCTGTAGACAGCTAGGTGAGATGATGAATCTGTGTTTTTAAAGGGATACTATTTTGTTCATTAGTCCACTGTTAATACAATCCACAAAGATGATATACAAAACGCATCATCATCATCATCATCACAGTTTCTGCTCTGTATTGAAGGTGTTCTATCTTGAAAACGAACTACTGACATGCAGTTGGGCTTGTATTAACAGTGGAGTAATGAAGTAAATATGAAGACGGTTTTGAGTGAACTTTCACTTTAAGAAAGCAGTTTTCTTTAAAAGGTGGCACAAACAGTACCTGGTGGTTTTCTCCTCTCTGATTTCTAATATTTCAGTGTATTGCAGGGGAAATTGGTATTAGGTGTGTGAGCGCAGTTTTAAAAGCTGCTGGTGCTGAACTGGTTGGAGCCACGTAGAGACTGGGCAGTATTTGAGGACAGCAATGCAGCACAGGGTCATACATGTATAAGCAGACAAAGATGTAGGATAAGAATGACCACATACAGATGAGGTAAACATATCTCTACAACATACTATAGTAGTGTAGTTAAAAATAATGAAGTCTTTCTCTAGGTTTAAGCCTTTTACTAACTTCTATTCCAGTTTTTTGTAAGCCCTCTATTTTGTATATACTCAAGGCTTTGTGTTAAATTATGAATATGTTAGTAATACAGTTGAAGATGGAAGTTTACATACACCTTAGCCAAATACATTAAAACTCAGTTTTTCACAATTCCTGAAATTTAATCTTAGTAAAAATTCACTGTCTTAGGTCAGTTAGGATCACCACTTTATTTTAAGAATGTGAAATGTCACAATAATACTAGAGAAAATGATTTATTTCAGATTTGATTTATTTCATCACATTTCCAGTGGGTCAGAAGTTCAAATACACTCAATTAGTATTTGGTAGCATTGCCTTTAAATTGTTTAACTTGGGTCAAACGTTTCTGGTATCCTTCCACAAGCTTCCCACAATACACTGGGTGAATTTTGGCCCATTCCTCCTGACAGAGCTGGTGTTACTGAGTCAGGTTTGTAGGCCTCCTTGCTCGCACATGCTGTTTGAGTTCTGCCTACACATTTTCTATAGAATTGAGGTCAGGGCTTTGTGATGGCCACTCTAATTCCTTGACTTTGTTGTCCTTAAGCCATTTTGCCACAACTTTGGAAGTATGCTTGGGGTCATTGCCCATTTGAAAGACCCATTTGCAACCAATTTGTAACTTCCTGACTGATGTCTTGAGATGTTGCTTCAATATATCCACATACTTTTCCTCCTCATGATGTCATCTATTTTGTGAAGTGCACAAGTCCCTCCTGCAGCAAAGTACCCCCACAACATGATGCTCCCACCACTGTGCTTCACGGTTGGGATGGTGTTCTTCAGCTTGCAAGCCTCCCCCTTTTCCTTAAAACATAACGATGGTCATTATGGCCAAACAGTTCTATTTTTGTTTCATCAGAACAGAGGACATTTCTTCAAAAAGTACAATATTTGTCATCATGTGCAGTTGCAAACCGTAGCCTGGCTTTTTTATGGCGGTTTTTGAGCAATGGCTTTTTTCTTGCTGAGCGGCCTTTCAGGTTATGTCAATGTATGACTCGTTTTACTGTGGATATAGATACTTTTGTACCTGTTTCCTCCAGCATCTTCACAAGGTCCTTTGTTGCTCTTGTTCTGAGATTGATTTGCACTTTTTCTCACCAAAGTACGTTCATCTCTAGGAGACAGAACGCATCTCCTTCCTGAGCGGTCTGACGGCTGCGTGGTCCCATGGTGTTTATACTTGCGCACTATTGTTTGTACAAATGAACGTGGTACCTTCAGGCATTTGGCAATTGCTCCCAATGATGAACCAGACTTGTGGAGGTCTACTGTTTTTTTTCTGAGGTCTTGGCTGATTTCTTTAGATTTTCCCATGATGTCAAGCAAAGAGTCACTGAGTTTAAAGGTAGGCCTTGAAATACATCCACAGGTACACCTCCAATTGACTCAAATTATGTAAATTAGCCTATCAGAAGCTTCTAAAGCCATGACATCATTTTCTGGAATTTTCCAAGCTGTTTAAAGGCACAGTCAACTAGTGTATGTAAACTTCTGACCCACTGGAATTGTGATACATTGAATAAGTAAAATAATCTGTCTGTAAACAATTGTTGGAAAAATTACTTGCGTCATGCACAAATTAGATGTCCTAACCAACTTGCCAAAACTATAGTTTGCAAACAAGAAATTTGTGGAGTGGTTGAAAAAAAGAGTTTTAATGACCCCAACCTAAGTGTATGTGTAACGGTTTTCGTTGGTGGAAGAAGGTGAGGACCAAAGTGCAGCGGGTGGTAAGTGTTCATGATTATTTAATAGAACACTGAATGACAAAAACAACAAGAGACCGAGATGAAACCGAAACAGTTCTGTCTGGTGCAGACACAAAACAGAAAACAGCCTAAGTATGGTTCTCAATCAGAGACAACAATTGACAGCTGCCTCTGATTGGGAACCGTACCAGGCAAAACACATAGAAATACAAACATAGAACAAAACATAGAATGCCCAACCCAACTCACACCCTTACCAACCTAAAATAGAGACATAAAAAAAGGAACTAAGGTCAGGACATGACATTATGTAAACTTCCGACTTCAACTGTATATATAGACAGTACCAGTCAAAAGTTTGGACACATCTACTCATTCTAGGGTTTTCTTTATTTTTTTCCTTCTATTTTCTACATTGTAGAATAATAGTGAAGATGTCAAAACTATGAAATAACACATATGGATTCATATAGTCACCAAAAAAGTGTTAAAGAAATCCAAATATACTTTATATTTTGGATTATTCAAAGTAGCCCCTCTTTGCCTTGATGACCCCATGCACCCTAGACATAGTTTTGATGTCATCATTAATATTCTCCAATTACAGTTATTAACAGTATTTTTAAGAATTTTACCCATAATGCATTAATTCTGTAAAACAATATTTTACTGTGCACTTGACAGTGTTTTACTGTTGAATTTACAGAAAAGTCTTACAAAAAAGAAAAGTCTTACATTGGCTATGCCTCACCTCTTGCTTAATTATCTTCCCTCTTGGTGAGACAAAATTGTTCATGGGTTGGCTACACCAAACAATTACCAATTCAGTCAGGATGCATTTGGAGAGAGTAGTGGATAAATCATTTTCTTGCTAATGGGATAATGATTAATTGAAATTAATTAGGGGTATTTTCAGGAGCACCGCCGCTCTGGCTCAGTATTTGGCCTGGATAATTTCAATGAGATTTAGGCGCCTTAACGGATGCTGACACTGATCTGAAGGTGCATACTGCTCCCCGACACGTTTGTAACAGCCGTTCAACGGGCGGACGCTCAGACCGAGGCTACACTTTCTGGCACAGATGTGTCTCATATTCATTCGCATATTCGAGGATATCTGGCTTTACACTGATGTCAAGGGGATGCATACGTGAGTTTACAATACGAACGTAGGGAGCCAGGTGACTCATCTCGTGCACTTAAAACAGCAAAAGCCATCGGAAAAGAGTCTTGGAGAGACTGCGTCCCGACAGCGTGGGTATAGTCTTATTCGAGGGAAATATATTTTGTATTAGGATTTAAAGTTCCACTTTCCATTTATCGAGGTGAAGCATTGGGAGTAAATTGGTTCGCGCTCGGTGAATTGCTCAAACAGATTTAGCTGAATACTGACATGGTCAGTGAAGATTTATGACAGGAGAGAGCGATACTGTATCTCTTCGCTGGCAAACGACTACTTGTACCCCACAACTGTGCCACGAGACACACAAGGAGCCTTTGATAGCCACTGGAGCGGACCCAGTGCATATCAAGCAGCGCCCTGCAGTAAGAGAGTAATTGGGGAGATATACCCGTGACAAAGAACATCATTTAGGGAGGACAAATTATGACACTTTTGTTCTTTAACGAAGAAGGGTTAGTAGCAACAGTCACCATTATCACCAAACAGATGTGAAGGGAATGTGCCGCGGGTGCGCACTAGCCAGAACTACAGAGCCCGCATGATCATCGATTCGCGCTTTGATTTTGTGCTGCGTTCGTGAAAAAAGAAGAGAAGGGAACCGGGGTAAAACATAATCAAAAAGGAGATTTTTCGATTCCAAGCATGGCGACCAGGATATTATACTTGTTCGTTTGGTCTGCGGCATTTCTTGCTGAGCTGCAGTGCGCCTCGCAAATGACCACCGCAGGACTTGCATTCCCCACTGCGGGGCTTGGCAACAGCAGCAGCAGCGGGGATGCTAGAAGCAAAAAAGACTCCAACCAGACCTACAACTCCCGACTCAAGAGGAAAAACCTGGCCATGGATTTTGCAGTGCCCTCTCTGTTGCGCTACTACATTACCGAGTTGATTAAACGTCCACTTAACGGAGATTGTCTGACTTTTAGTGGGTGCTATACGGTGCGCGCTAATTTAAGGATGCACTGCATTCCCTTACAAAAAACGGTGGCTACTTTTGTTGACCCAAAGTTGGTTGCAATCGATAGCATGGCGGCAGAGAATTCAACCAGTGCTGGTGGACAGCTTCCGCAACCAGTGCTGGTGGACGGCTACAAGAGGCCGCTGTCCAAAGTTCTGAATTTGGGTTTGACGAAAGCCAGCCGTAAATCGAATCAAGTCGTGGTGGAAATTGGGGAGGACTTGGTTAAAACGGGATGCGGTGGACTGGCAGTCTACGAGGAAGACCCGGTATTTTTCCTGGAAATTGACCTAACAAATATTTTGGAATGGTGGTTCGGCGCCGAAGGGGGCCGGCTAAGAGTCAGGCTTATGCCAGAAAAGAAAGCACAGGTTCCCGGGAGAGAGGACAAGTACACTGCGGCGATACGAGCAGCAGACCCCCGCCTCTTTTTTCATATAGCCTCCGGAGGTAAGGTTTTAGATCGATCCCTCCTCCTCATAATTTCTCTGTCTCTCACACACACACACACACACACACACACACACACACACACACACACACACACACACACACACACACACACACACACACACACACACACACACACACACACATAATGCAATGCTTCAATGGACGACATGTAGTCTAGCAATAAACTGTATCAATGAATGAACGGCAACGAAGATGCTAGTGTTGGTTGGAATAAGTACGGCCTAAAAACTGTGTGTTATTTAACTTTTTTGTGGAAAGAGCTGGATACCTTCACAGTAGCCTAATATGTCACGATATGTATTTTGTTCTCATACACCGTTGCTTGTTTCGTTGCCCTGTCTGAAAACTGCAGTTTGATTGTGTTGTTGGATTTGGTAAGGGTCGTGGTCTTGATGATAGCTTCAGGCCTGGGTTTGGCAATTTACTGCACTTGTTATCAGATGGCGGATGGATACGTTTTCAACCAGAGTGATGGCACTGTGATATTACTTTCTGAGTTAAGTGGCATAAGTAGTGCTTATGTAACAGAGTTGAGCTACACAATCAATAGGAAATAATGACTCATCTTATACTCATGCATTACACACGTTGTCTATTCATGAAAGAAGGTGTGTGGTGATGGTTTTGCATCAAATTATAGTGCACTCTTGTTGCCGCAAGTTGCATTTCTGTTATTCAACAGTTGCCATTTCTTAATGAATGATTGGGTGAGTAGGTTAGAGTTCACCAAAATTTGCATTAGACTACATTGAGAGCCGGGGAGGCCATCTTAATAAATAATAATTTGTTCTTAATGTTCATAACTGATTTGCCTAGTTAAATAAATAAAACATGAAAGAGCTAATTATTTTCTCTTTCATTTTGACCACATTGACTTTACTTACCTTCCAAATCAAAGTATCCTCAGTTGTAGCCCATATAGTCTACAATAGGACCACACATGAATGTATTGTATTATGCAGTAATACCTCTGAATTCTCTGTCTTTGTTCATTTACCGCTATGTAGCGCTAATGAGTTTATTTTCTCTTTCTGAACCTGCCTAAAAGGCCTCATCAATTCCCTGAACAATCCAACATAAGTACCAATAGGTTAGGGATTAAACAAGCAGCCTTTATTTTGATCAAGCACGAATGAAGCTATTATCTCAGTGAATGCTTAGCACTCAATACTCCAGGGTGCTTCCCCATGTCTTCAGTGCACTGTAATCAGCATAATTTCTTAAACGCTTTGATGAGGGAGGCTGGCCTAGAAAAATGTAATCAAACCTGTCAGATAAGCAAAATGTGGGGCTGGCTCGGTCTGATAGCACAGTTCCCCCATGTCGGGTGTTCCTATACATTCTTAGCCTATTTGATTTTCAGAGACCTTCCTTTTTCACCAGGACTTGAACAAACCAATCCAACACCGTCAAACTCAGATCTGAATCCCACTGATTGGATAGAGACAGGCTAATCGCCTCATACAAACATTCGCCAAGGAACATATATATATATATATATATATATATATATATATATATACATACAGTGCCTTGCGAAAGTATTCGGCCCCCTTGAACTTTGCGACCTTTTGCCACATTTCAGGCTTCAAACATAAAGATATAAAACTGTATTTTTTTGTGAAGAATCAACAAGTGGGACACAATTATGAAGTGGAACGACATTTATTGGATATTTCAAACTTTTTTAACAAATCAAAAACTGAAAAATTGGGCGTGCAAAATTATTCAGCCCCCTTAAGTTAATACTTTGTAGCGCCACCTTTTGCTGCGATTACAGCTGTAAGTCGCTTGGGGTATGTCCCTATCAGTTTTGCACATCGAGAGACTGAATTTTTTTCCCATTCCTCCTTGCAAAACAGCTCGAGCTCAGTGAGGTTGGATGGAGAGCATTTGTGAACAGCAGTTTTCAGTTCTTTCCACAGATTCTCGATTGGATTCAGGTCTGGACTTTGACTTGGCCATTCTAACACCTGGATATGTTTATTTTTGAACCATTCCATTGTAGATTTTGCTTTATGTTTTGGATCATTGTCTTGTTGGAAGACAAATCTCCGTCCCAGTCTTAGGTCTTTTGCAGACTCCATCAGGTTTTCTTCCAGAATGGTCCTGTATTTGGCTCCATCCATCTTCCCATCAATTTTAACCATCTTCCCTGTCCCTGCTGAAGAGTAGATCAGGCCCAAACCATGATGCTGCCACCACCATGTTTGACAGTGGGGATGGTGTGTTCAGGGTGATGAGCTGTGTTGCTTTTACGCCAAACATAACGTTTTGCATTGTTGCCAAAAAGTTAAATTTTGGTTTCATCTGACCAGAGCACCTTCTTCCACATGTTTGGTGTGTCTCCCAGGTGGCTTGTGGCAAACTTTAAACAACACTTTTTATGGATATCTTTAAGAAATGGCTTTCTTCTTGCCACTCTTCCATAAAGGCCAGATTTGTGCAATATACGACTGATTGTTGTCCTATGGACAGAGTCTCCCACCTCAGCTGTAGATCTCTGCAGTTCATCCAGAGTGATCATGGGCCTCTTGGCTGCATCTCTGATCAGTCTTCTCCTTGTATGAGCTGAAAGTTTAGAGGGACGGCCAGGTCTTGGTAGATTTGCAGTGGTCTGATACTCCTTCCATTTCAATATTATCGCTTGCACAGTGCTCCTTGGGATGTTTAAAGCTTGGGAAATATTTTTGTATCCAAATCCGGCATTAAACTTCTTCACAACAGTATCTCGGACCTGCCTGGTGTGTTCCTTGTTCTTCATGATGCTCTCTGCGCTTTTAACAGACCTCTGAGACTATCACAGTGCAGGTGCATTTATACGGAGACTTGATTACACACAGGTGGATTGTATTTATCATCATTAGTCATTTAGGTCAACATTGGATCATTCAGAGATCCCCACTGAACTTCTGGAGAAAGTTTGCTGCACTGAAAGTAAAGGGGCTGAATAATTTTGCACGCCCAATTTTTCAGTTTTTGATTTGTTAAAAAAGTTTGAAATATCCAATAAATGTCGTTCCACTTCATGATTGTGTCCCACTTGTTGTTGATTCTTCACAAAAAAATACAGTTTTATATCTTTATGTTTGAAGCCTGAAATGTGGCAAAAGGTTGCAAAGTTCAAGGGGGCCGAATACTTTCGCAAGGCACTGTATATATATATATATATATATACATACATATAATAATGGAGAAATTAGAACTTTGGATGCACATCAGAGATAGCTAAAGTTTGTGTTAGCCCACAGCTTTAGTACGCCATCCATGCCTCCTACATTCTTAGAAAAAATGTGTTCCAAAAGGGTTCTATGTGGAGGGATAGGGTTCTACCAGAACCGTTTTGATCTGAAGAACCCTTTTTGGAAGACAAGGGTTCTTTGTAAGGCAAAGGGCCCTCGGAGTGTGGTGTCAGGAAAATAACCTCACACTCAACGTCATCAAAACTAAGGAGATGATTGTGGACTTCAGGAAACAGCAGAGGGAACACCCCCCTACCCACATCGATGGGACAGTAGTGGAGATGGTAGTAAGTTTTAAGTTCCTCGGCGTACACATCACAGACAAACTGAATTGGTCCACCCACACATACAGCATCGTGAAGAAGGCGCAGCAGCGCCTCTTCAACCTCAGGAGGCTGAAGAAATTCGGATTGTCACCAAAAGCACTCACAAACTTCTACAGATGCACAATCGAGAGCATCCTGTCGGGCTGTATCACCGCCTGGTACGGCAACTGCTCCGCCCACAACCGTAAGGCTCTCCAGAGGGTAGTGAGGTCTGCACAACGCATCACCGGGGGCAAACTACCTGCCCTCCAGGACACCTACACCACCCGATGTCACAGGAAGGCCATAAAGATCATCAAGGACAACAACCACCCGAGCCACTGCCTGTTCACCCCGCTATCATCCAGAAGGCGAGGTCAGTACAGGTGCATCAAAGCAGGGACAGAGAGACTGAAAAACAGCTTCTATCTCAAGGCCATCAGACTGTTAAACAGCCACCACTAACATTGAGTGGCTGCTGCCAACACACTGACTCAACTCCAGCCCCTTTAATAATGGGAATTGATGGGAATTGATGTAAAATATATCACTAGCCACTTTAAACAATGCTACTTAATATAATGTTTACATACCCTACATTATTTATCTCACATGTATACCTATATACTGTACTCGATACCATCTACTGCATCCTGCCTATGCCGCTCTGTACCATCACTCATTCATATGTACATATTATGTACATATTCTTTATCCCTTTACACTTGTGTGTATAAGGTAGTAGTTTTGGAATTGTTAGTTAGATTACTCGTTGGTTATTACTGCATTGTCGGAACTAGAAGCACAAGCATTTCGCTACACTCGCATTAACATCTGCTAACCATGTGTATGTGACAAATACAATTTGATTTGATTTGATGGTTCTCCCTAGAACCAGCCACTAGGGGCAACAGTGAGCGCTGTTACCTTCAAGTAGGTTTCAGTTTTGCTAGAGCAATGGGGATGGTGGATGGGCATTAACATAAGCATCTGCCTCTGCTTTCAACAGTTGGAAGTTCAAATCCAGCAATATACAGTTGTTTTTTTGTTTTTTGTTTTAAACATATCCCAAACCTCAACCCTAATGCCTAAACTTAACCTTAAAACTTTGAACTTTGAGGTTTGAGAAACATCTATGAGTGTCTAACTCTGAAGTGAGACTGTGAGAGCTAGTTGAATACAATGCATGTTTTTGAATATTTTAATTCTCTCCAGCTTCCTTCTTTTCACTCTGCCAATTTGGTTAGTATTGTGGAGTAACTACAATGTTGTTGATCCATTCTGTTTTCTCATATCACCGAATCAAAGTCGTTGAGAGAAGGGGGGGTGCTAAGCTGGCAATTGGAATTGTTTTAAGATGGCAGTACTATGGATCATTTAGATATTTGACCCCTTTATGTATCAAAGAAATATGAAAAAACATTTGATAAATGCCCATAGAAATGCATTGAATAACACATTCAAAAATGTCTAGTTCAGTCGAAAAAATCATAAGAAACAAGGTTTCAAAAACACTTCAAAAAGTGTCTGTCCTAAATCTAGGAGAAATATAATACTCAGGAAATATATATACACTACCAGTCAAAAGTTTTGACACACCTATTCATTCCAGGGCTTTTCTTCATTTGAACTATTTTCTACATTGTATAATATAGTGAATACATCAAAACTATGAAATAACACATATAGAATCATGAAGTAACCACATTTTTTAAAAACAAATCTAAATATATTTTATATTTCATTCTTCTAAGTAGCCACCCTTTGCCTTGATGACAGCTTTGCACACATGGTATTCTCTCAACCAGCTTCATGAGGTGTGGAATGCATTTCAAATAACAAGTGTGCCATGATAAAAGTTAATTTGTGGAATTTCTTTCCTTCTTAATGCATTTGAGCCAATCAGTTGTGTTGTGACAAGGTAGGGTCTGGGGGGGTATACAGAAGATAGCCCTATTTGCTTAAATGGCAAGAACAGCTCAAATAAGTAAAGAGAAATGACAGTCCATCATTACTTTAAGACATGAAGTTCAGCCAATCCGGAACTTTCAAGAACTTTCTTCAAGTGCTGTCACAAAAACCATCAAGCGCTATGATGAAACTGGTTCTAATGAGGACCGCCACAGGAAAGGAAGACCCAGAGTTACCTCTGCTGCAGGTGATAAGTTCATTAGAGTTACTAAACTCAGAAATCCACAATTAACTGCACCTCAGATTGCACCTCAGAGTTCAAGTAACAAGACACATAACAACGTCAACTGTTCAGAGGAGACTGCGTGACTCAGGCCTTCATGGTCGAATTGCAGCAAAGTTACCATTACTAAAGGACACCAATAAGAAGAAGAGACTTGCTTGGGCCAAGAAACATGAGCAATGGACCTTAGACCGGTGGAAATCTGTCCTTTGGTCTGATGAGTCCAAATGTTAGATTTTTGCTCCCAACCGCCGTGTCTTTATGAGACTACGAGTAGTTGAACGGATGATCTCCACATGTGTGGTTCCGACCGTGAAGGATGGAGGAGAAGGTGTGATGGTGTGTGGGTGCTTTGCTGGTGACACTGTCTGTGATTCATTTAGAATTCAAGGCACACTTAACCAGCATTGCTACCGCAGCATTCTGCAGCAATATGCCATCCCATCACGCTTTTTATTTTATTACATTTTTTTATGTATTTTTTTTATTATTTTGTATTATTATTATTTTTTATTACTTGCTAATGTCCAGTCTCTAGATTACAAGGTAGACAAAATTAGAGCAAGGGTTGCTTTCCAGAGAGACATCAGGGATTGTAACATACTCTGTTTCACGGAAACATGGCTCTCTCGGGATATGCTGTTGGAGTTTGTACAGCCACCTGGATTCTTTGTACGTTGCACCGACAGGAATAAACATCTCCCTGGGAAGAAGAAGGGCGGGGGTGTATGTTTCATGATTTGTGACTCATGGTGTAATTGTAACAACAGACAGGAACTCAAGTCCTTTTGTTCACCTGACCTAGAATTCCTCACTATCAAATGCCGACCAAGAGAATTCTCCTCGGTCATTGTCACAGCCGTGTATATCCCCCCTCAATCCGATACCACAACGGCCCTCACGGAACTTCACTGGACTTTATGCTAACTGGAAACCATATATCATGAGGGTGCACTTATTGTAGATGGGGATGGTAACAAAGCAAATTTGAGAACAAGGCTAGCTAGCTAAACTCTATCAGCATATTGACTGTAGCACTCGCGCTGGCAAAACTTTGGATCACTGCTACTCTAACTTCCACAATGCATACAACGCCCTCCTTCTCCCTTCTTTCGGCAAATCTGACCACGACTCCACTTTGTTCCTCCATTCCTATAGGCAGAAACTCAAACAGGATGTACCTGTGCTAAGCACAATGCTGGTTTGACCAATTGGAATCCACACTTCAAGATTGTTTTGATCACTTGGACTGGAAGGTGTTCCGGGTAGCCTCAGAGAATGATATTGATTTATATGTTGATTCGGTGAGTGAGTTTATAAGGAAGTGCATAGTAGATGTTGTACCCAATGTGACTATTAAAACCTACCCTAACCAGAAACCGTGGATAGATGGCGGCATTCGTGCAAAACTGAAAGCACCAACCACTGCATTTAACCATTGAAAGGTGACTGGGAATATGGCCGAATACAAACAGTGTAGTTATTCCCTCCGCAAGGCAATCAAACAAGCAAAATGTCAGTATAGAGACAAAGTGGAGTCGCAATTCAGCGGCTCAGACAATCATGGTAGCGGGCCACGTTGGTGGCAGGGTCTACAGACAATCATGGACTACAAAAGAAAAACCAGCCACGTCACTGACACCTTGCTTCCAGACAAACGAAACATATTTTTTGCCTGCTTTGAGGATAATTCAGTGCCACCAACGTGGCCCGCTACCATGGACTGTGGGCTCTCCTTCTCCGTGCCTGGTTGAGTAAGAAATTTAAACTGTTTAACCATCGCAAGGCTGCCGGCCCAGACGGCATCCCTAGCCGCACCCTCAGAGCATGCACAGACCAGCTGGCTGGTGTGATTATGGATTTATTCAATCTCTCCCATCCCAGTCTACTGTCCCCACATGCTTCAAGATGGCCACCATTGTTCCTGTACCCAAGAAGGCAAAGGTAGCTGAACTAAATGACTATCGCCCCATAGCACTCACTTCTGTCATTATGAAGTGCTTTGAGAGGCTAATCAAGGATCATATCACCTCCACTTTACTTGTCACCCTAGACCCACTTCAATTTGCTTACCGCCCCGATAGTTCCACAGATGATGCAATCACCATAACACTGCACACTGTCCTATCCGATCTGGACACGCAGAATACCTATGTAAGAATGCTGTTCATTGACTATAGCTCAGCATTCAACACCATGGTACCCTCCAAGCTCATCATCAAGCTTGAGGCCCTTGGTCTCAACCCCGCCCTGTGCAATTGGGTCTTGGACTTCCTGACGGGCCTCCCCCAGTTGGTGATGGTTGGTAACAACACTTCGCTGATCCTCAACACTGAGGCCCCACAAGGGTGTGTGCTCAGCCCCCTCCTGTACTCATGACCGTGTGGCCATGCACGCCTCCAACTCAATCATCGAGTTTGCAGACGACACAACAGTAGTAGGCTTGATTACCAACAATGACGAGACAGCCTACAGGGAGGAGGTGAGGGTACTTAGAGTGTGGTGTCAGCAAAACAACCTCTCACTCAATGTCAACAAAACAAAGGAGATGATCGTGGACTTCAGGAAACAGCAGAGGGAGCACCCCGCTATCCACATCGATGGGACAGCAGTGGAGATAGTGAAAAGTTTTAATTTCCTCGGGGTACACATCATAGACAAACTGAAATGGTCCACCCACACAGACAGGGTGGTGAAGAAGACTGAGATTAAAAAACAGCTTCTATTGCAATGCCGTCAGACTGTTAAACAGCCATCACTAACACAGAGAGGCTGCTGCCTACATACAGACTTTTCAGCCACAGGAGGCTGAAGAAATTTGGCTTGTCACTTAAAACCCTCACAAACCTTTACGGATGCACAATTGGGAGCAGCCTGTCGGGCTGTATCACCGCCAGTTACAGCAACTGCACTGCCCACAACTGCAAGGCTCTCCAGAGGGTGGTACGGTCTGCAGAACGCATCACCGGGGGCAAACTACATGCCCTCCAGGACATCTACAGCACCCGATATAACGGGAAGGCCAAAAGATAATCAAGAACAACAACCACCCGAGCCACTGCCTGTTCACCACGCTATCATCCAGAAGGCGAGGTCAGTACAGGTGCATCAAAGCCGGGACACAGAGAGGCAGCTGCCTACATACATACTTGAAATCATTGGCCACTTTATTAAATGGATCACTTTAAAACCTATTAAGGCTAGGGGGCACTATTTTCATTTTTGGAAAAATAACGTTCCCAAAGTAAACGGGCTATTTCTCAGGACCAGCTGCTAGAATATTCATATAATTGACAGCTTAGGATAGAAAACACTCTAAAGTTTCCAAAACTGTAAAAATATTGTCTGTGAGTATAACGGAACTGATATTGCAGGCGAAAGCCTGAGAAAAATCCACTCAGGAAGTGACGCTTATTTTGAAACATCTGTGTTCCTATGCATCCCTATTTACCATTGAAAGGGATATCAACCAGATTCCTTTTCCTATGGCTTCCCTAATGTGTCTACAGCCACTAGACATAGTTTCAGGCTTTTATTTTGAAAAATGAGCATGAACGACAACATTGCGTCAGTGGTCAGGTGGTGGCTCTCAGAGTGATTTGTGCGTAATAGACAAAGGCGTGACCGCAATTTCCGGTGGATTTCTCAACAAAACGTGAACAACAAAAGGAGGTATTTCGGCTATAAAAATAATCTTTATGGAACAAAATGAACATTTGCTGTCTAACTGGGAGTCTTGTGAGTGAAAACATCCGAAGCTCATCAAAGGTAAACAATTTAATTTGATTGCTTTTCTGATTTTCGTGACCAAATTTCCTGCTGCTAGCTGGACATAATGCTATGCTAGGCTATCGATAAACTTACACAAATGCTTGTCTTGCTTTGGCTGTAAAGCATAATTTCAAAATCTGAGACGACAGGGTGATTAACAAAAGGCTAAACTGTGATTAACTATATATTATGCTAATTAGTGTAGTTGATGACAATTCTCCCGGATCCAGGAGGGGTAGTCCCAAGAGGTTATTAATAATGCCACTTTAATAATGTTTACATATCTTGCATTACTTATCTCAAATGTATATACTTTATTTTATACCATCTATTGCATCTTACCTATGCTGCTCTGTTATTGCTCATCCACATATTTATATATCCTTATTCCATTCCTTAGTTAGATTTGTGTGTATGAGATGGTTTGGGATGAGGTGGACCACAGATTGAAGGAAAAGCAGCCAACAAGTGCTCAGCATGTGGGAACTCCTTCAAGACTGTTGGAAAAGCATTCCAGGTGACTACCTCATGAAGCTGGTTGAGAGAATACAAAGCTGTCATCAAGGCAAAGGGTGGCTACTTTGAAGAATCTAAAATATATTTACATTTGTTTAAAACTTTTTTGGTATCTACATGATTCCATATGTGTTATTTTATAGTTTTGATGTCTCCACTATTATTCTACAATGTAGAATATTGTAAAAATAAAGAAAAACCCTGGAATGAGTAGGTGTGTCCAAACTTTTGACTGGTACTGTGCGTATTTAAAATAATAATGGGTGTAGACAAAACATTCAAGGAATTGCCTGATTGCACATGACAATGTCACGGGCTCACCCCACTTGAGTCCCAAAGGTGTTGCTTGTTCAGTCCTTCATCAATAAATTATATTGAGCAAGATCAAGTGGCCTTCATTTTTTATTATTCTTGCCCCCGTACATGTTCTACTATCACATTAGAAAGTACATATGGACATTCAGACCGTTCATAATTATAGTTGAGTTCAATTAAAATATTTTAGGAAGTGTATGTGCTTAATAGCATGATGCTACATTTCCGGCCAATCAATACCTTAAGAGCTGTTGACATTTCTTGTACGCAAGAAAATCAGTCCCACACGGCTTACATCCAACGAACCGCTGTCAAACTGATTCTGTTTACGTTATTATAGTAATTTACAGTCGTCTCTATTTTTTTTCCAGAGCTGCCCCCAGATTGGTACAGATGTATATTATGTATGCATTTTAATGAGGTAAACCTTTACCCTGCTACAATCTATCTGTGGGCCGCACAGTCAGTGTAATCACTCCTCCTCGTGACAAAAGCAGAAACAATTATAATTAAATCATTAGGCTTTCTGGCCACGCTTCAAAACATTGGAAACATTTCAGTTTCTTATCCATTATTGCTCATATTCATTGGCTGCGTCTCCAAGGAGCTTGGAAAATATTGCAAAAATATAACCCAGTATGCACACTTATGCTATGCGGCTTATGCTGATTCGTGAGCAACCTTGCAGAAAATATTAGTGAGGAAAAGCTTGCCAAACGGTGAGGTATTGATAAACACCTTGACATGGTGCAGGCGCCTAATGCTTCTAATGATGTTAAATCACTGCACTTCTGTTTAACTCTGTAGCAATTATTTGATATGACGACATCCTTTATTTCAAGGTGACTACTGTGGTTCTAGCCACTGTGTGGTCGGCTGGTCGCCCCTGTCTCCGTTCCCTGATGTTTTAGTTACTTTTTTATTTGTTCTTTGAGAACTTCCAACAACTTTTTTGATTAATGGCACTGTGCATATGGAAGCTGGGGCACAGGAGTTTTAGCTTAAAGCTAGTTATGGAGAAAGAGGCACACATCAATTGCTTATTTATGCAGCCGACCCTCCTTTCTTCAGAGATGCCCCACTTTACAATGCTCAGGGATTAGGTAACGTGCAGCATGTAGGAAGTCAGACAGTGTTTGTGTGAGTTACATTGGTGGAGATGATGTGTGTGTGTGTAATTTGGAATGCCACAGACCTAGTTTTCTCTGTGAACAGGGTATGTGCGTGTTACAATGGATTTGTGTGTGTGTGTGTTCGTTCATGTGTATGGAATTTAGAATGCCATGACATCAGCACACACCTCGTTTTCTCTGCTTGGCCATAATGGGCAACAGTGGTGTCACATTGAGAAATGTGACCTTTTCTGCATTCATGTTGGAACGAGCCGGAGGACAGAGATTGTCAGTGCATGTACCATATTTGTGACTCGTTTCAGGAAACTAGGCGTATGTCACACGTCACTACTTCACAGGCACAAACATATGGCACAAAGGCGACATAGTGTTGCTTTTTTATAGAGGAAATCATCTGTTGTCCATCATTCATCAACGGATAATCTCTCATGGAACATACAGTGCCTTGCGAAAGTATTCGGCCCCCTTGAACTTTGCGACCTTTTGCCACATTTCAGGCTTCAAACATAAAGATATAAAACTGTATTTTTTTGTGAAGAATCAACAACAAGTGGGACACAATCATGAAGTGGAACGACATTTATTGGATATTTCAAACTTTTTTAACAAATCAAAAACTGAAAAATTGGGCGTGCAAAATTATTCAGCCCCTTTACTTTCAGTGCAGCAAACTCTCTCCAGAAGTTCAGTGAGGATCTCTGAATGATCAAATGTTGACCTAAATGACTAATGATGATAAATACAATCCACCTGTGTGTAATCAAGTCTCCGTATAAATGCACCTGCACTGTGATAGTCTCAGAGGTCCGTTAAAAGCGCAGAGAGCATCATGAAGAACAAGGAACACACCAGGCAGGTCCGAGATACTGTTGTGAAGAAGTTTAAAGCCGGATTTGGATACAAAAATATTTCCCAAACTTTAAACATCCCAAGGAGCACTGTGCAAGCGATAATATTGAAATGGAAGGAGTATCAGACCACTGCAAATCTACCAAGACCTGGCCGTCCCTCTAAACTTTCAGCTCATACAAGGAGAAGACTGATCAGAGATGCAGCCAAGAGGCCCATGATCACTCTGGATGAACTGCAGAGATCTACAGCTGAGGTGGGAGACTCTGTCCATAGGACAACAATCAGTCGTATATTGCACAAATCTGGCCTTTATGGAAGAGTGGCAAGAAGAAAGCCATTTCTTAAAGATATCCATAAAAAGTGTCATTTAAAGTTTGCCACAAGCCACCTGGGAGACACACCAAACATGTGGAAGAAGGTGCTCTGGTCAGATGAAACCAAAATTGAACTTTCTGGCAACAATGCAAAACGTTATGTTTGGCGTAAAAGCAACACAGCTGAACACACCATCCCCACTGTCAAACATGGTGGTGGCAGCATCATGGTTTGGGCCTGCTTTTCTTCAGCAGGGACAGGGAAGATGGTTAAAATTGATGGGAAGATGGATGGAGCCAAATACAGGACCATTCTGGAAGAAAACCTGATGGAGTCTGCAAAAGACCTGAGACTGGGACGGAGATTTGTCTTCCAACAAGACAATGATCCAAAACATAAAGCAAAATATACAATGGAATGGTTCAAAAATAAACATATCCAGGTGTTAGAATGGCCAAGTCAAAGTCCAGACCTGAATCCAATCGAGAATCTGTGGAAAGAACTGAAAACTGCTGTTCACAAATGCTCTCCATCCAACCTCACTGAGCTCGAGCTGTTTTGCAAGGAGGAATGGGAAAACATTTCAGTCTCTCGATGTGCAAAACTGATAGAGACATACCCCAAGCGACTTACAGCTGTAATCGCAGCAAAGGTTGGCGCTACAAAGTATTAACTTAAGGGGGCTGAATAATTTTGCACGCCCAATTTTTCAGTTTTTTATTTGTTAAAAAAGTTTGAAATATCCAATAAATGTCGTTCCACTTCATGATTGTGTCCCACTTGTTGTTGATTCTTCACAAAAAAATACAGTTTTATATCTTTATGTTTGAAGCCTGAAATGTGGCAAAAGGTCGCAAAGTTCAAGGGGGCCGAATACTTTCGCAAGGCACTGTAAATGGTACCATAGATCTATCATGATACAATGGATGCGTGAGATCAGCAGCATTAGTTCTGGTGCTTGGGTTTTTCTTCACTGGTTATTTGCACAAATAACTTTTTTACAGGTGTAAGCATCTTTTTAACTTCAGAAGGGGAGGGGACATTTGGCTCATTAAATTTGCCTCATTTAAATATAATTATCTATGTGACATTGCTACACACAAAAATATACCATGACATTTTAAATTCTTAATTTAATAAAACAACAAACTTTTGAATGATATTTTGATGATGTGAGCCCCATAAAAAGACATACTGTATAGCCTACACAGGTTTTTTTTTTTTACACATTTTTTTTAGGAGATCGCTAGTCAATTCAAAATGCAATTAAAATTACAGAATTGAGTAAGCTAAATAAAGGAGTAGGCTACCATGAGCAACCGACAGGTAGGCTGTTGTTACATCTAAATGGAGTTGTTCTAGACATGGACGGGGAACGCAGCGAAATAACCTCAACTAGCCTAGTTAGCTAGCTGCCATGCCTAGCAAACATCTTAGCTAGCTTTTTTTTTACATCGATTTGATGCAGTAAAGACAGGCACTGCCAGATGGTATGATAAATAACCTATAGCATTTACAAGTTTGTCTATTTAGTGCGAGTCAGTGGCTACTTTTTCTCTATCTCAGTCTAGTGTCACACACAACACCAGCCCCTGCCCATTCCCCTGCCATGCTACAGCAGCTATGCACAGTGTCTCCCGAGTCATGTACGAGTTTTGCAGGCTGCGCGTCAAACAAGTATCCAAGTTGAAACAAAGTTTTAAAAAAATGTAATGATATTGTTTGAATAGATAAATTATTTCCCATCCCTTGTTCTGGGTAAATCGAGATTAATCAACAGATGTCTCCCATTTGCCCAACTTTGCCGTGATACAGTACATCACTCTCCTCTCACCCACAAGGATAATGGTTAAGTCAGAATGTTACACAGACTTACTTGCAATCTACAATCAGTGGCCAGTTTATTAGGTAAACCAATCAGTTCACAAAAATGGTTTGCACCTACAGACAGTGAGTCACATGGCCATGGCTTGTAATATAAAGCAGACAGACAGGCATCGAAGCATTCAGTTACTGTTCAATTGGACGTTAGAATGGGCAAAATGAGTGAACTAAGCAACTTTGAGTGTGGTATGCTCGTCGGTGCCAGGCGCGCCGGTTCCAGTATCTCAGAAACGGCCAGCCTCCTGGGCTTTGCATGCACGACATTGTTTAGGGTTTATAGAGAATGGTGCGACAAAAAAAAATCCAGTCAGTGGCAGACCTGTGGGTGAAAACAGCACGTTGATGAGAGGTCGAAGGAGAATGGCAAGAATTATGTAAGGTAACAGGCGGGCCACAGACAGGCAAATAACCGTGCAGTACAACAATGGTGTGCAGAAAGGCATTTTAGAATGCTCAAATCGTCCGACCCTTGGGCTATTGCAGCACAGAACCACACCGGGTTCCATTCCTATCAGCTAAAAACAAGAAGAAGCAGCTCCAGTGGGCACGCAATCACCAACCCTGGACAATTGAGGAGTGGAAAAACATTGCCTGATCCGACGAGTCCCGGTGCGTGTTGCGTCATGGAGTCAGGATTTGACGTATGCAGCATGAATCCATGGCCACGTCCTGTCTGGTGTGAACGGTACAGGCTAGTGGCGGTGGTGTAATGGTGTGGGGAATGTTTTCCTGGCACAGCTTAGGTCCCTTGATACCAATCGAGCAAAGTGTCCATTCCCCAAAAATTCACTCTGTTTTGGAGGCAAAGGGGGGTCCGACTCGGTACTAGATGGTTGTACCTAATTAACTGGTCACCTGTGTATATCTGTGTAGCTTAGTGGATTAACACACCAAGGTCCTTCCAAGGGTAGTAGGACATCAATGTCATTATGTGAGCAGTGTGTGTTTATGTGGATGCCGGTAGTCACAATTAACACCCTCTCATGATGCCCTCTCAAGCATGAACATGGGGATGTGGAGGGGGAGAAAGTAGTCTGTCGATGATGATGCACCTCACATTAGATTCCATTTATACATCTTCCTCGGCTCCCTTTATGATCTGTAATTGTATTGTCGAGGAGCGTGGAGCGGTGTGAGCCGTATCCTTGTCACTGGCCAAAACCCACTTATAACAGGATACAATCCGCCATGAAAGGGGGAAGAAGTAGCAGCAAAGTGGAGATTCTGTAGCTTCTGGGGAAGGCACAGTTTCCACAATAATTTTCCACAATAATCTCCTTTCCTCCTCCGTTTCCCTCTCGTAGACACACCTCATTTTTGAGAGAAGGGCAAGGTGAGTATCAATTCGCCCATCGCTCCACTTGACCATCTGGCCTGTGGAACGGGCCCCCAGCTTCTAAATGCATGGATGGGGAGGTTAGGGCAGAGATGAGGGGTGCAGAAGGGGGTGAAGTGGGGCGAGTAGTGGCATTGGAGGGGCTTTGATTTGGATCTCTTTTAGTCCCCATTTGGACTAATCTTCCAAGAGTCATGAAACATTAAAATACAATTTATAATACGAACACATTTTCACATATAACACACTATTACAAACATACATAATACATAATATACTAACATAATGACCCAATAAATAATCAATCTAAAAAATATTGATTCTTCATCCACTATAGTCCCACAAGATTTCTATGCATTACATTTAAATAGTTTTAAAAGAATGTTTAAATGTATATATTGAAAGGTTTATAGTTTGCTCAGTTAATTTATTACATTTCTTTATTGCTCTAAATCGAAATGTTCTTTTGCCTATTTTTCTTTTCTGTCTGGATAATGCATAGATGGTGAACAATCTATTCCTAGTATTTACGGAATGTCTTTCTCTTACCAACTGAGTACCGTTGTGAATAGAACTTGGCCATTTTAAATGATGATTATTAGTAAATAAAATAAGCATGTTTTTTTTTAAATGATCTTATCGATTGATGACCAACCAAGAACACTGCGCATGACTGCTTTGTTCTGTGCATTCTGCAGCATCCTAACTTCACTTGATGATGCATTTCCCCAGACCACAGAACAGTAGTTCACCTGACTCTCAATTAATGCTCTCAATTAATACTCAGTTGTCCCTGATATTCTCCAAATCTCCTTGTAAAGCTTGCTGTACCTGTTGTCCTGCAAACAGCTTGAGGAGCTGTTTGGGCTTATCTGAATGGTGGGAGCGCCGGTGAGTGCGCCCCAATGTGCTCAGCGGCGTGGAGAGGTTGAGAGAATCATGGGGACGGAATACAGTGTACAGAGTGTTTCTGTACTCCCTCTCCGACGTCTCCGAGCAGACGGCTTATCTTCTTGGCTTGAGCAGCGAAGAGTGTACTCCGCGTGGAAAAGTTTGTTAATTTTCAGTCGAGATGAGTGTGGCTTCTCAAAGTTTCAATTCAGTGCATTAGGCAAGCAGGTACCCGCTCCACACTTGATAGCACAGATTATACAGGTAAATAATTGAAAAATGTCTAAATAGATGGGTTTGCATGTTGTGATCGACAAATGAACATCCATCGTCTTCGGTAATGGCATTGTAGAGGCTTTGTCCTTATTTGAACCCATGTTTTTCTTGTTTTGCTTGTGTCTTTGAGTACAGTCACTGTCAGGGTAAGGACACACTACTACACCAACAGTGGCGAGCAGGACGTGTCGTTGAACATCACTATTCAACTAGAATTTCCCCAAACCCACCACCTCCTGCATTGACGTAGTTGTAGTGTACACTCATTATTCAAGTCATCCTCAAATTTAACCAAGTCACATTTTGTCCAAATATGTGAATAGCTTCAGGGCTAATCGACAAGCATTAAAAAAAAATTGAAACAGTCTTGGTTATGATGTCCACTAGGGAGCAGTGGGGTTCTTTGAGGCAGCTGGGTACATTTCGGTCATTGGTCCTGCTGGAACAGTATAACATGGAGTCAGTAGCCAGGTTTGATGCGGCCACATCAGCAGTGCAACATGGATAAATCAAAAAGCTCTGTGTTTCCCTACTAATGCCAGTTGGACGACTTCGGGGGTGACCTTGCTTGCTTGCATTCGGTCCAGGGAATCTGCCTCCAGCCCAAGCTCAGTCTGGCCCCTGTCCCGCCACTAAATGTTTCCCTAGACATCTCCTGACCTTGCTTGTTACTGCTCTGGAGCTAAGTGGAAAAAAGAGAGGTAGAGAGAGAGAAAGAGAGGCACAGAGAAAAAAATGAAGACTAGACAAAGAGGGCTGGCAGTGTGACAGGGCCAGGGTAATTAATTCACCTAGTGGAAAGCGTGGTCATCAATATAGCACTGCGGCGACTCTTTTGCTTATCGCTAATATGAAATTTGCTGACCCTAAAGCGCTTGGAGAGATAAGTCTTCCCCTTGCTATGATAGCATCTGCTGCGATTAAACAAAAGGGGAGTGGGAAGACACAAGTCAACCAGTGCATTGCGGCCATTGGCAGCAAGTGAGTTTGGCTCACTTCCAGTTTGAAACTTGATACCAATCAAAAATCAAGCATACACAGATGTTTTGGAGGGTTTCAAGTTATGTGATTTTTGCTTAGGCCCTTGGAAGAGAGGAGGGGTGGATGTCGATGTCAAATTCGTATTTAAATCGATTAGATGTTTCTCTGTGAATGAATGCCAAGCATGGAGAATAGTGGAGAAGACCTATATCTAATCTATCCCTTGAAAGGGCCAATGACACTTTGCTATGAAACAGCTCATGTTACAATCGCACATTCTAGCTTGAGTAATAATGAACCGCCCGATTCAACTGTCACGTATTGGAGGATACAGATGGCAAATATCCATGGTAAATCCCTTGACTGACGGGAGGAAAACCATTAAATGACACCTCAGACGCATTTCATATAGGTATGCATACTAGATGTCCTACTGTTCAGGAGTGAATAAAGGGAATGGGACTATTTGGAGACCTTGCTGACATGGATCAGACACACACACACACAAATGCACAAACACACGCACACAAACTGGGAAATCCGGGGAGAAGGGCCTTGGACAGGGAGGTGACCAAGAACCTGATGATCATTCTGATAGAGGTCCTCTGTGGAGATGGTTGTCCTTCTGGAAGGTTCTCCCATCTCTGCAGCACTCTACCAACCAGGAATTTATGGTAGAGTGGCCAGACGGAAGCCCCTCTTCAGTAAAAGGCACATGACGGCCTGCTTGGAGTTTGCCAAAAGGCACCTAAAAGACTCAGACCATGAGAAACAAGATTCTCTGGTCTGATGGAAGCAAAATTGAACTATTTGGCCAGAATGACAAGCGTCACATCTGGAGGAAACCTGGCACCATCCCTATCATCCCATCCCATCATGCTGTGGGGATGTTTTTCAGAAGCAGGGGCTGGGAGACTAGTCAGGATCGAGGGAAAGATGAACGGCGCAAAGTAAAGAGAGATCCTTGATGAGTGGCCCAGCCAGAGCCCAGACTTGAACCCGATCTCTGGAGAGACCTGAAAATTGCTGTGCAGCGACACTCTCCATCCAACCTGACAGAGCTTGAGAGGATCTGCCGAGAAGAATGGGAGAAACTCCTCAAATACTGGTGTGCCAACCTTGTAGCATCAATACATTTGCTAAAATAAAAAAAAATAATGTTTTTGCTTTGTCATATTGGGGTATTGTGTGTAGATTAATGAGGAAAAAAACTATGTAATACATTCTAGAATAAGGCTGTAACGTAACAAAATGTGGAAAAAGTCAAGGGGTTTAAATACTTTCTGAAGACACAGTATGTGTAACTGATAGATGATAGGTGTATGTCTTTTTTGTTATGTGTTGGACCCCAGTAAGACTAGCTGTCGCTATTGGCGTCGGCTAATGGGGATCCTAATAAATCACATCAAATCGAACCCCAAAGCTTAAAATAGCCTTTGTCCTCATGGGGATGAGGGAGAATTCTCCTTACTTTCCTAGTGGGGACATTTGGGGATTTTAGTTTAGTTCCCCACAAGGATAGATAAACCAACCACACACACACACACACACACACACACACACACACACACACACACACACACACACACACACACACACACACACACACACACACACACACACACACACACAGAAATAGTGAGCCACTGGAGCTCTCGTTATGCTATACAATGACAGGACAATACATGAGCCTGGGAACTGATGGCTGTGCAGTGTGACGGCTTTAACATGGCCTGAGAACAGGAACCAAACAGCCAGGGCACTGGCCCATTCTAAAGGGCCACTAAGGAGGAGTAGACCGGCTGTAGCTAATGACTTCAGGGGATAGGGGGGACATTTTTGTAAGGAACTGGAAGCCTGACAGCTGTTTGATCCTGAGGTTTTTCACACTGCTCTGGACTCTGGAGTGGCCTAAGCCGTGTACTGATGTGAAACAAGCTCCCGTTTATATGTGTTCTTATCTTGACCCAAACTAAATGTGGAGCTGGCCTGATACCGATCCCTGAGGAACCCCACAGGCCTGAAAAAAGTTGGCACAGAATTTTCTCAGACCAAGCTGCTTAACTCCAAATACAATTGAATTTCCTTCCATTTCCAAGAACACGAAGAAGAAAATGTATAATTGAATGATAAAGACAAATGTGGAATATGAGCACTGGATTTAATGCTCCAATTCCAACATTTCTCGAATTGTAGAAAGGTATTTTGGTGTACAGTATATTACAGAAGGAAGTACAGATGTTGGGGCTCGGCTGTGGGGCTATGAATCGGCCCGCCGGCCCACGGGTCATTCATCTCGCCCCCCTTACTGCTTTATTATTGAGCAGGGCTACATCAGCTGGATGATGAAAGCCGGCCTGTTGCTGGAGCAGTAATAAAAACAACAACAAATGAACGGGAGAGGACAAATTAATGCCTGTGACCGGGCAGAAAGCTGGTCCCGGCTTTTACTCTGATTAAACCATCAAAGGAGAAGAAGCCATTAGAGATCGATCGTATGGTAGAAGGTAGGGGCAGAACACTCTCCCTGCCCACCCTTTTGTTTCTCTATAGACAGAGTGATTGAAGTTAAATCGTGAGGTCTGCATGTTGTGTAGTCAAGTCGGTGATGGTGAGGGAATTTGGCCTCTTCAAAACTCAGTCTCATTGTCAACAGTGAATGCTGGCCTTCTAGGCAGAGTTGAAAAGAAAAAGCCATATCTCAGAC
This sequence comes from Oncorhynchus clarkii lewisi, assembly GCF_045791955.1. Classification (NCBI taxonomy): domain Eukaryota; kingdom Metazoa; phylum Chordata; class Actinopteri; order Salmoniformes; family Salmonidae; genus Oncorhynchus; species Oncorhynchus clarkii. The sequence goes on along the minus strand of NC_092171.1, from coordinate 4,289,213 downwards.
TGGCCAATAAAACGAAAAGATTAAGATGGGAAAAATAACACAGACACTGGACAGAGGAACTCTGCCTGGAAGGCCAGCATCCCAGTCTCCTCTTCACTGTTGACATTGAGACTGGTGTTTTGCGGGTACTATTTATGAAGCTGCCATTTGAGGAATTGTGGGGCGTCTATTTCTCAAACTAGACACTCTAATGTACTTGTCCTCTTACTCAGTTGTGCACCGGGGCCCCCACTCCTCTTTCTACTCTGGTTAGAGCCTTTTTGCGCTGTTCTGTGAAGGGAATAGTACACAGCGTTGTACGAGATCTTCAGTTTCTTGGCAATTTCTCGCATGGAATAGCCTTAATTTCTCAGAACAGGAATAGACTGACGAGTTTCAGAAGAAAGGTCTTTGTTTCTGGCCATTTTGAGCCTGTAATCAAACCCACAAATGCAGATGCACTAGATACTCAACTAGTCTAAAGAAGGTCCGTTTTATTGCTTCTTTAATCAGTACAACAGTGTTTTCAGCTGTGCTAACATAATTGCAAAAGGACTTTCTAATGATCAATTAGCCTTTTAAAATTATAAACTTGGATTAGTTTACACAATGTGCCATTGGAACACAGGAGTGATGGTTGCTGATAATGGACCTCTGTATGCCTATGTAGATATTCCATTAAAAATCAGCAGTTTCCAGCTACAATAGTCATTTACAACATTAACAATGTCTACACTGTATTTCTGATCAATTTGATGTTATTTTAAATGGACAAAAAAAATAGATTTTCTTTCAAAAACAAGGACATTTTTAAGTGACCCCAAACTTTTGAACGTGTATGTTTGTAAACTTTCATTCATAGGCTAGGTTGTAGCAACCTCATGATGGGTATAGGCAAAATGTGAGTATCAGGTAGTAGCCTATGAATGAATGGAATATGAATGAGAGTCATCCAATATGCTGTAATAGAAATAAGATATGGTATCACTGTCTGGTACGGCAATTGCGTCATCTGCAAACGCAGGGCTCTACAGAAGGTGCCGCGATCAGCACAATGCCTACCCTCCAGGATGTCTACAGCACCCGGTGTCACAGGAAGGCCAAGAAGATAATCAAGGACCTCAGCCATCCGAGCCACGGCCTGTTCACACCGCTACCATCTAGATCGGAGACAGTACAGGTGCATCAAAGCTGGGACTAAGAGACTGAAAAACAGCTTCTATATCCTCAACATCAGACTGTTTTATAGTCACCAGTAGCCGGCCTCCTCCCAGTACCCTTCCCTGAACTTAGTCTCTGTTTCCCCCCCGGACTCTACCCTGCACCTTATAGACTGCTGCCCTACGTACAGTACATCGTCATTGAACACTGGTCATTTTAATAATGTTTACATTACCCACTTCATATGTATATACTGCATTCTAGTAAAGCCTTTTCCTATATAACTACTGCAGTACACACCTTTTCTATTCATATACTGTCTATACACACCATCATAAATACATAATTAGGTTTTCGTACCTTGTGGGTCATACAAATAAAGCTATATTCTAATTTAGGTAAAAGACAAAAAGAGTGTCAGAAAAAAAGAGAAAGGCGATAACAGATGGAGTGTACTGTGAGGGTACACGAAGGAGTTCTCAGATAAAATGACACTGTTACAACTGTTCTAATGAGTGCTCTTTTACTTCTGAAGTAATTGGTTGTTTGGTTTCCCAAACACACCCAAAACAACATCATACTGGAAATTTTTGAGTAGGTGTTCCTTTCATACTACAGATCAGTAAAATGATATTATGCATATAATACCATTCAAGTATAATAATGATGACTGTAAGTATGCTTTAAGCTTAAACTTAACTTCTTCTGTGTATACATTTCAATATGACCTCTAGGTGAGGTCAGGTGACAAATAGCTTTGCATAACATGCCTGTATGATGTATTTACTGAGAATAAGTAGTAGGTTAAAATACTATTCATGTCATGCCCTGACCTTAGAGAGCATTTCTATTTCTCTATTTGGTTAGGTCGGGGTGTGATTTGGGTGGGCATTCTAGTTTTTCTATTTCTTTGTTGGCCGGTATGGTTTCCAATCAGAGGCAGCTGTCTACCGTTGTCTCTGATTGGGGATCATACTTAGGCAGCCTTGTTTCCCACCTTAGTTTGTGGGATCTTGTTTGTGTATAGTTGCTTTCTGCACTGCATGTAGCTTTACGTTTGATTTTGTAGTTTTTTTTGGTGTCATTTAAATAAAAGAAAGATGTACGCCTACCACGTTGCACCTTGGTCTAATCCATCTCTAAACGAACGTGACAATTCAGGTATTATTAGACACCACTTTCTCATTCTATGCTCTTGTAAATTCTCCGTCGACTAAGACAAGGTTTTTATCACTAACAGGTCATTAACTTACCCATGTCCTCTCACTCTCCGCGGCCATCTCTCTGGCTTGCCAAACACATTTAACATAGAAAGAACGGAATTTGCAACTGCTCTGTTCATGATGCTTCAATACCCATGTGGCTATGTAGGGTGTGACTATGTCAGTGGTGGTCAGTGTCGTTTATGATGAGGGAGGAAAAAAAAAATCCATGAACATGGCCTTATTTCTATAACAGCATGTTTGATGACTGTCATTCATAATCCATTCACCCAGTTCAATGTAACATTGATAGGTTTAGTCTACTACATGATACTTAAATTTTCCCTCTACTCATCATGAGGTTGCTACAACCTAGCCTATGAATGAAAGTTTACAACGTAAGTGCACACAGGTCGAGAAAGAGATTTGAGATGACAGACAGTGACACATGGACATACTGCTTTGCACACTATTGCCTGCATCTAGTTTATCTAGGGTGCAAACATTAAACCAACAGATTCAAATGAGAGTTTCTATTAGACAAATTCAGGTATTTTTTTTATCCCTGTTTCATTTTCTTCTGTTTAAAAAACGTTTTCAATAGAATCAGCGGAACGAATACACCCCTACAATCATGCAGTAACGTTAGTCGGTAAGCAATTACACCAGCAGGCCCCGGTGGCAATACAGTGCCTTGCGAAAGTATTCGGCCCCCTTGAACTTTGCGACCTTTTGCCACATTTCAGGCTTCAAACATAAAGATAGAAAACTGTATTTTTTTGTGAAGAATCAACAACAAGTGGGACACAATCATGAAGTGGAACGACATTTATTGGATATTTCAAACTTTTTTAACAAATCAAAAACTGAAAAATTGGGCGTGCAAAATTATTCAGCCCCTTTACTTTCAGTGCAGCAAACTCTCTCCAGAAGTTCAGTGAGGATCTCTGAATGATCAAATATTGATCTAAATGACTAATGATGATAAATACAATCCACCTGTGTGTAATCAAGTCTCCGTATAAATGCACCTGCACTGTGATAGTCTCAGAGGTCCGTTAAAAGCGCAGAGAGCATCATGAAGAACAAGGAACACACCAGGCAGGTCCGAGATACTGTTGTGAAGAAGTTTAAAGCCAGATTTGGATACAAAAAGATTTCCCAAACTTTAAACATCCCAAGGAGCACTGTGCAAGCGATAATATTGAAATGGAAGGAGCATCAGACCACTACCAAGACCTGGCCGTCCCTCTAAACTTTCAGCTCATACAAGGAGAAGACTGATCAGAGATGCAGCCAAGAGGCCCATGATCACTCTGGATGAACTGCAGAGATCTACAGCTGAGGTGGGAGACTCTGTCCATAGGACAACAATCAGTTGTATATTGCACAAATCTGGCCTTTATGGAAGAGTGGCAAGAAGAAAGCCATTTCTTAAAGATATCCATAAAAAGTGTCGTTTAAAGTTTGCCACAAGCCACCTGGGAGACACACCAAACATGTGGAAGAAGGTGCTCTGGTCAGATGAAACCAAAATTGAACTTTTTGGCAACAATGCAAAACGTTATGTTTGGCGTAAAAGCAACACAGCTGAACACACCATCCCCACTGTCAAACATGGTGGTGGCAGCATCATGGTTTGGGTCTGCTTTTCTTCAGCAGGGAAGATGGTTAAAATTGATGGGAAGATGGATGGAGCCAAATACAGGACCATTCTGGAAGAAAACCTGATGGAGTCTGCAAAAGACCTGAGACTGGGACAGAGATTTGTCTTCCAACAAGACAATGATCCAAAACATAAAGCAAAATATACAATGGAATGGTTCAAAAATAAACATATCCAGGTGTTAGAATGGCCAAGTCAAAGTCCAGACCTGAATCCAATCGAGAATCTGTGGAAAGAACTGAAAACTGCTGTTCACAAATGCTCTCCATCCAACCTCACTGAGCTCGAGCTGTTTTGCAAGGAGGAATGGGAAAAAATGTCAGTCTCTCGATGTGCAAAACTGATAGAGACATACCCCAAGCGACTTACAGCTGTAATCGCAGCAAAAGGTGGCGCTACAAAGTATTAACTTAAGGGGGCTGAATAAAAAAAATACATTTTTATATCTTTATGTTTGAAGCCTGAAATGTGGCAAAAGGTCGCAAAGTTCAAGGGGGCCGAATACTTTTGCAAGGTACTGTAGGCTTCTACCTCCAGCTTTAACACACTATATCCATTTTACGAACACAACAGTTTTTACAAGAGTTATCTTTTGTTTGTTTTTAGTCCTTCCTCTATCCTCAACCTCTCCCAACTATTTATGATGTTCATCCAGTTTGATATCTATTTGCCAAATGTTTTTAACTGGGTTGTTTCCACTTGACTAGGTAGCAGTTATGACATTTTTTTGCAGGCAGTGGAAACAATGCCTGCTTCCCAAATGGCACCCTATTCTCTACATGGTGCACTACTTTTGACCAATGATCTATGTAGTAATGCACTAAACATTTCCCTGTGGTCCCTGGTCAAAAGTAGTGCACTAAATAGGGAATAGGGTGCCATTTGAGACTCAACAATGACTAATTATTGACAGTGACATTCGGCCGTGACAGCTTTCACAACGTGTGATATTAATTGATGTGTGATCAATGTATAAGGAAGGGTTAGAACCATCTATATCCTTGTTAAAGTGAGAAACGGCATCACGTCCGATCTCTTACGGCATTCCCTTCATGCAGAGTGTTAACAATGGTATCCATTTCTTCGTTTTACCCTGTGGGAATACAATGATTAATTATGGCCCTCACATTATCTTCCATCTGGCGAGGTTACTAATCTTCCTAGGATGGATGACTTTTGAAATTGCTGCCGTTTCACCTGTAGTCATGTCTTTTTGGGCGTAAAAAAGAGAACGGACATGATCGGCCAACCTGACTCAACAAATTCTCATTTATGTGCTATACAGTAGACACAGTTGTTGCGTTCCAAATGGCACTCTATTCCCTACGTAATGCACTGCTTTTGAACAGGGCCCATAGGGCTCTGGTTGTAAGTAGTGCACTATTTAGATTTGTCATGTCATCCTGCTGTCAAACCAGACGTCTTTATTTTTTAACCAAACCACTTTCCTGACAAGTGTATTATTTTTGGCTGCACACATACGGTATATCTATGCCTTAGGATATTGTTTCAAAGGAATGGGCAATGGGACCGTCTGTATTGAAACTGCACCTTCATGGTTTGCCCGGGTGATTTACCTGCATGTCAACCAGTAAAGCTGTTGAGGTAGCCCTTATGAGTCAACTGCTCTATTTGATTTGAGATGGCTTCTCTGCCACATCTGACAGGCACGAGTTTAATGCAGCTTTAAAGAGCGAACATAATACACAAACACACATACAGAGGCATACACACGCAGGCACACACACACACAAATGTATAACAAATATGCCTCTTTCAGCTCAGCAGTTGGTCCTTCAATGCAGAAGACCGCTAGAGAGGGTGGTGTGTGTGATGTAGAGTTAAGGACTGACTGTGAGTGGCAGAAAGACAGACTGAGAAGTTAAAAAGGAAAGGAAGATGAATACTAGCTGGGCTATAGATTAGGAAGGAGAGTCAAGGAAATTTTGCTTGTGATTAAATCATTTCTCTTTCAAGTTCTAAATGAGAAACAAACTTTTGATGTGGTTGCATTTCCTTTCAACCCATGCCTCTGCATGTGTCAGGGGCAGCGGCTTAGAGTGCTAGACCACCATGCTATTTTACAAGAACCCATGTACATGGCTATTTTTTTAAAGACTTCAAGTCTTTTGGACAGATACAGTGAGAAGAGACGGGAAAGTGAGGAGAGATGGTGGTGCTAGAAGGGCGTTGACTGGATTCAGACTCAAGCCAGAACTGGTATAGACGTGTGCTCCGAAGGCAGCGGCAAACACCACTAGTCCACCCCAGGCCACGTGCATGGCTATTTTAAATGGTAATTATATCATGAAAGATGATAGAGTAGCATGGAAAAATGTCCCCCTCCTTTCTGATTTTCTCTATTTTTGCATATTTCTGAAACTGAATTATCAAATCATCAACAGAAACCTAATGTTAGAAAATAACAAAACAATTGTACTTATTTTTATTTCTTTAACCTTTTCACGCAAGTTCCAAATATCTATAACGGTCGCCCCAGCGTGAGTTTTTTTTACACCTTTTACTCCAAAATGTGATTGTTTCGTAACAGGACAGTTGGCATGCTGCCTGCTAATCATCCATAGGCAATGTTTCAACTTGTCAATTTGAAATTATTTTCGAACAGGTTTGATTGACATGAATTCACATAAGAAGTAACCAATTTCACTGTTGCGGACAATTGATGTTTCAGGCTTTACTGAGCCGGACAACCTTATCTCTTTGAGAGCCCAAGCACTTCCCCAGTGTTTCCCCAGATCAAGTATGTAGACGTTGCACATCTCTCAAAGTAAGTGCCTTGTTTTCTGTATATCATGTAGTTTTTACTGGAGCACACTGTATGTACAGTGTAAAAAAGTATTTAGTCAGCCACCGATTGTGCAAGTTCTCCCATTTAAAAAGATGAGAGAGGCCTGTAATTTTCATCATAGGTACACTTCAACTATGACAAACAAATCCAGAAAATCACAATGTAGGATTTTTAATGAATTTATTTGCCAATTTTGGTGGAAAATAAGTATTTGGTCACCTACAAACAAGCACGATTTCTGGCTCTCACAGACCTTAAGAGGTGGCTGACTAAATATTTTTTTTTCCCCACTGTATGTGTAGAGCATAATGTATTTACTGTTTAGTCACGTTTTAAAGTCTTGGTGACAAATCATGCATTCTAATTCTTGCATAGATTGTAATGATGCGTGTAAAATACTTTTTTGAAGGTTGTACTGATTATGATGAGCTAATGCTAAGCTATTTGTCAGCTATGTGTGGCGCCATGTTTGTTGACATCATACAATGCATTCTGGTTGTCACGCAAGCATCCGTCAGGCCAAAGATGTTATAAAAAACGAGGTAAAGGGATTGTTCTGTATGGTGCTTTCAATGATCTTCAGGTCGGGAAGTTGGAGCTGTAGAAAGAGGCCAGAGTTCCCAAGTTTGAATTCTGAGTTGGATGACCATTCAAAAAGATTTTTCCCAGTCAGAGAAGTTTTTTCCGAGTTCCCAGTTGTTGTGAACACACTGAAGTCAGAAGTCGGAGATTTTGAACGTGGCATCAGATTTTAAATATTGTACCTCAGGGTTGCCAGCTCAGACCCCTTTTGCTTGTGTGTTTTGGATTGTTGTCTTGCTGCATGACCCAGCTGCACTTAGATGGATGGCAAGACGGGACCCATCTCATCCAAAAAGTTGACTCAAGTTTGCCAAAAAGCACCTACCTAGAAGCACCTGGATGATCATCAAGACTCTTGGAAAAATGTTCTATGGACAGATGATTCAAAAGTATAACTTTTTGGATGACATGGGTCCCATTATGCCTGCTGTTAACCAAACTTTGCATCCCACAGTAAGAACCTCATGCCAACGGTCAAGCATGGTGGTGGTAGTGTGATGGTTTGGGAATGCTTTGCTGCCTCAGGACCTGGAAGACATGCCTTAATAGAAGGAACCATGAATTATGTTTTTTATGAGAATTTATTCCACAGGAAAATGTCAGGCCATCCATCTGTGAGCTGAAGCTGAATCGCAGCAGGGTCATGCAGCAAGACAATGATCCAAAACACACAGTCGTTTACATGAAAATGGCTAAAAAGCAACACATTTTAAGTTTTGGAATGCCTAGTCAAAGTCCAGACCTAACCCCAATTGAGATGTTGTGACAGGACTTGAAACAAGCAGTTCATGTTTGAAAACCCACAAATGTCACTGAGTTACAGCAGTTCTACATAGAAGAGTGGGACAAAATTCTTCCAGTGTGACGTGAGAGACTGATCAACAACTACAGGAAGTATTTGGTTGGAGTCATTGCAGCTAAATATGTCAGAACCAGTTACTGAGTGTAAGGGAGCAATTACGTTTTCACACAGGAGCATTGGGTGTTGCCTAACTAAGTTTATGAAACAAATAAAATAAGTATGTAATTGTTGTGTTAGTTGTTCACGCAGGTTCCCGTTATCAAACATTACATTTTGGTTGAAGATCTGATAACATTCAGTATCAAAAATATGCAAAAACTTTTCACGACACTGTAGATATATAGATTGTAGATAGATATAGATATTTCACAAGAGGTCTTGTTCGTTACAAGATTCTGGTATATTTTCAAATGAAGGATCTCATGCAGGAGCTCAAATGCCAATAACTACCGTTTCAGGTATTTCAACGATCCAGCCCCACAGCAGCGAGTAGCCTAACAATTGTAAAAATGTGTGTTTGACGGTCAAGTGGACAAAATGAAGCACTTTCATGTTCTACGAGTTCGTTGAAATAAATAAAGTGGCTCGTTAGCTACAAAGCTTTTGGAAAACTCAACCTAGGTTTTATGTCCTGGTATTGCAAAATGAAATGACGTAATTTCCCAGATCCTAACAGAATGGATATCTATAACACTGACATTATTAGCAATACAGTCAACAACAAATACCTGTCAGATATCCATTTCAACAGCTCCCCAGTGTCCAATCCCCTCTTATAACCGGCATTCTTCTCCAGACCTTTAAGGTTATATTCTGAAAAAAATCTAATAAAATAAAATGTTATTGGTGATTAGCAGATGTTATTGCGAGTGTAGCGAAATGCTTGTGTTTCTAGCTCCAACAGTGCAGTAATGTCTAATAAGTAACAATACACACATCACACACAAATCCAAAGGAATAGAATTAAAAACATAAATATTTGGATGAGCAATGTCGGAGCGGCATAGACAAAGATACAGTAGAATAGAATACAGTATACACATATGAGATGAGTAATGCAAAATATGTAAACGTTACTAAAGTGACTAGTGTTCCATTATTAAAGTGGCCAGTGATTTCAAGTCTATGTATATAAGGCCTCTACGGTGCAACTGATGGCTATTTAACAGTCTGATGGCCTTGAGATAGAAGCTGCTTTTCAATTTCTTTGTCCCAGCTTTGATGCACTTATATTGACCTCGCCTTCTGGATTATAGCGGGGTGAACAGGCAGTGGCTCAGGTAGGTGTTGTCCTTGATGATCCTTTTGGCCTTCCTGTGACATTGGGTGCTGTGGGTGTCCTGGAGGGCAGCTATTTTGCCGCCAGTGATGTGTTGGGCAGACCGCACCACCCTCTGGAGAGCCCTACGGCTGCGGGCGGTGCAGTTGCCGTACCAGGCGGTCATACAGCCCAACAGGATGCTCTCAATTGTGCATCTGTAAAAGTTTTGTGACGGTTTTAGGTGCCAAGCCAAATTTCTTCAGCATCCTGAGGTGATGTGGGTGGACCATTTCAGTTTGTAACTGATGTGTACGGTGAGAAACATACCTTCTCCACCCCCCGATGTGGATAGGGGGGTGCTCCCCCTGCTGTTTCCTGAAGTCCACGATCAGCTACCCGTTGAAGTGAAAGAAACCGAGTAACCACTGGTTGAATATGGAATCAATTAGATACGATAACACAAAACCAATATGTACTGTAATTTCCCCTTGTCACTGAGGCTCTCATCTGCTGCTGCGTTTCCCTAACAGCTGGCTGTTCAATTGAAATCCAACCGCTGCTTTGCAGTTAGAGCTCAGAGATTCTGCAGGCACAGAGCCCACAGACTATTTTATGAGCCATTCCTATATCACTCTTTAGATTCTTATGGCTGTTTGGAATGATAAAGTGTGTTTTGATGGGGTTATTGACATGTGTTTCAATGGTTGTTCACACTACATTAACTGAGCCCAGGGCTATTTGGGTTAAAACTGCCCCTGAGCTATCCTTTACACAAACATTTGTTAATAAAATGACTAAGTGTGAATGGCCAGTAAAAGTTCCAACACCCAAATAGTGGTTAACCCGGCACTGGAGCAGGGCCAACTATAGCCCTGTGTTTTGGTGTGTCCTCTATTCTATTATATAATGCCTATATCAGAGAATAACATGGTAATTCCTTTAAAAAGATGACTAGATTGGTTATTGATTTATGGAAGTTGGTGAGTAATATTGCCTATTACTACACAATTGTTACTTTATGAATGTGATTTGTATTATAACCAGATACTGTTTTATAATGTAAGAGAACATATCAAGACTGCAGATCCTGAAAGCTGTTTTTAGAACATCCACCATGTTCACTTTTTGCATGACTGAAACTCAAGTGGCGAGAAGAGTGATATCTTTAGAAAAAAACATGATTAGCCCATTAATTAAAGTAACCAACTCTTTAAAATCCAATGACACCTCAACTCAATCCCCCCCAAATGCTGTCAATGCTTGACAGTGGCTTTCTCATATGTGATAGAGCGCCTCGATTAAGTATTTTGTAGCAAAATTTTAAATTGTGTTTTTTAATTGGATTTAAGTAGGAACACTGGGAAAGTAATTCTGCATTGAAAGATGGTAAACTTGTAACCCCACTTTTGAGAAAACAACCAAAGAATTTCAAGGCTTAAAACCTCTAGTGACTCCCCATCCCGCATGAGGGAGCGTAATCATCGACTGACACTAATTAGCATAACGCAACGGACATAAATATTCCTAGAAAATATTCCTATTCATGAAAATCACAAGTGAAATATATTGAGACACAGCTTAGCCTTTTGTTAATCACCCTGTCATCTCAGATTTTCAAAATATGCTTTACAGCCAAAGCTGACAAGCATTTGTGTAAGTTTATCGATAGCCTAGCATAGCATTTTGTCCAGCTAGCAGCAGGTAACTTGGTCACGGAAATCAGAAAAGCAATCAAATTAAATAATTTACCTTTGATGAGCTTCGGATGTTTTCACTCACGAGACTCCCAGTTAGATAGCCAATGTTCCTTTTTTCCAAAAATATTATTTTTGTAGGTGAAATAGCTCCGTTTGTTCTTCACGTTTGGCTGAGAAATCGCCCGGAAATTGCAGTCACAAAAACTCTGAAAAATATTTCAAATTAGCTCCATAATATCGACAGAAACATGGCAAACGTTGTTCATAATCAATCCTCAAGGTGTTTTTCAAATATCTATTCGATAATATATCCCTCGGGGAAATTGATTTTTCAGTAGGACCGATTGGAATAATGGCTACCTCTGTATTTTACGCGAGAATCACTCTGGGAGCAATCAGGTGACCAGTTGCGCAATGTAGCTGCTTACGGGTATTCTTCATCATAAATGCGTAAAACTACGTCACAATGCTGTAGACACCTTTGGGAATACGGAGAAAATGTAATCTGGTTGATAGCCCATTCACTGCTCAATAGGGACGCATTGGAACGCAGGGCTTTCAAAACATGAGGCACTTCCGGATTGGATTTTCCTCAGGCTTTCTCCTGCAATATCAGTTCTGTTATACTTACAGACAATATTTTTACAGTTTTGGAAACTTTAGCGTGTTTTCTATCATAAGCTGTCAATTATATGCATATTCTAGCATCTTGTCCTGACAAAATATCTTGTTTACTACGGGAACGTTATTTTTCCAAAAATGAAAATACTGCCCCCTAGTCACAAGTGGTGAAAGTAGTAGCCTACAATAAGGCAAAAACTAGTCCTTGGCCTAATATCCTAATCTGACTTTGGTTCATGTCATGTTATTCTTCACATTACCGTCTCTGGTGAACACACACTACAGTATATCAAATCAACTCTAACTGTATTTGTCACATGCACAGGATACAGAAGGAAACAGTACAGTGAAATGGTTACTTGCATATTTTCAAAGTAGCAAATTCAAAACTAGATAGTGTTCAGAAAAAAATATTGTAGAAATAGTTTATAATTATTAGATGGAGCTTACCCAGACACTAGGGGTATGTCGAGTAGTTGGACAAAACGAGTAATGTAACAGATATGGGCAATTTTCTGGATATGATTATGATCCAATAATTTTTGGTATTTTTGCCAGTAAACATGTTTCTCATGTGTCAGGCAGAGTTTCTAAACCATACTTTGAGTCAGTCATGTGCATGGTCTAAATACCTCAACTGGCTAGTTTGCCTGTCTGAAAGAGAAGGGCTGTCACGTCCTGACCATAGAAAGCCTTTATTTTCTATGGTGGAGTAGGTCAGGGCGTGACTGGGGGGTGTTCTAGTTTATTATTTCTATGTGTAGTCTAGTTTTTGTATTTCTATGTTGGCCTATGTTCCCAATCAGAGGCAGTTGTCTATCGTCTCTGATTGGGGATCATATTTAGGTAGCCTTTTCCCACCTGTTGTTTGTGGGATCTTGCTTTTGAGCCCTACAAGGCTGTACGTTTGCTTGTTTCGCTTTATTGTTTTTGTTGCTGGTTCACATTCCCAAAAAATTATGATGAACCCAAATCACGCTGCGCCTTGGTCTACCCTTGGTACATTGATCCCGCTGCTCTTATTTGATAGTGAAGATGTATTTCTGTCACTTTTCCTCGCATGCTAGTTAGATAGCTAGCTAGCTAAACCATTAGCCATAATCCCAACCCATACTACTAGCAATACAAACTGATTGTCATAGTTAGCCACATTAGTTGATGTGTAGTATGAATCTGCAGGTAGCTAAAGCTAACTAACTTTAGACTATAACTAGCAATGTAAATTGCTTTCTGTGATATAAATAGATTTTTAACACGGAACGTTAGCTAGCGAGCTAGCAAGCTACCGTTCACTAGCTAACTAACAAACAAACTAAATTTGAAATGTATAATATTTGAAAATGTAGCTAGACTGTTACCCATATACATGGATGAACACTTCACGGCAACATGTCTTCTCCGTTGGGTTTGTAGCTTGCTACAGCTTGTTTGTCCTGTTATTGTGTCAAGTCACTCCATCAACTTTTTCCCACTGATCTTTGTCAATGGCGCCTGCTAAATTCTGGTCAGCAATTTTGTTGAGAGTAGTAGCAACATGTTTGCAGTTCTCCATGGCTAACGTTATGTATTTCAAAAAAGCCACGGTAGCAAGGATTATCTACACATACTGAGCTGATCATGTTATAGACAGAAGCATGCTACATGGCAGACCAACCCGAACTCATCTCTCGGCATGACCAGCCCATCCATTATCTCACCCAATCATGGCTAGCGGGAAAGTTACTTTATTTTTACGTGGCTAAACCAACTAGGCTCGTAATTTAACAATTGTATTTGCATTTACAGATAGAATACACGTTTGTTATTAAGGCACATCAAAATTCACATGTTCTAGAAGGCAAAAAAATATATTAACATTCAAATGCCTCTCCTGTGAAGTAGTGACATATGCCTAGCTTCTTGAAACGGGTCACATATTTGCTTGCTTGTTGACTGTGTTATAAGCATGTTGGATATGAGACTTAAAGGGATACTTTGAGATTTTGGCAATGCACACAGAGACATAAATGGTATCCAAGAGTTCATCTGACTCTGGGGGAGTACAGTGGTTCCTCAATTAAAGGTTTTGAGCTTATGCCGCAACGCTTTGTGGCAGATTGTGGTAAATTGCGTCATTCCGCCAAACTATCACAAGGGAGAGATAGAACGCTGATTATGCTTTTGCTATTGCTTTTGGTTTATCTCTCTCAAAAACAGACAGGAATAATTATAAGATTGCAAACTGACTTTATTTACCACAGTGTGGAAAGAATGATAGCCCCTCTATACTATATAAAGTGGGTTTCTGAAACATGGAGTGTTTCTATGTTGATTTGGGGAAGAAACTGAATGAGAGTCCAGCGAGGATACAGGTGGAAAAAGGTTGCCCATATTTTCAAGACATTGAGCTATTTAATTTAGTTGTTTTCCTTATGAAATGTACTCGTTCATTTAGGCTTGGCCTATTTAGTAGGCTATTTTGCAGCATAAAGCTATATTTGTCAGCATACAGCTGAGTGACTCACTCATTTGTGGCTTTGGATCAAATAAATAAGTACCGAACAGTATGTGTTCAATCATTTGTGACATTGTGGTACCAACAAAATAAATAAATCAAATCAAATCTTATTCCTAATTAATAATCAGATTTGTGTTGCGAGCTGTCATTTTTCCTATATTTTATTGCACTTTTTGGTTTAACAATACAAAACATACACATATAAACGAGAACATCAACTGCATCACACCTGCTCAGACCCACATGCTCACACCCCCATCTCCAGGTTCTGCATCACTCTCCACCACATGGCCTCAAACTGCACCATTTTATTTCTCTCCGTTGTCCAAACGCGTTGAACATTTAGATAAATAATTTAATTAACCTTTCCATTGTGTTAGTGATGGGAGGATTGGTTGATTTCCAGGGCTTCATTGCCAAAACCCCAAACTATCCCTTTAAAGTCTCTCAAGAATCTGATGCATTCAGGATAAATTAACCATTAATTATGGAATTCATTACACTGAAAAACCCTTATTGAGAAATGCATAGTTACACAAATAAGACCGTTTATATCTTTTCAGTGATATTTTAGATTAGAGATTTCACTTGAAAGTGAGGATGGAATCCAGATGGCCCAGGTGAAAAATGGACAGGTGGCCACTCTACATCCATTCCTAATAAACAATCACATGGGAAAATGAAGGAAAGACTAAGGATAAAAGACGACCTAGATTGGTTTTGGGAAGTTGGACCGCGAACAGTCACTATTTGTGTGGTTGACAGTGGGGCACAAGTAGCGTGTCTGGAAAACTAGGCAAGTGTTATCCAACTGGCCCATATACAAACAGGATGTAGAAACCACACAGGGAGTACAACATGCAACTCTCTACAGGCTAGCAAACTTTTTCCCGACTTTGTTTCCCCTAACCCTGCGTCCTTTCTTTCAATTCTACTTACACAACTAGGTTTTTCAAATTCTTGGCAGATTTTCACTGCATCTGATGATATACAACTGGAATTACTAGCCCAATGTTGCTTTGCCATATTCTCAAGGGAGTTAGATACTTCATTAAAATAGGACATCTTAGATTTTGACAACATCCCTGAAAGAGATATGGGTAGCTGGTCTAATGCCTCATAACTCAAAACTTTCTTCTCCAATTAGTTATTTTTTTACACTTTGCAGAACCTATTATGCAACAACCAGTGCATTTAGGAATTAGCCTTACCCAATTAGCATTATGCCATTAGCAATGAATACGTTGGTGGTCCAACGTATGATGAAACAGTTTGCCGTACACAGTTCTTTATCTATGTCATTCATGTATATAAAAGCAATGGCACCCTGTTTGAGTATGGTAATTACCATGCTAATTCCAATCATAGTATAGAGGATAACGAAGATGCTAATGCTATTCACACTATAGATGATAATGACAGGGTTGCCAATATTTTTTCTTGAGTCAAATTACATTCATTAGAGAATCTCTTGAGATAATTTACCTGCAAGGGACAGAGTTCCTCAATATGTTGCGGAGTTGTGATCCATACTTTTACAGGGGAAAGTTCAATTTGTGTAGACCTAAGTTTTAGCAATTATTTATTTATTTTATTTTTTTATTTTTTATTTTTTATTTTTTTTAAATTTTACCCCCTTTTTTCTCCCCAATTTCGTAGTATCCAATTGTTGTAGTAGCTACGATCTTGTCTCATCGCTACAACTCCCGTACGGGCTCGGGAGAGACGAAGGTTGAAAGTCATGCGTCCTCCGATACACAACCAACCAAGCCGCTGCTTCTTTAACACAGCGCACATCCAACCCGGAAGCCAGCCGCACCAATGCGCCGGAGGAAACACTGTGCACCTGGCCACCTTGGCTAGCGTGCACTGCGCCCAGCCCGCCACAGGAGTCGCTGGTGCGCGATGAGACAAGGACACCCCTACCGACCAAGCCCTCCCTAACCCGGGCGACGCTAGGCCAATTGTGCGTCGCCCCACGGACCTCCCGGTCGCGGCCGGTTACGACAGATCCTGGGCGCGAACCCAGGACTCTGATGGCACAGCTGGCGCTGCAGTACAGCGCCCTTAACCACTGCGCCACCCGGGAGGCACTCAATTATTTTTGACTTACCTAGCACTCTAGCTGAGTTGAAATGAGCTAAAATCTTCTAGTGGCTTTCTCATATTCGCTTGTTTGTTGACTGTGATATACAGTGGGGCAAAAAAGTATTTAGTCAGCCACCAATTGTGCAAGTTCTCCCACTTAAAAAGATGAGAGAGGCCTGTAATTTGCATCATAGGTACACTTCAACTATGACAGACAAAATGAGAAAAAAAATCCAGAAAATCACATTGTAGGATTTTTTATGAATTTATTTTCAAATTATGGTGGAAAATAAGTATTTGGTCAATAACAAAAGTTTATCTCATAACTTTGTTATATAACCCTTTGTTGGCAATGACAGAGGTCAAACGTTTTCTGTAAGTCTTCACAAGGTTTTCACACACTGTTGCTGGTATTTTGGCCCATTCCTCCATGCAGATCTCCTCTAGAGCAGTGATGTTGTGAGGCTGTTGCTGGGCAACACGGACTTTCAACTCCCTCCAAAGATTTTCTATGGGGTTGAGATCTGGAGACTGGCTAGGCCACGCCAGGACCTTGAAATGCTTCTTATGAAGCCACTCCTTCGTTGCCCGGGCGGTGTGTTTGGGATCACTGTCATGCTGAAAGACCCAGCCACGTTTCATCTTCAATGCCCTTGCTGATGGAAGGAGGTTTTCACTCAAAATCTCACGATACATGGCCCCATTCATTCTTTCCTTTACACGGATCAGTTGTCCTGGTCCCTTTGCAGAAAAACAGCCCCAAAGCATGATGTTTCCACCCCCATGCTTCACAGTAGGTATGGTGTTCTTTGGATGCAACTCAGCATTCTTTGTCCTCCAAACACGACGAGTTGAGTTTTTACCAAAAAGTTATATTTTGGTTTCATCTGACCATATGACATTGTCCCAATCTTCTTCTGGATCATCCAAATGCTCTCTAGCAAACTTCAGACGGGCCTGGACAGGTACTGGCTTAAGCAGGGGGACACACATCTTTTTATGTGGGAGAACTTGCACAATTGGTGGCTGACTAAATACTTTTTTGCCCCACTGTATATGATTTCCAGTTTACATAGAGTCCAGTGAAATTCTTTCAGGGTCGTCGTCGGTATCTGCTTGGGGGGGATATACACGGCTGTAACTATAATCGAAAATAATTATTTTGATAGATAATGCGGTCGGCATTTGATTGTAAGGAATTCTAGTTCAGGTGAACAAAGGACTTGAGGTCCTGTATGTTGTTATGATTATACCAGTCGTTAATCATACGGTATACACCCCCGCCCTTCTTCTTACCAGAATGATGTTTGTTTCTGTCGGCGTGATGCGTATAGAAACCGGGTGGCTGTACCGACTCTGACAACATATCCCGAGTGAGCCATGTTTCCATGAAACATAGTATGTTACAATCTCTGATGTGTCTCTGGAAAGCAACTCGTGCCCTAATTTTGTCAACTTGTTGTCTAGAGATTGGACAGTGGAGAGTAATATGCTTGGAAGCGGTGGGTGGTGTGCTCGCCTTCTAAGTCTGACCAGTAGGCCCCTCCATCTGCCTCTACTGCGGCGACCACATTGTTTTGGGTCGGCCTCGGGGATAAGATCCCATGTCCAGGGTGGAGGTCCGAACAAAGGATCCACTTCGGGAAAGACATATTCCTGGTCGTATTGTTGGTAAGTTGACGTTGGTTTTATATCCAGTATACAGTGCCTTGCGAAAGTATTCGGCCCCCTTGAAATTTGCGACCTTTTGCCACATTTCAGGCTTCAAACATAAAGATATAAAACTGTATTTTTTTGTGACGAATCAACAACAAGTGGGACACAATCATGAAGTGGAACGACATTTATTGGATATTTCAAACTTTTTTAACAAATCAAAAACTGAAAAATTGGGCGTGCAAAATTATTCAGCCCCTTTACTTTCAGTGCAGCAAACTCTCTCCAGAAGTTCAGTGAGGATCTCTGAATGATCCAATGTTGACCTAAATGACTAATGATGATAAATACAATCCACCTGTGTGTAATCAAGTCTCCGTATAAATGCACCTGCACTGTGATGGTCTCAGAGGTCCGTTAAAAGCGCAGAGAGCATCATGAAGAACAAGGAACACACCAGGCAGGTCCGAGATACTGTTGTGAAGAAGTTTAAAGCCGGATTTGGATACAAAAAGATTTCCCAAGCTTTAAACATCCCAAGGAGCACTGTGCAAGCGATAATATTGAAATGGAAGGAGTATCACACCACTGCAAATCTACCAAGACCTGGCCGTCCCTCTAAACTTTCAGCTCATACAAGGAGAAGACTGATCAGAGATGCAGCCAAGAGGCCCATGATCACTCTGGATGAACTGCAGAGATCTACAGCTGAGGTGGGAGACTCTGTCCATAGGACAACAATCAGTCGTATATTGCACAAATCTGGCCTTTATGGAAGAGTGGCAAGAAGAAAGCCATTTCTTAAAGATATCCATAAAAAGTGTTGTTTAAAGTTTGCCACAAGCCACCTGGGAGACACACCAAACATGTGGAAGAAGGTGCTCTGGTCAGATGAAACCAAAATTGAACTTTTTTGGCAACAATGCAAAACGTTATGTTTGGCGTAAAAGCAACACAGCTGAACACACCATCCCCACTGTCAAACATGGTGGTGGCAGCATCATGGTTTGGGCCTGCTTTTCTTCAGCAGGGACAGGGAAGATGGTTAAAATTGATGGGAAGATGGATGGAGCCAAATACAGGACCATTCTGGAAGAAAACCTGATGGAGTCTGCAAAAGACCTGAGACTGGGACTGAGATTTGTCTTCCAACAAGACAATGATCCAAAACATAAAGCAAAATCTACAATGGAATGGTTCAAAAATAAACATATCCAGGTGTTAGAATGGCCAAGTCAAAGTCCAGACCTGAATCTAATCGAGAATCTGTGGAAAGAACAGAAAACTGCTGTTCACAAATGCTCTCCATCCAACCTCACTGAGCTCGAGCTGTTTTGCAAGGAGGAATGGGAAAACATTTCAGTCTCTCGATGTGCAAAACTGATAGAGACATACCCCAAGCGACTTACAGCTGTAATCGCAGCAAAAGGTGGCGCTACAAAGTATTAACTTAAGGGGGCTGAATAATTTTGCACGCCCAATTTTTCAGTTTTTGATTTGTTAAAAAAGTTTGATATATCCAATAAATGTCGTTCCACTTCATGATTGTGTCCCACTTGTTGTTGATTCTTCACAAAACAATACAGTTTTATATCTTTATGTTTGAAGCCTGAAATGTGGCAAAAGGTCGCAAAGTTCAAGGGGGCCGAATACTTTCGCAAGGCACTGTATATCCAATTTTCCTCTGTCCAGAATCTTTGTTCTTTTGCCCATCTTAATCTTTTATTTATATTGGCTTTTTCTTTGCAACTCTGCCTAGAAGGCCAGCATCCTGGAGTCGCCACTTCACTGTTGACATTGAGACTGGTGTTTTGCTGGTACTATTTAATGAAGCTGCCAGTTGAGGACTTGTGAGGCATCTGTTTCTCAACCTAGACACTCTAATGTACTTGTCCTCTTGCTTAGTTGTGCACCGGGGCCTCCCACTCCTCTTTCTATTCTGGTTAGAGCCAGGTTGCGTTGTTCTGTGAAGGGACTAATACACAGCGTTGTACGAGATCTTCAGTTTCTTGGAAATATCTCGCATGGAATAGCCTTAATTTCTCAGAACAAGAATAGACTAACGAGTTTCAGAAGAAATGTTGCTGATGCTCCAGAAGTTCAACTTGTCTAAAGAAGGACAGTTGTATTGCTTCTTTAATCTGTACAACAGTTTTCAGCTGTGCTCACGTAATTGCAAAAGGATTTTCTAATGATCAATTAGCCTTTTAAAATGATAAACTTGGATTAGCTAACACATGCCATTGGAACACAGGAGTGATGGTTGTTGAAAATGGTTCTCTGTACGCCTATGTCGATATTCCGTAAACAATCTGCCGTTTCCAGCTACAGTAGTAATTTACAACATTAACTTCTCTAGGGTAGGGGGCAGCATTTGGAATTTTGGATGAAAAGCATGCCCAAATTAAACTGCCTTCTACCCAGGCCCAGAAGATAGGATATGCATAGATAGATTTAGATAGAAAACACTCAAACGTTTCCAAAACTGTTAAAATAATGTCTGTGAGTATAACAGAACTGATTTGGCAAGCGAAAACCTGAGAAAAACCAATTCGGGAAGTAGGATTTGTATTTTTATATTCAATGCCATTACAGTATCCATTGACTTAGGACTCAAATTGCAGTTCCTATGCCTTCCACTAGATGTCAACAGTCTTTACAAATTATTTCAGGCTTGTATTCTGAAAAATTAGGGAGTAAGAGCAGTCTGAATGAGTGGACCCTGCCGTGTCGCAAAGCTTTTTCATGCGCGTGACCGGGAGAGTTTATTGTTTACCTTTTTATATTGACGACGTTATTGTCCGGTTGAAATATTATCTATTATTTAGGCTAAAAACAACCTGAGGATTGAAAATAAACATTGTTTGACATGTTTCTATGAACTTTACGGATACAATTTCGATTTTTTTGTCTGCCTGTTGTGACTGCGTTTGAGCCTGTGGATTACTGAAGAAAACGTGACCAAAACGGAGGTTTTCGGATATAAAGAGAGACTTTATCAAACCAAAGGAACATTTATTGAATAAATGAATGTCTTGAGTGCAAACATATGAAGATCATCAAATGTAAGTGATTCATTTTCTCTATTTCTGACTTGTGTAACTCTTCTACTTGGCTGGCTACTGTTTGTAATGATTTGTCTGCTGGGCAATGTTCTTAAATAATTGTAAGGAATGCTTTGGCCGTAAAGCTTTTTTGAAATCTTACACTGTGGTTGGATTCACAAGAAGTACATTTTTTTAACCTATGTAAAATAGTTCTATCTTTTCTGAATTTTTATAATGAGTATTTCTGTATTTGAATTTAGTGCTCTGCAATCTCACTGGATACTGCTAGCGTCCCACATACCCTAGAGAGGTTAACAATGTCTACACTGTATTTATGATCAATTTGATGTAATTTGAATGGACAAAAAATGCTTTTCTTTCAAAAACAAGGACATTCAACTTTTGAACGGTAGTGTATGTTATGTGTTTGTATGCCTATGTTTCTTCACAGTCCCTGCTTTTCTAGTGGAGCTGGGGGTCTCTTTGTCCACAGCAGGCAAATTGAACTTTATCCACCTTACTTCAACGTTTATTGATAACAACCTAGCCACCAACAATACTGACAAGCATCGACTTCCAAGCAGCGGGGATGATAATCAGAATTCGCTCTGTATTTCGGTTGTCCAATTAACGGTCCGCCCAATCCATTTAGGCTTGATCGTGGATGAACTCCAACACACAGAATTCTTGGCATCTTAGAACCCTTTTCTGGCCTATTCCATGACTGCCTTTATTTCTGTCTGGTGTCTTTCCGAGGAGATAGAGTTGGCCGTTTATCACTTATTTGCTTGATGAGTGGGCAGAGCCCGTACCTGATTGTGTTTCTCCATTGCTTCCTCTGCCAGCCAAGAGTGTCTGAGAAACAGTGTTTATGATCTTTTCATGCAGGCACTGGTCAGTACCAGAGGTCTAATTGATCTCAGATGGAGGTGGAGCACATACCGACATACCGACAGACAGACCCACACACTCATGTACATACACAAAGAATTAGGGATGTCCTTACATACAGGATTAAGAGGCTAGTATAATGCTTTAGGGTGTAGTACCTACTATAAACACTTCATAAAAGGAATTACTCAGTGACAATGGTAAAAAGAATAGTATGACAATGACTAGGATAAATAGGTATAACAATGATCCCGCTGTATACATACAGTTGAATTCGGAAGTTTACATACACCGTCGCCAAATGTATTTAAACTCAGTTCTTCACAATTCCTGACATTTAATCATAGTAAAAATGCCCTGCCCTCTTAGGTCAGTTAGGATCACCACTTTATTTTAAGAATGTGAAATGTCAGAATAATAGTAGAGAGAATGATTTATTTCAGCTTTTATTTCTTTCATCACATTCCCAGTGGGTCAGAAGTTTACATACACTCAATTAGTATTTGGTAGCATTGCCTTTAAATTGATTAACTTGGGTCAAATATTTCAGCTAGCCTTCCACAAACTTCACACAATAAATTGGGGGAATTTTGGCCCATTCCTACTGACAGAGCTTGTGTAACTGAGTCAGGTTTGTAGGCCTCCTTGCTCGCACACACTTTTTCAGTTCTGCCCACAAATTTTCTATAGAATTGAGGTCAGGGCTTTGCGATGGCCACCTTGACATTGTTGTCCTTTAACTTCTTGGCGACAAGGGGCAGTATTTTCACGTCCGGATGAAATGCATTACCAAATTCAACTGCCTGCTACTCATCCCCAGAAGATAAGATATGCATATTATTAGTATTGGATAGAAAACACTCTGAAGTTTCTAAAACTGTTTGAATCATGTCTGTGAGTATAACTTATTTAGCAGGCGAAACCCCAAGGGCAAACCAGATTGTTTTTTGAGGTCACTCTCTTTTCAATGGGTTTTCATTGGGATTCCAGAAATTCGAAATTGGTGGAGGTTTTTCCTTTGTGTAATGAAGAAGTAGCCCTGTTCAGAACGAGGGTGACTTGAAGTGTACTGTTAGCTAGCTTTCTGGTCACGCGCCTCTATCTACATATTTCTGCGTTTTGTGTCGCGCCTGCAGGGTTGAAATATGGTTTCTCCCTTTGTTTACGGAGGTGCTATCCTCTGATAATAGCATCGTTGGCTTTCGCGGAAGAGCCTTTTTGAAATCTGACATGTTGGCTGGATTCACAACAAGTGTAGCTTTAATTTGGTATCTTACATGTGTGACTTCATGAAAGTTTGATTTTTATAGTAATTTATTTGAATTTGGCGCTCTGCATTTTCACTGGCTTTTGGCCAGGTGGGACTCTAGCGTTCCACATATCCCAGAGTGGTTTTAAGCCGTTTTGCCACAACTTTGAAAGTATGCTTGGGGTCATTGTCCATTTGGAAGACCCAGTTGCGACCAAGCTTTAACTTCCTGACTGAAGTTAACATCTTGAGATCTATTTTGTGAAGTGCACCAGTCCCTCCTGCAGCAAAGCACCCCCACATCATGATGCTGCCACCCCGTGCTTCATGGTTGGGATGGTATTCTTCGGCTTGCAAGCCTCCCCCTTTTTCCTCCAAACATAATGATGGTCATTTTGGCCAAACAGTTCTATTTTTGTTTCATCAGACCAGAGGACATTTCTCCAAAAAGTACGATCTTTGTCCCCATATGCAGTTGCAAACTGTAGTCTGGCTATTTTATGGTTGTTTTGGAGTGGCTTCTTCCTTGCTGAGGGGCCTTTCAGGTTATGTCGAAATAGGACTCATTTTATTGAATATATAGATACTTTTGTACTTGATTCCTCAAGCATCTTCACAAGGTCCTTTGCTGTTGTTCTGGGATTGATTTGCACTTTTCACACCAAAGCACGTTCATCTCAAGGAGACAGAACGTGTCTCCTTCCTGAGCGGTATGAAGGCTGCGTGGTCCCATGGTGTTTATACTTGCGTTCTATTGTTTATACAGATGAACGTGGCACCTTCAGGCATTCGGAAATTGCTCCCAAGGATGAACCAGACTTGTGGAGGTCTACAATTCTTTTGTATTTCTTTTGATTTTCCCATGATGTCAAGCAAAGAGGCACTGAGTTTGAAGTTAGGCCTTGAAATACATCCATAGATACACCTCCAATTGACTCAAATTATGTTAATTAGCCTATCAGAAGCTACTAAAGCCATGACATTTTCTGGAATTTTCCAAGCTGTATAAGGCTAGGCATCCCGCTTGCGGGACAACTTCCGGTGAAACTGGAGGGCGCTCAATCCAAATAAATAATCATGAAAAATTGATATTAAACAAATATGTACAAACTAATGATTTATATCGGTTAAGAGCTTAAATTATTGTTAATCCAACTGCACTGTCTGATTTACAGTAGGCTTTACAGCTAAAGCGTGCCATGCGATTGTTTGAGGACGGTGACCCACATGAAAATATTGTTCTATCGGCACACATTTTATAAATTCACAAATAGCGATTAAATATTCAATTACTTTTTGAAAACCTTCCTCTTATTTGTCATCCAAAGTGACCCAGCTACAGCATGTAGTGTCGTTTTGTTAGATAAAATCGTTCTTTATACCCCAAAAAGTGTGTTTAGTTGGCACCATCGATTTGAGTAATCCACTCGTTCAACACGCAGAAAAAGGAATCCAAAACGCTAACTCTAAACTTTGTTAAAAATGTCAAAATACATTTCTATCTAATCCTCAGATACCCTAAAATGTAATTAAACTATAATATTTCATACGGAAATGTTTTATTTTCAATAGGAAAATGATATTAGCCAGTGAGTGTCCTCTTCGTGTCGGCGCATACACAAGTCTGTATCCCTGTGGTAAAACACATATTTCTTCCTCGTTTTGGAAGAAACAAGCCTGCAACCTTGAACAATGACTACTGACACCCAATGGAAGCAATAGGAAAGGCCTACTGGAAGCTAGATTACATTTCTTCCTTATACGTTCTATTGGAAGAGCATGGGCTCTCAAAAACAAAAAAGGATTCAGGTTGGTTTTTCTTTTGATTTTCTCCTACCAAATCTATTGTGTTATAGTCTCCTACATTATTTTAACATTTCTACAAACTTCGAAGTGTCTTCTTTCCAATGGGTTAATTATATGCATATCCTGGCTTCAGTGCCACAATTTGTGGTGGTTGAAAAGCTAGTTTTAATGGCTCCAACCTAAGTTTATGTAAACTTCCGACTTCAACTGTAGATCCCTTTCAGATTTTAATATTTCTGAGACAACTTTAAATAATTTTAAGTCAGATCACAAATCAAGTCCCCTCGAGGTGTCAACTTAATTGGTACTAATGTACGCAAGGCAAAAAAAAAATACACATTAAGCGCCGATATCTGCCACCCTTACAACTACAGTACACTGAACAAAAATGTAAACGCAACATGCAACAATTTCAAAGATTTTACTGAGTTGCAGTTCACATTTAGAAATCAGTCAATTGAAATAAATAAATTAGGCCCTAATATATTTATTTCACATGACTGGGAATACAGATATGCATCTATTGGTCACAGATACATGTTTTTAAATGTATGGGTGTGCATTAAACAATCAGTCGGTATCTGGTGTGACCACTATGCGGCGCGACATGTGGCACTATACACATCTCCTTTGCATAGAGTTGATCAGGTTGTTGATTGAGGCCTGTGGAATGTTGACCCACAGATATGCATCTGTTGGTCACATATATATTTTTTAAATGTATGGGTGTGCATTAGACAATCAGTCGGTATCTGGTGTGACCACTATACGGCGTGTCGCGCTACACATCTCCTTTGCATAGAGATGATCAGGCTGTTGATTGAGGCCTGTGAAATGTTGACCCACTCCTCTTCAATGGCTCTGCGAAGTTGCTGGATATTGTTGGGAACTAGAACACGCTGTCGTACATGTCCAGAGCATCCCAAACATGCTCAATGGGTGACATGTCTGGTGAGTGTGCAGGCCATGTAAGAACTGGGATATTTTCAGCTTCCAGGAATTGTGTACAGATCCTTGCGACATGGGGCCATGCTGAAACATGAGGTGAAGGCGGCGGATGAATGGTACGACAATGGGCCTAGGATCTCGCCACGGTATCTCAGTGCATTCAATTTGCCATTGATAAAATGCAACTGTGTTCTTTGTCCGTAGCTTATGCCTGCCCAAACCATAACCCCACCGCCACCATGGGGCACTCTGTTCACAACCTGGACATCAGAAAACCGCTAGCCCACACAACGCCATCTGCCCGGTACAGTTAATACCAGGATTCATCCCTGAAGAGCACATTCCTCCAGTTTGCCAATGGCCATCGAAGGTGAGCATTTTCCCACTGAAGTCGGATACAAAGCTAAATTGCAGTCAGGTGAAGACCCTGGTGAGGATGACGAGCAAGCAGATGAGCTTCCCTGAGAAGGTTTCTGTCAGTTTGTGCAGAAATTCTTTGATTGTGCAAACCTACAGTTTCATCAGCTGTCCATTTTGGAATGTTCTTTTATTGTCCCCAGGTCAAACTGCACCTGTGTCATGATCATGCTGTATAATCAGCTTCTTAATATGCCACACCAGTCAGGTGGATGGATTATCTTGGCAAAGGATAAATGCTCAGTAACAGGGATGTAAACAAATGTGTGCACAAAATTTGGGAGAAATGTTTTTTGTGCGTATGGAAAATTTCTGGGATCTTTTATTATGAATGAAGCATTCCAATTTTAAAATTAAATAAAGGTAATCTTGAATAATTGGGAATAGGCCCAAATAAACCACATGCCTGCTAAATAACATTAATGCGACTGTTTCATAATTTTTCTTTAATAAATAAAATGGAAATGAATAATTCATTAATGATTGAATAGGCTGGGCAACCTATTGGAAATGTCAGAATAATTGGGCTACCATCTCTCGTCAACTTGGCTAGCTGTGGACATAATGTGTTTCAACAGGCCAACAGGTCTCCTTCGTCTGCCATCACAGGCCTTTGTGTGGTGTATCTTGTCACCTCATTGTCAAATCAAATCAAAAATGTTTTGCCACATGTGCCGAATACAACAAGTGTAGACTTCACCGTGAAATGGTTATTTACAACCCCTTAACCAACAGTGCAGTTGAAGAAAAGTTTTACCAAGTAGGCTAAAATAAAAAGTAACACAATAAGATTAACTATAACAAGGCTATATACAGGGGGCACCGGTACCGAGTCAGTGTGTAGGGGTACAGGCTAGTTGAGGTAATCTGTACATGTAAGTGGGGGCGAAGTGACTATGCATAGGTAACAAACAAACAGCGAGTAGCAGCAGTGTACAAAAGGGGGGTGAATGTAAATTGTCCAGGTGCGATTTTTATGAATTGTTCAGCAGTCTAATGGCCTGGGGGTAGAAGCTGTTGAGGAGCCTTTTCGTCCTAGACTTGGCGCTCCAGTGCCGCTTGCCCTGAGATAGCAGAAAAAACAGTCTATATCTTACTTGCGTGACTGGAGTCTCTGACAATTTTATGGGCTTTCCTCTGACACCGCCTATTATATACTGTAGGTCCTGAATGGCAGGAAGCTTGGCCCCAGTGATGTACTGGCCGTTCGCATCTTCTTCATCGGAATTCTCTGTGACATTTTCTGAAATGTCCAGCTCTATTCTCTTGGCAGGGGATGGCACAGACACATTGGCTCCTCTGATGGTGGCACAGCCATGGACTATAAAACTCTGCACACATGGTCATATACATCTTGCCTATCTTGGACGGCAGCATCCATTCAGTTTGTCCGTGATGTGTACGCCGAGTCCCGTCGATGTGGATAGGGGGGTGCTCCCTCTGCTGTTTCCTAAAGTCCACGATCATCTCCTTTGTTTAGTTGACGTTGAGTGTGAGGTTATTTTCCTGACACCACACTCCGAGGGCCCTCACCTCCTCCCTGTAGGCCGTCTCGTCGTTGTTGGTAATCAAGCCTACCACTGTAGTGTCGTCCGCAAACTTGATGATTGAGTTGGAGGCGTGCATGTCCACGCAGTCGTGGGTGAACAGGGAGTACAGGAGAGGGCTCAGAACGCACCCTTGTGGGGCCGCAGTGTGGAGCAGCAGGGTGGAGATGTTGTTACCTACCCTCACCACCTGGGGGCGGCCCGTCAGGAAGTCCTGTACCCAGTTGCACAGGGCGGGGTTGAGACCCATGGTCTCGAACTTGATGACGAGTTTGGAGGGTACTGTGGTGTTAAATGCTGAGCTGTAGTCGATGAACAGCATTCTCACACAGGTATTCCTCTTGTCCAGATGGGTTAGGGCAGTGTGGCTGCGATTGCGTCGTCTGTGGACCTACTGGGGCGGTAAGCAAATTGGAGTGGATCTAGGGTGTCAGGTAGGGTGGAGGTGATATGGTCCTTGACTAATCTGTCAAAGCACTTCATGATGACGGAAGTGAGTGCTACAGGGCGGTAGTCGTTTAGCTCAGTTACCTTAGCTTTCTTGGGAACAGGAACAATTGTGGCCCTCTTGAAGCATGACTGGGATTGATTGAATATGTCCGTAAACACACAGGCCAGCTGTTCTGTGCATGCTCTGAGGACGCGGCTGGGGATGCTGTCTTTGCCTGCAGCCTTGCGAGGGTTAACACGTTTAAATGTTTTACTCACGTCGGCTGCAGTGAAGGAGAGTCCGCAGATTTTGGTAGCGGGCCGTGTCAGTGGCACTGTATTGTCCTCAAAACGAGCAAAGAAGTTGTTTAGTCTGTCTGGGAGCAGGACATCCTGGTCTGCTACGGGGCTGTTTTTATTTTTGTAATCCGTGATTGACTGTAGACCCTGCCACATACCTCTCGTGTCTGAGCCGTTGAATTGCGACTCTACTTTGTCTCTATACTGACGCTTAGCTTGTTTGATTGCCTTGCGGAGGGAATAGCTACACTGTTTGTATTCGGTCATGTTTCCGGTCACCTTGCCCTGGTTAAAAGCAGTTTTGCGCAAATGCTGCCATCAATTCACAGATTCTGATTTGGGAATGTTTTAATCATTGCTTTGGGTACGACATCACCGATGCACTTGCTAATAAACTCGCTCACCGAATCAGTGTATTCGTCAAAGTTTTTGTTTGAAGCAATGCCCAACATATCACAATCTTGAAGTGTGGAATCAGATTGGTCAGACCAGAGTTGAACAGACCTGAGTGCGGGAGCTTCCTATTTTAGGCTCTGTCTATAAGTAGGGAGCAACATAATGGAGTCGTGGTCAGCTTTTCCGAAAAGAGGGTGGGGGAGGGCCTTATATGCGTCGCGGAAGTTACAATAACAATGATCCAGGGTTTAACCAGCCCTGGTAGCACAATCGATATGCTGATAGAATTTAGGGAGTCTTGTTTTTTAGATTCTTAAATTCCCCAGCTACAATGAATGCAGCCTCAGGATATGTGTTTTCCAGTGTACATAGAGTCAAATAAAGTTTGTTCAGGGCCATCGATGTGTCTGCTTGGGGGGGAATATATGCAGCTGTGATTATAATCGAAGAGAATTCTCTTGGTAGATAATGCGGTCGACATTTGATTGTGAGGAATTCTAAGTCAGGTGAACATAAGGACTTGAGTTCCTGTATGTTGTTATGATCACACAACCGCCCCTCTTCTTACCAGTAAGATGCTTGTTTCTGTCAGCGCGATGCAATCAGCTGGCTGTACCGACTCTGATAGCGTGTCTCGAGTGAGCCATGTTTCCGTAAAGCAAAGAACGTTAGTCTCTTATGTCTCTCTGGAATGCTACCCTTGCTCGGATTTCATCACCCTTGTTGTCAAGGGACTGGACATTGGCGAGTAGTATGCTCAGGAGCGGTGCGCGATGTGCCCACCTCTGGAGCCTGACCAGAAGACCGCTTTCTCTGCCCCTTTTACGCCGTCGTTGTTTTGGTTCGCCGGCTGGGATCCGATCCATTGTCCTGGGTGGTGGGCAAAACAGAGGATCCGCTTCGGGAAAGTCGTATTCCTGGTCGTAATGATGGTGAATTGACGTTGCTCTTATATCCAGTAGTTCCTCCCGACTGTATGTAATAAAACCTAAGATTATCTGGGGTACCAATGTAAGATGGGTTCCGAAAGGTTGTAAGATAGGATCCGGAAGGTTGTCGTTCAGCTCATTTATCCTAAGGGGTTGATTAACAGGGATTAGTTTGACTCCTAATTGTTAATTGTTGTGCCAATTGTTCGTCAATGGAACTACCTGCGGCCCCCGAGTCCACTAGTCCCTCCACTAACTGAGTGACCCAATTAGCAGAAAGAAGAGCCGGGATAACAAACTGCCTTTTGGTAAAATTCAAAAACGTAGAGGTGTTTACCCGGGCGAAAGTGGAGGGTTTGTGGTCACCCCTTCTTGAGGGGTGAATCTGATAGCGATTGAGTAAGTGGTTACTCTCTCCACAATAGAAGCACAGGACTTCCCCTTTCCCTCCTGAGCAACCAATATACATTTGCCTGTGGCAAGACGCTTCATCACAACCTTCTCATCCATTTTGCTGCATGTGTTACAGTGATGTTCCGTGGTTATAACCAATTTATGAATGCGATTATGATTGGCTCTCCTACGGAGAGACAAATGAGGGATTTCAGTAGCATAACTTTTCAGTAAGAGAAACAACAGGTAAGAAACTAAAATAAAATGGCTGTAATTAGGTATAGCTTCAGCAACTGCCAGCTGGCTGCACTTCCTGCAGCAGTTGAATTTTTGTAAATTATTTTTTACACAGCCTGACAAGCTCGAGCCCGGCCCAGCCCGAATCTGCCCCGTCGGGTTCGGGCAGAGAATGACAACTCACACACACACACGCACAAGTATATCAGTAATAAAGCACAGCTCTACCTTCTTAACAGCTCTATCAACAAGGCCGTTCCTACAGGCCCTGGTTGTGTCACACCTGGACTACTGTACAGTCATGTGGTCAGGTGCCACAAAAAATGACTTTTTGGCTCAGAACAGGGCAGCACGGCTGGCCCTTGGATGTACACAGAGAGCTAATATTAATAATATGCATGTCAATCTCTCTTGGCTCAAAGTGGAGGAGAGATTGACTTCATTACTACTTGTTTTTATGAGAGGTATTGACATGTTGAATGCACCGAGCTGTCTGTTTGAACTGCTGGCGCACAGCTCGGACACCCATGCATTCCCCGGAAGACCACCAGAGGTCTCTTCATAGTCCCCAAGTCCAGAACAGACTATGGAAGGCGCACAGTAACACATAGAGCCATGACTCCATGGAACTCAATTCAACATCAAGTAACCGATGCAAGCAGTGAAATTAGATAAAAAAAAACAGATAAAAAATACACCTTATGGAACAGCGGGGACTATGAGGCAACACAAACATAGGCACAGACATATGCACACTATACACACATGTACACATGGATTATGTACTATAAATGTGATAGTGGTAGAGTAGGGGCCTGAGGGCACACAGTGTGTTGTGAAATCTGTGAATGTATTGTAATGTTTTTAAAATTGTATAAACTGCCTTAATTTTGCTGGACCCCAGGAAGACTAGTTGCTGCCTTGGCAGCAGTTAATGGGGATCCATAATAAATAAGAATACAAACACACACACTTTCTCCATCCCACACAGGAATTAGGGACATACTATCAAGATATTTCTCTCCGCCTGCATTGCATTTACTCAGCCAGGTGCTTTCGGGGCAGAGGGGAAGGAGGAGACGTATGCCCACTGTGATCTGAAGACACTGCGACTTGATATTTGAATCCTCCCCTGTGAGGTTCTTGATGCTAGAGGAACTGAGACAAAAGGCCATAAGCATCATTCATCATCTCCTACCTCTTAGCAGGAGGAGGTCACTACGGGTGTGTATGTGTGTGAGCCTTCTGGGGGTGTGTTCAATCTGCATAAATTGACTTAGCAGTACTGTCTTACTTCGGAGAGCCGGTGAAGTTGGAATATAGCAACCCACACATACACACACAATTTCTCTCCCACACACACACACACAGACACTTTCTCTCTCTCTCTCGCACACAGACACTTTTTGCTGTGCTAGCCGAGTCATACATCTATCGTCGTACACAGCTGTCCTCTGCCGCACCAGTAAATTGATGCTAATGCAGTTAGCTCAGTTGCCTGCCACCGTCCCAACTTGCTCCCAAACACATTGGAGAGTGGGAAGAGAAGGAGGAAAGGAAGGGGGTGTGATGGAGAAAACATATCTCCGGATCCAATTAGGAAAAAGGTGTTCTTGGGAAATGGGTTTGGCACACCATAAAATCGGTCATATTTCACGACTGACCCATACACTTTCAGATTGCATGAATATTGCAAATATGGTGAGGTTTCCGCTATCGCATGCATATAAAGGTAGTCTCACTCAAGTCCTCCGGCGTTGCCGTTAGGTGAATACATCATCATAGTCAAATACCATTAGTAGGATGATTTCCGTTCGTCGCGTATTACATATGGTATCGAGTATAATGTACTTATGTAAATACTCTACTCTACTACTCTAAGTTTAAATACACCTTACCCAAACACATTTCAACTCTGTTTTTCACAATTCCTGACACTTAATCTAAGTAAAAATGCCCTGTCTTAGGTCAGTTAGGATCACTACTTTATTTTAAGAATGTGAAATGTCAGAATAATAGTAGAGAATTATTTATTTCAGCTTTTATTTCTTTCATCACATTCCCAGTGGGTCAGAAGTTTACATACACTCAATTAGTATTTGGTAGCATTGCCTTTAAATTGTTTAGATATCCTTTATTCTCTATTTTGGTTAGGTCAGGGTATAACTAGGGTGGGCATTCTAGTTTCTTTATTTCTAGGTTGGCTTGGTATGGTTCCCAATCAGAGGCAGCTGTCTATCGTTGTCTCTGATTAGGGATCATATTTTGCCAGCTTTTGCTGTGGGATCTTGTTTGTGTATAGTTGCCTTGAGCACTGCATAGCTTCACGTTCTTTGTTTTTTGCCGGTTCACATAATAAAGATGATGAACCCAAACCACACTGCATTTTGATCCAGTTCTTACAACAATGTACGTGACATGGTCAACCATTTCGGGTAGCCTTCCACAAGCATCCCACATTAAGTTGGGTGAATTTTGGCCCATTCCTCTTGACAGTGCTGTAACTTAGTCAGGTTTGTAGGTCTCCTTACTCGCACACGCTTTTTCACTTCTGCCCACAAATTGTCTATAGGACTGAGGTCAGGGTTTGTGAAAAATTACTTGTGTAATGCACAAAGTAGATGTCCTAATTGCTGTTGATGGGAGGACCAAGGTGCAGCGTTGCGAGCGTACATTTTCTTTATTTAAGATGACGCCGACAAAAACAATAAACACCACAAACAAACTGTGACGTTGTAGGCTATGTGCCCTAAAAAACGTCTCCCACATCTCCCACAAAGAAAGGAGGGAAAAAGGGCTACCTAAGTATGGTTCCCAATCAGAGACAACGATCGACAGCTGTCCCTGATTGAGACCCATACCCGGCCAAAACATAGAAATACAAAATCATAGATAACGTAACATAGAATGCCCACTCCAAATCACACCCTGTCCAAACCAAATAGAGACATTAAAAGGCTCTCTAAGGTCAGGGCTTGACATAACTGACTTGCCAAAACAATAGTTTGTTATCAAGAAATTTGTGGAGTGGTTGAAAAACAAGATTTAATGACTCCAACCTAAGTGTATGTAAACTTCCGACTTCCAATGTAGCTACTAGTACTCCTCACAATTGACGTGGTACTGGTAACACATCATAAGTCTTCAAGATGTCCGTGATGAACAGGAAGCAGTCTGCAGTAACAATGGATAATCATTACTGTCAGATGAATGAAACCAATTCTATTCATCAGGACTGTGGATGTGAAAAGAAAGTGGGAATTTAAGAGTAGAGAGTACAAATGTACACAGAGTTTGCCTATAAATAATTAGCAGGCAGCATGTCTTGGTTTGAGGGCAGTGCAGGTTAACTGTCCTGTTGCGTAACAACCACATTTTGGAACAGTGAGTGCATTCTGACATTACGTGCATAAACTCACGCTGGGGTCGACCGTTAAAGATTTTTGGAACTCACACGTAAACAGGTCAAGGACAAAAAAAAAAAGGAATTTCTTTGACATTTTTTTTTCAGAATTACCTTAGTGCCCTTTTGCAAACAGAACGCATGTTTTGGAATAATTGCATTCTCTACAAGATTCCTTATATTCACTCTATCATTTACCAATAATGGAAACATTTATGTAATCAATTTATCACTAGCCACTTTATATTATATGTTTATATGTTCGGCCATCACTCATTTATATATTTTTATGTACATATTCGTATTCATTCCTTTACACTTGTGTGTATAAGGTAGTTTTTGTGAAATCGTTAGGTAATATTGTTAGATATTACTGCACTGTCGGAACTAGAAGCATTTCGCTACACTTGCATTAACACCTGCTAACCATGTGTAAGTGACAAATAAAATTTGATTTGATTTGACATTACAATGTTTTTGATCCATCTTCAGTGCTCTCCTATCAAGCCATTAATTAAACGTTAACTGTTTTAAAGTCACCAAAGGCCTCATGTAAAAATCCTGAGCGGTTTCCTTCCTCTCCAGCAACTGAGTTAGGAAGGACGCCTGTATCTTTGTATAGACTGGGTGTATTGACACACCACCCGAAGTGTAATTAATAACTTCACCATGCTCAAAGGGATATTCAATGTCTTCTTTTTTCTACCAATAGATGCCCTTCTTTGCGAGGCATTGGGAAACCTCCCTGGTCTTTATGGTTGAATCAGTTTTTGAAATTCACTGCTCGACAGATAATTGTATGTGTGTGGTACAGCGATGACATAGTCATTCAAATATCATATGACTTGATTAGCACATTTTTACTCCTGAACTTATTTAGGTTTGCCATAACAAAATGCTTGTATTGTATGTATGTATGTATGTATGCTTGTATTCACTCATGACATTTCAGCTTTAGATTTTATACATTTTATAAGAATTTCAAAAAACATAATTCCACTTTGACATTATGGAGTATTGTGGGTTGTCCATTGACAAACAATCTCAATTTGATCTATTTTATATTCAGGCTGAAACACAACAAAATGTGGAAGAAGTCAAGGGGTGCGGATACTTTCTGAAGTTAAATATGTAGTGTAAATATACCATTTTGCAAATGTCTTTGTATCCATCGGGCTTTCGTCAAAAGTAACACACTATCTAGGGAATAGAGTGCCATTTGGGATGCATCCAGGGTTCTTTGATCGTGAAGAGAACTGTTTGCCAATCTAACAACACATCAAGTGAAGTCGGATTGAAGCGGACCGTCTGTATGGAGTCGAAGTGCTATTTAATATTTGCATTACCCACCGGGGCTGAAATGTTATTTCAACACCTGCCAAAGGCCAACCTTTATGAGGCAGTAAAGTGGTCCAAAGTTGGACAAGATTATCCACACAACGCTTTATAAAAATGTAAAATGACAGTGGCTTCTTACCCTTTTCACACAATCGTACTGAACCGAACTGTAAAGACTAAATTATGTTTCAAGCCAGAGGCTAATCAAATCAAATTGTATTTGTCACATGCGCCGAATACTACATACCTTACAGTGGAATGCTTACTTTCAGGCTCTAACCAACAATGCAGTAAAAAATAAGAAAAAATTAGCAAATATTTAAAGAGCAACAGTAAAATAGCGAGGCTATATACAGGGGTACCGGTACAGAGTTAATGTGCGGGGGCACCGGTTAGTTGAAGTAATTGAGGTAGTATGTATATGTAGGTAGAGTTATTAAAGTGACTATGCATAGATGATAAGAGAATGTCAGCAGTGTAAAGGGGGGGGGGGGGGGGGGGGGGGGGGGGTAGTCTGCAGTAGCCAATTGATTAGATGTTCAGGAGTCTTATGGCTTGGTGGTAGAAGCTGTTTAGAAGCCTCTTGGACCTAGACTTGCCGCTCCGGTACCGCTTGCCATTCGGTAGCAGAGAGAACAGTCTATGACTAGGGTGGCTGGAGTCTGACAATTTTTAGGGCCTTTCTCTGACACCGCCTGAGCCTGGATGGCAGGAAGCTTGGCCCCGGTGATGTACTGGGCCGTACGCACTACCCTCTGTAGTGCCTTGCGGTTGGAGGCCGAGCAGTTGCCATACCAGGCAGTGATGCAACCGCTCTCGATGGTGCAGCTGTCGAACCTTTTGAGGGTCTGAGGACCTATGACAAACCTTTTCAGTCTCCAGAGGGGGAATAGGTTTTTTCGTGCCCTCTTTACGACTGTCTTGGTGTTCTTGGACCATGTTAGTTTGTTGGTGATGTGAACACCAAGGAACTTGAAGCTCTTAACCTGCTCCACTACAGCCCCATCGATGAGAATGGGGGCGTGCTCGGTCCAGTTTTTCCTGTAATCTACAACCATCTCCTTTGTCTTGATCATGTTACAGGAAAGGTTGTTGTCCTGGCACCACACGGCCAGGTCTCTGACCTCCTTCCTATAGCCTGTCTCGTCGTTACCACTGTTGTTTCATCTGCAAACTTAATGATGGTGTTGGAGTCGTGCCTGGCCGTGCAGTAATGAGTGAACAGGGAGTACAGGAGAGGGCTAGGCACGCACCCCTGAGGGGCCCCTGTGTTGAGGATCAGTGTGGCGGATGTGTTGTTACCTACGATCACCAGCTGGGGGCGGCCCGTCGCAGTCTAGGATCCAGTTGCAGAGGGACGTGTTTAGTCCCAGGGTCTTTAGCTTAGTGATGAGCTTTGAGAGCACTATGGTGTTGAACTCTGAGCTGTAGTCAATGAATAGCATTCTTACATAGTTGTTCCTTTTGTCCAGGTGGGAAAGGGTAGTGTGTAGTGCAAAAGAGATTGCATCATCTGTGGATCTGTTAGAGCCGTATGCAAATTGGAGTGGGTTTAGGGTCTCTGGGATAATGGTGTTGATGTGAGCCATGAACAGCCTTTCAAAGCAATTAATGGCTACAGACGTGACCATAGCACATGGGTTGGTCGTCGTTTAGGCAGGTTGCCTTAGTGTTCTTGGGCACAGAGACTATAGTGGTCTGCTTGAAACATGTTGGTATTACAGACTCAAACAGGGAGAGGTTGAAAATGTCTGATGATACTTGCCAGTTGGTCAACACATGCTCATAAATCCGTTTGGCCCTGCGGCCTTGGGAATGTTGACCTGTTTAAAAGTCTTACTCACATCTGCTGCGGAGAGCTTGATCACACATTCATCTGGAACAGCTGATGCTCTCGTGCATGTTTGTGTTACTTGCCTTGAAAGCGAGCATTGAAGTAGTTTAGCTCGTCTGGTAGGCTCATGTCACTAGGCAGCTCTCGGCTGTGCTTCCGTTTGTAGTCTGTAATAGTTTGTAAGCCCTGCCACATCTGACGAGCGTTGGAGCCAGTGTAGTACGACTCGAACTAAGTCCTGTATTGAAGCTTTGCCTGTTTGATGGTTCGTCAGAGGGAATATCGTGATTTCTTATAAGCTTCCGGGTCCCGCTCCTTGAAATCGGCAGCTCTACCTTTTATCTCAGTGAGGATGTTGCCTGTAATCCATGGCTTCTGGTTGGGGTATGTACGTACTGTCACTGTGGGGACGATGTCATCAATGCACTTATTGATGAAGCCTGTGACTGATGTGGTGTACTCCTCAATGCCATCAGAAGAATCAGAACATGTTCCTGTCTGTGCTAGCAAAAAAGTCCTGTAGCTTAGCATCTGCTTCATCTGACACTTTTTTATTGACCAAGTCACTGGTGCTTCCTGCTTTAATTTTTGCTTGTAAGCAGGAATCAGGAGGATAGAATTATGGTCAACTGGAGGGCTAGGGAGAGCTTCGTACGCATCTCTGTGTGGAGTAAAGGTGGTCTAGAGTTTTTTTCCCCCTCTGGTTGCACAGTTAACATTCTGGTGGAAATTTGGTAAAACGGATTTGTGTCCCTGCATTAAAGTCCCCGGCCACTAGGAGTGCCGCCTCTGGATGAGAGTTTTCCTGTTTGCTTTTGGAGGTATACAGCTCATTGAGTGTGGCCTTAGTGCCAGCATCGGTCTGTGGTGGTATGTAGGCAGCTACGAAAAATACAGATAAATTCTCTAGGTAGATAGTGTGGTCTACAGCTTATCATGAGAAACCTTGAGACTTCGTTTGATGTTTGACCCCTTGTCTTACCAGAGGCTGCTGTTCTATCCTGCCATCGTTCAGCCACGACTCGGTGAAACATAAAATATAATTGTTTTTAATGTCCCGTTGGTAGTTTGATGTTGCTCGTAGGTCATTGATTTTATTCTCCAATGATTGCCAGTAGAACGGATGGCAGTGGGGGATTAGTAGCTCGCCTTCAAATTCTCAGAAGGCATGGGCATGGGCATGTTCCTGGGAAAGCTTCTACCAATTCGTGGTGAGTAATCGCTGATCTGATGTCCAGAAGATCTTTTCAGTCATAAGAGACGGTAGCAGCAATATTATGTACAAAATAAGTTACAAAAATAAGTTGCAAACAAACAAAATAACACAGTTGGTTAGGAGCACGTTAAAACTTCAGCCATCCTCTCCTGCGCCAAAGGTGGTATATAATGATATGATAACTGAGTCACCCTGTTGTTTCCCCCCCAAAACAGCACAAAAATACAAAATCAAACCGCCCATTTACAATCGATAAATGTCAAAAAGGAGAGAGGAATTCATAAATTGAGAGACTCTGAAAGAACAGACATAGGGAATAGTGTGCCCTTTGGGACGTAACCAAACTAGTGCACTCCTTTTGACCAGAACCCTATGGGAACCCTATGGTCCTGGTAAAAAAAGAAAGAATTGGAAGCCATTTGGGATCTAGACCTAGTCTTCAGAAAATGTATATCTTTTGAGATGATGTCTTTATGACAGAGGAAAGTGTTAGATTAAAATTGATTCTGTTCTGTCAGTCCCTCCTGTGTCCTGCTTTAGCTTTAATTAGCTGACGATAAGGAAGCCATTCCTTATTCCCCTCCAGGTATTCAGCTAGATCACAGACACTTGCATATACTCCCTCTCTCTCTCTTGCTCTCGCTCTCTCTCTTTCTCTCTCTTTCTCTCTCTTACGCACGCACATGCACCCATACATACACTCAAAGGGGTCTGTCTGATTTTCTTTGAATATTTCAAAGGTGAGTATGTGTGGAGGAAAGAGATAAATACACAGGGGTACACAGTGATTACATTAGATCTATGCCATCCAGAGAGGGTCACTGACGGGTCTCAGAGCACAATCTGTCTCTACACCCTCCATATCAACAGCCTCCACTGTAATGCACAGCAGATGTCACATTTACTCTTTGTCACTCCTAGGTGCATCTGGACTGTGTTTGTGTGTGTAGGTGTGCGATAAGCGTATGGCTGCTGTGGGCTCGTGTGTGTGAGGATGTGTGTGAGAGGCTGTGTAGTATACAGTTGAAGTCGGAAGTTTACATACACCTTAGCCAAATACATTTAAAACTCTGTCACAATTCCTGAAATGTAATCCTAGTAAAAATTCCCTGTCTTAGGTCAGTTAGGATAACCACTTTATGTTAAGGATGTGAAATGTCAGAATGATTCATTACAGATGTTATTTCTTTCATCACATTCCCAGTGGGTCAGAAGTTTACATACACGCAATTAGTATTTGGTAGCATTGCCTTTTAAATAGTTTAATTTGGGTCAAACGTTATGGGTAGCCTTCCACAAACTTCCCACAATAAGTTGGGTGAATTTTGGCCCATTCCTCCTGACAGAGCT
The DNA here is from genome assembly GCF_045791955.1 of Oncorhynchus clarkii lewisi. Classification (NCBI taxonomy): domain Eukaryota; kingdom Metazoa; phylum Chordata; class Actinopteri; order Salmoniformes; family Salmonidae; genus Oncorhynchus; species Oncorhynchus clarkii. Next base: position 4,249,462 of record NC_092171.1, on the reverse strand, counting down.
GGTGTAACTGAGTCAGGTTTGTAGGCCTCCTTGCTCACACACTCTTTTTCAGTTGACAGATTTTTTTATAGGATTGAGGTCAGGGCTTTGTGATGGCCACTCCAACACCTTGACTTTGTTGTCCTTAAGCCATTTTGCCACAACTTTGGAATGAAGCTTGGGGTCATTGTCCATTTGGAAGACCCATTTGCGACCAAGCTTTAACTTCCGGACTGATGTCTTGAGATATTGCTTCAATATATCCACATAATTTTCCTCCTCATGATGCCATCTATTTTGTGAAGTGCACCAGTCCCTCCTGTAGCAAAGCAGAGGACATTTCTCCAAAAAGTAGTATCTTTGTCCCAATGTACAGTGCAAACCGTAGTCTTTCTTTTTTATGGTGGTTTTGGAGCAGTGGCTTCTTCTTTGCTGAGCGGCCTTTCAAGTTATGTCAATATAGGGCTTGTTTTACTGTGGATATAGATACTTTTGTACCTGTTTCCTCCAGCATCTTCACAAGGTCCTTTGCTGCTGTTCTGGGATTGATTTGCACTTTTTGCACCAAAATACGTTAATCTCTGGGAGACAGAACGTGTCTCCTTCCTGAGCGGTATGAAAAATGCGTGGTCCCATGGTGTTTAAACTTGCGTTGTATTGTTTGTACAGCTGAACGTCGTACCTTCAGGTGTTTGTAAATTGCTCCCAAGGATGAATCAGACTTGTGGAGGTCTACAATTTGTTTTCTGAGGTCTTGGCTGATTTCTTTTGATTTTACAATGATGTCAAGCAAAGAGGCACTGATCTTGAAGGTAGGCCTTGAAATACATCCACAGGTACACCTCCAATTGACTCAAATTATGTCAATTAGCCTATCAGAAACTTCTAAAGCCATGACATAATTTTTTGGGAATTTTCCAAGTTGTTTAAAGGCACAGTCAACGTAGTGTATGTAAACGTCTAACCCACTGGAATTGTGATACAGTGAAAAAATCTGCCTATAAACAATTGTTAGAAAAATTACTTGTGTGCCATGCACAAAGTAGATGTACTAACCGACTTGCCAAAACTATAGTTTGTTATCAAGAAATTTGTGGAGTGGTTGAAAAACTAGTTTTAATGACTCCAACATAAGTGTATGTTAACTTCAGACCTGTGAGAGGAAAAGTGTATGTGTGTGAGAGAGAGAGAGCTGAGAGGCTGGACATTTGCATGAATCTGTGTATGTGAGAGAGAACAAGAGAGATGAGAGCCTGTGTATGTTATCATGTCTGTGTATGATTGATACTGTACCTCGTGTGTGTGTGTGTGTGTGTTTCTCTGTCTCTTGATAACAGGCAAGGGTGATTATGTATGCATGTGTCCTCCCAGTGGACACTACTGATCCCTCTGCCCCATCATTTGCACTAAATAGACCCCACAAAGCAATGAAATGACCTCCTCTGGGAAAAGGAGGGGACAGATGCCATGCCGACGGTCACTGCAATAAAAGTCTGCTCTCGTGTGTGTATGTGTGTGGCCAGAAGTAAGGGTGAGTGTATGTGTGATATATTGTTGTACTTTTAGTTATTACTGGAGTTATCTTCTTATCCACACATGATGGTTGGTCACAGCTAGGCAGGTTTGTTCGATTAGGCATAGACCATGCATGGCAACAGGTAAGATTTCTGAACTGATGGTTTAATCTCTGATTACAGTTGTAGGTGCACTCTAGCTCAAACGGAATTGGAATATCTCGACCGCCCTGACAAGTCAATTTGAGTGTACACCATACAAAACTGTAACAAACCGGATATTACTTATTTATTTACTCTTGGCTAACAGGAATCAGTTACCAGTGTTGTGTCTTTGGCATCATTAAATTGAAGACTGTTATTTTATCAAATCAGTTCTCTAATTACTATTACATTATTAAACTAATCATGTAAATGTAATTAACTAGGAAGTCGGGGCACCAAGGAAAATCTTCAGATTAAAGTTATAGTTTTCCTAATATAACTTTTCTGATATTTTAATATCTGATCAATTAATCTTCTAATTAATAAATTATTCTTTACCTCACGTTAGTCTCATTCCAAACATCGTAAATTGTTGGTTATCTGCACGAACCCAGCCGTTACTATGAATCATCCATACATCAATTGTCTTAATCATTTATTTACTAACTAACTAAATATTCACAGAAGTGCATTACAAACAAACAGTAGATATGGTTACAAGGAAATTATAGGGGATGTGCCCTAGTGGGCTAAACCGATATGACGCTTGGTATGGTTAGGAATTCAAAAACCATTACAATCTTAGCTTATACTGAGGTTTTTGTGATCTCTACTCAAACCTTTGCTCCCTCAGCTGACCGAGTTATGCATGGTCTCTACTCAAACCAAGCCCTGTCGGTAATCGAGGTACTCATGGTCTGAAGTGGGCTTCTCAAGGCGGGGTTTTTATTCGGAACAACAAAAAAGGCTGTCCCATGACTCCAGATCAATGTCTGTGCTCATGGGGCGGGCCAATGACTTAGTTAAACTCCAAAGGGAATTGGATTCTTTCATTAACCTCTCTAGGGTAGGGGGCAGCATTCGGAATTTTGGATGAAAAGCATGCCCAAATTCAACGGCCTGCTACTCCGGCCCAGAAGATATGATATGCATATATTTGGATGGAAAACACTCTAAAGTTTCCAAACTGTTAAAATAGCGTCTGTGAGTATAACAGAACTGATTTGGCATGTGAAAACCTGAGAAAAACCATTCAGGAAGTAGTTTTCTTTTTGGTTTTGTAGTTTTCTATTCAATGCCATTACAGTATCCATTGACTTAGGACTCCATTTGCAGTTCATATGCCTTCCACTAGATGTCAACAGTATTTAGAAATTGTTTCAGGCTTGTATGCTTATAATAGAGGGAGTCAGACCAGTCTGAATGAATGGACCCTGACGTGTCACAGAGCTTTTTCATTCGCAATCCCGAGAGAGTGCATTTCTTATTTACCTTTTATATTGACGACGTTATTGTCCGGTTGAAATATTCTAGATCATTTAGGCTAAAAACAACCTGACGATTGAATATAAACATTGTTTGACATGTTTCTATGAACTTTACGGATACAATTTGGATTTTTGTGTCTGCCTGTTTTGACTGCGTTTGAGCCTGTGGATTACTGAAGAAAACGCGGGAACAAAACAGAGGTTTTTGGATATAAAGAGACTTTATCGGACAAAAGGAACATTTATTGAGTAAATTAATTTCTTCTGAGTGCCACCATATGAAGATCATCAAAGGTAAGGTATTAATTTTTATCTCTATTTCTGAGTTTTGTTACGCTTTTGCTTGGCTGGTTACTGTTTGTAATAATTTGTCAACTGGGCTATGTTCTCAAATAATCGTAAGGTATGCTTTCGCCGTAAAGCATTTAAAAAATCTGACACCGTGGTTGGATTCACAAGAAGTTAATCTTTAAACCTATGTAAAATATGTTTTGTTTTCTGAATTTTTAGCGCTCTGTAATCTCAAAGGATGTTGGCCAGATGGGACGTTAGCGTCCCACATACCCTAGCGAGGTTAAACAGTTTAAAATCACATTACATAATTTCACAAATAGTTTAATCTTTACTCATTCATTTTATACAATATTTAGATGCAAATCTCATAACGGAGACTCTTGTATAAACAGAGTTATGCTAATGTGGCTGTATTGTCTCTCAATGAGGTCACAAACATTAAACAAAATGGACCGGTCATAGCCGGATTCTCCACCGACCGTTTACGCATTCTCCAAAACATGGACATTGGTCAGTCCTGAAGTTCTGTGATGTAGAAGTTCCTTTGTTCTACTGTGAACCCTCTCTCTATACTGCATGAGGGAGAGTGTCTCCTCCGGGAATTTACGACCTGAGATAACCGAACCTGGGTGTAAGAGGGAGAGCACTCGCTATACCCAAAGAAGGCCACGTCATGACACCAGTAACCCAAACTAACCCTCATTACAATATGTAAATATCCATCTTGAATAAGTATCTATAGTAAGGGGTCACCATTTATTTGTTTAATATAGAGTACCAGTCAAAAGTTTGGACACACCTAATCATTCAAGGGTTATTCTTAATTTGTACTATTTTCTACATTGTAGAATAATAGAGAAGACATGAAAACTATGAAAAAAACACATATGGAATTATGTAATAACCAAAACAAAAGTTTAACAAATCAAAATATATTTTAGATTCTAGCCACCCTTCCGGGCGCCAGAAATGTGGATGTCAATTAAATCTAGAATATATTTTGATTTGTTTAACACTTTTTTGGTTACTACATGATTCAGTATGTGTTATTTCATAGTGTTGATGTCTTCACTATGGTTCTACAATAAATGAAATAGTATAAATATAGATAACCCTTGAATGAGTAAGTTGTTGTTTTGATTATTGGTTTTCATCCCAGCCACTAGGGAGAGCTGTTGGGGAGTGGCGAATGAGTCACCCTACATGACTTGATTTGCAGACATCAGAGCAAATGTGATAGCCATCTTCTAATGTTTTGTTGCTCTGAAAATCGTATTTCCTTCTGACTTACTTACTTAAAATGAGAGGATTCCAGTTGTTTCAATCGCAAATAAGACACTCTTAATTGGTATCTGGGGCATGCCTCGATGGCGACACTAAATGACTATTTAACCAGCCATTGTAATACGGTCGTCTGGAGATGTTCCGAGATAGGCAGGTGCTGTTTGAATACCCGAGTTTCCTTGCATCTCCATTTCGAGTTTCCTTGGTGATGACTGGGGATTGGGGGAATGGGGAATTGGCTCGATCCTTTCAGGAGGCCACAGTATTAAAATACTTTCTTGGTCCTATCACCTGATGAATCAAGCCACCGTTCCCAGTTCTCAGGTCCCTATCTGTCTCTGATATGCTGCATAAAGAGGGGAATAAGGATGTGTAACACCTCAAGCTGGAAGCCGGTGATAACAGAAAGAAATGCCATGTGTCGAAACGACTGAGCGCGTGTCATTTGTTGTGCATAATGATGTAAGCCCCCAGTGTCTGGGTTTTCTTTGTCGATATGCCATGCAGTAATCCAAAAGGATTCTGGGAACCAGCAGATGCCTGTTGAAGACGGATTAAGACCTGTCATTATCGATGATCGTCTGCCGAAACGGATTGGCTTTCGAAGAACCCATTTCACCCAATAATTCCAGCCAATTCCTCACCCTTTGAGAAAACTCATTGCTTTTGCAGTGTGATTATATTGGTCACATGCATGTTGTTATACCTTAAGTAGCTTTTATCTCTATGAAGGAGAGAAAAGATAGCACAATTTGTAATCACTTTATCTATCATATGTAGCAGCAGTGCTCAATTGCCTATGTTTAAGTCAATATGCATGAAGATGCATATTTCTTTGCATGGTGTAATGTGATAGCAGACCCAATTCACTCCCTGCCCCTCGCCCTGGCCCTTCAATGTTTGCAGATCAATCAACTACCTATTGCCAAGGAGGAGGGGTAGGGGGTGAATTGGGACTGGCTGAAGGAGGTTAAAGAATAAAGCTTTCACTCTAATTATATTTCATCACCTCAGACTTAACTCTTTTTTTACTATGTTTGATGAGGCGTGGCGGCGACTGGTCTGTGGCTGCCAACTATGAAGGGGGACAGAACTGTGACTAGGATTTTATCCGTCTGAAACCCTGCCACCAAGATGCCATCTCCAGGCACTCAGGGAAAGTTGCTTTTGCTCTTCCCCTCGTACGGTACTACTTCTCTGGGGGAACACACACACACCGCTGATAGAGTTGAAGTGTGGGTTTACAAGAGGTACCATGATTCCTCTTGGCACCATACTGGGGAGGAATATTCAAGGGGGAGAAATGTTCAAGTTTGGAACATTAGTTGAAAGAAATTGTAGTTACTACATCACACACTACTTGGCTTTCCCACAAAAAAATTACTATGCAAATCCCAATGGCATAGAGTTATTTTGAGCATACATTTAATCCAAAACAATTCACACCCATAAAGTAGTCTAGCCCCCTAGAGTCAATCTCATTAGCATAAGAAATGGATCCCCATCAAAAATCTGTCTAAGATAGAGATATCAGTTTTTTGCATGGGCTGAGTCTCAATCCTCAGTATCTGCCAATGGTGGCCTTCTGCAGCTTCGGTGGAAGGTAGCCGAGCTACAGTGGTGTTTGTCGGTGGTTTGTCAAATATAAATAGGTCTTCTCACGCGAAAAATTCCGAACAGTTTGGGCAACACACTAATATGACCCCTCTATGGAAAGGTGAGACTGTCACGAACATGTACATGTCTCAAGACTCGTCTGAAGGCGGTAACAGTTAAAACAGATAATGTAAGTATACACTGAGTGTGCAAAACATTAGGAACAACTGCTCTTTCCATGACATTGACTGACCAGGTGAAAGCTATGATCCCTTATTGGTGCCACTTGTTAAATCCACTTCAATCAGTGAAGATAAAGAGGAGACTGGTTAAAGAAGGATTTTTAAGCCTTGAGACAATTGAGACATTGAACGGCACGCATACACAATCCGACAGTGAACGGGCAAGACAAAAATATTAAATTGTCTTTGAACATTGCTGGATTTTTCACACTCAACAGTTTTCCATGTGTATGGTCCATCACCCATAGGACATCCAACCACCTTGACACAACTGTGGGAAGCATTGGAGTCAACATGGGCCAGAATCCCTGTGGAACACTTTCGACACCTTGTAGAGTCCATTTCCGATGAATTGAGGACAAAATGGGGTGCAACTCAATATTAGGAAGGAGTTCCTAATGTTTTGTACACTCAGTGTATGGAAGTAGTTTAGTGCCCCAAATGTTCTGTTAATATGAGTAAAAAAAGTTTTTTTCCTTATCTTTCTTTTACACTACATGACCAAAAGTATATGGACACCTGCATGTCGAACATCTCATTCTAAAATCATGGGCATTAATATGGAGATGGTCCCCCTTTGCTGCTATAACCGCCTCCACTCTTCAGGGAAGGCTTTCCACAAGATGTTGGAACATTGCTGCGGGGACTTGCTTCCATTCAGCCAGAAGAGCATCAGTGAGGTTGGGCACTGATGTTGGGCGATTAGGCCTGGCTCGCAGTCTGCGTTCTAATTCATCCCAAAGGTGTTCGATGGGGTTGAGGTCAGGGTTCTGTGCAGGCCAGTCAAGTTCTTCCGCACCGATCTCGACAAACCATTTCTGTATGGACCTCGCTCTGTGCACAGGGGCATTGTCATGCTGAAGCAGGAAAGGGCCATCCCAAACGTTTGCCACAAAGTTGTAACCACAGAATCGTCTAGAATGTCATTATCCTTAGTATGACCATCTTAAAACAATTCCATATGTTAGCTTAGTAGAACCCCCCCCCCAGCTTAGACTCTTAAGGACTGGACCTACCTTACTTGAGTAGGTACTCAGGCAAACAGTAATGCCAGCTAAAAACAGCCCGCTGTGATAAAAGTTCGACACATACACCTTAGGGGAATATCTGGGGGAAAACAAGCAACATCATTCTGACTTATCTCCACCATAGAAGCATGTGCAAACACCATCACAGCAACCACCATTTTTTTGTTCCACGGAGGAGGTGGGGATTTAATTGAATGTGTTGCAAGTAATGTGCGCTTGCCTGTGTTTCCATACTACCCAATATCAAGCTGCCACAGAGTCTGGCAGCGCGGTCTGCTTATAACTGTCTGGGATCTCTGCCATAGGGGCCAGTCCTCATTAAATAACTGGCTGGCTATATGAACTGTAACAAGACTGCTAATCCACTCCAAATCGGTTTCGGCCCCCTGGTGCTAACATGCAGATTCTGATGCTGCGCCTAATGTAATTTCCCGTCCAGCAGTGATGAGCTGAGCAGACAATGAGAGCTATCTCTCTTTGTCTTTTTGACAGGCCATGGCACTGTTCCCCGCGAGCAGTCATGCTGATTTTGACTTTCTATTACAGTGTATTACAGTTAAGAAAATTTCAGCCTTCATGCCTTCTTTCTCAGAGCGAAGTATCTCACGACTGTACTTTCTTGTGTTTCAAAGAACTTCTAAGGCCTTTATTTGATTGGACAATCGAATTATACATTTGATTTAACTAGGAAAGTCAGTTAAGAACAAATTCTTATTTACAATGACGGCCTACACAGGCCCAACCCGGACGATGCTGGGCCAATTGTGCGCCGCCCTATGGAACTCCCAATCACAGCCAGTTGTGACACAGCCTGGATTTGAACGAGGGTGTCTGTAGTGACACTGCAAGCACTGAGATGCAGTGCCAGACCTAAAAACAGACCAACCATGTGTTTTATTTTACCCGGTAAGTTGATTGAGAACACATTCTCATTTACAGCAACAACCTGGGGACTAGTTACAGGGGATAAATGAGACAATAGTAAGCTGGGGATGAGCTGCAACCACCCCATTGATGGTATGAAGGCCAGATCGAGAATTTAGCCAGGGCACCAGGGTTAACAACCCTACTCTTATAATAAGTGCCATGGGATCTTTAGTGAACACAGAGAGTCAGGACACCTGTTTAACATCCCATCCAAAAGACAGCGCCATACACAGTACAATATCCCCAATCACTGCCGTGGGGAATTAGGATATTTTTGGGGGACCGCTGCAGCTGTACATAGTCTATCGGTAAATAGCCCACCCAATTTTACCTACCTCATCCCCATACTGTTTTTATTTATTTACTTTTCTGCTCTTTTGCACACCAATATCTCTACCTGTACATGACCATCTGATCATTTATCACTTCAGTGTTAATCTGCAAAATTGTAGTTATTCGCCTACCTCCTCATGCCTTTTGCACACAATGTATATAGACTCTCTTTTTTTCTACTGTGTTATTGACTTGTTATTTGTTTACTCCGTGTGTAACTCTGTGTTGTCTGTTCACACTGCTATGCTTTATCTTGGCCAGGTCGCAGTTGCAAATGAGAACTTGTTCTCAACTAGCCTACCTGGTTAAATAAAGGTGAAATAAAAAATATAATAAAAAAAGGGTGCCTCCTACTAGCCATCCAACACCACTTCCAGCAGCATCTGGTCTCCCATCCAGGCATCAACCGTGCTTATTTTCAGAAGCAAGCCAGCATGCTGCTGTGTAGATTCACAGACAAGTAATCAGCAACATAAATGTAATCAGGTAATGGTCAAAGACAATCAGAGATGAGTAATTGTAATTTACAATCTCATTCAACCTACAGTATTGGGATTGTTATGTCACACTCTTTCCCCACACTCATAGGAGATAATCTCACACCGCTATCTACTATTTCCGACAATGACCACATGTACTCACACTAAATCAATTATCAGTTTAGAGTGAACTAAATTCTTTCATTATGTAATTGCCCAACCACACATTTTTTTTTTTACATCACCCTCAGATTTGACCAGATTGCTCGCACTACAGCCAAGACGCAACCAAACCTCAGATATCTGAATAAAGCAGTTTTTCGGTCTCCTCAGTTGTTCTGTTGGCTCGAATCTGGCACACTGCCCTTTGACTCAACCTTCCCCTATCCTCTCTGTCGTTCCAAAACTTGACTATCTCTTCAAAAAAGCTAAACAATTATGAAAGGAGTGGGACTTCTCCACTCCTTAATAAATACTTTAAGCAGTTCAACTCTGAGCAGTTGGTTATGGCCCTGTACAGTTTGGGGGGTACCTGTCTGTTTCTTATTAAAAAATAACTCCATAACTTGAAAGCCCTGATTGCTAAGGGAATGGGTGTGTACAAGAAGTGGATGAGGGGTGGCAGAAAATGATTTGGAATGATTGCTTTTGACAAGGCACTAGTAATCGCCCCCTACTCAAGAAATGTAGCCCTCCCACTGTCCCATTGTCCAGTCACAAACACGTCACAATAAGTTGAGAAATTACCAACAGCAGATTGCTACTGTATGATTACCACAATGGACTGGTGGACTGTGATTAGTTGACCCCCAACCAATCAGCTTTAACCTTTCAAGTAGGGTATTGTTGTTTTTCAACTGACTATCCACTAAACCTAACCCTAATCTTAGCAAACATTTGCTTATCAACAATTAGTTTGTTGATAGTATGACTATCTGTTGATCATCTATATGGGACTATAGAAATAAAGTGTGACAACAGATACTCTGTAGGGTCAAGTATAGAGTATATTTGAAAATTGAGATTTTTTTTCTGAAGGTTTGATAACTTTACTCAATTATCAGACCCCCAATCTCTTCTCTATAGATGACACATGTCATGTGATTTATCATCTATAAATCACATTACGAGAGGTCAACTGATACATTTCTTTGTTAGACTTGTGAAGAACTTCAAAGGCAGAGTAAAAACAAGATGGTTTTGCTCAGAGGTGGGCCCCTCTCCACACATAATCCTACCCTAAGTCCAATTTGATTGATCATTGAGGTAATTTTTTTCTGATGAAGTACCATTTCAAACTGCTGAGAGTGGAAATGTCATCCAAAAATATCATTCATTGTCTGATGGAGATTCTTGTATTTTGAACTGACATCATCTCAAACAGGGTGTACTTTCTCTCTCTATTCTTGGCCTCTTTTGAAATAGTATTTTTACCAATGCAATAAGCAGTCTATGCTGGGTAACAAATAATGATATATATATATATATATATATATATATATATATATATATATATATACACACACATCACAAAACATCTTGCTACATCATGCCCCCTACTGAACACGACCCAGGTATGCGACAGAAGAACATCTCTTACATCAGACGATCCTTTGTATTGAATCTTCCGTTCCGTACCGAGGCCATATTTAGCGTTCTAGTCGAGGGGAAAATATGCAGTGTTAAATTGTCTTTTGTCTGAGCATCGATGCCGGGTTACAGTTCCTACCATCAGCACTGTTTGCTCAATATTTCTCTTTGTTTAAGATGGCTCCGTTCTCTTGTCAAATCTGTCTACCCTGGAGACGGGAGGGCCTAATAAAGAGCTGCAGATTCTCTTTCATTGCCTTGAAAAGGAAGCAAGGCCGAACATCTCGCTTTGTTAAAGCCTCAGCGTAATTATACAAATTATACAATTATACATATTTTTCATCAAAAACATTTTGTTGTGACGGTCATAAATGAAAAAGTTGCATTTCATAAGAATTCAATACAAGAACTGCTTGAATTATCTTAACAGCGCCCTAGCAGCACTGTTAAGGGCTGTGGAATCACTGTGATTTTGAAAATGCACTCTAGTTAAAAGTGTTGTTTAAACCAAGGAATGGAGGACACCGAACTGCTGGGATTGAAATGTTCCTGCTCAGTTCCATCATATGGAGGATTTCAGATGAATTTCATTCACCAATTGAAAATGAAACAGGTCATCATCTTAATTTCTGGCATAGGAAAATCACCAAAAACCCTGAAATGTCCACTATAACATTTTCCGCCAAGATAGAATTGCCAAAGGGGGCGGTGTTGCAATCTACTGCAGAGACAGCCCGCAGAGTTCTGTCTTACTATCCAGGTCAGCACCAAAACAATTCAAGCTTCTACTTTAAAAAATTAACCTTTCCAGAAACAAGTCTCTCGTTGCCGCTTGCTATTATAGACCACCATCTGCCCCCAGCTGTGCCCTGGACACCATATGTGAATTGATTGCCCCCCATCTATCTTCTGAGCTCGTGCTGCTAGGTGACCTAAACTGGGACATGCTTAACACCCCGGCCATCCTACAATCTAAACTTGATGCCATCAAGCTCACACAAATGATCAATGAACCTATCAGTTACAACCCCAAATCCGTAAACACGGGCACCCTCATAGATATTGTCCTAACTAACTCACCCTCCAAATACACCTCTGCTGTTTTCAACCAAGATCTCAGCAATCACTGCCTTATTGCCTGCATCCGTAATGGGTCTGCGGTCAAATGACCACCCCTCATCACTGTCAAACGCTCCCTAAAACACTTCAGCGAACAGGCCTTTCTAATCGACCTGGCCGGGGTATCCTGGAATGATATTGACCTCATCCCGTCAGTAGAGGATGCCTGGTTATTCTTTAAAAGTGCCTTCCTCACCATCTTAAATAAGCATGCTCCGTTCAAAAAATGTAGAACCAGGAATAGATATAGACCTTGGTTCACTCCAGACCTGTCTGCCCTTGACCAGCACAAACACATCCTGTGGCGTTCTGCAGTAGCATCGAATAGCCCTCGTGATATGCAACTTTTCAGGGAAGTTAGGAACCAATTTACACAGGCAGTTAGGAAAGCTAAGGCTACCTTTTTCAAACAGAAATTTGCATCCTGTAGTACAAACTCGAAAAAGTTCTGTGACACTGTAAAGTCCATGAAGAATAAGAGCACCTCCTCCCAGCTGCCCACTGCACTGAGAATAGGAAACACTGTCACTACTGATAAATCCACGATAATTGAGAATTTAAATAAGCATTTCTTTACGTCTGGCCATGCTTTCCACCTGGCTATCCCTACCCCGGTCAACTACCCGGCGTCCTCCACAGCAACTCGCCCAAGCCCCCACCATTTCTCCTACACCCAAATCCAGATAGCTGATGTTCTGAAAGAGCTGCAAAATCTGGACCCCTACAAATCAGCCGGGCTAGACAATCTGGACCCTCTTTTCTAAAATGATCTGCCAAAATTGTTGCAACCTCTATTACTAGCCTGTTCAACCTCTCTTTCGTATCGTCTGAGATTCCCAAAGATTGGAAAGCTGCCACGGTCATCCCCCTCTTCAAAGGGGGAGACACTCTAGACCCAAACTGCTACAGACCTCTATCTATCCTACCCTGCCCTGTCTTCGAAAGCCTAGTTAACAAACAGATTACCGACCATTTCGAATACCATCATACCTTCGCCGCTATGTAATCTGGTTTCAGAGCAGGTCATGGGTGCACCTCAGCCACGCTCAAGGTCCTAAATGATATTGTAACTGCCATCGATAATCGATTACTGTGAAGCCGGATTCATCGACCTTTCCAAGGCTTTTGACTCTGTCAATCACCACATTCTTATCGGCTGACTAAACAGCCTTGGTTTCTCAAATGACTGCCTCGCCTGGTTCACCAACTACTTCTCTGATGGAGTTCAGTGTGTCAAATCGGAGGGCATGTTGTCCGGACCTCTGGCAGTCTCTATGGGGGTGCCACAGGGTTCAATTCTCGGGCCAACTCTCTTCTCTGTTTACATCAATGATGTCGCTCTTGCTGCTGGTGAGTCTCTGATCCACCTCTACACAGACGACACCATTCTGTTTACTTCTGGCCCTTCTTTGGACACTGTGTTAACTAACCTCCAGACGAGCTTCAATGCCATACAACTCTCCTTCCTTGGCCTCCAACTGCTCTTAAATGCAAATAAAACTGAATGCATGCTCTACAACCAATTGCTGCCCACACCTGCCCACCCGCCCAGCATCACTACTCTGGACGCTTCTGACTTAGAATATGTGAACTACAAATACCTAGTTGTCTGGTTAGACTGTAAACTCTCCTTCCAGCCTCACATTAAGCATCTCCAAACCAAAATTAAATCTAGAATTGGCTTCCTATTTCGCAACAAAGCATCTTTCACTCACGCTCTCGTTGGCTGGCCCTCGCTTCATACTTGTTGCCAAACCCACTGGCTTCAGGTCATCTACAAGTCTCTGATAGGTAAGGCTCCGCCTTATCTCAGCTCACTGGTCACCATAGCAGCACCCACCCGTAGCACGCGCTCCAACAGGTATATCTCTCTAGTCACCCCCAAAGCCAATTCCCCCTTTGGCCGCCTTTCCTTCCAGTTCTCTGATGCCAATGACTGGAATTAATTGCAAAAATCACTGAAGCTGGAGACTCTTACCTCCCTCACTAGCTTTAAGCACCAGCTTTCTGAACAGCTCACTGATCATTGCACCTGTAAATAGCCCAACTACCTCATCCCCATACTGTATTTATTTATCTTTCTCTTTTGCACCCCTGTATTACTACTTGCACATTCATCTTCTGCACATCAATCACTCTAGTGTCTAATTGGTATATTGTAATTACTTCACCACCATGGCCTATTTATTGCCTTTACCTCCCTTTTCTTACCTCATTTGCACACACTGTATATAGATTTTCTTCAACTGTATTATTGACTGTATGTTTTGTTTATTCCATGTGTAACTTTGTGTCGTTGTATGTGTCGAACTGCTTTGCTTTATTCTTGGCCAGGTCGCAGTTGTAAATGAGAACTTGTTCTCAACTTGCCTACCTGGCTAAATAAGGGTGAAATAATGTTATTTTTTTAAAATTTAAATTCTCCCAGCTATCATTAATATAGAAGCCGGGATATCATGCAGTCTCCGCCATCCACCAATTGTTGTTTTTAAATCCACTATATCATTACAGCCTTGTGTCCTTAAAGCATGCACATTTGATGATTATTATGAATATATCATTACTTTTTATGCTAATTTTAAAAGCCAGAGATCCACTGATGCTGCATAAACAATGACCAGCTTTGCATGGAAGTTCCTATATCCTTTTTCACGGGCTTCAAAATCACTCCAGCTAGCACACTGGGTACAGTGTCAAAACATATCTTGATAATGGCTGCACACCTATTCATATCATTCATTAACCAGTGGAAACAGCTTGTGATCAACAGGGAAACACCTAACAAACCTGAACAAAAACAAGCTAACAGGTGTGCATATGTAGTAGCGGCTAAAGTATTGAGATACAAGAATGCAAAAGTGGAAACACTAGTGATGGGCATTCAAAGTATTTTTGGTGAGCTGGATCATTTGGCTCCGTTCAGCTAATAGAGACATTCATTTTGCTACCAAATGGCTCTTTGTTCAGTAGTCAGAAATCTCTAATGTAAAACCTAAAACGTTGCCTGCCATGACATCAGATTGTGACATGTGAGATCAAATGAATTTATACCTGACCAAATTATTAGATGGAATGCAAATGTTTTTAGATTTTTGGCTGCACTTTACAATAACAACGTAATAAAGCATTTATAATTGATTAGTAAATAGTTTATTCATAAGATGTTTAATATAGGTCCTTATAAACCATTTACTAATCATTAGTTAAGTATTTGTGTGTGGCTTCATCTTCCTTTTGAGAGGGTGGAGACCAACCAGAACTCTCAATTTCTAACATGTATGAACCTAGAATTTAATCAAGCAGCTGACCAAATTATGATTTTAGTTTTGGGTTATTGGAGATTAGACTGCTCTAAGGAGTGACTGCAATCCACACTTTGGTTTTAGTAGAAAAGTCACTGCCAAGAAACGCTTATGTTAGTATTTTCGGACTAAAAACTTTATTTACTCAGCATAGTGTGTCTGAAGATACACATCACACCTCACATCAGACTGTTTTCTAATAAAATGTTCAATATATTTTCTTAAACATCCTCTGTATTGTGTGCTTATTGTTTAAGCATTGATATGTTATAGAGGCCATTTTGAAACCTTAAGTAGCATCAGGTACTGCTGGAATGTCTACCAAGGGCATGTCCATTTTTTTGTGATAATTTACACTAGTCACTCAAAATATTTATAAAGTAAAAAAAAACAACACTTTAGATGAGGCCATACAAAAATATTTAACTAATGATTGGAAATTGTTTCATAAAGTCATGTATTAAACATCTTCTGAAGGATCTTATGAATCGTTATTAGATACTTATTAAAAAATGTCACACTAACGTTGATTAGAAATGTGTGAGTAACTAGGTCACTAACATTTACAAATGTGGGAGTAATGATTAAGAAATTATAAATAAACTAATAATCCATTATAAATGTGTTATTACGTGGAGTAAAGAAAGAATAAAGTGCTACCAGAATGTATTTTATGCACTACAAAAATCCGCTTGGACCGGAATGATGCTCTCTCCTCACTTTATATTGTCCTGCAGTGAGGAATTACCATATTCAGAGAATGTTTTTAAAATTGCAGATAAACATGGTCTTGAGCTCAAAAGCAATAGTAACAGTAAGCTATTCAGGGAGCCAAATGATCTGTCCAAAAAGACCAGTTCGTTCCCTAATGACCCATTGCTAGTGAACACAATCTAGCTCTGATACTGTGTGTGTTCGCGCTGAACTCTCATCTATTGTAGTCATGTTGGTCTGCAGTTCACATACAATGGCATGTGTGGTCTTAAGTAAGTATTAAGTAACATGTATAGGCTATTAGTTCATATATCTCTTTATGTAACAAGTTTAAAACTGACTCTAAATTGCTGAAATATATTCAGAATCATTATGAGGTTACAGTAAGACATTTTGAGGGGGGTCATACATGCTCTGAATGGAGTACAGCAGTGCTGAGATGGACATCAGCTGACAGAGGGCGAAATCAGGAGAACGGGCACTTGGAATTGAACGGCTTGAATGGAATGAAGGGAACAGCATGAAATGTATTCAAATGAATTACATTTTTCCTTTTTGAAGTAGGATCATTTTTTAAAAACATTTATGAATGCACCACTTTGCATTCAGTCTTTGCATGTTTTTTCTGTTCCATTCATTACATTCCCAGCCATTACAATGAAGCCTTCTTCCCCATTTCTTACTCCACTGATGTAGAACGTGGTTCTCTAGTGTCCCAGGCAGTGAGTAGGCAGCTGTGGTGCCGCGGCAAGAAAAAAGCTTAGGGATGAGTCAATACTCCAACATTATACTTGTTGAACGCTCACTCTCACCTCCTACAACTACTGCTGCTGCTGGTGTAGGTTAGTGCAGGCCAAGGAAGTGGTAACGAAGGAAGGGGAATGTGTATGTGAAGTATTTCGCTCTCTCACACACACAAACACACACACACACACACACACACACACACACACACACACACACACACACACACACACACACACACACACACACACACACACACACACACACACACACATACATGTACAGTATATGTATATTTTTTTAAAGTACACACCTTTGGGCAGTGTTAGTATGAAACACGCACATAAACAGACCTCTACCCCAGACGTATTAAACAGCATGCTGTTTCTCATCCGATTCCGGACAAAACACAAACACCTCAGATTATGTCAAATAGGGTTAGATAAAATTAGATAATTGACGTTAAAGATGTAGAAATGACGTAATGTTTAATTAAGCTCAACCGCTTATCTTTTCCAATGAGTAAGAAGACATGGATGTCTTATGGTATGGTGGGGTAAACTTTGGGCACCATTATCTCCTGAATGTTTTGGCATTCATGTCCAAAAAGTAACTTTCTGACCACTTCTACCATGCTCAAATATGTATGGAAAGTTTTGTTCAAATCAAAAGGAGTGAGTTCAAAAAGGGATTGAAATCAAATGGAATGACCCTATATCAAATCAAATTTTATTTGTCACATGCACCAAACACAAAATGCTTACTTACAAACCCTTAACCAGCAATGCACTTTTAAGAAAAATAAGTGTTAGGTAAAAAATACATATGTAAGAAATAAAATGAACAAATAATTAAAGAGCAGCAGTAAAAGTACAGTAGTGAGGCTATATACAGGTAGTACGAGGTACAGAGTCAATGTGCGGGGGCACAGGTAAGTCGAGGTAATTGAGGTAATATGTACATGTAGGCAGAGTTAAAGTGACTATGCATAGATTATGACCTGTTGGACCTAGACGTTGCGCTCCGGTACCGCTTGCCGTGTGGTAGCATAGAGAACAGTCTATGACTAGGGTGGCACCAGACAGTGATGCAACCCATCAGGATGCTCTTGATGGTGCAGCTGTAGAACTTTTTGAGGATCTGAGGAGCCATGCCAAATCTTTTCAGTCTCCTGGGGGGAAATAAGCTTTGTCATGACCGAGGGCGTGCTCGGTCCTCCTTTTCCTGTAGTCCACAACCATCTCCTTTGTCTTGATCACGCTGAGGGAGAGGTTGTTATCCTGGCACCACACGGCCAGGTCTCTGACCTCCTCCCTATAGGCTCATAGTCTCATTGTTGTCATTGATGTGACCTACCAGTGTTGTGTCGTCAGCAAACTTAATGATTGTTTTGGAGTCATGCCTGGCCATGCAGTCATGGGTGAACAGGGAGTACAGAGGGGACTGAGAACGCACCCCTGAGGGGCTCCCTCGTTGGGGATCAGCGTGGCAGATGTGTTGTTATCTACGCTTACCACCTGGGGTGCGGCCCGTCAGGAATCCAGGATCGAGTTGCAGAGGGAAGTGTTTTATTTCCATGGTCCTTTGCTTGGTGATGAGCTTTGAGGGCACTATGGTGTTGAACGCTGGGCTGTAGTCATTGAATAGCATTCTCACGTAGGTGTTCCTTTACTCCAGGTGGGAAAGGGCAGTGTGGAGTGCAATAGATATTGCATCATCTGTGGATCTGTTGGGGCGGTATGCAAATTTGGGTGGGTCTAGAGTTTCTGGGATAATGGTGTTGATGTGAACCATGACCAGCCTTTCAACACTTCATGGCTACAGACGTGAAGTGTGCTATGGGTCAGTAGTCACTTAGGCAGGTTACCTTAGTGTTCTTGGGCACAGGCACTGTGGTGGTCTGCTTTAAAACATGTTGGTATTACAGACTCAGTCAGGGAGAGTTTGAAAATGTCAGTGAAGACACTTGCCAGTTGGTCAGACATGCTTGGAGTACATGTACTGGTAATCCGTCTGTCCCTGCGGCCTTGTGAATGTTGACCTATTTAAAGGTTTTACTTACATCGGCTACAGAGAGCTTGATCACACAGTCATCTGGAACAGCTGATGCTCCCATGCATGTTTCAATGTTACTTGCCTCGAAGCGAGCATAGAGGTAATTTAGCTGGTCTGGTATTCTTGTGTCACTGGGCAGCTCGTGGTTGTGCTTCCCTTTGTAGTCTGTAATAGTTTGCAAGCACTGCTATATCCCAACGAGCATCGGAGCCAATGTAGTACGATTCAATCTTAGTTCTGTATTGAAGGTTTGCCTGTTTGATGGTTCGTCTAAGGGCATAGCGAGAATTCCTCTCAGCGTATGGGTTAGAGTCCCGCTCCTTGAAAGCGGCAGCTCTACCCTTTAGCTCAGTGCGGATGTTGCCTGTAATCCATTACTTCTGTTTGGTGTATGTACCTACAGTCACTGTGGGGACAACGTCATAAATGCATTTATTGATGAAGCCAGTGACTGATGTGGTGTACCCCTCAATGCCATCGGAAGAATCCCGGAACATATTCCTGTCTGTGCTAGCAAAACAGTCCTGTAGCTTAGCATCGGCTTCATCTGACATTTCTTTATTGACCGAGTCTCTGGTGCTTCCTGCTTTAGTTTTGGCTTATAAGCAGGAATCGGGAGGATAGAATTATGGTTGGATTTGTCAAATGGAGGGCGAGGGAGAGCTTATTACGTATCCAAAGTGTCTCTGTGTGTGGAGTAGGTGGTTCAGAGTTTTTTTTCCCTCTGGTTACACATTTAACATCCTGGTAGAAATGAGGGAAAATGGATTTAAGTTTCCCTGCATTAAAGTCCCCGGCACTAGGAGTGCCGCCTCTGGATTAGCGTTTTCATGTTTGCTTATGGCCTTATACAGCTCATTGAGTGCGGACTTAGTGCCAGCATCGGTTTGTGGTGGTATATAGACAGCTATGAAAAATATAGATGAAAAGTCTCTTGGTAAATATTGTGATCTACAGCTTATCATGAGATACTCTACCTCAGGTGAACAAAACCTTGAGACTTCCTTAATATTAGATTTCGTGCACCAGCTGTGTTTACAAATATACACAGACCACCACCCCTTGTCTTCCCAGAGGCAGCTATTCTATCTTACATACAGCATAAACCCCGCCAGCTGCATTTTATCAATGTCGTCGTTCAGCCACGACTCAGTGAAACATAAGATATTACAGTTTTTAATGTCCCATTGGTAGGCTATTCGTGGTTGTAGCTCACCTATTTTGTTATCTAATGTACATTGTACATTGGCTAATAGGACGGCTGGTAGAGGCAGGTTACTCGCTGTAGGATCCTTACAAGGCAACGCAACATACACTATCGGTCAAAAGTTTTGGAACACCTACTCATTCAAGGGTTTTTCTTTATTTTTACTATTAACTACATTGTAGAATAACAGTGAAAAGATCAAAACTATGAAATAACATATATGGAATCATGTAGTAACCAAAAAAGTGTTTAACAAATCAAAATATATTTTATATTTGAGATTCTTCAAATAGCCACCCTTTGCCTTGATGACAGCTTTGCACACTCCTGGCATTCTCTCAAACAGCTTCCTGAGGTAAACCCTGGAAGGCATTTCAATTAACAGGTGTGCCTTGTTAAAAGTTCATTTGTGTAATTTCTTATTGCGTTTGAGCCAATCAGTTGTGTTGTGACAAGGTAGGGGTGGTATACAAATGATAGCCCTATTTGGTAAAAGACAGAGTCCATACTTTGGCAAGAACAGCTCAAATAGGCAAAGAGAAATGACAGTCCATCATTACATTAAGAAACATTTCAAGAACTTTGAAAGTTTCTTCAAGTGTAGTTGCAATAACCATCAAGCGCTAAAATGAATCTGGCTCTCATGAGGATCAACACAGGAATGGAAGACCCAGAGTTACCTCTGCTGCAGAGGATAAGTTCATTGGAGTTACCAGCCTCAGAAATTGCAGCCCAAATAAATGCTTCACAGAGTTCAAGTAACAGACACATGTCAACATCAACTGCTCAGAGGAGAGGAGAGTGTGAATCAGGCCTTCATGGTCGAATTGTGCAACGAAACCACTACTAAAGGACACCGATAAGAAGAGGAGACTTGCTTGGGCCAATAAACACGACCAATGGACATTAGCCCTTTGGACATTGGTCCTTTGGTCCGGAGTCCAAATGGGACACTTCTGCTTCCAACCGCCGTGACTTTTGGGACACGTGTGGGTGATCGGATGATTTCCACATTTGTATTTCCCACCGTAAAGCACGGAGGAAGAGGTTTTGTGGTGTGGGTGTGCTTTGCTGGTGACTCTTGTCTGTGATTTATTTAGAATTCAAGGCACACTTAACTAACATGGCTAACACTGCATTCTGCAGCGATACGCCATCACATCTGGTTTGGACTTAGTGGAACTATCAATTGTTTTTCAACAGGACAATGACCCAACATACTACATGATTACATGATCCATATGCGTTATTTCATAGTGTTGATGTCTTCACTATTATTCTACATTGTAGGAAATAGTATTAATAATGAAAAACCCTTGAATGAGTAGGTGTTCTAAAACTTTTGACCGATAGTTTACGTCCCCAATATCTCTGTCGCTTTCTCATGCGAATGACGCGGATGTTGGCCTTGTCGGGTGTCTGAAGTAAATCCTTCCCGTCCGACTCTTTAAAGAAAAAAATCTTCATCCAGTATGAGGTGTGTAATCGCTGTCCTGATATCCAGAAGCTATTTTCAATCATAAGGCAGAAAACATTATGTACAAAATAAGTTACAAATAACTTGAAAATCACACACAATAACAAAATGGTTAAGCTCGTAAAATGGCAGCCATCTCCTCCGGCACCATTCTGTTTTCTTTTTTTTTGTATACACATAGGCTCTGTGTCACGACTTCCACCGAAGTTGGCTCCTCTCCTTGTTCGGGCGGCGTTCGGCGGTCGACGTCACCGGCTTTCTAGCCATCGTCTGTCGTGGTAATTTCCAGTATTACTAAGTGAAAGGAGAGTTTACAAACCACACACAAGTCAGAGTTATACTTTAAACTTCATATTTTAATAATATGAGCTTCACCATAGCCCTGTGACTCTCAGATCAATTCAGTGTCTAAAAATCAATTCTGAGAGTGTTAACATAATGGCAATTGAGATCTTTTATAGCAAAGATCCACCACCTAGTCGACATGACAAACCACAGGTCTTAGGAAAACTGCACAAAGGGCCTTTTACTTGAGAGAGGAGTATCCCATAGCCAGATAGCATTAGCTATAAATTATCGTTCAGTTTGCTCTCTAAGACGAGGTTCTACTTCTCGTTCTTGGTACTTCCTATTACCAAAACATTACCTCATCCAATGGCATATATCAATTGTCAATTCTAGATACTTCCATCTCACAAATACAACCCACCCCTGGACAAGCTCCCTGAGAGGAGTGAGCCTCTAGGTCATATACTATGAAAGATAAGTTTCAACACAGAGGGGACATACAATGGTTCCAGACACTGCCATACTCCTCCCCCCAATGGGAAAAGGAGGAAGTGACTGGAGTACAGACATTGTGGAGCCCTTCACATGGTTTCACAGATATATTCATTATGAAATGAAACTGGCTCTCATGAGGATCAACACAGGAATGGAAGACCCAGAGTTACCTCTGCTGCAGAGGATAAGTTCATTGGAGTTACCAGCCTCAGAAATTGCAGCCCAAATAAATGCTTCACAGAGTTCAAGTAACAGACACATGTCAACATCAACTGCTCAGAGGAGAGGAGAGTGTGAATCAGGCCTTCATGGTCGAATTGTGCAACGAAACCACTACTAAAGGACACCGATAAGAAGAGGAGACTTGCTTGGGCCAATAAACACGACCAATGGACATTAGCCCTTTGGACATTGGTCCTTTGGTCCGGAGTCCAAATGGGACACTTCTGCTTCCAACCGCCGTGACTTTTGGGACACGTGTGGGTGATCGGATGATTTCCACATTTGTATTTCCCACCGTAAAGCACGGAGGAAGAGGTTTTGTGGTGTGGGTGTGCTTTGCTGGTGACTCTTGTCTGTGATTTATTTAGAATTCAAGGCACACTTAACTAACATGGCTAACACTGCATTCTGCAGCGATACGCCATCACATCTGGTTTGGACTTAGTGGAACTATCAATTGTTTTTCAACAGGACAATGACCCAACATACTACATGATTACATGATCCATATGCGTTATTTCATAGTGTTGATGTCTTCACTATTATTCTACATTGTAGGAAATAGTATTAATAATGAAAAACCCTTGAATGAGTAGGTGTTCTAAAACTTTTGACCAATAGTTTATGTCCCCAATATCTCTGTCGCTTTCTCATGCGAATGACGCGGATGTTGGCCTTGTCGGGTGTCTGAAGTAAATCCTTCCCGTCCAACTCTTTAAAGAAAAAAATCTTCATCCAGTATGAGGTGTTTAATCGCTGTCCTGATATCCAGAAGCTATTTTCAATCATAAGGCAGAAAACATTATGTACAAAATAAGTTACAAATAACTTGAAAATCACACACAATAACAAAATGGTTAAGCTCGTAAAATGGCAGCCATCTCCTCCGGCACCATTCTGTTTTCTTTTTTTTTGTATACACATAGGCTCTGTGTCACGACTTCCACCGAAGTTGGCTCCTCTCCTTGTTCGGGCGGCGTTCGGTGGTCGACGTCACCGGCTTTCTAGCCATCGTCTGTCGTGGTAATTTCCAGTATTACTAAGTGAAAGGAGAGTTTACAAACCACACACAAGTCAGAGTTATACTTTAAACTTCATATTTTAATAATATGAGCTTCACCATAGCCCTGTGACTCTCAGATCAATTCAGTGTCTAAAAATCAATTCTGAGAGTGTTAACATAATGGCAATTGAGATCTTTTATAGCAAAGATCCACCACCTAGTCGACATGACAAACCACAGGTCTTAGGAAAACTGCACAAAGGGCCTTTTACTTGAGAGAGGAATATCCCATAGCCAGATAGCATTAGCTATAAATTATCGTTCAGTTTGCTCTAAGACGAGGTTCTACTTCTCGTTCTTGGTACTTCCTATTACCAAAACATTACCTCATCCAATGGCATATATCAATTGTCAATTCTAGATACTTCCATCTCACAAATACAACCCACCCCTGGACAAGCTCCCTGAGAGGAGTGAGCCTCTAGGTCATATACTATGAAAGATACGTTTCAACACAGAGGGGACATACAATGGTTCCAGACACTGCCATACTCCTCCCCCCAATGGGAAAAGGAGGAAGTGACTGGAGTACAGACATTGTGGAGCCCTTCACATGGTTTCACAGATATATTCATTATGAAGACAATGTTCAAACCTGACTTCTCCCTTTCTGATATTCTGCCTATTACCAGACATGTAAAAGACAAAGCCTGACCTCTTCCCTCTCTGGGACCCAAGTGACTTTTCCCTAGAGAAGAGAGAGGAAAATGCAACTGCCAACAGTATAGTCCAAAATAAGACATCCTAATGATAAGTATCTCACATAAGCATATTATGAAAGTAAATAAAACATCTTATTTATCAATGTTACCTAACTAATTCTGATTCAGCTACGACACGCCGCTCCATTTTTCATGTATCCATTTGTTTTGTCTTGTTCCCTGCACACCTGGTTTTCATTCCCCAATCAATTCATATGTATTTATTCCTCTGTTCCCCATCATGTCTTTGTGTAGGATTGTTTTGTGTTACATGTATTTTGATATTGTGGATATTGTTAACCACATTATTTTTTGTCTATGTCTTTGTGTAGGATTGTTTTGTGTTACATGTATTTTGATATTGTGGATATTGTTACGCACATTATTTTTGTCTATGTTCCGTGTTTTGGGCACATTTTTATGTTACTTTGTGCTGTCATTTTTGTTCACAAGACTCTGCTCTCCTGCACCTAACTTCGCCTCCAATACACAATCCTAACACTATGTTCCAATTTCCACACTATTATATCACTTAGGATGCATACCAAATACAATTAATTGCTTCATTAAGTTGGATGCCAGTATGGACTACGGAGCATAGCCATGTGTTCTACATGTACATGCTAGTAACATCACTATTATACTCACAAACAATGTTAGCAGCAATTTGCCACATATTCCACTGCCACAATGAACTAGAGAGAGTTAGAAAGAAAGAGAACAAAAGAGAGGTGAGGGAGTTTTCGTGTAATTGGCAGCAGTTTGAGAGGGCACATGTTGGGCTGTGGAGTTCTGGCCTCGAGAGCAAAAACTGTTCCAAGTTTTCTTAATTACCTGACTATTTTTTTCTGAGACCCACCTAATATCATACAATTCTAAATCTTAATTACAACTGATGCTAATTCAAAAGCATGGGAATTCTGTTTTTTATAATGAAGAAATCACAAGACAATCTTGATTAATCCATATTGAGTTCTATGCAGAAGTTATATCAAACTAGATGTCTCCAAATCAAGTCTTACCATGTTTATGACAAATCACATTTGCTTATCATATTAGCATCCACACACTGAGTTGATAGTAAATAAACCTCACTGTCTGATGGGTCTTATTATGGGTGAAGGTAGGAATGGTTGCAATTAGAGAGATCAAATCGATTCATCTTCTTAAAAGGCATTTAGAATGACAAGTGAGCCTCCAGGCCACCGTAGTGGCCAACTTGGATGGATGACATATTTTTTTATTTATATGAGTGTCCAATCCTTTTATTCGAAGGACGATAGCTTGTGACAGAGACCTCCCCTTGTCGTTGTTTATGCATTCACTTGCAATTAATTTCTTAATGAATAGAGACCACAAACGGAACCGTTCCTCCACTTCCTCTACAGGCATTGGTTCGCTACATTGCTGTGCATGGGATAGAACCTAAAGGATATTTTATATTGAGGAGCAATTTATAGAGCTTAGTTATTTCTTATTTTTGGCCGCTCGTCATTCCCTTCTTTCATAAGAAAAGGACACAAGCAGTTGGAATGTCTACAACAATGTCAATGAAGTCATCTGTTTTATCCCCCCCCATTTGGTGTGCATTGGCCTTCAACCGTGACATGTCGATGGTGATATTTAAACCCTAGAGGAAGGGAAAAAGGGAAAGGGAGCTGTAGAAAAAGCATGGACCTCTTTGTTGCCCTAACCTAGAAAGATGGAGAGGGTGACAGAGAGAGAGAGAGATACAAGGAGAGAGACACAGAGTCAGAGGAAGTCAGGTTCTCCCCTGTTTACCAAAGAGAGAGCAGGCCCATTTTCCGTTCTCATCAGCATCAGAGCGAGATACTGTACAGTCTGTGATAGAGCAAATACAAGTGAGAGAGACAGAGCAAGAAAACAGATACACACAGTGAATGCAAACACATGGATTTGAAATACAATTATTCACACAAGGGAGTTTTGGCCCGAGGGGCCAAATGGTGTGTGTGTGTTGCGTGTGTGTCTATGTGTGTGTTTGAGCGGCTCAATGTCTCACACTCCTCCAGCTTCCAGCTGCCCCATGGCTCATGGAAGCAGTGTTGTTATCTTTCTCTCTCTCTTTCTCTCCCCTCTCTCTCCTACCCCCCCCCCCCCCCCCCCCCTCTCTCTCTCTCTCTCTCTCTCTCTCTCTCTCTCTCTCTCTCTCTCTCTCTCTCTCTCTCTCTCTCTCTCTCTCTCTCTCTCTTGCTCTCTCTCGCTCTTCCTCTGTACCTCCTCCCTTTTCGTTATACCCTGTGCTTGCCTGCCTTGCTTCCCGGCTCAAACGCTAGGCTTAGCGTCTATTGGGCGCAGGCCACTGCTTTGAAAATGGAGTCAAAGCTTCGGTCCAAAAGCGGCTTAGCCCAAACCGCGGACACGGATGTCCTAGTGTGAGTCTCTTTGGTCATCCTCATTCCTCCCCTCCCCCTCGCCTTGTCTTGGCGGTCTGGAGGCGAAGTATGCATGCCGTGTGATTACAGCCCCGACTGAGAGCGGGCGCCACCACATGGAGCCCCATGGCTCTCTGGGGCCCCAGACAAGCTCAAAGTATCTGACTGACTTACGCCTGTTCATCATTAAGCTTTGCAGCAGTGCTTAATCTGTGTGGCTGGGTGGGGTTGATTGAAGTGTGATGAATGAATGCTGTAGTGTAATACCTTTTTCGAGTCTGTTTTCATGTTGTGTGAACATAATGCTTATGCGATTTTCGAGGCCAGATTGACATAAAGACTTTCTCTAAGTGATCTTATTGTTTTGGTGGTTGCTAATGTCTCTAACTGTAGATGCAGACGTCTTTAACCTTTTGCTGCAGTGGGCTAAATCAGGGTCACAAAACGTGATTCTTGGTAGTCTTTGAAAAAAAAGTATACACCTCACACACATGGTTGTGGGCTTAAAAAAGAATACACATGTACCATGTCAGATATAGAGTTGAAATGTATTACATTTTTTGTTTGCATCCCAATATAACACTTTATATACATCACAAAAGACTGATATATAACAAAACTGGGTAACACTTTACTTGATAACCATGTCATAACAGCTGACATAGTGTTATTATAAATATTATGGCTGGTCATGACACCTACATAACAGTGTCAAAACCCACACAACCTACCACAGTAGTTATTTTATGGCTGGTTATGACACTTATATAAGAGTGTCAAAACCCACACAACCTACCACGGTAGTTATTTTATAGCTGTTGCACTCTGGAGCACGTTCTCTGATGAATCACGCTTCAATGGGCCTAAACAGCTACCCTGGGGAATTCCTGCTTCTACCTGGATTGTGTTTGAGCGGCTTCCATTAAAGAACACCCTTTGTGTTCTGTTAGACAAGTAACTCTTTATCGCAGGGGGTGTAAAGCCATAATATGTTTTTCCAGCAGCATACTATGATCGATAATGTCAAAAGCTGCACTGAAGTCTAACAAAACAGGCCTACAGTTATTTTATCATCAATTTCTCTCAGCCAATCATCAGTAATTTGTGTAAGTGCCGTGCTTGTTGACTGTCCTTCCCTATACGCGTGCTGAAAGTCTGTTGTCAATTTGTTTACTGTGAAATAGCATTGTATCTGGTCAAACACATTTTTTTCCAGAAGTTTGCTAAGGGTTGGTAACAGACTGATTGGTTGGCTATTTGAGCCAGTAAAGGGGGCTTTACAATTCTTGGGTAGCGGAATGACTTTAGCTTCCCTCCAGGCCTGAGTGCACACACTTTCTAGTAGGCTTAAATTGAAGATGTGGCAAATAGGAGTGGCATTATTGTTTGCTATTATCCTCAGTAATTTTCCATCTTGATTGTCAGAGCCCGGTGGCTTGTGTATGTATTCCTCTCGTTACAACTTTTTTGACTAATATTATTATTATAAATGTTAGTCTACACCTGTTGTTTACAAAGCATGTGACAATAAAAAAAAGTATAACAGGTGGGTCTAATTCTGAATGCTGATTGGTTAATACCACATTCCAGCTGGTGTCTACTCCATAAATTACCACCGGCTAAATCTATGACATTAAAATGCCTATTTACTCTGTTCCATCTGACTGTGCAATTCACTGTCTCAGCCCAACCAAGAAATGTGTCAACTTGATCTCCACTATAAAAAGCATTTAGACATTATATCACATTTCTTTTAGACTAACATTTTGTTTTTAACAGCGGAGATTTTTATAAACCTTGCTGTCTGTCTCTCTGACATTTGCAACATTGTTTCTATATTAAAATTCGATCTTCAGCTGTCCCATAGTAATGAACGTGTTGGGAGTCGGGGCGAGACATACAGGTAGGCAGCGTTTCTCAGCCAGTCGAAATCATGAATCAGCTGGCATCATTTTTATGGATATACAATTGAAGTCGGAAGTTTATATACACCTCAGCCAAATACATTTAAACTCAGTTTTTCACAGTTCCTGACATTTAATCCTAGTAAAAATTCCCTGTCTTAGGTCAGTTAGGATCACCATTTTATTTTAACAATGTGAAATGTCAGAATAATAGCAGAGAGAATGATTTATTTCAGCTTGTATTTCTTTCATCACATTCCAAGTGGGCCAGAAGTTTACATACACTCAAATAGTATTTGGTAGCATTCCCTTCAAATTGTTTATCTTGGGTCAAACATTTTGGGTAGCCTTCCACAAGCTTTCCACAATAAGTTGGGTGAATTTTGGCCCATTCCTCGTGACAGAGCTGGTGTAACTGAGTCAGGTTTGTAGGCCTCCTTGTTCAGTTCTGCCCACACATTTTCTAAAGGATTGAGGTCACGGATTTGTGATGGCCACTCCAATACCTTGACTTTGTTGTCCTTAAGCCATTTTTCCACAACTTTGCAAGTATGCTTGGGGTCATTGTCCATTTGGAAGTCCCATTTGCGACCAAGGTTTAACTTCCTGACTGATGTCTTGAGATGTTGCTTCAATATATCCACATACTTTTCCTAGCTCATGATGCCATCTATTTTGTGAAGTCCACCAGTCCATCCTGCAGCAAAGCACCCCCACAACATGATGCTGCCACCCCTTGCCTGCCCCTTTTTATTAATGTATCCAAATAAATGTCACTAGAAAACAGCTATAACAATTGCTAAAGCAGCAACATTTCTGTTATTCTGGCTGCACTTTTGGACTTGACTGTAAGTTAGCCGTAGATGGCTAGCTAGCAAGCAAGGGATAAGAACGTTACCAGCTAGTATGACAATGAAACATTTAGAACGAACGACTATGTCGCGTCCATAGATACAGAACAAATAGACTGAATGACTGGGTCACGTCTCTAGCAATCGAACCGATAGAATGAACGACCAGTTGGCTTGGGTAGCAACCCTAGATTTGTGTTGGGACTATATCTTGTAGAAGGATTAAATGGTATGAACAAATTAATCAAAATAACATTTTTAATGAAAATATGGAAATCATTATTTGAATACGTTGGTAACCCATTGTATAAAAGTGATAATGCCCTCGAAGCTGGTGTTTGGAGGATATATTAGCCTATGCCAATATCCTCCAAACACCAGCTTCAGGCTGCAGGTACGGGTGTCCTTGGAGGTGTGTCCAACCCATAGGTTCCATCTTGAATTAGGCTGCCGGCCCAATGTTTGGAAAGCCTATGATCGCGTTCCCCTTCTCAGACGTTGCGCTCATCAACCAATGGTTGCATGCCACGCCTTTATATAACATATGATGTGGTCAGCTGATACATAAAATACCTATCAAGGCTTTGTAAGATCTGGCATGCGTCAGCAACTGAGCAGAGGAGCACAACCTTTGTTTGTAATGCTCTCTCTCTCTTGCGCTCTCTCTCATTGTGCTCTATTTGTTGAGTATAGCCTTCCCATTCTCTGCCTCAGGGAAACTTACAGCTTAATCAAACTTTTTTAGACACACTTTGTGCTTCAACACCCCCTTTTCATGTCAACTTGGAGCAAAGGCAAATAGTTCCCAGCCTCAAGTGATGCCCTGGTGCACTGATATTCTGAAGCACAAACACAATGTGGTAGGGATGCTCGAGGCTTGGCTCTGTGTGGGCTAGACTATGCGGAGGGGGCCTTCAGGTGAAACTGCCCGAGGATATGCCTGTCTTGTTGTGACCTCAGAGAGATATGAGTGAAAACTGAGAGAAAACACAAGACTGAGTGCGGTACAGAGTGGCCTTGCTAGCGGGCTAACCCCCTGGCTAACAACAAAGCTCTCTGTTGGAGAGGGACAGCGTGAAGAACAACTGTCACCTCATCAAAGCCTGCAGGATTACCTGTGGGAGTGTGTCTGTGTCATTGACTTTGTATGCCTGTGAAAATGTACTTGAAGATACTGTATGCGCCATATATAGGAATTAAATTGCGTGTCATAGGAAGTGAGTGTGTGTATGCCAAAGGAAAATGTATGTGTATTTTATGAATTCAGTTGGGTGCATGCATAAGATTTGGAAGTGTGTACATAGGTTATTGTGTTTTACTTTCCAGTGTGTGTGTGTGTGTGTGTGCACAAGCATTCATGTGAGCATTTCTAGTCTTCTTTAGTCATGTCTCCGTCAAGGTCATTCTCTGTCTCTAACCTGGAATGAAACAAAGAACTGAAAATTGTCTGAACTTTTCAAACGGTCTACATATCAGAGCAGGTCATTTTAGACTCTACAACCTTGGCTGAGATTCAGAATACCAATTTATGCCATTAAATTGGCTATGTCCAACTTTAAACTACAATTGGCTGATGAAAGACCTGCTGCAATTAATATATTTTATCACCTCATAGTTTGTCAGTCCTTGTCAGTCCTTATTCAATTATTGCACCCACACTGCTCGCGCATGCCAACGAGCGTCTGCGACGCCAAGGGCTAAAATAGAACTCATTCCTATTTCTGACGCAGATCGGGCTGCGAGTCCTGCCTCTCCCATCTCCTCATTGGTTTATAGAAGCAGGTACCCATGTGCCATCTCCTCATTGGTTATACCCACGTGGGTGATTGAAAGACGAACTGTTTTGCCTGTAGTCGTGGTAATACATATAAAGTTTAGATGCGATCACCATATAAATTAAACAATGAAAAAGCCTGGAAGGAGGAGAGATGACTAGAAACGATTAGGTTGGCCGTTTTATGTGTGGATTAATTGTCGGAGTAGAGGTCCTTGTGCATTTCAGGTAAAATAACAACTCAATGTTTATATCCGAGGACGAATTAGCTCGCAAGAGCAAGCTAGCTAAATAGGACAAATTAACATTAGCTAGCAAGTGCAAGCTAACTAGCTAAATTGCCATACATGTTTAATGCTTTTCGACCTGTCCCCAAATTAATGTCATTTGTTCAGAGTTTATTTTGATATTTTAACCTGCGTGTCGTAATCGTGTTTGGTGTGGTGGGGGCAAAATAAATGTATGCACGATAGCTGACGATAGTGCAAGAGCGCAGCCGGTTTGGGTTCCGTGTTAGGGCTAGGTGCCTTTTTTCTCCATTTCCACTTGAATGACGTGCCCAAAGTAAACTGCCTGTAGCTCAGGCCCTGAAGCCAGGATATGCATATAATTGGTACCATTGGAAAGAAAACACTTTGAAGTAATGTATTGAGAATATAACACAATAGATATGGTAGGAGAAAATTAAAAGAAAACGTGTTTTGACTTGTTGAAACAAAGTTTAGGGGAAGGTTTTCGGATTCCTTTCTCTGCAAGTTGATTACTCAAATCAATGGTGCCAACTAAACTGACTTTTTGGGATCTAGATTTTTTTAACCTTTATTTTACTAGGCAAGTCAGTTAAGAATGAATTCTTATTTTCAACAACGGCCTAGGAACAGTGGGTTAACCGCATTGCTCGGGCAGAATGACAGATTTTTACCTTGTCAGCTCGGGGATTCGATCTTGCAACTTTTCAGTTACTTGTCATACACTCTAACCTGCCACCCTATCCTACAAAGAAGGATTTTATCTAACAAAATGATGTTATAGCTGGGACCCTTTGGATGACAAATCAGTGGAAGATTTTCAAAAAGTAAGTGAATATTTAATATTTATATGTGAAGTTATAAAACCTGTGCCGGTGGAAAAATATTGTAATGTGGGGCACCGTCCTCAAACATTCGCACAGCATGTTTTCGCTGTAATAGCTACTTTAAATCGGACAGTGCAGTTAGATTAACAAGAATTTAAGCTTTCAGCCGATATAAGACACTTATATATACCTATATCTTTCAAATCCATAATATTGATGGTTATTTTTTTGAATTATGCGCCCTCCAGTTTCACCGGAAGTTGTCCCGCTAGCTGGACACCGATCCAAGAAGGGCAAAATATCCTCAATATTTCCCCTTGCCTTATCTGTCTGGACGTTCAATTATGCAAGGCTGCCCGCTCGCATATGTTAATCTGATTCAAGACAATTGGTTTGGTCAAAATATTTTCTCATTATCTTTTCACATCACCCTTCTATTCATTATTGAGTCAAAATAATGCCAATGATGGTGTGGGCATTATGCCAGTTTAGGCTAAACTTTAAAAAACATACCTGTTGTTGATGTGTATCATTTTCTGACCGTATAACCACACAGAACTCTTTGAATATATATTTTTAATGGTTTTCAAGTTTTTTTTGGACAGCTTTATGATAGAGATGTAGATGAGTGGCAGAACAGGGAATTGAACTTCTGCCTCCAGAGGTATATGTTGTAGGAGTGGCAGCACGGCCACAAGACCTGTCCCTGGCACCGCACATACAGTGCCTGGCAAAAGTTTTCATCCCCCTTGGCGTTTTCCTATTTTGTGTGTGGATAGAGAAGCTGTCTTCATTAAAGTATGTGGATTTTGTTGCCTTACAACCTGTAATTTAACAAGATTTTTTATTTGGTTTTCATGTAATGGACATACACAAAATAGTCCAAATTGGTTAAGTTCAATAACTTAAAGTTAAAAAAAAAAAAAGGAAAAGTGGTGCGTACATATGTATTCACCCCCTTTGCTATGAAGCCCCTAAATAAGACCTGGTGCAACCAGTTACCTTCAGAAGTCACATAGTTAGATTGCACACAGGTGGACTTTATTTAAGTGTCACATGATCTGTCACATGATCTCAGTGTATATATATACCTGTTCTGAAAGGCTTCAGAGTCTGCAACACCACTAAGCAAGGGGCACCACCAAGCAAGCAGCACCATGAAGACCAAACAGGTCAGGGACAAAGTTGTGGAGAAGTACAGATCAGGCTTGGGTTATAAAAAAATATCAGAAACTTTGAACTTCCCATGGAGTACAATCAAATCCATTATTAAAAAATGGAAAGAATATGGCACCAAACAAACCTGCCAAAAAACCTGCTAACAAACTTGCCCACCAAAACTCACAGACCAGGCAAGGAGGGCATTAATCAGAGGGGCAACAAAGAGACCATAGATAACCCTGAAGGAGCTGCAAAGCTCCACAGCGGAGATTGTAGTATCTGTCCACAGGACCACTTTAAGCCGTACACTCCACAGAGCAGCATCATGCTGTGGGGATGTTTTTCATTGGCAGGGAATGGAAAACTGGTCAGAATTGAAGAAATTATAGATGGCGCTAAATACGGGGAAATTCTGGAGGGAAACCTGTTTGTCTTCCAGAGATTTGAGACTGGGACGGAGGTTCACCTTCCAGCAGGACAATGACCAAAAGCATACTGCTAAAGCAACACTCAAGTGGTGTAAGGGGAAACATTTAAATGTCTTGGAATGGCCTAGTCAAAGCCCAGACCTCAATCCAATTGAGAATCTGTGGTATGACTTAAAGATTGCTGTACACCAGTGGAACCCATCCAATTTGAAGGAGCTGGAGCAGTTTTGCCTTGAAGAATGGGCAAAGATCCCAGTGGCTAGATGTGCCAAGCTTATAGAGACATACCCCAAGAGACTTGCAGCTGTAATTGCTGCAAAAGGTGACTCTACAAAGTATAGACTTTGGGGGGGGGGGGGGTGAATAGTTCTGCACGCTCAAGATCAGTTTTTTTTGTCTTATTTCTTGTTTCTTTCACAAAAAGTAATGTGGTAGCCAAGTTGCGTAAATCAAATGATACAAAAAATATATTTTAATATCAGGTTGTAAGGGAACAAAATAAGAAAAATTACAAGGGGGTGAATACTTTCGCAAACCACTGTAATTCATATTATTGACCATAGTGGAATAACCTTGAGAAGGTGATGATGCCACACTGAAATGTGTGATATACTATCTACAGTAGGCCTATTCCAAATCTATTTTCCATGTATTAAATGTCAATGGTTATTGGTAAATTTGGAAAATGGAACGCTGCAAGGGCAGTCAGGAAATGTCTCCCTAAAAGTACATCTGCTACTACTAACATTGCTTGTGCTACTACAACAAAACTCCATAACAAACTATTGCCATACCAAATACTCAAAATCAAACTCTTCCTTACTTCTGCCTCAACCTACAATAATGGCTGCTATGGGTGCACAACTGCTATACTACCACTCTCCTTCATTCATACCACTCCTACTTAACATGTCCCTACAAATAAACAAATTCTATCACAACTCAGGATATTACCCAGATGCAGACACAGGAGACAGATAGTACAGCTCTCAGATGATTTATTGAAAACACGGGGCAGGCAAAAGGCAGGTCGAGAACAGGCAGGGATTCATGATCAGATCAGAGCCAGCAGGTACAGGGTGGCAAGCAGGCTCAGGGTCAAGGCAGGCAGAATAGTCAGAACCGGGAAAACTAGGAAACAGAACTTGAAAAAAAGGAAGGCAGGATAGCAGGGGGGTGGAGACAAGCACAAAGACAGGTGAAACAAATGCATGGTTTGAACCCAGGTCTTCTGCGTGCCACAAGACTGCAAGAACCTGCTGAGCTGTCTTTTAATATTACAACTATCCCTGCTGCCAGTGCCGTGTCTATGGAATGGCATCTGACATCACATGTGCCATTGCTATTTTTTTAACCTACAGATTTCACCACTCCCTCTTTGATGAACTTGCATTCCAGTAATTCTAAGGTACGACATAGCAACTGTACCCACCCAAACAGCAACCACTACGGATGTCAGTAATGTCACAAAGAAAACGTTGGCTTATTGGCACCAGGAAAACTTCCCAAAGATCAAACTCATAAATAGCGATTGCGTCCTAAATGGCACTCTATTCCATCTGTAGTGCACTACTTTTGACCAGGAACCATAGGGCTGTGGTCGATTGTAGTACAGTATTTAGGGGAAATGGTGCTATATGAGACGCAACCAATGACTCTGCTGGGATTGATGAAAAATAAGAGCTAATTAAAAGCAAACAGGAACCCACTCCCTTCGCTCCCTTCATCTATCGCTAACTCTGCATTCCCTCCCCTCCCTCTACCTTTCCTCTCTATCTGACAGTGTACAGTTTTGTTTCTGGCTTTGAATAACTAGGTTGCAAAGACGCTGACAATGTTTTTTAGTGATGTGGAATCAGGGGATTGTTGTCTTTCTGCTGACCCACACACACACACACACACACACACACACACACACACACACACACACACACACACACACACACACACACACACACACACACACACACACACACACACACACACACACACACACACCTCCATTTTTGCCTCCTGTTTCCGTGATTCGTTTTCAAAGACTAATGCTTATGTGACCATAAATATTTCTGTTCATTTTACATTTCATGGGATCGGGAGATTGACATTATCCTTGTTCTGCTTACTTTGTGAATCGCTTATGTTTTCAAAAATAAACTAGCGGGAGACACAGAAATGTGAAGCGTTGGTACACCACTTTAGGGGTTTTCAGCGGTCTAGACAACTGGAATACAAGGCAGAGGCTGAAACTACTGGCATTGACACTAAGTCATGTCCCTGCATATCAGCCTTGCAGTCACAATTGTGTTGTGACCGTTCTAGCTAGAACGCCCGGGAATTCCGTCAGAAAAGCTGTTTACTCCCTGGTGCAACATAAGTCAGAGATTGGTTTTCAAACATGGCACTACACGCACAGGTGGCTGGTGGCACTTTAATTGGGAGGACGAGCACGTAGTAATGGCTAGGACGGCATAAATGGAATGGTATCAATTCACTTCATTCCAGCCATTAGTATGAGCCGTCCCCTCAGCAGCATCCTGTGCAACAATAGTAGAGTGAGAAGACTGTAGCAGAACAGCTATTTATGCTTATACCACAGCACTGTTGAATACTTGTTTCTGACGGACATTAAAACCAGATAATGGGACGGTTGGAAAAGATATCGGGACACCTGGCAATTATGACACAAAATACATGCAGATCATACTTTACAAAGTTACAGAAAGCTAAACCAACAAGCACACAAACTGAAATTGCATACATTGCAAACGCAGGTCCAATGGAAAAAAACTTAACTATTTCGGAAGCAATTGATTTGTTTTTGCAGAGAGATATTTTTTGGGGAGTATCTGATGTACAAACATGGTGAGTGATGAACGTGAATTTCTCCAGTCCCTACTGTAGTCATGTCGCAAGTGGCGCTATGCTGTCAAATCCTTCCACATTAAATTTCTAGTTTGACCAGCTGTTTTCAGCAACTGATAATTTGGTTGTCATATTGGCAGGTTTTCTAGCAACAAACTAAACTCAGCAAAAAAAAAAAGTCCTCTCGCTGTTAACTGTGTTTTTTCCAGCAAACTTCTTAAGGCTAGGGGGCAGTATTTTGACGTCCGGATGAAAAGCGTGCCCAAAGTAAACTGCCTGTTACTCAGGCCCAGAAGCTAGGATATGCTAGCTTCAATATATATATATATCGGTAGAATTGGATAGAAAACACTAAAGTTTCTAAAACTGTTAAAATAATGTCTGTGAGTATAACGGAACTGATTTGGCAGGCGGAACCCAGAGGACAATCCATCCAGGGAAAAATAAGAATTGAGGTCATTGGATTTTCCAATTCTTTTCTATGGGAAACCCGATTTATTAGGACCCAAATTGCAGTTCCTATGGCTTCTACTAGATGCCAACAGTCTTTAGAAATTGTTCGATGTTTATCTTTTGAGAAATGAAGAAGTAGTCCTATTCTTTCCATGTGCCACTCAGAAAGGACTCTAGTCTTTTGGTGCTCGTGAACAGGTGCACGCTCCTCGTTATTTTTCTTTGGTATTGGAAACAGATTATTCCGTCTTAAATTTGATTGATTATTTACATTTTAGGGTACCTGAGGTTGGATTAGAAACGTTGCTTGAAATGTTTGGATAAAGTTTACAGGCGAGTTGGAACCGGTGTATTTCTGAATCAAAAGCACCAAATAAATTGAAATTTTTGGGACATAAAGAAGGACTTTATCGAACAAAACGACCATTCATTATGTAACTGAGCCATTTGGGATTGCAGCAAAGCACCCCCACAACATGATGCTGCCACCCCCGTGCTTCATGGTTGGGATGGTGTTCTTCGGCTAGCAAGCCTCCCCCTTTTTCCTACAAACATAACGATGGCCAAACAGTTCTATTTTTGTTTCATCAGACCAGAGGACATTTCTCCAAAAAGTACGATCTTTGTCCCCATGTGCAGTTGCAAAACGTAGTCTGGCTTTTTTATGGCGGTTTTGGAGCAGTGGCTTCTTCCTTCCTTGCCTTTCAGGTTATGTCGATATAGGACTCGTTTTACTGTGGATATAGATACTTTTGTATGTGTTTTTTCCAGCACAAGGTCCTTTGTTGCTGTTCTGGGATTGATTTGCACTTTTCTCACCAAAGTAAGTTCATCTCTAGGAAACAGAATGCATCTCCTTCCTGAGCGGTATGACGGCAGCGTGGTCCCATGGTGTTTATACTTGCATACTACTGTTTGTACAGATGAACGTGGTACCTTCAGGAATTTGGGAATTGCTCCCAAGGATGAACCAGACTTGTGGAAGTCTCCAATATTTTTTCTGAGGTCTTGGCTGATTTCTTTTGATTTTCCCATGATGTCAAGCAAAGAGGCCTTGGGTTTGAAGATAGGCCTTGAAATATGTCCACAGGTAGACCTCCAATTGAGTCAAATGATGTCAGTTAGCGCATCAGAAGCTTCTAAAGCCATGACATCATGTTCTGGAATTTTCCAAGCTGTTTAAAGGCACAGTCAACTTAGTGTATGTAAACTTCTGACCCACTGGAATTGTGATACAGTGAATGATTTTTGAAATAATCTGTCTGTAAACAATTGTTGGAAAAATGACTTCTGTCAGGCACAAAGTAGATGTCCTAACCGACTTGCCAAAACTATAGTTTGTTAATAAGAAATTTCTGGAGTGGGTTGAAAAATGAGTTTTAATGACTCCAACCTATGTGTATGTAGACTTCCGACTTCAACTGTAATGAATATGAATTCAGAGGGCAGAAATTATTAAATATTAAAGCATTAGACCTCTCACTAAAGGCATGCAAATGTTACACTTAAATCTGAACTGGTTCTATAGCAGATTAGTAAGAATGTCTCACCCCATGTTCAAGAATGGCCTTTTCCCCTTTATTCAGATTACAATTGCTCACTTTCGGTTATTTGAAAATGAAATAATCTCCAAAATATCGCTATTTTTAAAACAAGCAATAGAAAGTTGCTTGCAATTTCAGTTTTATCCACTAGAAAATAAATAACAAATAATACAACAAATAATATGGTTAAACTCAAATATACTTTTGAAAGGCATGGCTCACATCAACACCATTATCCCAGAAACTCTAGACCCACATTTTCATACCGCCCCAACAGATCCACAGATGATGCCATCTCTATGGCACTCCACACTGCCCTTTCACAACTGGACAAAAATAACACCAATGTGAGAATGCTATTCATTGACTACAGCTCAGAGTTCAACACCAGAGTCCCCTCAAAGCTCATCACTAAGCTAAAGACCCTGGGACTAAACACCTCCCTCTGCAACTGGATCCTGGACTTTCTGACGTGCCACCCCCAGGTGGTAAGGGTAGGTAACAACATATCCGCCATGCTGATCCTCAACACGGGGGCCCCTCAGGGGTGCATGCTCATTCCATTCCTGTAATCCCTGTTCAGTCATGACTGCAGGCCAGGCACGACTCTAACACCATTATGTTTGCCGATTACACAACAGTGGTAGGCTTGATCACCGACAACAACGTGACAGCTTATAGGGAGGAGGTCCGAGACCTGGCCTTGTGGTGCCAGAACAACAACCCCTCCCTCGACGTGATCAAGACAAAGAAGATGATTGTGGACTACAGGAAAAGGAGGACAGAGCACGCCCCCATTGTCATCGATGGGGCTGTAGTGGAACAGGTTGAGAGGTTCATGTTCCTTGGTGCCCAAATCACAAACAAACTAACATGGTCCAAGAACACCAAGACAATTGGTCACAACAAAACCCATTCCCCCTCAGTAGAATGAAAAGATTTGTCATGGGTCCTCAGATCCTCAAAATGTTCTACAGCTGCACCATCAAGAGCATTCTGACTGGTTGCATCACTGCCTGGTATGGCAACTGCTCGGCGTCCGACCGCAAGGCACTACAGAGGTAGTGTGTACGGCCCAGTACATCACTGGGGCAAAACTTCCTGCCATCCAGGACCTCTATTCCAGGTGGTATAGAAAAGACCCTAATAATTGTCAAAGACTCCAGCCACCCTAGTCATAGACTGTTCTCTCTGCTACCACATGGCAAGCGGAGCGTCATGTCTAGGTCCAAGAGGCTTCTAAACAGCTTCTACCCCCAAGCAATAAGACTCCTGAACATTCTCTGTTTTATTATCTATGCACAGTCACTTTAATAACTCTACCTACAGGTACATATTACCTCAATTGCCTCGACTAACCGGTGCCCCCGCACATTGACTCTGCTCTTTATTTGTTTGTTACATAAATTATTCTTAAATCTGCATTTTTGGTTAAATAGAGAATGGAGGATGCTTTCCATCATGCTTTGCCATCACGCGTAATTGCATAGCCTATAGAAATGTTGCACAACATAAGCTCATGGGGTCTCGTTAAGTGTTTGATTATATTTTTTCAAACATGTTTGCATTGATGTCAGAGTGATTAGAGGGAAAATTGAGTGCTGAGTACCAGACAGTTAGCACATTTGGTAGGCTACTAATGACCATCAGCAGCATCAGAGCTTGGAGAAGCCTAATTACTGTGACTAGTTCCATTTACCGCAGGCATTGCTACCAGATGGCTCAAACCTTACTGTCCTTACTGTACTTACTGCTGTCCCTCACCCACTCAGCAATGATGGTAGTTAACACTACAACCGCCTGGCCTTTCAGCATATAAATACCTGCGAGAGAACAATGCCGGTCGTCCTCTTTAGCATATTCATCAGATGTAAATCAACCCGCAAGATGCACAAACATGCTTGATAAATAGTGCATAAAGAAATATTAATGAAAAAAACCCAGAAAAAAACAACTATAGTTATTTGTTTAGATATACTTGACTGTTTTTTTTTATTCTACAAAGTCTTAGAAAAACATAGGCCTGTATGTAGCCTAGTTTCATTTCACTTACAATAAAATCATTACAGTGTAATCTATTTGATCAACTTTATTTGCAGATTCGATTAGTGATAGATCTATAGTCATTAATAAAGTCCAGTTACAGCTGTTTGACAAAGTAGAAATGAAAAAGATGATAATAATAATATAACCAGCTAGCTGCACAGGTGAAATCATTTGCTGTAATCCTAATCAAAAGCACCAGTGCATGAAGAAGTGTAAAGGACGAATTGCATAAAGAAATATTTGTGGAAATATATGAATGAAAACAGTAATTTGTTGATTGCATCGGACACTCTATTGTTCCCTTATACCATTGCCTTTACACATGAATCAATCGTATCTTCTCTTTATGCTTTGGCACCACAGTCAGCACACAGCTTCAGTGATTTGTGTGAGCAAGCCCCACAAACAAATCGGTTACACACAGTTTTCATGGACCTTGTTTTGTGTGCACGTGCCGACTTTGACAGTAATGTCTTATTTTTCGAGAGTGGAACTGTGGTACTTGGGGAAGAGGGAGAGCAGGACCTGTTGTCTTGGCGGCCTGCTTGGCAGCTCACGAAATTCACATTCCAGATCCAGTGGGATGCATGGCACTTAAGATGCAAACACTTTTATTTATTTTACATCTGATCACCGTGAGTTTTGCTTTACCACTCTCCATCACTGATGTGGAGTACAGCTCCACTGGTATGTTGTTTTGTGCAGAGGGGGGCAGCTTCCGCCTTTGTTTGTTCACTGTTCCAAGCAGGCTAGTCTTTGCAATAAACTTGTCTGCCAGGGAAATTGTTGTGATGAAGTTGTCCATGGTCACATTTGCCCATGTAAGACTCCACGAGTCTCAAAACCACAGTTTAGACAGTCAATCACCCACTGGCCTGGTTTCGTCTTTCCCCAGATATGGAAAGCCATTGAGTAAGTACTTGGTTTCGACATCGGCAGCTAACCAAAACTTAACAAAAGTCACATGTACCCTTATCAGTTTCTATCGCCCATTCATCTATTTAAGACATAATAGCATATTTACATTTTATGTTTATTATGTTACTAGTGTTTGCTTAGTAGCCAGAGCAATGTGCATGAGTGGTCATGTACTGAATGCATGGACAGCATGGATATTCTTGGGAAAAAAATATGCTCCTTCAGATACTATATAGAAATCAACATGTTTTACCTGCATGACTCTGAAGGAGGATTTGATCAAGCAATGCTCCTTTCCCTGCATCTGTCAATTACAAGTGGCGCCCATCTCTTCATGTACAATTTGACAACTGATAGGCCTAATATTGTCACTCATCAGATTATTGTCAATTTAACCTTTTCACGTGTGAGTTCTAAATATCTCTAACGGTCACCCAAGCATTAACTTTTTTAATGTATGTGATGTCAGAATGCACTCAATGTTCCAAAATGTGATTATTACGCAACAGGACAGTTAACACGCACTGCCCTCAAACCAAGGCACACTGCCTGCTAATTATCTATAGGCTAGGTTTCAACTTCAGTAAAAAAAAATCAAAGGAGTTTCATTTTCAAACAACAGTTTGAATTGAGGTGTGTTCTGCCTCCTTATTAATTCACATAGAAGTCACCCATTTCACTATTGCGGACAATTTATGTTTGACGCTTTACTGAGCCATACAATCTCGAGGAGAGCCCAGGCAGTTCCCCAGTGTTTCCGCAGATCAACTATGCAGACATTTGCACAGATTTGCACAAAGTCTTGCACATTTTC
Source organism: Oncorhynchus clarkii lewisi (assembly GCF_045791955.1). Classification (NCBI taxonomy): domain Eukaryota; kingdom Metazoa; phylum Chordata; class Actinopteri; order Salmoniformes; family Salmonidae; genus Oncorhynchus; species Oncorhynchus clarkii. The sequence continues at coordinate 4,207,111 of NC_092171.1, read as the reverse complement.
TGTCTGGTGCTCACATTGCCTTCATTGTGGTTTTCCTTACAAATAAGGTACTATTTTTACTGTGCGTAATAAAGAGTTATTCTGTACCTTCTGCCTCCTGCGCCTGACTCCGCACCCACTACGCCCAGTGGGTTACAGTCAAACAAAACAGGAATTTCTAAAAAAGCGTTCTAATCACATCGGTTTCAGCATATGCTGCAGGGACCACTGTAGAATGATCACACCTGTTTGTTGGTACGTGTCAAAGGGTTACTCTTGTCGATAGGCTAAATCTTATAATTTGTGAAATTAGTTTTGGTATAGTTTAGGTGTAGTTTTGATGGGCCGGCTGTGCAGGCTGACTGGCATCATTTGTTTCCTGCTCATCAACTTAGATAGAATAAAGGTATCAGGTTTCAGGTATGACCCAGATGCAGACAGTGTCAAAGAAACAAGAGTTTATTTCTAGTACGGGGGCAGGCAAACGACAAGTCAAAGGCAGGGTGTGATACAAGGATATGTTTTGCATTATTCCAAAAAGTCTACTGCACCTCATATGTTTTCATTTATCTTACAATACATTTGATTAGTAATAGAGTTACAGTAAATAAAACAGTCCTGTAACAGCTTACTTTTACAACTGTAACGGATCTCGTCCTCCTCTTCTGAGGAGGAGTAGCGAGAAGGATCGGAGGACCAATTTGCAGCGTGGTAAGTGTTCATGATGTAATATTTAATTAATCAAAACTGAACACTGAAATACAAAAAAACAATAAAGTGAACGAACGAAAACCGAAACAGTCCTGTCTGGCGACATACACAAAGACAGAAAATAAACACCCACGAAAACACAGGTGGAAAAAGGCTACCTAAGTATGATTCTCAATCAGAGACAACTAACGACACCTGCCTCTGATTGAGAACCATACTAGGCCGAACACAGAAACCAACATAGAAAAACAAACATAGACTTCCCACCCGAACTCACGCCCTGACCATACTAAAACAAAGACAAAACAAAGGAACTAAGGTCAGAACGTGACAACAACGTAAAATGAGAATGGTATCAACATTTTTTTAACTAGGCAAGTCAGTTAAGACCAAATTCTTATTTTCAATGACATGGGGAAATTAACTTGCAACCTTTGTGGTTACTAGTACAACACTCTAACCACTAGGCTACCCTGCCAACCCAATGCAAGGTGCACGGTCAGATTATTAACATGAGCGCCCACACCGATCAATAGGCATAGCACAAACTCATCATCACACTATTGTTGTTCTAAATTAAATCAACCTCTTAACCCTCATCATTCAGTTAGGCCTAATTTAAATTTGATTGTGAAGTATCGCCCATTCAATCCATTTGTCATTCATTCAGTGGGCTGGCATCATTTGCTTTGCTGGATAGAGTCAAGGATATGTTTTGCATTATTCCAAAGACCTACTGCAATATGTAGCATGTTTTCTTTCCCTTACAATACATTTGATTAGTAACATAGTTATAGTACATAAAACAGTCCCATAACAGCTTCCTTTTACAAAGTAAAACGTAAACGAGAATGGTATCAACCCTCAAGGCGTGAGGACAAATTTGCTGCTGATAAATAGGCATAATACAAACTCATCATTACGCTGTCTTTCTAAATTCAATCAACCTCTTCACCCTCCTTGTCTTTCAGTAAGGCCTCATTCAAATTAATTTGTGAAGTAAGGTGCCCATTCGTCCATTCATTCAGCGAGGAAAGAGAGACGCATTAGCGCCTGGCTGGGTACCAACGTCCTACAGCACATTGTCTTGGCGGATTAAGTTGGGAATAGGTGTGAAAAAACAGGTAGAAAGGCTCTAAATACTTTTCTGTTTGTAATTTTAAAATTCTGACAAATGAGCAGTGTAAAATACAAACATTTGGGAAAAGTCAAGGAAGGAGCAGGACATACAGTAGCTTTTTTGTTGATGACTGAATTCGATTTTTTACTAAATCAAATATCTATGGCGGTTCTAGTGTTAATGCCATTTTTAGGTTCTCTGCTGTGTGCATCTCCTCCATGTTCTCAGTAACCAGTACATGGAACTTGATGTCCCACTTCTCATCAATGTGATGGCTTGTTGCAGTATGACGTGTTCACAGACGTCCCAACATCTGTGTTGAGAGCTAACACTTTGTACTTGCAGAGCAATCATTGTACAATTTATCCATTCGGGCCGTCATAGTTTTTCTACATGACAGGTTGTAGTTTGGTTTGATATCTGCCATCAGGGCATTGAAGCCGACATCCTCTACCATATCAACTGCAATAATTTCTGTAATCAGCGCTGTGATTTTCTCACTCCGTCCCTTATCGCACTTTTATGTGAAAAGCCTGTCTAATGTCTGTTGTTGGGGGCCTGCGCTGCTGCCAGAAACGTTTTGGGTCTGACGGTGCCCCCCTTTCAGATGTTTAGGCATTATGCCTGTACTGCCACTGTAGCTCAATTCCACCTTGCAAATTTAGCATTTTTATATAACTTTTCAAAGTTTTGCCATAGACGACTTCGCTGCTGTCCCTTCCAGATCTCACTGCCTGAAATTTTTCCAACTGTTAACGACGATGACTTGGGTATCCATAGCAAATCATTTGAAAGATACATATCTCCTCCTACTAACATTACAGCATTGTTGCATTAGGCATTTGTTTCATTTACATTTGTCCCGTCATGATGGTGATCAGGACCTGTTAGTGGTGGTTTTGTGATAACTGCACTATTATTTTCATTTTGTGAAGAAAAAAACCCATCGTTTTTTAGTTAGGGGATTTTCCTGAATGTTAATAACGTTCCCAACTTTTACACATTCACAACCTAGACACTACTCACTTGCGGAATACACTGAAAATATCTGTCTAGCTAGCCAATTTTGTGGGAGCGTATCAGGCTAGTATATGCTCCTATACAGTTTAATTGGACTAAAGTAACTTTGACGTGACTGTGTTGCTTAATAATGACTTGGTTTGAAGTGAGTTTGAGAGGATTTCTCGAAAATACATAAAGGTGTGCTAATTTGGGCTACATTGACTGGTATATTGTTTTTGTTTTTTTTAGAAAATGCTAAAGTTAGCTCTTGGTGGCTGTGACAAGGTAAAAAAAAATCTAAATGTGGATTGCAGTATCCCCCTGTCCAGACTTTGACTGTGTTCGGGTAGGGAAACAAATCAGTCATTTTGTAAATTATGTGAACTAACCCATTAATGCTTAGACCTTCACTCTAGCTATTTTGCCCCTTGGGGCCACTTGGGGCCACTGTACATATAGTAATGACTATATGACTGCTGACCGCTTGCAAGAAGAGGGAGGAGAGCTGTCTGTGCGTACAGTCGCCTTTGGTAACAAAAGAAGGACCAAAGTGGAGTCAGGCCTTTTTCTTCAGAAACAATTGCATAGTAAGAAGCTGTGTTTGTGTGATTCACGGTGTTGATCCATCCTCACTTTTCTCCTATAACCGCCATTAAACTGTGTAACTGTTTTAAAGTCACCATTGGGCTCCTGGTAATATCCCTTTGGTTTCCTTCCTTTCCAGCAACTGAGTTAGGAAGGACGCCTGTATCTTGGTAGTGACTGGGTGTACACCATTCAGTGTAATTAAGACTAGTTTCAGGAAACTAGGCATATGTCGTGCGCCACTACTTCACAGGAGCACCGTTTGAACGTAAGCAAACATTTTTTTTATCAAAATGCCCATTTTTGCAGAAATACCTTCTGGAACATGTGCACTTTCATGTGACTTAATAACAAATGTGTATGCCATCTGTAAATACAAATCAAATAAAATTACGAGTTGGTTTAGCCACAGAAAAAGTCAGCTGGCTCACCTGCTAACATTGCACATTGCACATTGATCTGTGCAGTAATATTATTTGTATCTCAGAGCCATTTGCTTTGCAAGTTATAGCCTAATGTTAGCTAGCTAACATGGAACCTGGTTGGTTAACTACCTGTAGATTCATGCAGGGTAATAATGTCATGAGTTGGGATTATGATTCATTGTTTAGCTAGCTAGCTACATGTCTTAACAAAAGACTCCACTATGCAAGTTACCATTTCAATAAAATGTTCATGCGATAAAGGTTGATAGACGTAGCTGGTAAATTTACTCTGACTATCTATTCCGATCTTTGGATCACTCTTGTTTGAGTGTGCCAGAGCTCAGAATAACTAATGAAATTACGAACGCATAACACCCATTGAATATGGCCGGTGTCAGTAAACGTTGACAAAAACACATAACTAAATTGTTGCCAGCAGCACAGTTGCAGTCACCAACGCTTTAGACAACATAAAACAGCCTAACCAGCTCTGTTAGGGTAGGTAAAATGTTCAGAGTGAGCTGTTCTCTCATTTGTGTCTGGAAGTATCTAGCAAGCTAGCCAATGTGAGCCAGCTAGCTTGCATGCTAGGACAGAACGCTCGGGTCAACCCTACTCCTCAGCCAGAGCGTCCAGTGTGTGCTCTGAACGCTCCTTAAAGAGATGGGCGGGGCTAAAGCTTAAGAGGGTGTGAACGATGCTGGGTAGACAAAGACCATTTTCTCAAAAGTGAGGTTAGAAGTTTATCAAATTTCAAGGCAGAATTATAATTACTTTCCCATTGTTCCTCAACTGTGGGGTATGATATAAACTCAGCGAAAAAAGAAACATCCTTTTTTTTTTTTTTAATTCCAAATAACTTCACAGATCTTCATTTTAAAGGGTTAAAACACTTTTTCCCATGCTTGTTCAATGAACCATAAGCAATTCATGAACATGCACCATGCACAGCTTACAGACGGTAGGAAATTAAGGTCACAGTTATGAAAACTTAGAACACTAAAGAGGTCTTTCTACTGACTCTGAAAAACACCAAAAGAAAGATGCCACAGGGTCCCTGCTCATCTGCGTGAACGTGCCTTAGACATGCTGCAAGGAGGCATGAGGACTGCAGATGTGGCCAGGGCAATACATTGCAATGTCCGTACTGAGACGCCTAAAACAGAGCTACAGGGAGGCAGGATGGACAGCTGATCGTCCTCGCAGTTCGTCCTCGCACGTGTAATAACACCTACACCGGATCGGGACATTCGAACATCACACCTGGGGACAGGTACAGGATGGCAACAACAACTGCCCGAGTTACACCAGGAATGCACAATCCCTCCATCAGTGCTTAGACTGTCCTCAATAGGCTGTTGTAAGGCAGGTCCTCACCAGACATCACCGGCAACATCGGCACCTATGGGCACAAACCCCCCATTGCTGGACCAGACAGGACTGGCAAAAAGTGCTCTACACTGACAAGTCACGGTTCTGTCTCACCAGGGGTGATGGTCAGATTCGCGTTTATAGTCGAAGGAATGAGCGTTACATTGAGTACTCTGGAGCCTGTACTCTGGAGCGAGATCGATTTGGAGGTGGAGGGTCCGTCATGGTCTGGGTCGGTGTGTCACAGCATCATCAGGCTGAGCTTGTTGTTATTGCAGGCAATCCCAATGCTGTGTGTTACAGGGAAGACATCCTCCTCCCTCATGTGGTACCCTTCCTGCAGGCTGGGACCTGTTGGATCGGAGGGTGAAGGCTAGGGCCATTCCGCCCAGAAATGTCCGGGAACTTGCAGGTGCCTTGGTGGAAGAGTGGGGTAACATCTCACAGCAAGAACCGGCAAATCTGGTGCAGTCCCTGAGGAAGAGATGCACTGCAGTACTTAATGAAGCTGGTGGGCATACTGTTACTTTTGATTTTGACCCCCCCCCCCGCCCTTTATTCAGTGACACATTATTAATTTCTGTTAGTCACATGTCTGTGGAACTTGTTCAGTTTATGTCTCAGTTGTTGAATCTTGTCACATGTTAAGTTTGCTAAAAATAAACGCAGTTGACACTGAGAGGACATTTCTTTCTTTGCTGAGTTTATGATATCCGATGTAAAAAACACAATTTCAAAGACCAAATCGAGCCGGTCACAATTAATAACTTCATCATGCTCAAAGGGATATGCAATGTCTGGTTTTTTTCTGGATCTTGCAGACAATGTTTTTTTCTCTTACTGGCAGGCAGAGGTCATCTCTCTCTCTTCCAAACTTTTCAGGTCTTGTTAAGAAAAGTGTCAAGATTTAATAGATAGAGCCCGATTAGTTAGCCTTTTTTCTTACCCACTGCACTGTGCAATCATCTCTCCGCCATCTTTACCTTCTCAAATGAAAGATTACTGTATTTCACAATCTATTTCTCCGCTATATCCCTCTCTAATTATCTCTCTCCCTCCCTCGATCTCTCTCTCATGAGTACTATATTCGCACACTGTCAGGAAAGTTCTGCAAATGAAGCAAGTGGTGTGAGGCACTTCTCCCAGAGGGCTGACGGTGTGTTTGTGTACCTGTGTGTGTAGAGGTGCTGAGCTAACTCCTCCCTAGAGACCTCATTTGAAGTGAGATTCTGAGGCTGAACGAGTCTTGACTGCCAGGGATTAGTAGAACGGTCTCTCTCCAAAGCCTGCAACTCCTTAAACCTGGAGCCATGACCTCCTCTCTCTCTCTCTCCTTTCTTCTCACTCCATCATTCCTAACGCTGTCCTCCACCACCTCCACCCATCCATTGCCAGCCAGCCATCAAGCTTCAGGACCATCTTGATGCACTTCAAAATCGGACTTCTAAAAATATAGTGTACCGGCACTAACTCATTGCAAATCGGTCAAGGAAGAAGCTGTGAAAAAGCAAAAGTTTCCACAGATAGGCCTATGCTGGTGTAGCTTTGTGGACTGTGTCTGAGTGGATGTAATGCACTGACTGGACAATGCTAGAATGCAAATGTTTTGTTGTGAATGGTTTATCTGCAGTTTTATCAGCAGAAGAATTCAATTGAAAATAATATATCATCACAAGTCACCTTCATCAACTGGCTTCAGTGAACCAAACCACACTATATCGATAAACCATTATTGTGACTTGCAATAAAAGCCACCATAACATGTTAAAAAAACATTTGATTACCGTGTCCATTTGTGTTTACCAAAGTCATAGAAATCGATAGTGGTCGGTGGTTGGTTTCGACAGTGACTAAGGCCCCTTTTGCATTAGCATGTCAGGGCTCTCTTCCTACTTCAGTTTTCATCAACAAAGCTGAAGCTCCCATTAACTGTGTTTACTGAAGCATGAGAGCGCAGGTAGCCGACTGCTGAATAGATATGCAAGGGCATTTGGAGAGGCATGGAGAAAATCCCATTCAAAACGGATTTGGGGGCGTGCTCCCTGAGGCCATTTCAACAGCTGCCGCTAAGAAGGCAACATCCTGAAACAGAATAACTTTGCTGTTCGGAAAGGGTGAGTCAATTTGTCACCTGGTCAACAAATTAATGATCGTCTCACCATCACCGGTCCTCCCTCGAAAATGTCTTTGTCTCCTTAAAAATGACTGATGTCACCGTAATCACAAAGCATGGCGGTCTTAATTGGCCTCTTGAAAATGCTTAGGGGAAAAAAGATATGGAAACTAAACCCCAGAAACTCCCTGGATTATTTTCTATCTCCAGTCTCTTTATCTACGTCTATTTCGTTTTTGCTATCATCACAGTACCGCCTTTGACATGTGCAAATTGGTTTCATCTTGATTATCTCTCTGGTTGTCTACATCCCCGCTGCGTGTGGGCTCCGATAGGTTCAAATCAAATCAAATGTATTCATATAGCCCTTCGTACATCAGCTGATATCTCAAAGTGCTGTACAGGAACCCAGCCTAAAACCCCAAACAGCAAGCAATGCAGGTGTAGAAGCACGGGGGCTAGGAAAAACTCCCTAGAAAGGCCAAAACCTAGGAAGAAACCTAGAGAGGAACCAGGCTATGTGGGGTGGTCCTCTTCTGGCTGTGCCGAGTGGAGATTATAACAGAACATGGCCAAGATGTTCAAATGTTCATAAGTGACCAGCATGGTCCAATAATAATAAGGCAGAACAGTTGAAACTGGAGCAGCAGCACGGCCAGGTTGACTGGGGACAGCAAGGAGTCATCATGTCAGGTAGTCGTGAGGCATGGTCCTAGGGCTAAGGTCCTCCGAGAGTGAGAAAGAAAGAGAGAAAGAGAGAATTAGAGAGAGCACACTTAAATTCACAGAGGACACCGAATAGGACAGGATAAGTACTCCAGATATAACAAACTGACCCTAGCCCCTCGACACATAAACTACTGCAGCATAAATACTGGAGGCTGAGACAGGAGGGGTCAGGAGACAGTCCGAGGACACCCCCGGACAGGGCCAAACAGGAAGGATATAACCCCACCCACTTTGCCAAAGCACAGCCCCCACCCCACTAGAGGGATATCTTCAACCACCAACTTACCATCCTGAGACAAGGCCGAGTATAGCCCACAAAGATCTCCGCCACGGCACAACCCAAAATGGGCGCCAACCCAGACAGGAAGATCACATCAGTGACTCAACCCCTCCTAGGGACGGTATGAAAGAGCCCCAGTAAGCCAGTGACTCAGCCCCTGTAATAGGGTTAGAGGTAGAGAATCCCAGTGGAAAGAGGGGAACCTGCCAGGCAGAGACAGCAAGGGTGGTTCGTTGCTCCAGAGCCTTTCCGTTCACCTTCCCACTCCTGGGCCAGACTACACTCAATCATATGACCCACTGAAGAGATGAGTCTTCAGTAAAGACTTAAAGGTTGAGACCGAGTTTTCGTCTCTTACATGGGTAGGCAGACCATTCCATAAAAATGAAGCTCTACAGGAGAAAGTCCTGCCTCCAGCTGTTTGCTTAGAAATTCTAGGGACAATTAGGAGGCCTGCGTCTTGTGACCGTAGCGTACGTGTAGGTATGTACGGCAGGACCAAATCAGAGAGATAGGTAGGAGCAAGCCCATGTAATGCTTTGTAGGTTAGCAGTAAAAACTTGAAATCAGCCCTTGCCTTGACAGGAAGCCAGTGTAGGGAGGCTAGCACTGGAATAATATGATCACATTTTTTGATTCTAGTCAGGATTCTAGCAGCCGTATTTAGCACTAACTGAAGTTTATTTAGTGCTTTATCTGGGTAGCCGGAAAGTAGAGCATTGCATTAGTCTAACCTAGACGTGAAGAAAGCATGGATTAATTTTTCTGCATCATTTTTGGACAGAAAATGTCTGATTTTTGCAATGTTACGTAGATGGAAAAAAGCTGTCCTTGAAATGGTCTTGATATGTTCTTCAAAAGAGAGATCAGGGTCCAGAGTAACGCCGAGGTCCTTCACAGTTTTATTTGAGACGACTGTACAACCATTAAGATTAATTGTCAGATTCAACGGAAGATCTCTTTGTTTCTTGGGACCTAGAACACGCATCTCTGTTTTGTCCGAGTTTAAAAGTAGAACGTTTGCAGCCATCCACTTCCTTATGTCTGAAACACATGCTTCAACCGAGGGCAATTTTGGGACTTCACCATGTTACACCATGTTACAGCTGTGTGTCATCCGCATAGCAGTGAAAGTTAACATTATGTTTTCGAATGACATCCCCAAGAGGTCAAATATATAGTGAAAACAATAGTGGTCCTAAAACGGAACCTTGAGGAACACCGAAATTTACAGTTGATTTGTCAGAGGACAAACCATTCACAGAGAAAAACTGATATCTTTCCGACAGATAAGATCTAAACCAGGCCAGAACTTGTCCGTGTAGACCAATTTGGGTTTCCAATCTCTCCAAAGGAATGTGGTGATCGATGGTATCAAAAGCAGCACTAAGGTCTAGGAGCACGAGGACAGATGCAGAGCCTCGGTCTGATGCCATTAAAAGGTAATTTACCACCTTCACAAGTGCAGTCTCAGTGCTATGATGGGGTCTAAAACCAGACTGAAGCATTTCGTATACATTGTTTGTCTTCAGGAAGGCAGTGAGTTGCTGCGCAACAGCCTTTTCTAACATTTTTGAGAGGAATGGAAGATTCGATATAGGCCGATAGTTTTTAATATTTTCTGGGTCAAGGTTTGGCTTTTTCAAGAGAGGCTTTATTACTGACACTTTTAGTGAGTTTGGTACACATCCGGTGGATAGAGAGCCGTTTATTATGTTCAACATAGGAGGCCCAAGCACAGGAAGCAGATCTTTCAGTAGTTTAGTTGGAATAGGGTCCAGTATGCAGCTTGAAGGTTTAGAGGCCATGATTATTTTCATCATTGTGTCAAGAGATATAGTACTAAAACACTTGAGTGTCTCTCTTGATCCTAGGTCCTGGCAGAGTTGTGCAGACTCAGGACAACTGAGCTTTGAAGGAATACGCAGATTTAAAGAGGAGTCCGTAATTTGCTTTCTAATAATCATGATCTTTTCCTCAAAGAAGTTCATGAATGTATCACTGCTGAAGTGAAAGCCATCCTCTCTTGGGGAATGCTGCTTTTTAGTTAGCTTTGCGACAGTATCAAAAAGGCATTTTGGATTGTTCTTATTTTCCTCAATTAAGTTAGAAAAACAGGATGATCGAGCAGCAGTAAGGGCTCTTCGGTACTGCACGGTACTGTCTTTCCAAGCTAGTTGGAAGACTTATAGTTTGGTGCGCCGCCATTTCCGTTCCAATTTTCTGGAAGCTTGCTTCAGAGCTCTGGTATTTTCTGTGTACCAGGGAGCTAGTTTCTTATGAGAAATGTTTTTAGTTTTTAGGGGTGCAACTGCATCTAGGGTATTGCGCAATGTTAAATTGAGTTCCTCAGTTAGGTGGTTAACTGATTTTTGTCCTCTGGCGTCCTTGGGTAGACAGAGGGAATCTGGAAGGATATCAAGGAATCTTTGTATTGTCTGTGAATTTATAGCACGACTTTTGATGTTCCTTGGTTGGGGTCTGAGCAGATTATTTGTTGCAATTGCAAACGTAATAAAATAAGGACAAGCGCAGGGTTGACAAGGTTGCTAATTTTATATTAATCACAGTTTGATATCCTTAAGGGAAGGTTGGGCTTATTCGTATTCGCAAATACAAAGATCAGGGCTATGATGGGCAGGTGGTGATTGTCTTGAGGTTAGAGAGAAGCATGAGTTACCAAAGGGTTATCGGTTTGTGTCCCAGGGCTGACAGGAAGATTTGGTGGGGTTGTGAGCTAGTGACATAAAGGGTTACTGGAATCAGAATCTCACGTGCGGCCTACTGCATGTGTCCTTGAACACTTCACTCCCTCACCTGTTCCAGGGGTGCTAATCTGCCTCTAGACCTGCTGCATTGCTTCTAGCCTCTCATGAGTGTGTACAGTATTTGTTGCAAATAATGAAGAGCAGCAAAAACATTTTTGGGGGGGCTAATGGAAGGCTTGTTAGTGCCTGAATAACTGTGATGTTTCAACCTTATTGACACCCCTAATGTGTACTAGGCCCTCATACACACAAATGTCAAAACTCTTAGGCTACATTTACACAGGCATCATAATTCTGATATTTGTTTCACTAATTGTGTCTTTTGACCAATCAGATCAGCTCTGAAAAAGAACTGATGTCAAAAGACCAAAGCGTTCCAGAGAACAGCCAAGGTGTTCTTGAGACCGAAGCGGTGCCATGCAGTATGAACTCTTAGATCTGGTTGGTGAGGGAGATGGATGGCTGGCAACTGTAATGTATGCAGAGGAGTGAGTGGTGTCTATGCCTCTCCATATTAATATTGCGTGTTCAGGCGTAGGGCTGTGGTGGTCATGACATTTTGTCAGCCGGTGATTGTCAAACAAGTCACTGTCGGTCTTACAGTAATTGACCATAATTAACATAAACACATGTAGAATCTCCTGGCTTCCGGAACGTGTACATTTGAAAAAGTCTAATAAATTCATGTAATATAGCCTACATCTTCACAATAAATCCATTATTTATTTTAGATAGGTCTTGACGCATGATATGAAGAACATTTTGTCTATTTCAGAAGAACGGAATAACATGCTCTGAGTTGTCCTGATCTGGCTATGCCAAATGGCTGTGGGCTACACTAGTTCACTTAGCAGACAAGATTGGCTTAGAATTTCATGGCATTATTTTATAGTACAAAGAATACAATTGAACAAAGCTGAGTAAAATAGAAAGGATATTTTCTCCCAACGATTTGAGGGAGTGTGCACATCCTGCTGCTATTCTGTGTTGAGCGGTTAACAAAGAAATAGGTTTTCCTATATGCTTAATTAGAGTTATGTAACTTTAGTTGTTCTACAAACGTTGGGCTAGATGTTCTGATTTTTAATATATTGTAAGGCTGCATGATTAAGACTCTAATGATCATTTGAAAAAAGTTGCTTGAAAGGCATGAGCTCTGCTTAGTTTTTTTGCGCAGGCTATACACACTACATCAGTAACGCATTCATAATTTGACAAGCACTTGATAATGCCTAGAATTTTACGGCGGCATCCCCTTTGTGTAGCCGTAATTCATCCTAAAAAAATACATGTTGTTTGCGGCCAGTGGCCATTGCACCCTTCTCTGTGAGTGCTGCGCATTCAATCACATGATTGGGTCTTTTTCACAGGCTACAAGTGAAGACAGACACATCAGGACGCAACTGCGCTTGTCCTTATCCAATTCCGAGGGACATGTAGAAGATATTGGAAGAACTGTCCACATTTACTTTTCATCAGCCAACAAGATGAGTAGGCCTAACGAACAGCAAAAGCACTGGCCTATGTCAATCTACTATCCCCCATGGTACAAAGGTCAACCTATTCTATTCTGTGCGAGAAATAAATATTCCAAACATAGTCTGGGACAGTTGTGATTATGCAAGTAATGCTTTTATTATAAAGGTGCATTTTTATGGTGAAAATTATCTTCCCCGAACTTGAAACTTCTGTGCTGTTTATGCCAGTTAGTCTCTAAACCCCTTGTAAAGTGGATTCATGTGCTTCATTTTAAGAAGTTATTTGGCCACTTTAGTTGTGATACAAACCTAATCAAAACATATTGGCCTATGGCCTAGACTACATGAGGTGTGCGACTATGATTAGAAAAAGTAGCCAAAAAAAGGCAGTTTCTTATGTGTGATTTTTTAAAAGTGATTTATTTTTATTATTATTTTATTTCACTTTATTTGACCAGGTAGGCTAGTTGAGAACAAGTTCTCATTTACAACTGCGACCTGGCCAAGATAAAGCAAAGCAGTTCGACATGTACAACAGAGTTACACATAAACAAACATAGTCAATAATACAGTAGAAATACAGTGTGTGCAAATGAGGTAAGATAAGGGAGGTAAGGCAGTGATAGGCTAATATTGTCACCCATTAGACTATTATTGATTTAATCTTGTCTTTATATATACGAAATAATATATGTAGTTAAATAGTGAATGGAGGATGCTTTTCCCGTGGTTAATTTCCATGCCAGACAGGTAGACTAACCTCCTGTTGTAAAGATAGACATTGTACTTAATATTAGGAAAGTTGAGAAATAAATATAGTAGGCCTAGCCTATAAAAAGCTGATTGGATCCTCTTTTTAGTAGAGGTATTCAATATGTTTTCTCACGTAATTGCATAGCCTATAGAAATGTTGAGCAACATGGGCTCTCGTTAAATGATTGATTAGATTTTCAAACACAATTGCATTGATGTCAGAGTGATTAGAGGGACAATTGAGTGCTGAATACCAGACAGTTAGCAAGTTTGGTAGGCTACTAATGACCATCAGCTGTGACTAAACGGTCACATGGAATTTGACTGCCTTCATGACATGTGACCGCCGGTGTGGTGGAAATATGCTCACCGCAACAGCCCTATTCAGGTGTACACACATCAAGGATCTGTTTGTGTATGAGTCAAAGAGAGGGGGAGAGAAAGAGAGAGAGGAATGACATTGTGAATATGAAAAACCCATCACCCTTTTGACCCAGATGACAAAGAGCCAATGCCATGTTCCTTTCCATGAAACACTGTGCATTTTCTTAGTATTATTTCAACAATATTTTGCTGCTCATCTCCAGTAGTTTACTGTGGTTATTCCACTGCAAAGAAATAGAAACATAAGTGCATACCAAAGTTTTTGGTAAAATGCCAAAGACAATTTCTAGATGTAGTATATTGGTTGAGGTGCATTGGACGTTTGCATTGCCAGGAAATGTCGTTTTTATTGACATGACACAATACCTCAATAGCTAAAGAAAAAGGTAAATCAGTTGTTCAATTAATTTCATTGGAGTCCAATTAATTCAACTCAGGATTCACGTGGTCCATTGGACAAGGCATTATGGGAAGAAGACCTCAATGCAAATAAAGAAGAACAGAACACTGTTTCAATTAGAAACATTCCTTTTCTGAATTGACTACAACGGAAATTGGTTTGACCTTTAAGTCTGCAACAGTATGTGACATTGTTCAGTGCACATTAATCATAAAATTATTTTCTATTTTTTCAGATTGAATTGATTACAAGGGAGCATAAATGTCATTGACCCTTTGTACCATAGAACAATGAAGAAGGATTATTTGAAGTACTTGTGTGATATACATTTTTAAGACAAGAATGAAAGGCAATAAGACTAAAAACATCAGTGTAAGAGAATAAATATGGGTCCCACTTTACAATGTGTGTCATATTACATGAGAGTGTTGTATATGCATGTGTAGGCTACTGTGTAAAAACAGTGTTACAAATACTGTATATACACTACCGTTCAAAAGTTTGGGGTCACTTAGAAATGTCCTTGTTTTTGAAAGAAGAGCACATTTTTGTCCATTAAAATAACATCAAATAAATCAGAACTACAGTGTAGACATTGTTAATGTTGTAAATGACAATTGTAGCTGGAAACGGAAAAGTTTTTATGAAATATCTACATAGAAGTACAGAGGCCCATTATCAGCAACCATCACTCCTGTGCTCCAATGTGTTCCAATGGCAACTGGAAGCTTCATTAAATAGTACCGCAAACCACCAGTCTCAACATCAACAGTGAAGAGGCGTCCCCGGGATGCTGTCCTTCTAGGCAGAGTTGCAAAGAAAAAACCATTTCTCAGATTGGCCAATAAAAATAAAATATTAAGATGGGAAAAGGAACACATTCACTGGACAGAGGAACCCTGCCTAGAAGGCCAGCATCCCAGAGTCTCCTCTTCACTGTTGACTTAGAGACTGGTGTTTTGCGGGTACTATTTAATGAAGCAGCCAGTTGAGGACTTGTGAGGCATTTGTTTCTCAAACTTGAGACTAATGTACTTGACCTCTTGCATAATTGTGCACCGGAGCCTCCCACTCCTCTTTCAATTCTGGTTAGGGACAGTTTGTGCTGTTCTGTGAAGGGAATAGTACACAGAGTTGTACGAGATCTTCAGTTTCTTGACAATTTCTTGCATGGAATAGCCTTCATTTCTCAGAACACGAATAGACTGATAGACTGTAGATCTAGCTGGTCTGTCATAATATAATTTAGACAGTAGATCTAGCTGGTCTGTCATAATATAGTAGAGACAGTAGATCTAGCTGGTCTGTCATAATAAAATAAAGACAGTAGATCTAAATCCTAAAGATTGATTCTATACATTGTTTGACATGTTTCTACAGACTGTAACGGAACGTTTTAACTTTTAGTCTGGACCTAGTGATCGCGCCTCATGAATTTGGATTACTGGGCTAAACGCGCAAACAAAAAGGAGGTATTTGGACATAAATTATAGACTTTATCAAACAAATCAAACATTTATTGTGGAACTGGGATTCCTGGGAGTGCATTCTGATGAAGATCATCAAAGGTAAGTGAATATTTATAATTATATTTCTGACTTCTGTTGACTCCACGGCATGGCAGATATCTGTATGGCTTGATTTTGTTGTCTGAGCACTGTACTCAGATTATTGCATGGTGTGCTTTTTATGTAAAAGCTTTTTTGAAATCTGACACAGCAGTTGCATTATCTTCTTGCTCCTACTTGAGACGCAGATGTCTCAAGTAGACACCTGGAAATGCAAATGCGCTACGCTAAATGCTAAATGTACTCGTTAAAACTCAAACGTTCATCAAAATGCACATGCAGGGTATTGAATTAAAGCTACACTCGTTGTGAACCTAGCCAACAAGTCAGATTTTTAAAATGCTTTTCGGCGAAAGCATGAGAAGCTATTATCTGATAGCATGCAACACCCCAAAATGCCTGAATGCGACGTAAACAAAGATTTAGCGTAGCCGGCGCTACACAAAACGCAGAAATAAAATATAAAACATTCATTACCAAGCTTCTTTCTTGGCACTCCTATATGCCCCATAAACATCACTATTGGGTCTTTTTTTCGTTTAAATCGGTCCATATATACCCAAAATAGCTTTCTATGGAAGCTGTGTAATTCAGAAAAAAACATTGTTTTAAAATGCAGCGTCATTTTTTAAAATTAAAAAAGTCGATGATAAACTTTCACAAAACACTTCGAAATACTTTTGTAATCCAACTTTAGGTATTAGTAAACGTTTATAATCTATCAAAATGATTACAGGGCGATGTATATTCAATAGCTCCTCGTCTTCAAATGAATGGCTGAAAATGTGCACCTCACAACATCCTGGCGGAGACCGGAAGAAATTGAATCCAGTTAGTTGGATTTACCAACAAAAAAGTCCCTGGAAAATGACGACAATGGCGACATCGTGTGGAATCTGTAGGAATTGCATGCAGGTCCATAATTAATTTTGTGCCCTTTTAACAACCCATGAAAGTGATGCATGGAAATTATTTTTAGCTTTCAGAGAGCAGTTTTTCTTGCGCTTTTCGATGAAACACACAATCTGTTATAGTCACAGCCGTGATTTAACCAGTTTTAGAAACTTCAGAGTGTTTTCTATCCACACATACTAATCATATGCATATACTATATTCCTGGCATGAGTAGCAGGACGCTGAAAAGTTGCGCGATTTTTAACAGAATGTTCGAAAAAGGAGGGGGTAGACTTAAGAGGTTTGGAGAAGTGTATCTAAAGTTCCATGTATAACACTTGCATCTTTTAATAATGTTTATTATGTTTATTTAATATTTCTGTTAATTGATCTGGTTCTCTGCAAAATCCCCGGATGTTTTGTAACTACTAAACATAACGCGCCAATGTAAACTCAGATTTCTTTTATATAATATGAACTTTATCGAACAAAGAATACATGCATTGTGTAACATGAAGTCCTATGAGTGTCATCTGATGAAGATCATCAAAGGTTAGTGATTAATTTTATCTCTATTTCTGCTTTTTGTGACTCCTCTCTTTGGCTGGAAAAATGGCTGTATTTTTCTGTGACTAGGTGCAGACCTAACATAATTGTTTGGTATGCTTTCGCTGTAAAGCCTTTTTGAAATCGGACACTGTGGTGCGATTAACCTGTTGCATCTCTAGGGGCGCTATTTCATTTTTGGATAAAAAACGTTCCCGTTTTAAGCGCGATATTTTGTCACGAAAAGATGCTCGACTATGCATATTCTTGACAGTTTTGGAAAGAAAACACTCTGAAGTTTCAGAATCTGCAAAGATTTTGTCTGTAAGTGCCCCATAACTCATTCTACAGGCGAAACCAAGATGATACGTCAACCAGGAAATGAGCAGAATTTCTGAAGCTCTGTTTTCTAATGTCTCCTTATATGGCTGTGAATGCGACAGGAATAAGCTTAGACCTTCTGCCGTTTCCCCAAGATGTTGGCAGCATTGTGACGTATTTGTAGGCATATCATTGGAAGATTGACCATAAGAGACTACATTTTCCAAGTGTCCGCCTGGTGTCCTGCGTCGAAACTGGTGCGCAAAGCCAGGTGCAAGTATTTTTCCATTTGATTGAGGGGAGAAACCATGCTTCCAGGAACGATATATCATTGAAGAGATATGTGAAAAACACCTTGAGGATTGATTCTAAACAACGTTTGCCATGTTTTCAGTCGATATTATGGAGTTAATTTGGAAAAAAGTTCGCGTTTTGAGGACTGAATTTTCGTTTTTTTTTTGGTAGCCAAATGTGATGTATAAAACGGAGCTATTTCTAATACACAAAGAATATTTTTGGAAAAACTGAGCATCTGCTATCTAACTGAGAGTATCCTAATTGAAAACATCAGAAGTTCTTCAAAGGTAAATGATTTTATTTGAAGGCTTTTATGTTTTTGTTGAAATGTTGCGTGCTGGATGCTAACGCTAATGCTAACGCTAAATGCTACGCTAGCTAGCTACTTTTACACAAATTATTGTTTTCCTATGGTTGAGAAGCATATTTTGAAAATCTGAGATGACAGTGTTGTTTACAAAAGGCTAAGCTTGAGAGATGGCATATTTATTTCATTTCATTTGCGATTTTCATGAATAGTTAACGTTGCGTTATGGTAATGAGCTTGAGTCTGTATTCCTGATACCGGATCCGGGATGGGTAGATCAGAGATGTATCTTTAAAATGGTGTAAAATACTTCTATGTTTGAGGAATTTTAATTATGAGATTTCTGTTGTTTTGAATTTGACGCCCTGCACTTTCACTGGCTGTGACCATATCGATCCCGTTAGCGGGATTCAAGCCATGAGAAGTTTGAATGGACATAAAATGAGCTTTTCTTTCAAAAACAAATATATTTCTAAGTGACTCCAAACTTTGAAAGTTAGTGTACATCGGCACACTGCAAAGTTTGCTGCTTAGCGATTTCGGTATCAAATGTAACATCACTAGTCTGCACCATGCACTCTCACTAAGAACTCGTTTCTAGGCCTTCTTCTCTCTGTACACCAAGTCACTTGGCTCTGTCATATCCTTACGTGGTCTCCTATTAGTGCTATGCAGAAGACACTCAACTACTTTTCTCCTTCCTCGTTTTGACACCCAGGTGGCGACATGCATCTCTGCGTACTTGGCAGATATCTTGGCATGGATGTCGGCCCACCACCTCAAGCTCAACCTCAAAAAGACGGAGCTGTGCTTCCTCCCGGGGAAGGCCTGCCCACTCCAAGACCTCTCCATCACATCTGGCAACTCTACGGTGTCCCCCTCCCAAAGTGCAAAGAACCTTGGCGTGACCCTGGGCAACACCCTGTTGTTCTCTGCAAACATCAAAGCAATAACTCGCTACTGGTTCATGCTAAACAACATCCATAGAGTATGATCCTACCTCAGACAGGAAGTGGCGCATGTCCTAATCCAGGTACATGTAATTTCCCATCTGGACTACTTCAACTCGCTGTTGACTGGGCTCCCCACTTATGCCATTAAACACCTGCAACTTATCCAGAATTCCGCAGAAAGCTTGTTGTTCTCCAATTTCACCCCCACGGTGTTCCCACTGATGTTGTTAAATCTATTATTTCAATCGACTTTTCTCACACACAACCCCCAGGTTGAACACATACAGTTGTAATCAGAAGTTTACATACACCTTAGCCAAATACATTTAAACTTAGTTTGTCACAATTCAATTTATCATTTAATCCTAGTCTTAAATCAGTTAGGATCACCACTTTATTTTAAGAATGTGAAATGTCAGAATAATAGTAGAGAGAATGATTTATTTCAGCTTTTATTTCAGCTTTTATTTCTTTCATCACATTCCCAGTGGGTCAGAAGTTTACAAACCCTCAATTAGTATTTGGTAAAATTGCCTTTAAATGGTTTAACTTGGGTCAAACGTTTCGAGTAGCCTCCCACAAGCTTCCCACAATAAATTGGGTGAATTTTGGCCCATTCCTCCTGACAGAGCTGGTGTAACTAGGTCAGGTTTGTAGGCCTCCTTGCTCGCACAAGCTTTTTTCAGTTCTGCCCAAACATTTTCTATTGGATTGAGGTTAGGGCTTTGTGATGGCCACTCCAATACCTTGACTTTGTTGTTCTTAACCTCCCTACGCACCAAACACGTTAGCGGGATTAAATTCGACAACATACGGTGATCGCTACATAAATAGTCATATTAAACATTCATGAAAATACAAGTGTAATGAATGGTCTTTTGTTTGATAAAATCCATTTTTATAGTCTATCACGAAACATTTTGTGAACCGCTTGTGTTGTGAATTCCGTCTCATTAAATTTGACGACACATTTGATGTAAATACACACACTAAACGTGACTTTTCCAGTCATGTTTGGTTTCATTGCAATCAACTGGTTTGTTTGTAACACAACCAAACCTGATGGGTCATTTCGCTGGACGTATTGACTGAAAGAAACCGATTTGAAGACAATAAGTAATGACATCATTGTGCACCAATGATATGACCGCTGTTTCGTTGATTGACTGTATTTTAACCCAATGACCACTGATCGTCTTGAAATCTAACTGGTTAGATAGCCAATGAGCTGAGGTAAACGGCAATATGTAATGTTTATGTGTTGGAAGACCAACCCATGTAGTAAACTCCGGCGTAAAGAGGGTCATTTCCATTGAAGATTCATACTGGAAGGAGCCACGCATGTTACGCAGAGAGAATGTCATGATATTGTGGGGGCTGTCTTGTTAGATTTCAGTGCAGCTTTTGACATCATCGATCTTAATCTGCTGCTGGAAAAATGGCTTGCGAAAGTATTCACCCCCTTGGCATTTTTCCTATTTTGTTGCCTTACAACCTGTAATTAAAATTGTTTTTTTGGTGGTTTGTATCATTTGATTTACACAACATGCCTACCACTTTGAAGATGCAAAATATTTTTGGGGTGAAAAAAAAAAAGAAATAAGACAACAACAAAAAAGAACTTGAGCGTGCATAACTCTTCACCCCCCCAAAATCAATACTTTGTTGAGCCACCTTTTGCAGTAATTACAGCTACAAGTCTCTTAAGGTATGTCTCTATAAGCTTGGCACATCTAGCCACTGGGATGTTTAACATTCTTCGAAGCAAAACCGCTCCAGCTCCTTCAAGTTGGATGGGTTCTGCTGGAGTACAGCAATCTTTAAGTCATACCACAGATTCTCAATTGGATTGAGGTCTGGGCTTTGACTAGGCCAATCCAACACATTTAAATGTTTCCCCTTAATCCACTCGAGTGTTGCTTTCGCAGTATGCTTAGGGTCCTGCTGGAAGGTGAACCTCCGTCCCAGTCTCAAATCTCTGGAAGACAAACAGGTTTCCCTCCAGAATTTCCCTGTATTTAGCGCCATCCATCATTCCTTCAATTCTTACCAGTTTCCCAGTCCCTGCCAATGAAAAACATCCCCACAGATACTCCAATATCCGCTGTGGCGCTTTGAAGCTCCTCCAGGGTCATATTTGGTCTCTTTGTTGCCTCTGATTAATTCCCTCCATGCCTGGTCCTTGGATTTTGGTGGGCGGCCCTCTCCTGGCAGGTTTGTTGTGGTGCCATATACTTTTTCATTTTTCAATAATGAATTTAATGTTGCTCCGTGGGATGTTCAAAGTTTCAGATATTTTTTTATAACCCAACCCCGATCTGTACTTCTCCACAACTTTGTCCGTGACCTGTTTGGAGAGCTCCCTGGTCTTCATCGTGCCGCTTGCTTGGTGGTGCCCATTGCTTAGTGGTGTTGCAGACTCTGGGGACTTTCAGAACAGGTGTATATATCCTGAAATCATGTGACACTTAGATTGCACACAGGTGGACTTTATTTAACTAATTATGTAACTTCTGAAGGTAATTGGTTACACCAGATCTTATTTTGGGGCTTCATAGCAAAGGGGGTGAATACAAATGAACGCACCACTTTTCCATTAGAAATTTTGTAGAATCTTTTGAAACAAGTAATTTTTTCATTTCATTTCACCATGTATGTCCATTACATGACATACAATTCAAATACAATTTCAATTACAGGTTGTAATGCACCAAAATAGGAACAATTTCAAGGGGGGGTGAATACTTTTGCAAGGCACTTGTAAGTTCATTAGAGTTACCTGCACTTCAGAAATTGCAGCCCAAATAAATGCTTCACAGAGTTCAAGTAACAGACATCTCAACATCAACTGTTCAGAGGAGACTGCGTGTATCAGACTTTCACGGTCAAATTGCTGCAAAGACACCACTACTAAAGGACACCAATAATAAGAAGAGACTTGCTTGGGCCAAGAAACATGAGCAATGGACAATAGACAGTTCTAAATCTGTCCTTTGAGTCCAAATTAGATTTTTGGTTCCAACCGCCGTGTCTTTGTGAGACGCGGAGTAGGTGAACGGATGATCTCCACATGTGTGGTTCCCACCGTGAATCATGGAGGAGGAGGTGTGATGTGTGGGGGTGCTTTGCTGGTGATACTGTCTGTAATTTATTTAGAATTCAAGGCACTCTGAACCAGCATGGCTTCCACAGCATTCTGCAGCGATATGCCATCCCATCTTTTTTATGCTTAGGGGATCATTTGTTTTTCAACAGGACAATGACCCAACACACTTCCAGGCTGTGTAAGGGCTATTTGACCAAGAAGGAGAGTGATGGAGTGCTGCATCAGATGACCTGGCCTCCACAAGCACCCTACCTCAACCCAATTGAGATGGTTTGGGATGAGTTGGACCACAGAGTTAAGGAAAATCAGTCAACAAGTGCTCAGCATATGTAGGAACTCCTTCAAGACTGTTGGACACACATTCAAGGTGCTTGTTGAGAGAATGCCAAGAGTGTGCAAAGCTGTCATCAAGCAAAGGGTGGCTAATTTGAAGAATCTCAAATATTTTTGTTTAACATTTCTTTGGTTACTACATTGTTCCTTATCTGTTATTTCATAGTTTGATGTCTTCACTATTATTCTACAATGTAGAAAATAGTAAAAATAAAGAAAACTCCTTGAATGAGTAGGTGTGTCCAAACTTTTGACTGATACATTTGAACTTTTTGTCTCAATAACTGATTAAGATAATTGATTAACATAGAGATTTTTACTTACTGAAAGCACTTTATGTTGTAGGTGGGGAACTCACCTACCATCCATCACCATTGTGTTTCAATGGCGCTAAACTATTTCCAGTTACCTAAATAGCGTCTTGTAAATATGCCACTTCCAATTAATTTTTAAGAATTAGCAATGAAAAATAAGGGAGGGAACAATTCAAAGTCTATGTAACCTTTTGTGCTAGGAAGATAGGATGAGTTAAACAGCTTACATAGCAACAAGCTCTCACAATCTCACATCAGAATTAGACGTTCATCCATGTTTCTCAAATGTCAGATTTTGAAGTCTTTAAGGTTAAGTTTAGGCATTAACTCAGAAATCTTAAGGTTAGGCATTAACTCTGAATGGTTAAGGTAAGGATTAAGGTTTGGGATAGGCTAAAATTAAAGTCTCAAAAACAACTTTCTATCGCTAGATTCAAACATGCAACTTTTGGCACCAGAGGCAGATGCTTATGCTCATCCGCGTCCACAACAACCTAGCAAAATTGTCTGGTTTCCATTTCATCTTCCGTCGTGGATGGACGTCCGATACTGACTTCTATCACGGGTGACCTGACTGTACGTAGAGGCATGGGAGTGGGATGGGTGGGATGGGGTAGTGATTAAGCTATACATGTAAATTCCTACAGTACATATCAACATGCATTCTGCCATTTGCACGAGTCTCTATTTCTCAACTGACAACCGAACAAAGACATAATGAGGCTTTCGCAATGTCACATTTTCTTTATAAAGAGTGGTTGGAAGAAACAGAGTCATATACAATAAGGAATAATGAGAGGTTGGTTTATTGCGACAGTAATATGTTACATTGAGGTGGTGCCGACTGTAAAAATTGTATCAACGGGGAGAGGGATTCGGTGTGTTGGCTAAGCTCTTCAAAAAAGATTAGCATTTTCTAAAGAGTGCTCGCACAAATTGTGCAGGGAAGTTCAACATGATTTCATGGCAGTAAAATTAGCATTTTATCCCTTAGCTTCCATGGTGTTTACAGTCCAGAAGAAAAAATGTTTTCCTTTTCCCATTTTAGGAAAGGAAGTATATGTTGGAAAGGAAGTAAGATTTGGTGGAATTTTGGCTCAGATTAGGCTGTAGTAACACAGACAGAGGCCCAACACAGCCGTGAGACTGCACATAAGCTTTTTCAAAGATGGCAGAATTGTTCATGTCTCTCTGTTTAAATCTTATGCTTTTGTAATTGCCGCATGTAAATGATTAGCGATGCTCGGGTACACACTCCTCCGGCCTGCTCGAAGAGGACGCCATTGACGCATGCCTATTGGTCTTCACAAATGATTTATTGTGTCAAGTTTAACAAGTCGTGCAGCCACGAGCACTGTTTTGTTTTGTTGGAAGCTTGCTGGGTTAATGTGTGGGGCCTCTGTCTCTGTTACTATTTCTGCTGCAGGGTGTAGACTTAATAATGCCAGTAAAGGTTCATCTTCATTGTATCATGATTTTAATGAATGAGCAAATTTAGCAGTTTGGTATGTCACCTGAGAAAGCTGATTTGTACTTTAAGGTGATTCTCTAAATTAGTGTTAGCAGATTACATTACAATCTCCAGCACAATCCGAGCCAACATTACACCCACCAAATCTTACTTCAACAGATACTTCCTTTCCTAAAATGGGAAAAAGCTAATTATTTTTTATCCAGGACTGTAAACACCATGGCCCATATTTATCAAGGGTCTCAGAGTAGAAGTGCTGGTCTAGGATCACTTTTAGATCATAATGAATAACATTACATGGACAGGGGGCAACTGACCTCAGATCAGCATTCCTATTCTAAGATATTTGATACATATGGCCCCATGTTTTAGTACACAGCAAATTGTCTAGTGTTACCTAGTGTTGATTTCTCAGTGTAACATAACAATTAACACTGTAAGTGTTAAATTAACACTCATTGGTGTAATAGAACCCCCGTGGAGTGTTAATACCATAGTTGAATCAAAACTACGCCCATCATTATCATATTTCCCAGCATGCTCTATTTCAGGTAGATTTTTAAAAACTTTCTTTCAATATCAACATTTTTGCATGTACACACAATATGTCTCATATCATAGTCTTCCCAACCCTGGCAGTCATTCTGAATGCAGGTTGCTGGTGATTAAAAATGCCAAAGATTGGATAGCCCCACTCTGGATTAATTTCAATTACATATTACTTTGCAAACTAGCATAATGTGACTTGCAGGCCTTCTGTGGACTGTAAACCATGAGTTTCAGGCCACTTAATTGGGGTAAATCTAATCTCTCAAAATAAGGCCTTATGAAACACGTATTGTGTTAAATAATTACATTTTAATGTTTACATATTTGTTCAGGATCTCCCTTGGTGAAGTACACAGGACTGAACATGGATGAATGCAACAAGCACGTCTTTGTCACTAACAGTCATGGGTGCTAACTCTACAATTCAATCGAAAATGAAGGCACTCTGGGAAATATGAAAATAAGGCTTTACGCTAAGTAGTGTGTTAATTTAACACTGACGAATTTGCTGTGTATTCACCCTATTTTTGAGTGGAGTGATACACACCATAGAAAATAGACGAATAATAATATAATTATATGACTCTAGTTGGATGGTGCATCGAGTACTATACACAGTTCGGCCATTGTCACCATGACCTTGTCACCAATGTGCCTCATCTAATTGGTCCAACTTGGATTTATTCAATGAGAGGGCTCAGATTGGTGCTTCTTTCACAAAGGTCAAAGTAAATGTAATGAATAGCAGTCAAGATGTGTGGGTTAATGTGATGTAGGTACAGTAGATAGGTAGGTACACTACATACTTTTGTTAGATATCTTTGCTTGAGAACCATTCACTGGGGAATTAGAATGAACCCAATCTGACTTTGAGAAATTAATGAAAATGACATTCACATGTTCCATTCACGCTCTTCTTCAATGTCCATTCACACACTTCTTCAATTACTAATTTTATTCTGTTTTGATCATCAGCAAATGATGGAGCAATAAGGATGATCCTTTAAAACGAAGGTGGTATAGTTTATTACAAATTGAATACACTATACTCTTGTTTGAAGTACAAAATATTGGTATATTTGCATGTGTATACCTTTCTGAAGTAATTTATATATATCCAATCATACAGCCTGTAGGGAGCTCAATCTTTTTCCCTTTATTCTCTCGCTCTCTTTTCCCTTTTCTCTCCATTCCTCTCTGCCATTATTTCTCTCTCTGCTCATCCTTTCTCTTCTCTTTCCTCTCTCTATCCTTTCTTTAAGCTAATCATATTGTGGGTGATGGCTTTTGGAAGAGTAGTGAGTCGGGACACGGGGGCCCCGAGATGATGCTTTATCAATGGCTAACATGCAGCGGCTGAGAGACTGAGACATACAGGCCTTCAAGTTTCTGACTAACTAAATTATTTCCCTAGATAGTAGCCGAGGCCTGGCCTGGCTGGTGAGGAGAGGAGAAGAAAGAGATGGTTGGTTCACTGTCGCAGAGAGAACTGTGATGGAGGCTAGCTGCAGTGCCTTGCAAAAGTATTCACCCCCCTTGCGGTTTTTCCTATTTTGTTGCATTACAACCTGTAATTTAAATAGATTTTTATTTTTAAATTACTTCTTTCAAAAGATTCTTAAAAAATGTAAAGGGAAAAGTGGTGTGTGCATGTGTATTCACCGCCTTTCCTATGAAGCCCCTAAATAACATCTGGTGCAACCAATTACCTTCAGAAGTCACATAATAAGTTAAATAAAGTCCACCTGTGTGCAATCTAAGTGTCACATGATCTGTCACATGATTTCAGTATATATACACCTGTTCTGAAAGTCCCCAGAGTCTATAACACCACTAAGAAAGCGGCACCACCAAGCAAGCGGCACCACCAAGCAAGCGGCATTATGAAGACCAAGGAGCTCTTCAAACAGGTCAGGGACAAAGTTGTGGAGAAGTACAGATCAGGGTTGGGTTATTAAAAAATATCTGAAACTTTGAACATCACACGGAGCACTATTAAATCCATTTAAAAAAAATGGAAAGACTATGGCACCACAACAAACCAAGCCAAACACCAAAACTCACGGAATTAATCAGAGGCAACAAAGAGACCGAAGATAACCCTGAAGGAGCTGCAAAGCTCCACAGTGGAGATTGGAGTATCTGTCCATAGGACCACTTTAAGTCGTACACTCCACAGAGCTGGGCTTTACGGAAGAGTTGCCAGAAAAAAAGCCATTGCTTAACCTCTCTAGGGTAGGGGGCAGCATTCGGAATTTTGGATGAAAAGCATGCCCAAATTAAACGGCCTGCTACTCAGGCCCAGAAGATATGATATGCATATAGCTGGTAGATTTGGATAGAAACCACTCTAAAGTTTCCAAAACTGTGAAAATAGTGTCTGTGAGTATAACAGAACTGATTTAGCAGGCGAAAACCTGAGAAAAATCCATTCAGGAAGTAGTTTTTATTTTATTTGTTTTAGTTTTCTATTCAATGCCATTACAGTATCCATTGACTTAGGACTCCATCTGCAGTTCCTATGCCTTCCATTAGATGTCAACAGTCTTTAGAAATTATTTCAGGTGTGTATTCTTATAAATGAGGGAGTAAGACCAGTCTGAACGAGTGGACCCTAACGTGACGCAGAGTTTTTTCAGGCGCATGTGCATTTCTTGTTTACCTTTTATATTGACAACGTTATTTTCCGGTTGAAATAATATAGATAATTTAGGCTAACAATCAACCTGAGGATTGAATATAAACATTGTTTGACATATTTCTATGAACTATACGGATACAATTTGGATTTGTTGATTGTTTTGATTGTTTTGTCTGAGTTTGAGCCTGTGGATTACTGAAGAAAACGCATTAACAAAACAGAGGTTTTTGGATATAAGGAGACTTCATCGAACAAAAGGAACATTTATTGAGTAAATGAATGTCTTCTGATTACCACCATATGAAGATCATCAAAGGTAAGGGATTCATTTTCTCAATTTATGAGTTTGATAACGCTTCTGCTTGGCTATTTACTGTTTAATAATTTGTGAACTGGGCTATGTTCTGAGCTAGGTATGTTCTGAGCTAGGTATGCTTTCACCGAAAATCATTTTATATATATGACACTGTGGTTGGTTTAACAAGAAGTTGATCTTTAAACCTGTGTAAAATCTGTTTTGTCTCCTGAATTTTAATAATGAGCATCTGCAACCTCACTGGATGTTGGCCAGATGGGACCCTAGTGTCCCACATACCCGAGAGAGGTTAAAGAAAAAAATAAGCAAACATGTTTATTGTTCGCCAAAAGGCGAAATACGTTCCACGACAATCAATAAATGATTGACACTGACACCTCTGGGGAAATTGAGCTAACACACTGGAGTTAACCATGGTGTTTTAAAAGTAAAGATGAAGGACAGAGTGTTAACTGGGGGTTTCAGAGTCTCCTCCTCCTAAATGGCATAGTCTGATCAGAAAGTCAACAAAGTAACAGCACTATCTTCAGCAAAATAAAATCTGGTCAAAAGGATTAGATGACAACACTTCTAATTTGCCTTGGTTTTGCCCTAATTAATTAACAGTTAGTTAAATGTTGACTAGTGATCTACCATGATGACAAAGCCCTTACCAGGAGAAGACTACTAACTAACTTTCATGAATGGTGTATTACCACCACCGACCTCCGTTCGTCTTTCAGTCACCCACGTGGGTATAACCAATGAGGAGATGGCACGTGGGTAATTAGGCAAGATAGTTAAGAACAAATTCTTATTTACAATGACGGCCTTCACCGGCCAAACCCCAATTGTGCGCCTCCCTATGGGACTCCCAATCACGGCAGGTTGTGATACAGCCTGGAATCAAACCAGGGTCTGTAGTGATGCCTCATGCAGTGCCTTAGACCACTGCGTCACTCGGGAGTGTTTGGAGTGATTTGGTCTAATTGGCCAATGGATGAATCAAAGTGGTGAGTACTGGCACAGAGGGATTTAGAGTTTTCCCTCCACATGTGGTCATGCTGCAAGGAATTCCTGTCACCCAACTTCTGGGTCGTGATCATTTGGCACCAAATGGAATAACATGGATTGAAACAAACAGGGAGGGATGGACTCTAATAAACAAGACCCTGATATCAGCCTTCCATGACATTAAAAAAGATTCAGCTGGGAATCAGAAATGGTGTTCAGCTTCTGTGAAGCTATTGAGTCACAATTCCTTTCATTAGTATTGTGTTGTAGCTTTCTCTGAGGGAAGAACTCCCTTCACACATGGTGGCATTATGGCTTGGGTTAGGCTGTTTTCTATTCTGTTCTCTCGTCTTGCACTTTTTCCACAAGATGCTTGAAGCAATCAAGTTAAATTCAGTGTATTAAATTCAGATTTCCCAGATATACACCGAGCAAAAATATAAACACAACATGCAATCATTTCAAAATTTTTACTGAGTTACAGTTCATGTAAGGAAATCAGTCAATTGAAATAAATAAATTAAGCCCTAAGATTTGAATTGATGGTGTTCACGACTGGGAATGCATATGCATCTGTAGATCAGAGATACCTTAAAAAAAGTTTGGGACGTGGATCAGATCTGGTGTGACCACCATGTGCCACCATATTGATCAGGCTGATTGTGGCCTGTGGAATGTTATCCCACTCCTCTTCAGTGGCTGTGTGAAATGGCTGGATCTTGGTGGGAACTGGAATAGAGCATCCCAAACGTGCTCAATGTCTGGTGAGTATGCAGGCCATGGAAGAACTGGGACCTTTTCAGCTTCCAGGAATTGTGTACATGGGGCTGTGCATTATATGCTGAAACATGAGGTGGTGGCTGCGGATGAATGGCACGACAATGGGCCTCAGGATCTCGTCACAGTATCACAGTGCATTCAAATTTACATAGATTAAATGCAATTATGTTCATTGTCTGTAGTTTGTGCCTGCCCATACCATAACCCCACTGCCATCATGGGGCACTGTTCACAAATCATGCATTCTGATTCTTGCATTGATTTTAATGTACACATGATGTGTGTAAAATACTTTTTTGAAGGTTGTACTGATTATAATGAGCTAATGCTAAGCTATATGTGGCACCATGTTTGTTGACATCATAGAATGCATTCTGGTTCTCTTGTATGCGTCTGTCAGACCAAAGATGTTATAACAAAACGAGGAGTAAACTTCCGGAAGTTCAAGATGCATACCCCCACTTCAACATGTATACTGCAAACAGACCCAACTCATCATGTCACCTCTTATCTTTGGTTGACGAGAAAAAGAAAAAATGGCTGCGCGCACAAACTACCGATTGTCGGATTGATGATTTATTTTATGGTTTCTGTCACCCGAGAGTCAGCTAATGTGACTGCTTGTGCTAGGTCACTCTTTCCTCAGTTAGCACTATGACTAATGTAGCCTATATTTTCCAGTTTGGATGAGAATTGTGTTATGCTGTCACTACTTCTGTGAATGTCTGAACAGGTCATCAAAAAATAGACTGCTCACATTGAGGACATAACTTTGTAAAAATACTGTGTTTGTGCAAAATGTTTCTGTTAAAAAACAGTGTGGCCAGGTCAAATGCTGACTGTTGCGTTAATCATAACTGGACATTCTAAAAAGTGTTCTAATCTTACCAGTTTGAGTGTACGCTACAGGGACCACTGTAGAATGATCATACCTGTGTGTTCGTACGTGTCAAAGGGTTAATAATAAGGTCTTATTAAGTCAGTCATTTTTTATCATACAAAAATGACCAGAAGCCGTTGCTCTCTTAATTTGTGTCCACAAAGAAAATGCCCAAAAGGAGTTATTGCACCATTATTTCTCACAGATGACCTGCTATCTTGCTATCTGCGAAGAGCGTAAATGTGATTTGCATAGCCACCTGTTGAAACTGCATTTATGTCTTCATATTTCACACACAGTATAAGGTCACTGGCATTTAGAAGTACAGAAACAGTACATAATACCCAAACTTTTTCCCAGACAGGTTTATTTTTGTAAGTGTGATAATAACTTTTTTTTCTACCTTGCTTTGCTTTCAGTGTCTGGGTAGCTCGAGGAGAGAGGGAGAGAGAGAGAGTCATTTCTTCTTCTCATTATCATTCGTTCCCAACCTGGCTCATCACCCCGTGTTCGAGTTGATAGTGAGACACCATCTCGAGCTCTAGGGCTGTGTTCCAAATGGCACCCTAGATCCTTCCAACTCTACTCTGGACCTCGAAGCCAGTTCCACTGCAGTTTGTCATTGTTCCGCTCTAATTAGGGATTTAGAACTTGACAACAGATGAGTGCAATTAATTATCAGGTGGAATAGAAATTCAGCAGGTTCCAGACCTCGCAGAGTAAGAGTTGAACACCCCTGCCCTAGATAGGGCACATCTTTTGACCAGGGTCTATTGGGCTTTGATCAAAAGTAGAGCACTATGTAGGGAACAGGGTGTCATAAGGGACGCGTCATAGCTGTCTTTCATTTTAAAACTTAGGCCAGACTCGTCTATTTATCTCAGCCCCCAGAATCCCCCATTCCCTTGAAGCCCAAAAAACCAACAAGCACTGCGTACATCCATACATACAGTTTCTTAGATACTCAACAGAATTGACAGACCATGATATTGAGGTGGAAAAAATGGTGGAGTGAAAAGTCAAAGTACATCCCTTTCCTCATACTTGGACACTAGCTGGTATCAATAAGTGTTGCAGCATCAAATTTGATCAGTTGTCACTGCCTGGGATGTATAACAGAAGGACAGAAGACAGGGAGGAATACATAAGCATACATGAGGTTTCTTAGATACTCGTCAGTGCATGACTTTGAGAAGAGGGATAGTGATGGTTAGGGTTGCAAAGCTACTGGAAATGTTCCAAAGTAATCAGAATCTTTGGTAACTTTGGAAAATAACAAGTAAGCTATGGCAATCTATGGTAACTTTGGTAATTTATACCTGAATAACTTTTAAATGTTTCCATATTGTCCATTAGTTTAGTGAATATACCATATGGTTCAAGAGAAAATAGCCAAATTAATTAAGAAAGCAGCAACAACGGCCTTATTTTAAATGAACTATTCCAATTACCACCAGTTTGGCAGCAAAACATATACAACAAAGATACATTGACATAGTAAAATATATAAAGGATATTTCAAGCTGAAACCCTCACATTTAACACCAATGGTATTCACTAAGTTCATGGTTTATATTTAGGATAGTGTTTTAGAGCTTTGTCATTCTCTTTTTTTATTTAAAAATGATCTTATTTGATTATTTTAGATATTTTACATGTGATACGGCCATGCAGACCGTATCTCTCACAGTATCACTTTAGAATTAGACGTTTATCCACGTTTCTCAATGGGTCAATTTTTGAAGTTGCGCCAAATGTAAAATTTCTTGTGTTTTTGACAACCTGGGTTGATTCCTCCTGCTCAGTATCTTCCCGTTTCTCCAAATGCCAAATTTAGAAGGTTAAAGGTTTTGGATATGGTTAAAACATTAAGTTTAGCCACTCATTCTTAAGGGTTAAGGTTTGGGTTAAAAAATAAATGTCGACCACTGGGACTGACCATACAACCTTCTGATCCACAGTCATGGGATTACACCCATCCGCCACCCAAGACTTCTTGATAGCTCTCACTGTTGCCCCTAGTTTTGAAGGAATTTCCTGATATCCTCGGGACATGGATAGGCATCCAATTTTGAAGTCACTCTTGAGCGATCTACCTGAAATACAGACACCCTTGATAATCTGAAGTACGCAAAAAGGCAATAGATGTCGTCTGTTTAAGCGGTAATAAACAGTTGAAACAATAACAAAGTGTCATCCCCGCCCTGAGGGATGGAGCTGGAGAAATGTTACCATTCTGAAATTCATAGACAGAGCTATGGATGAAAGGACTGACCATCCATTATATCACAATTACACTTTTAACCATGTTTAGAAGCAATATCTTTTTTGAGGTAAATGTTGGTTTACATTTACTTTGTTTACAAATATTGCAGTAAAACAAGCTTATATTTTGGGTTCTGATGGGGAACGACAGTTAAACTAAGTTCATGAGGCATTTATTTATAAGTTATGTTCTTCAAGAATCAATCGGTACATATAATTGAATATATAAGTCCAAAAATGTATGTAGCAACTACAGATTTCCCCTTTAAAATTCAAAAAATACCTTGACATTTACCAAAATTCTGCTAGTTTATTGTAATATACCCTCCCTTTGCAAACCTAGTGATTGGAATGACGTATAGGCACCACTCCTGATAGGAAGTCAATCCTGTAGCGATAGAGAGAGAAATTCAAATGGACACCTCCTCTCCTTCATCTACACACTCAACTGCTAACACATGGGAAGGATAAAGCAACATTAACAATGCCTAGATGGATTTATCTTTCGACAGTCAAATACCTCCATAACACTTCTGAGTGGGGAGGGAGACAAGAAAAGGATGGCAGTTTACACTATTGAGCCAGGGAACTGATCACACTGCAGTCAAAACATGGCTTTGGTCTAAACATTACAAAAAACATATACAAGAAAAACTGTTTCTTGTGCGCTTTAATATTGTGTGAATGAGTATTCACTTCACGAGTCATGCCAGGATAGTTGAAGAGGAATCAGGCTGTCCTACTTAATTAAGGGAGTTTACTGTGGGGTCTAGGATAGCTTCTGGCATCGGACAGGTTTGACGGCAGGTGGTACTATCAGGAGGCTAGACATGTATAACAGGGTACATTGGCAAGATACTGTACATGTAGAGATTATCCTAAATGAACATGACATGGATAATATTACTGAACAACTCACTTGTAAGGATCACATGGCAAGAAGTGGCTGTTGGCGTGTTGGTGGAACACTGGAAGTTCTGGTGGCATGCAGGTGGCTTACTGGTGGTGCTGATGGCGTACTGGTGATGGCTGATAACATTTAGATAAAACATCAAGTTACATTACCTCATCTTATGTGTTATTTGCAGAATTACATATCACATATTACATGGAGATAATTATTGTTGATCTTTATCTAATATCGTCTATTGATGACAGACTAATATAAAAATATTTTAATATCACTTCAGGTATTTGGCCCATCGGAGCTTTGTGTGCTGATGCTTGGTGTTCCTGGGCAGCAGGAACATGGCGGTGATACCTTCATGTGTCTTCCTCCGCATCCGTCAGGAGTTTTCCGACACTGAAGGAGTCTACACAGGATTCAACTAAATCGAGGTGTTTCTCAACCGCTTCAGGTTCTCAGGGATGGACATCTGCTGGAGCTCCTCAGCATGAGCACCAGAGTCAATGTAGAGGTAGTTCATCAAAGCATCAATGTAGGCTGAAATTGTAATTAGAATGAAAGATTGTTCCTGGGTGGCAGGCGGCCTAGCGGTTAAGAGCATTGGGCCTTAACCGAAAGGTCACTGGTTTCGAATCCCAGAGCCGGGAAAGTGGAAAATCTGCCGTTCTGCCCTTGAGCAAGGCAGTTAACCCCCAACAACAACTGCTCCCAGGGTGCCAATGACGTGGATGTCGATTAAGGCAGCCCCACACGCCTCTCTTCCACCCCATTTCCTCCAGGGCCAGGTGAGTGAAGTTGTTTGCTAGTGGAGGGATGGTGTTGACCAGTATGTGCTGCAGAGGCTTCCCCTCTGGGCCATACTGAGAGCGTATGTAGCGGGAGAAGGCTGAACGGTACGTCTTGTTGAATGTATACCAGAAGGTTGACGGCTAAGGAATGCCTGTGGGAAGAAGCCCAGAGTTGGGGTGGCACTGCACTTGGGCAGGGAAACCAGCTGGTCCAGGCAGAGGGTAGCTTCAGTCTGCAAGGCACTGAGGAAGTAGTTAATCACCATGATGGTGAGGGGGACTGAGAAGGCCATGAAGGAGCCCACCAGGACAAAACTGTCAGCAGGCAGCTGTCATCTTTGAACACCGTAGTGGGGTCTCGCAGACCTAGGACGGGAATGGCCATGGAGATACCTACAGAGAAAAAAAGAGAGTTTAGTGGGATGTGTGTGTGTGTGAGTGCATGTGTGTGTGTGTACCACTTCTTACTTAATCTTCTTCATCATATGTTTAAACATGTTCTGGTGCCTTTTGCGGAAGGGTCTATAGAGATCAGTCTTCACTTTCCCCTGCGTCACTGAAGCTATGGCTTCCTCCTTGTCAGGTCTATCGTACTGGGCACACAGGGGTTCTGGGATGGAGAGCTCACACACCTTTTCCTCATATGGTGCTGGATCAGGGATGACCTCAATGAAGAGGACATCCAGCAGTCTTTCTATGTAGCCCTTAATGTTTGTGAAAAGAAAAATGGTAGATTAAGGAGTAATGAATTTCATTTCCTTTACTTTTCTGATTTATGATGTTAAAATATTCCAGTGTCATTTCTGGAGATGTTGGAAATGTAGTCTACAGGAAATATGCATATACAAAAATCATGTTTATTTTTGGAATGTTTGTGTATCCAAAATGATTTAACAGATTATAAATAACCTATTGGAATTCATGGTATGTTAGGGGAATTTTCACCCGCTTCATGGAATGCTTCCCCTTTTTGGAGTTGGGAAAGCTGCCCACGAAATCCAGCACTCCCTCTGCAGCTGCTGCGGTTTGCATTCTCATTCAAGTGTAATCCTGCCAGGTACAGCCTAAAATGATAAAGGTTCTTTGGCGCAAACCATAGAATGACACTGTGGAACTCTTCAAGGGTGGTGAGGGGACAGGTTTGAGACGTCTTTTCGTAGCCATTTGTTGAGAAGCTGCTTCTCCAAGGTTGGTTTGGTCGCTAGAATATTAGTAGAATGTAAAAAGAAGAATTTTAGAAATAGGATATAAACACCATGCAGATTAGAATAGATTATAATTGTGTTGCATGGGTATCATAATTACAGTACATACCAGGCTTCAGCCATTTGTTGCAAGCACTTGGGGAAAAGAGGGTCCTCGTGGTCATGGACATTCTGTACATGATTTACCTCCACCTGGCAACCCTCTTTAACCCCACTTGCCATACCGACCAGTACAGGTGGTTTTTAATGCTCTCAATCCACTTCTTCACAGACTGGCACCCTTTGTCCCTGGCTACTGTAGTAAATAAAGCTGATAAGAGACATTTATAGCAGTGCGACAACCGCTCCCAATCCCAATTAACTCTCAAGCCCTCCCCCTAGCCCTAACCCTTCGTTCAGTGGTATCAGTAAGGTGAGAAATTTAGTGTAATTTCCACTACTATACTTATAGGCTATCTATTCAACCTATTTTTTATAAAAATATATGTACATTGGGGGATAGTACTATTACTAAAACAGAAAGTGGTTGTTAAAAATGTCATTGTAGAGTATGGCATAGCAAGTATCTAGTGACATACTGATGAATTGTAGAGTCACCTAAAGCTGATACACTGGGATGGTATGAGGGATCATCTGGATCGTGTAACATCATTATGGAGTCATCAACACTTTCCACACACTCCATCCATGACCGCTTAGCTGGTGGAGGTTTAGATTATCCGTTTTTCACAGGAGTCGATGCTAATGCTAGGCCAAAGTTATCTACTGGCATGGTAGTGTTAACTGCCATGTTTTTAATGGACTTGGTTGTCTGGGAAGGCTCTGCAGAGGAGATGATGAAATTACTACAATATTTTGAACATAATTATACTCTCAACACAGTTATTTTAGGAGCAACCCAAATTGAGTCCTTGTATTCGGCTGTAGAGTTACCATGGAAAGCGGAGTGGCAACTGTTCTTCTTCCTCTCTGAGTGTTGGGGTTGGTCTGTGAGTCTATATCTCGCCTTGCCTTTGGTCTGGGTTCCCATTGACAACCCAAATTTCTCTTATAGTGGGCATTGTGGGAGACTTTGGTGTAACCTGATATTACATTTATCATCAATACATTTGTATAATGTATTCATCACAGGCTAAATGCTCACTAACTAGGCCTAATCTCTGGAAGATAGCCGACTCGACGTTATACCTTTTCCGTCCAACATTATATCCGTCAATTTCCCTCCAATACTTTTTACCCTGCAACATTATACTCATTGTTTCCCTCCAATTTGTCTCCCTCCAACATTATAACATTACCTGTTTCCCTCCAAAACATATCTAATTTGAATCTATTTTGGCTAGCTATAATTTTACCCATGACTCTGCTCTCTTACCTAATCAACCACTATAAACTATAACGTTAACGATTTAGCTACATCATGCAACATCAACCATACATTTAGCCTAACATTTGCACGATTCCCCATCCAAATCATATAAAAACACATATACAGTGCATTCGGAAAGTATTCCGACCCCTTCCCCTTTTCCACATTTATATACGTTACAGCCTTATTCTAAAATTGTATATAAATAACGTATATAAATGTGGAAAAGGGGAAGGGGTCGGAATACTTTATTATTATCTTTTCCCCTCAATCTACACACAATAGCCAATAATGACTAAGCGAAAACAGTTAATTTAGATTTTTTACAAATTCATAAAAAATACAAAACAGAAATACCTTATTTACATAAGTACTGCTATGAGACTCGAAATTGAGCTCGGGTGCATCCTGTTTCCATTGATCATCCTTGATGTTTCGACAGCTTGATTGGAGTGCACCTGTGGTAAATTCAATTGATTGACCATGATTTGTAAAAGGCACACACCTGTCTATATAAGATCCCACAGTTGTCAGTGCATGTCAGAGCAAATACCAAACCATGTGGTCAAAGGAATTGTCCGTAGAGCGCCGAGACAGGATTTTGTCAAGGCACAGATCTGGGGAAGGGTACCAAAAAATGTCTGCAGCATTGAAGGTCCCCAAGAACACAGTGGCCTACATCATTCTTAAATGGAAGAAGTTTGGAACCAGCATAACTCTTCCTAGAGCTGGCCGCCCGGCCAAACTGAGCAATCGGGGGAGAAGGGCCTTGGTTAGGGAAGTGACCAAGAACCTGATGGGAGAGTTCCTCTGTAAAGATAGGAGAACCTTCTAGCAGCACTCCACCAATCAGGTCTTTATGGTAGAGTGGCCAGATGGAAGCCACTCCTCAGTAAAAGGCACATGAGAGCCCGCTTGGAGTTTGCAAAAAGACACCTAAAGGACTCTGACCATGAGAAACAAAATTCTCTGGTCTGATGAAACCAAGATTGAACTCTGTGGTCTGAATGCAAATTGTCACTTCTGGATGAAACTTGGCACCATCCTTACGGTGAAGCATGGTGGAGGCAGCATCATGCTGTGGGGATTTAATTCAGCGGCAGGGACTGGGTCATGATCAAGTGAAAGCTGAACCGCGCAAGTACATCTGCTCCAAAGCGCTCAAGATCTCAGCAAAGGTTCACCTTCCAACAGGACAATGACCCTTAGCACACAGCCAAGACAACGTAGGAGTGGCTTCGGGACAAGTCACTGAATTTCTGGCCCAGCCAGAGCCAGGCTTGAATCCGATCGAACATCTCTGGAGAGACCTGCAAATAGCTGTGCAGCAAGGCTCCCCATCCTCCACTTTGCCACCATGGCCTTTTTTTTTGCCGTATATAGACTTGTTTCTACTGCATTATTGACTGTATGTTTATTTTACTCCACGTGTAACTCTGTGTCGGTGTATGTGTCGAACTGCTTTGCTTTATCTTGGCCAGGTCGCAATTGTAAATGAGAACTTGTTCTCAACTTGCCTACCTGGTTAAATAAAGGTGAAATAAAAAATAAATTAAACAAATAAATCCTACCCGACAGAGCTTGAGATGCTCTGCAGTGAAGAATGGGAGAAACTCCACAAAAACAGGTGCGCCAAGCTTGTAGCGCCATACCCAAGAATATTCGAGGCTGTAATCGCTGCCAAAGGTGCTTCAACAAAGTTTTGAGTAAAGGGTCTGAATACTCATGTAAATCTGATATTTCGAATCATAAATACAGTACAATACAATACTGTATCATGAATACAGTCACAGGTGATGCGGACAGCAACATGTACAGGCACCCCCCTGCATATATTGTTATTTTTTACTGCTGCTCTTTAATTACTTGTTACTTTTATCTCTTATTCTTATCAGTATGTTTGAAACTGCGCTGTCGGTTAGGAGCTTGTAAATAAGCATTTAACTGTATTCGGCGCATATGACTTAACGTTTGATTTGATTTGAATGTTCTGGACCTGTTAGTTGCTTAGCACCCCCTAGTGACAGTTTAAGTGCAGCAGTGTAGAAATTACCTGTTTGTGTCATGTGAAACAGTGCCAGAAGTGAAGCAAGATATAGTACTTACAATCCTTACAGTCCTTATAGTACTTACAATCCTTCAACATCCTTCTTTATAAACTTTGTAAGATGCAATATCTGTAAGTACATTTGTTTATTAACACAAGATACATATTTATCACAGAATTGTCATGTTTCTGTAAAAGTTGAAGAATTGTGTTAGCTACTTTGCATTAGCTTCAGTGCTATTTCTCTTTAGCGACACCAAACTTAGCAGTATCAAGGATACAGTATCAAGCATACAGTTGTGTTCTAGTAACTTTATTTTATATTTGACTCTAGACTGAGTAATCTTATTCCTTATTTCGTACGTTTAGTGCACTTACTGTGTAAGACATTCTGTGCTCTATACTAATGTAACTGAAAACATGTAATTTTGTGTTTGCTGCAGTTTCACACTGATTCAAGTAAGCTTCTCACGGAGCTATTTGAATCAGTGTTTAGCTAACTGGATAGCTGGATAAGGGCTACTGTACATTTAGCGAGTCCAGTATGATGAACATGATAATATTCTTATGAAGGCGCAGTGGTAAGTTAGACGGAACTGTTAGCAGGCATAGTGTGCCTGTGACGCCCAATACAGCATGGTTTGAAACGATGCTAGTCTAATCAGCATCCAGGATCCAAATAACGTAAAAATTACCTTCGAAAAACAGATTAAACAAGATCTCATGGAACGGCAGGGGGTTGTGAGGGGACACATGTCACGAGCCGTGGAAGCCGAAGAGAGCGGCCTCCCGCAAAGCAGGCAACACTCCCAATGAACAGCCGGAGTGGATACAAACTTTAGTAAACTGCTCCCGAATGTTCTATGCCAAGACATGGAAATCTATTCTATCGTATTCCATGTGGGTTTTAATGACATTATGAAGGGCAGCTCTGAACAGTTGAAACTGGATTCTAACTGATTCTCTGCTAGACAGTAATACAATACCCATCATATCTGGCCTTGTGGCTTCTCTGAATCTTGGGATTGAACGCTTTAGCAGGATTATTTCTCTTCACAACTGGCTACTTGATTATTGCAGCTCAAGGGGTGTAACTTTTGTTGACAATTTTGAAATCTTTTGGAAACAAAACACATTTTAAAAAGGGAGGATGGGATCCACCCGAATAATTGATGTTCCTAGATCCTTTCACAGCATTATAAGGCTCCATTGAGACAATGACTTATGAAAACCCAGTTTAGTTTAGTTAATCCCTACCATTGTGTCGCTGAGTTGTCATAAAGCTTCAGCAAGTGTACATTATACCAGGGGCGTTGGTAGACACAATGTAAGTAACCTAATGAT
Source organism: Oncorhynchus clarkii lewisi (assembly GCF_045791955.1). Classification (NCBI taxonomy): domain Eukaryota; kingdom Metazoa; phylum Chordata; class Actinopteri; order Salmoniformes; family Salmonidae; genus Oncorhynchus; species Oncorhynchus clarkii. Next base: position 4,166,819 of record NC_092171.1, on the reverse strand, counting down.
TTCCCTCTAACTGCCCTGAAAGTCTCTGCTGATCCTACAGCTATTGTATGCAGTAATCATGTGCCTATATTGTTAGCACTGAGGTGGTGTGCCCTAGTAGGAAGTCCACTGTGTGCAGCTCACCCTGCACTAACATAAATAACATGAGCACGTCTACTTCTGCTAAGGTTACCAGTAAAGCAATGAAAACTATCAAGCATCCCAGAAAAGTGCTAAAAAAAAGCCCACGTTTACAAGGTTAATGATAATAATAACTTGCTAGTAACAGATTACATTCATATTCTGAATCTCACTTAGATAATACCTTTGATACGTTGGTAGCAATATATGGTTATAACGTCTACAGAAAAGACAGACATGCCAATGGTGGAGGTGTTGCCGTTGATATTCAGAACCACATTCCTCTAAAGCTTAGAGAGGATCTCATGTTAAATACTGTTGATGTAATATGCCTAAAGGTTCACCAGACTTACCTAAAGCCCATTATTGTGGGAAGCTGCTATAGACCACCAAGTGCTAACAGTCAGTATCTGGATAATGTGTGAAATGTATGCGATATCAACAGAGAGGTATATTTTCAATGTGATTTAAATATTGACTGGCTCTCATCAAGCTCAAGAAAAAGCTTCAAACCGTAACCAGTGCCTGCAACCTGCTTCAGGTTATCAGTCAACCTTCCCAGGTAGTTACAAACAGCACAGGAATGAAATCATCAACATGTATTGATCACATTTTTACTTATGCTGCAGAAATGAGCTTGAGATCAGTATCCAGATCCATTGGATGTAGCGATCACAATATAGTAGCCATATCTAGGATAACCAAAGTTCCGAAGGCTGAGCTTAATATAGTGTATAAGAGGTCATAGTGGTGGTTATTTCTGTTTTATCAAATGAGGAGAAACAAACATATCACACAGGTCAGAGTTACAGTTAAACTACATCTGTATTCACTTATTAATAGTGGAGCAAGGTCACTACATGCACACAGTGAATGGAATGAGAGCTCTGCAATAACGAGGCTTGTCAACACAATCCTCTTGCCTCAGCCGGCTTGTCAGGCTCCCTCGGTCAGCCCGAGGGCGCCAGGGGTCAGGGGTGGGGGGAGTAGGAGCAGGCGTAGCAGTACCCCCCCCCCCGCACGCTTGAGGGCGCCAGGCTGCCCATCATTACACACACCTGCCACCATCGTTACGCGCTAGCGCATCTTTGGACTCACTTGGATGCCATTATTTTGTTGATTGCCCCTCCTATATCTGTCGGTTCCTCGGTTTGATCCCCGTGTTAGCATTATTGTCGTTATGTTTCCCCTGTCCAGAAGCTATCTTTGTTTGTTTCTTGTTTCTTGTTTCTTGTTCAGTTATTTATTAAATGTTCACTTACTGTACTTGTTTCTCATCTCCCAGCGTCTGTCGTCTGTCCTTACACCTATCAGGTAAAACTTTATTTGTTACATGTGCCGAATACAACAAGTGTAGACCTTACCGTAAAATGCTTACTTACAAGCACAACCAACAGTGCAGTTCAAGAAGAGTTAAGAAAAATAATTACCAAATAAACTAAAGTAACACAATAACATAACAATAACGAGGCTATATACAGGGGGTACGGTTACCGAGTCAGTATGCGGGGGTACAGGTTAGAGTTATTTTTACATGTAGGTAAGAGTGAAGTCACTTTGCATAGATAATAAACAGCGAGTAGCAGCAGTGTACAAAACAAATGGGGGGGTGGTCAATGTAATAGCCCGGTGGCCATTTGATTAATTGTTCAGCAGTCTTATGCCTTGGGGGTAGAAGCTGTTGAGGAGCCTTTTGGTCCTAGACTTGGTGCTAGGGTACTGCTTGCCGTGCAGTAGCAGATAAAACAGTCTATGACTTGGGTGACTGGAGTCTTTGACAATTGCATGGGCTTTACTCTGACACTGCCTATTATAGAGGTCCTGGATTGCAGGAAGCTTGGCCCCAGTGATGTACTGAGCTGTGCGTACTACCCTCTGTAGCGCCTACTGTCAGGATGCTCTCAATGGTGCAACTGTATAACTTTTTGAGGATCTGGGGACCCATGCCAAATCTTTTCCGTCTCCTGAAGGGGAAAAGGTTTTGTCTTGCCTCTTCACGACGGTCTTGGTGTGTTTGGACCATGATAGATCGTTGGTGATGTGGACATCAAGAAACTTCAAGGTCTCGACCCGCTCCACTACAGCCTCGTTGATGTTAATGGGAGCCTGTTCGGCCCGCCTTTTCCTGTAGTCCAGAATCAGCTCCTTTGTCTTTCTCACATTGAGGGAGAGGTTGTTGTCCTGGCACCACACTGCCAATTCTCTGAACTCCTGCCTATAGGCTGTCTCATCATTGATGAGGGATTCCAAGATGGCGTAGCAGTCAGACGCATTTGTCCTTCGTCTTGTCGTGTCCCATGTATATATGTTTTTATATATTTTTCTTCGCATATCTTTTTATATTTTTCTAAACCCTTATTTCAAAATACTCTCCTGCAACCCGCCTCACCCAATGTGGTGTGGACCTGCTTTTTCTCGAACATATTTTTTGTTTGCCTCTTACTGGTATCTCTCCAACATAAACTAGCCAGCTAACTAGCCAGCTAACGGTCAGCTAACCTTAGCTCGGAAAGCTCTCGCCAGTTTGTACAACGCGATTCAACCAGAGCATACCGGAACTATTTTTTCTCTCCATATCCCCGGATTCCTATCGCAAGCTCTGAACCTTCTCACCTTCAGCTAACGTCCCCTGAATGCTAGCTGTCTAGAGCACAACGGACTGTTGGCTTACGAGGCCCATTGAATACATTCCGAAGCCACTAGCTAGCAGTCAGCTATCCTTTGCTAGTTATCATCAGCTACCTTTATCCCGGACAACTCTCGCCAGTCTGTCGCGTCATCCCTCTAAGGCACTGCTCAACACGCCTCGGCTAACAATTTAGTTCCACTCCCCACACACGCAGTGACATCACCTGGTTTAAATGCTATTTCTAGAGACAATATCTATTTCATTATCACTATATGCACAGGTTTACCCCCACTGTATTCACATCCTACTATACCTTTGTCTGTACATAATGCCTTGAATATAATCTATGTGCCCAGAATCTGCTCCTTTTACTCTCGTTCTGAGCGTACTAGGCGTCCAGTTCTGTTAGCCTTTAGCCGTACCCTTAATCTACTCCTCCTCTGTTCCTCCGGTGATGTAGAGGTTAATCCAGGCCCTGCAGTGTCTACCTCCACTCCCATCCCCCAGGCTCTCTCATTTGTTGACTTCTGCAACCGTTAAAGCCTTGGTTTCATGCATGTTAACTTTAGAAGCCTCCTCCCTAAGTTTGTTTTATTCACTGCCCTAGCACACTCCACCAATCCGGATGTCCTAGCCGTGTCTGAATCCTGGCTTAGGAAGACCACCAAAAACCTTGAAATTTCCATTCCTAACTATAACATATTCCGACAAGATACAACTGCCAAAGGGGGCGGTGTTGCAATTTACTGCAAAGATAACCTGCAGAGTTCTGTCTTACTATCCAGGTCTGTACCCAAACAATTTGAGCTTCTACTTCTGAAAATTAACCTTTCCAGAAACAAGTCTCTAACTGTTGCCACTTGCTATAGACCACCCTCTGGCCCCAGCTGTGCCCTCGACACCATATGTGATTTGATTGCCCCCCATCAATCTTCTGAGCTCGTGCTGCTAGGTGACCTAAACTGGGACATGCTTAACATCCCAGCCATCCTACAATCTAAGCTTGATGCCCTCAATCTCACACAATTTATCAATGAACCTACCAGATATAACCCCAAATCCGTAAACCCAGGCACCCTCATAGATATCATCCTAACTAACTCACCCTCCAAATACACCTCTGCTGTTTTCAACTAAGATCTCAGCGATCACTGCCTCATTGCCTGCATCTGTAATGGGTCTGCGAGCAAACGACCACCCCTCATCACTGTCAAACGCTCCCTAAAACACTTCTGCGAGCAGGCCTTTCTAATCGACCTGACCGGGGTATCCTGGAACGACATTGACCTCATCCCGACAGAAGAGGATGCCTGGTTATTCTTTAAAAGCGCCTTCCTCACCACCATAGGCATGCCCCATTCAAAAAATGTAGAACCAGGAATAGGTATAGCCCTTGGTTCACTCCAGACCTGTCTGCCCTTGACCAGCACAAAAACATCCTGTGGCATTCTGCATTAGCATCGAATAGCCCCCGTGATATGCAACTTTTCAGGGAAGTTAGGAACCAATATACACAGGCAGTTAGAAAAGCTAAGGCTAGCTTTTTTAAACAGAAATTTGCATCCTGCAGTACAAACTCAAAAAAGTTCTGGGACACTGTAAAGTCCATGGAGAATAAGAGCACCTCATCCCAGCTACCCACTGCTCTTAGGCTAGGAAACACTGTTACAACCGACAAATCCACTATAATTGAGAATTTCAATAAGCATTTCTCTACGGCTGGCCATGCTTTCCACCTGGCTACCCCTACCCCAGTCAACTGCCCGGCACCCTCCACAGCAACCCGCCCAAGCCCCCACCATTTCTCCTTCACCCATATCCAGATAGCTGATGTTCTGAAAGAGCTGCAAAATCTGGACCCCTACAAATCAACCGGGCTAGACAATCTGGACCCTCTCTTTCTTAAATTATCTGCCGAAATTGTTGCAACCCCTATTACTAGCCTGTTCAACCTCTCTTTTGTATCGTCTGAGATTCCCAAAGATTGGAAAGCTGCCGCGGTCATTCCCCTCTTCAAAGGGGGAGATGCTTTAGACCCAAACTGCTACAGACCTATATCTATCCTACCCTGCATCTCTAAGGTCTTCGAAAGCCAAGTTAACAAACAGATTACTGACCATTTTGAATCACATCGTACCTTCTCCGCTATGCAATCTGGTTTCCAAGCTGGTCATGGGTGCACCTCAGCCATGCTCAAGCTCCTTAACGATATCATGACCTCCATCGATAAGAGACATTACTGTGCAGCTGTATTCATCGACCGGGCCAAGGCTTTCGACTCTGTCAATCACCACATTCTTGTTGGCAGACTCAACAGCCTTGGTTTCTTAAATGATTGCCTCGCCTGGTTCACCAACTACTTCTCTGATAGAGCTCAGTGTGTCAAATCAGAGGGCCTGTTGTCCGGACCTCTGGCAGTCTCTATGGGGGTGCCACAGGGTTCAATTCTCGGGCCAACTCTCTTCTCTGTATACATCAATGATGTCGCTCTTGCTGCTGGTGATTCTCTAATCCACCTCTACGCAGATGACACCATTCTGTATACTTCTGTCCCTTCTTTGGACACTGTGTTAACTAACCTCCAGATGAGCTTCAATGCCATACAATTCTCCAACTGCTCTTAAAAGCAAATAAACTAAATGCATGCTATTCAACCGATCATTGCCTGCACCTGCCCGCCTATCCAGCATCACTACTCTGGATGGCTCTGACTTAGAATATAACTACAAATACCTAGGTGTCTGGATAGACTGTAAACTTTCCTTCCAGACTCACATTAAGCATCTCCAATCAAAAATTAAATCTAGAATCGGCTTCCTATTTCGCACTAAGTACACACCCCTGAGGGGCCATTGTGTTGAGGATCAGCATGGCAGACGTGTTGTTGCCTACCCTTACCACCTGGGGGTGGCCCGTTATGTGACTAAACTGAATAAAAAGAAGGAAGTATACTATGAAACAATTATAAATTATATAAAGAATTACATGAAGTTACATGAAATCTTGGACAAAAAGGCAAACTACATATTTTATTAAATCAAATGGCTCATTCATCACAAAGCCCACTGATATTGCCAATTACTTTAATGTTTTTTTTTAAATTGGGAAGATTTAACAAACTTAGGCATAACATGCCAGCAACAAACGCTGACACTACACATCTAAGTATAACTGATCAAATGATGAAAGACAAGCATTGTCATTTTGAATTCTGTAAATTGAGTGTGGAAGAGGTGTAAAAATGATTGTTTTAGCTTTTGACATTATTCGTCATAGTCTGCTGCATGAAAAACGTATATTGTGGATGAAGAGTTACCTGTCTAATATAACACAGAGGGTGTTCTTTAATGGAAGCCTCTCCAACATAATCCAGGTAGAATCAGGAATTCCCCAAGGCACCTGTCTTGGCCCATTACTTTTTTCAATCTTTACTAACGACATGCCACTGACTTTGAGTATAACCAGTGTGTCTATGTATGCGGATGACTCAACACTACACACATCAGCTACTACAGCGACTGAAATGACTGCAACACTTAAAGAGTTGCAGTTAGTTTCAGAATGGGTGGCAAGGAATAAGTTAGGCCTAAGTATTACAAAAACTAAAAGCATTGTATTTGGGACAAATCATTCACTAAACCCTAGTTTTGTAGCACCTGGACTAAGGTTCAGTTGTGCTTATAAGACCTACTGGGATAAAACCTGGAGTTAGATAATAAATAAAAAAATTAAGTGACATAATATGGGTGCTTGACTGCTGCTGTTAGGACAGAACGCTTAGCTCAACCATACTCCTCAGCCAGTGCGTCCAGTATGCGCTCTGAATGCTCTGAATTTACAAACGGACAATCTGACAGTGCTCTGAGATTACGGACGGGGCTATAGTTTAAGAGGGTGTGAACGATACTGAATGGGTGTAGACAAAGAAGAGCTCTCCAATGAGTGTACCAAAATATTCAAAGAACATTTTCTCAAAAGCGAGGGGCAGAATTACTTCCACATTGTTCCTCAACCGTAGTGTATGATATGCAATTTATTTTAGCTCTGAGTCTCTACTTTCATCCAATGTAAAAAAAAAAACATTAAATAAAACACAATATACTTTGCTACATTAAGACTGAATTGAGCCGGTAGGTCACATATTAGCTTTTGTCAGAAGCCGATAAAGACAAGAAATTACAAAGCTAATTTGACCTATGTACTAAAAATCTAATCTAATTTTATTTGTCACATACACGTGTTTAGTAGATGTTATTGCGAGTGTAGTGAAATGCTTGCATTTCAAGCTCTAACATTGCAATAATATCTAACAATTTCACAACAATACACCCATCTAAAGTAAAGGAATGGAATTAGAATATATAAATATTTGGATGAGCAATGTCACAGCGGCATAGACCAAGATACAGTTGAATAGTATAGAATACAGTATATACATGTGAGTTGAGTAATGCAAAATATATAAACATTATAATTATTATTATTAATAATAATAATAACGTGACCAGTGTTCCATTGTAAACAAGGCTTTTCAGCATCAGCAGCTTTACTGCTAGAGTACTGTAGCTTTATTGATTTACTGTACTTCAACAACAGAGTAGATTATATTGATCTACTCTAGCCTTCAACATCAATGAAGACAAAGTGATGCCCATTGAAGAAGGGGAGATAAGTCCACTACACCCAGCACATTTCTCTATGTAACCGCTAAAACTGCTCTTCTGTTGTTATTTATGCCAGTTTCCTCTGGAATCAAGTCATCACTGACATCCTCCGTTGGATAATTACATCCAACATGATCTTGATAGCCCTGGTTCTCAGACACGCTCCCCAGACTCGTTTCCCCCATCAAGAGGAATTTGTAGCGGGGAGAAGACAGACAGCGTAGGCCCCACCAGCTTAATCCCCCCGGAGGCTTTCTTCCTCGCTCTCTATCCGCCGGCCCGCTCCCCCTGTTTGCCATCTGTCTGGGCTCGGCAACCGAGGACAGATGTTATCTCGTACAGAGCAGAGAGTAGTAAAGGGGAGCCACAAGGGCCAGGGGAGGGGTGCCAAGTCGGATGGTTTGCCAATTGCAAAGTGAGATGTACTGCAATGGGTTCCGAGGTCAACTCAAGCCAAAGACTTACCTCAGGTTGCCTGTTTTCCCAGCATACATTTCACCGCCTGGCTGGGTCTACTGCCGCTAGTGTGTCTGGGAAACTCAGTGTGTGACCATTTGATTGTCTCTATTCAAAATGTACGGTTCTCCCCCATTTTTGCCTTTTCACTGTAATTAAAATGTTAAGCCTTGAAGAGTGAATAAGTTCTGCTGTTTGCTTGATTTAAGGATTCATTCAGTTCTGAGCAGTAATTGAATGAACAGACTGAGCAGAACTGTTTTTTTAATCAACAGTATTCAAATAGGAAATTAATTTTGATGAATAGTAAGTTTTGGTTGAAATAGTTTGGAGGAAATTGGTTTATGGCATCAATACACTTGGAAAGTGGATATGTCACAAACGTTTACATCACTGGAGACGCCTGCTAGCGAAGAGATATTTTGCCCCACAGTTAGCCAATATAATCTGTGGTTTTAGATAGTTACTGCTCCAATAGTATTTTTCTAACTGCTAACTTGTCAATTACATGTCTTAAAAAATGACTTGGTGTCTCCCATTGTGTTTACTTTTAGAAATGCTTGTTCCATATTCACTTTCCATGCATATTGCAACTGATCTGTGGTGATGATACTACTACGGAAATCTCAAAGACACATCTAGAGCTTCTCTCTTTCTCTCTTTCTCCTTTTCTTTCTACCCCCCCAAGAACAGGCCTCTCTGAAAGAGGCATGCGTCCCACATAAAAAGCCTCTACTCCCATTTGAGTTCTCTTTTGTCAGATTGGCAACAGGCTGGGTGATTGTCAGGCTGGGTGATTGAGGAACAGGAAATGGAGGAAAGGCATGACCTGCTTTTTTACAGGAGCCAGGAAGAGAGAGAGCTGGAGAGTCAGAGCTATAGACAGAGAAATTGAGAGGGTGACAAAGAGCGAGAGAAAGACGGACAGAGAGAAATGGTGAGATAGTCGTACTATCAGCATCTCTACATCTGACTCACACTATGATAGAACAGGCGACAAATAATCAAACAGAGTTATGAAAGTTGCCACCCAAATTATTCCAATAGGACACCCCTTCCTTCCTCTTGGCTTCTCGTCACACCGCCCATCCTCGTAGGGCTACATTCAAAGTGGGTCATATGTTGGAAGCAGAAGCGGAAGAAATTAACAGATCATTCAAAGAGACTTGCGTCCCAAATGACACCCTATTCCCTATATAATGCACTACTTTTCACCAAGGCCCCATGATCAAAAGTATTACAATATCTAGGATTTAGGGTGCCGCTGTGGATGCAGCCCTCAAATTCTCCCGGATGGACTGATGTCGCCTCGTTCATCCTTAATAACATGGTTGTTGATGAGGCCTGGAAATGCATGGTTGCTTTTCCTTTGACATAGTTTACAGAGATGTAAACAAGCTAGTAAGGAGCCTGTGGTTGAGTGATCTGGGTTCAATCCCCTCAAGTGCCCTTCCCACTGTTACTCTCCGTCATCTGTCTCCCCCCCCCCCCCCCCCCCCCCCCCCCCCCCCCCCCCCTGTGTCCATTGCTGTCTCAGTAAAGCATAAGACTTAGAAAAAGGAACTCTACTAAAAAACAAGGTAGCTGGTGGCACTGCTCTGGTGGTGGAATTGATTTGATGATGTGTTTGGGTGTACCACTGTCTAACATATCCTCAAATGCCAATTAAAGGTAATACAGAAGTTTCTGCAACACAGCTTGTGAGAAATGTTGACGCAAAAGTATAAAGATGGGACATCTAACGTTGCTTTGGAAAATAAGCTAAAAACAAGTCATGGTAATTAATAAAATTGTCCATTGTTAGTTTCAGCTTGATCGTTACAAAATGTCTTACTTCAATGGAACTATGAGTGGCTCTTTGAAACAATTAATGAATACATCAATTGTACTTGAACCGAACTCATTCAAAATCCCATCCTTTGTTTGGCATTGAATTGTACAGTGCCAGTCCTACATAACTCCTCTCACTTTAAACTTCATGTGAAGCTCGGCGAGGGGCAATGAGGCTTGCCACTGTACTTTTTCTGGGGAAGTAAAACAGTGAGTAGACAGAATGTGAAGCTACCACAATTGCAGTAACAAATCAATAGGAGGAGATTGACTGAACTAACATTATATAATTTTGGGGGGCCAAGAATCCAATCTCTGTTATTCCTTTTTATTTCTGAGTCGACCTTCACCTTATGTGCCTTTCTGTATTGCTGCTTCCTTAATTTTGTCCTTCTACCTTTCTTTAAAGGTACATTCTGTTATTTGAAAAACAAATTCATTCAATTCTTCTGTTCTGATCTCAGACTTTTGTATCGGGTTGAACCTTGGCAGTGCCCTTCGAAAGCTGCAGGGGGCAACATAAGTGGTCATTTGAAACAAGGCATGACCACTACATTTTCCCATTTCAAGTAAACATGCTCTTCATGGATTTGTTCCCATTATGGTCAACATGTATGGTCAAATAAAGAAGTGGTGTTTGAGGTCAATTGGGCCAGGTTCAGGTAATGCTGAAGTCTTTATCGTGTGTGTCTGTGTAACAGTACAAATTTAGACCGTCCCCTCGCCCATACCCGGGCGTGAACCAGGGACCCTCTGCACACATCAACGACAGTCACCCACGAAGCATCGTTATCCATCGCTCCACAAAAGCCGCGGCCCTTGCAGAGCAAGGGGAACTACTACTTCAAAGTCTCAGAGCAAGTGACGTCACCAATTGAAACACTATTTAGCGCTCACCACCGCTAACTAGGCTAGCCGTTTCACATCCGTTACACTCACCCCCCTTTTGACCTCCTCCTTTTCCGTGTGTGTGTGTGTGTGTGTGGATTCCATTCAGCACCCACAGTCCTTGTACCCAGTGAAAGAGAGAAGTGTCACCACATTGCTCGAACTGCATGTGCTTTGAATTTCTGTTCTCAAGCTCACCTAAAATGAGAGAGTCTGTTACTATGAGGTGAATGGATTGTTGCTGTGTGAGCGGCACAGCTTTGTGCTGTCCTGAAATGAGTGGAGCTGTCCACGGTGCTGACATGGAAGCAATGAACCTCATAGCGTCGATGCTGTCATAACAAAAGGTCAATTAGCAGATGCTCTTATCCAGAGCGACTTACAGCAATTAGGGTTAAGTGCCTTGCTCAAGGGCAGGCACATTGACAGATTTTCACCTAGTCAGTTTAGGGATTCGAATCAGCAACCTGGCCCAACACTCTTAAAACCGCTGGCCTACCTGCCACGTCATACTTGCCAGTGTGGTAATGAATGAGTGGAGGTGTCCATGGTGCTGAAATGGCACAACTGTGCCACGGTCACTTTAGTTTAATGCTATTTATCCATACATTAAAATGCAGCCATGTCTTACATTTAAAGGATTATTAATCCACAAACTCCAAAAACAAAGCAGTCGCATAACTAATAAACACAGGTCTGCATTAGGCATTAATGGTTAGTCCCATGATGCCTGCATTTTATTACAGTGTGTGTGAAAAAAAACAAGCAGACAGACATGGTATATAGTAAACTGTGAATAAATATTGTTGCTTAGAATAAACATTGACCTACGAATGCTGCAATCAAGACATTGTGTTAACATAATGACTCTTCCGATCTACTTCCTTCTGTGTTGGTATTACAGTTTTAGATAATGCCGGTAGTATCCACCGCATTTTTTTTAACACTTTTAAAACACGGAAGCCAAATGCTGAAAGTATGGATACAACTTCCTCCGCGCATGATCATAATTCATATGTGCTCCACTAAAATCTCAACATTAGCCTTGCAAAAGTATTCATACCCCTTGACGTTTTCTTTTTTGTTGTAATTTAGTCATTTTAAATGATTTTTATTTGGATTTCAAGTAATGAACATACACAAAATAGGCCAAATTGGTGAAGTGAAATGAAAAAAATGACTTGTTTAAAAAAAGTGGTGCGTGCAAATGTATTCAACCCCTTTGCTCCTCCCAGCTGCCCACTGCACTGAGGCTAAGGTAACACTGTCACCACCGATAAATCCACGATAATCAAGAATTTCAATTAGCATTTCTCTACGGCTGGCCATGCTTTCCTCCTGGCTACCCCAACCCCAGCCAACAGCTCCGCACCCCCCACAGCTACTTTCCCAAGCTTCCCCAGCTTCTCCTTCACCCAAATCCAGATAGCAGATGTTCTCAAAGAGATGCAAAACCTGGACCCCTACAAATCAGCTGGGCTAGACAATCTGGACCCTCTCTTTCTAAAAGTATCCGCCGCCATTGCTGCAACCCCCTCGTCCGAGATCCCTAAAGATTGGAAAGCTGCCGCGGTCATCTCCCACTTCAAAGGGGGTGACACTCTAAACCCAAAATATTACAGACCTATATCCATCCTACCCGGTCTTTCTAATATCGTTGAAAGCCAAGTTAATAAACAGAATACTGACCATTCAGTATTCGAATTCCACCATACCTTCTCCGCCGTGCAATCTGGTTTTCGATCTGGTCACGGGTGCACCTCAGCCACGCTCAAGGTCCTAAACGATATCATAACTGCCATCAATAAAATACAGTACTGTGCAGTCGTCTTCATCGACCTGGCCAAGGGTTTCGACTATGTCAAAAATTGAATTCTTATCGGCAGACTCAACATTCTTTGTTTCTCAAATGACTGCCTCACCTGGTTCACCAACTACTTCTCAGACAGAGTTCAGTGTGTGAAATCAGAGGGCCTGTTGTCTGGACCTCTGGCAGTATCTATGAGGGTACCACAGGGTTCAATTCTCGGGCCGAACTCTTTTCTTTGTATATATCAACGATGTCGCTCTTGCTGCGGATGATTGCCTGATCCACCTCTACGCAGACAACAGCATTCTGTATAATTCTGGCCCTTCTTTGGACAGTGTTAACTAACCTCCAAACGAGCTTCAATGCCATACAACACTCCTTCCGTGGCCTCCAACTGCTCTTAAACGCTAGTAAAACTAAATGCATGCTTTTCAACCGTTCGCTGCTCGCACCCACCCGCCCGACTAGCATCACTACTCTGGACGGTTCTGACTTAGAATATGTGGACAACTACAAATACCTAGGTATCTTGCTAGACTGTAAACTCTCCTTCCAGATTCAAATTAAACATCTCCAATCCAAAATTAAATCTAGAATCAGCTTCCTATTTCGCAACAAAGCATCCTTCACTCACGCCGCCAAACAGTTCGTTTTACGAGGGTATCCTACAGATCCTAGGCTTCGGCGATCTCATTTACAAAATAGCTTCCACTACTCTGCTCAGCAAACTGGATGCAGTCTATCACAGTGCCATCAGTTTTGTCACCAAAGCCACCCACATACCACCCACTACTGCTATATGTATGCTCTAGTCGGCTGGCCCTCGCTACATATTCGTCGCCAGACCCACTGGTCATCTATAAGTCTATGCTAGGTAAAGCTCCGCCTTATGTCAGCTCACTGGTCACGATAACAACACCCACCCGTAGCACACGCTCCAACAGGTATATCTCACTGGTCATCCCCAAAGCCAACACTTCCTTTGGCCGCCTTTCCTTCCAGTTCTCTGCTGCCAGTGACTGGAACTAATTGAAAAAAGCTGAAGCTGGAGACTTATATTTCCCTCACTAACTTTAAACATCAGCTAACCGATCACTGCAGTTCTACATAGCCCATCTGTAAATAGTCCACCCAATCTACCTACCTCATCCCCATATTGTTTTTATTTACATTGCTGCTTTTTACACACCAGTATTTCTACTTACACATCACAATCTGCTCATCTATCACTCCAGTGTTCATTCGCTAAATTGTAATTACTTCGCTACTATGGCCTATTTATTGCCTTACCTCCTCACGCCATTTGCACACACTGTATATAGACTTTCTTTTTTATCTATTGTATTATTGACTGTACGCTTGTTGTTTGAGTCGCACTGCCTTGCTTTATCTTGGCCAGGTCGCAGTTGTACATGAGAACGTGTTCTCAACTAGCTTACCAGGTTAAATAAAGGTGAAATAAAAAAATGAAAACAATTAAAAGCCCCCTAAATAAGATCTGGTGCAACCAATTACCTTCAGAGGTCACATAGTTAGTTAGATTGCACACAGGTGGACTTTATTTAAGTGTGACATGATCTCAGTATGTATACACCTGTTCCGAATGGCCCCAGAGTCTGCACCGCCAAGCAATCGGCACCATGAAGGTCAAGGAACTCTCCAAACAGGTCAGGGACAAGGTTGTGGGGAAGTACAGATCAGGGTTGGATTATAAAAAAATATGTGGAACTTTGAACATCCCACGGAGCACAATTAAATCCATTATTAAAAAATGGAAACAATATGGCACCTGCCAAGAGAGGGCCGCCCACCAAAACTCACAGGCCAGGCAAGGAGGGAATTAATCAAAAAAGAGACCAAAGATAACCCTGAAGGAGTTGCAAAGCTCCACAGTGGAGATTGGAGTATCTGTCCATAGGAACACTTTCAGCCGTACACTCCACGGAGTTGGGCTTGATGGAAGAGTGGCCATAAAGTCCTTGTTGAAATAAAAAAAAAAAAAAAAAAAAAAAAAACACGTTTGGTGTTAGCCAAAATGCATGTGGGAGACTCCCCAAACTAAAATTGGGCTTTTTGGCCATCAAGGAAAACACTATGTCTGGCGCAAATCCAACATCTCTCATCACCCCGAGAATGCCATCCCCACAGCGAAGCATGGTGGAGCAGTTGGAGCAGTTCTGCCGTGAAGAATGGGCAAACATCCCAGTGGCTAGATGTGCAAAGTTTGTAGAGACATACCCCAAGGGACTTGCAGCTGTAATTGCTGCAAAAGGTGGCTCTACAAAGTTTGAGTTTGGCAGGTGAATAGTTATGCACGCTCAAGTTTTCTGTTTTATTGTCTTGGTTCTTGTTTGTTTCACCCCCCCCCAAAAAATGTTGCATCTTCAAAGTGGTTGGCATGTTCTGTAAATGAAATAATACAAACCCCCCTGCTGTTGCTGAACTCCAGGATCAGGGTTCCTACCCCTGGGCTATAGCCTATCTACAATAGACCATTCCTCTTCTTGTGAAATCCCAGGAAAAGCTATAGGATATTTTTATACTAGGACTAATAGTTTATTCGGGGAAAGAAGCAGGCTTGGTCTTGCTAATTGCTGAAGGTAAAACAGAACTACAGCATTGACAATGCATGTCGGGGAATGGTGAGGAGACAATCACTTTTTGCCTGTTATGATAACTTTGTAGCACTGATGCATTGTAAACAATTGCACAGGACAGACAGTGATGAGAACAGTGAAAAAGAAGACAAAGGAATTGACAACCAGTTGAAAAATGGAAACGGGCTGGGCCTTCCCAATTTGTTATACTACTACTGGTCAGAAAATATATCTATATGTGTTTACTAGGTTTCTACATTTGAAAACAAGGATGGTCCTACTTGGGCTATCATGGAGTTAGTCTTCCAACTTCTCCTGTCTTGTTACTGTGCTCCACACTGCTTATGAACCTTGGCCCCTATGTTTTGAACCCCATTGTTAAGAACTCCCTTAAAATCTGGTCCCAATTCCGAAATCATTTTAGCCTTAAACAAGCAAGTGGCTTCTCTCCATTAACATCTAATCATCTTTTCCCAGCATCGCAGATTGAAACAGCATTCCAGTTCTGGTATAGGAATGGTCTAGCGTTTTTTAGTGACCTATTTGTTGATAACACATTTGTCTCATTCGATACTCTGAGGGTTGAACATAATATTCCCAATCAACACAATCTCACATTCAATTTGTGCAAATACAGTGCATTCGGAAAGTGTTCAGACCACTTGACTTTTTCCACATTTTATATTACAGCCTTATTCTAAAATGTATTAACTTGTTTTCCTCCCTCATCAATCTACACACAATACCCCATAATGAAAAAAAACAGGTTTTTAGAAATGTTTGCAAATGTATTCAACATTTTAAAAAACAATACATTTACATAAGTATTCAGACCCTTTCCTCAGTACTTTGTTGAAGCACCTTTGGCCAGTGATTACAGCCTCAAGTCTTCTTGGGTATGAAAAAATATCTAATCCTGTTTGTCATTATGGGGTATTGTGTGTAGGTTGATGAGGGGGAAAAAAACATTTGAATACATTTTAGAATAAGGCTGTATGTAACGTAACAAAATGTGTAAAAAGTCAATGGGTCTGAAAACCTTCAAAAGGCACTGTATATATTAATGTCAAAGCTGTTTTCTATGCTTGTTTGGGATACTATGTCGGAATTTATGAGGGTTGCCTGATTGGGGTAAAAAGCTGTATTCCTTTTTTTTTGTGGTATCAATGAAGATATTTGATTTGGGAATGGGGATACATTTTCATGATGGGAAATTAATTCATCAATAAATGTGGGGAAACAGGTTAAATTCCCCTGGTGCAACTACATGGCATTTGCAACTATAACGAGTCTGGACTATGATCAATTATTAAGACATGTCAATGCAGTTAAACAGGTTAATGTAAAATAATTAATTATGTTGGCTAACATTTATGGCTCTTCCAAGGCCGTTTCATGATGATTATTACGGTCGTGTCAAATACTTAGGCTATTGTAACAAGGCATATGCCAGCATTTTAGGCCTACTGCCTCTGCCCAGAGGACTACTAGGCTTTCATGGCAACGGCCGTTAGAGCTCACTTTGCCACGTATGATCCCTAGTTAGAGTCCCTGTTGCAGATTTCACTTTCTTCCGCTACACTGGTGGCAGCGTTCGGATCACATCCTTCTCACGTCTAGTTATGTGATGAAGTGGTGGGAAGCATTCTGTTACTCAACATTGTGTTGGGTGTAATTTCATTGATCTAGTGAACAATGGATAAGCAATACTGGGCGTGACGGATAGAAGTAGTCACTACAGGTGTGATGAAGCCTTGCATCAAAGTTGCCTGACGTTGAATGGACAGCACTATGCCCTGCCCAGTTATTCAGAAGAAAATCCTCTGTGACTGTCTAATTTACATAAGTTAACTTACCAGTATGGACCCAAAACAAAGACATTCTACACATTTACAAACTACCTGTTTAAAGTGTTTAGAACCATGGTGTTATTTTGTTACTAAAGCTTATACAGGCATGTAAAATAACCTGACAATGATCAACATCATATGGGGTAGAGAAATAATGTAAGTCTGTTATGCAGCAAAACATAACTATCCTTTCTTTTAGGATGCAAACCAGTAATATGAATCACTGTTGATCCATCCTGCCCTGATCAAATGAGATGGATGTAGGATTTTCTACGGCTTAGAATCAAGAATCAAAACCTTTCCCAGTCATGAAGGACATTGGTTCTCAATGGCGAAGACTGAACACAAGTTAGGAGTTATGTCAGACTGTCCTATACCACTTTTTTTAAGGTGATTTAACTTCATTATTATAGTATCATTATTATAGGGTTGTGAAACCCATAGCCGAATGGATTCAGGCTGAGCATTTCTTGGGAATTGCTACTGACATTGAACATTGGTTATGGTATTTAATTAATTTCAGACTCTCCTATGCCACTATTCCCAGCATATTATGCCCCATATGTTGTATATAAACCATTTTTAAGGTGGCATAACTTGTATCATTATTGTGCTGTGAAACCCATAGCCAATTTGGATTCAGACTGAGCATTTCTCACCATTTACTTACGGAGAGCAATTTCCATTTAATAACAGGTAGCAAGCATCCTTTCATTTACAGTAGTGTGTTGATTAATTATTGCTTTCTTCAGTGGAAATAAAGAATATGTATAGAAATGCCAAATATACCAAAAAACAAAATCAAGCAGAGATTTGCAACCATGTTAATCATTACTGAAACATGCAAACTGCAAACATTTAATGCCAATACTGTTATCTATGCTTGTGTTCACTTAATACTTTGGGATACTGGTGCACTTGTAGTCAGAAAGGCCCTTTTTTGTGTAGGCAACAGTAGGCCTACCCAATTTTCTTCTTTATGCATTTTAAACAAGGCTCATATTTTTTGGATACATTGCACCATTGCTTTCATAATGCAGTCTGTACAAGGCCGAATGTCGAATTTTGGTATTGATGAAGGAATTTCATTGGGCAATGGGGATACATTTTTATGATGGGAAAGTATAATACACATATACACAAACACTTACACACATATGTGACCCAATTCAGGAAACTACGTGTTTGTCACGACTTTGTCACAACGATTTATTTTGGCAGAATTGTCTTCTCAAACATGTGAACTTTTATGTGCCTGAATTTCAAACTTGTATGCCATCTGTAAATACGAATAACATTGTTAAATTACGAGCATAGTTGGTTTAGCCACAGAAAAAGGGAGCAACCCATGACAGCCATGATTGGCTGAGATAATGAGTGGGCTGGACATGCCGAGAGGTGAGTTTGGATTGATCTGGCATATAGCATGCGTCTGTCTATTGGAGCTGGTCAGAATGTTTAGGTAATCGTGTCAAACGCGGCTTTAAAAAATAATAATATTGCGTAGTAAAACTGCATAAACTTAAAACCTCTTTATCCTACCCCCTCCTTTTTCGAACATTCTGTTAAAAATCGCGCAACTTTTCAGCGTCCTGCTACTCATGCCAGGAATATAGTATATGCATATGATTAGTATGTGTGGATAGAAAACACTCTGAAGTTTCTAAAACTGGTTAAATCACGGCTGTGACTATAACAGAGCGTGTGTTTCATCGAAAAGCGCAAGAAAAACTGCTCACTGAAATCTGAAAAAAGTATCCATGCGCCCCTTTCATGGATTATTTAAAGGAAACCAAATTTAATATGGAGACGGATGCAATTCATACAGCTTCCACACAATGTCGCCGAAAACGTCATTTTCATTGACAAAAATCCATTGAGGCATTACGAATAGATCATTGATTCCATCCAGCCTACCTCAATCGATTTTGGAAGATTGAAAAATGGACACTGTTTTCTTTTGTAGCTGCTATTGAATACAGATCGCCCAGTGATCAATTTGATCGCTTATTAACGTTTACAAATACCTAAAGTTGGGTTATAAAAGTAGGTTGAAGTTTTTTGTCAAAGAATATAGGCAACTTGTATCATTTTTAAACATGACGTTGCGTCTTGGAAGAGAGCTTTTTTCGTGATGCAGACAGGCCATACAAATGGATATTTTGGGCATTCATGGACGGATTTAATCGGGAAAAAGACCAATTTGCGATGTTTATGGGACATATAGGAGTGCCAACAAAGAATATCATCAAAGGTAATGAATGTTTTATATTTTATTTCTGCGTTTTGGGTAGCGCCGGCTACCGCAAAATCTGTTGTTTACGTGTCGTGCTGGTATTTTGGGGGGTGCATGCTATCAGATAATAGCTTCTCATGCTTTCGCCGAAAAGCATTTTAAAAATCTGACTTGTTGGCTAGATTCACAACGAGTGTAGCTTTAATTCAATACCCTACATGTCTATTTTAATGAACGTTTGAGTTTTAACAAGTACATTTAGCATTTAGCGTAGCGCATTTGCATTTCCAGGTGCCTACTTGAGACGCAGACGTCTCAAGTAGGACCAAGAAGTTAAAGTCAAGTTAAAGTGTACTGTTAGCTAGCTGACATTATGTGTATGCTCTCCACTTTCTGGAGGCCCGGGTTTTGAAATCACTGGAATTCGAGGAGAAAACACCAGTCTGGATTACATTGTCAAACTAAGGCAACCTTGCATGGCATGAGACGTGTCCAACCATGATGTATACTGGTAAGATAGTCTAGCTATCAGACAGAAAGTGGTTTCATTTTAAGTGTACTGTTAGCTAGCTAACTTTAGCTGACTGGGTCACTAGCTAACATTATGTGTATGATCTTATTCTTCGTATCTCAGACACATTTCCTTGACTAGTTATAGCCTTATAACCTGGTTGGTTAGCTACCTGCTGTTTCATGCCGTGTAGTAAAGTCATGAGTTGTGATTATGGTCCATTGTTTAGATAGCTAGCTAGCTACATGTCTTAACAAAAGACTCCACTCTAATTTTGACAAAGTATTTTCATTTCAAGTGTACTGTTAGCTAGCTAACGTTAGCTTGCTGGCTCGCTGACTAACAGTACGTCATGCGTTGGGATTCATTGTTTACCTAGCTAGCTATCTAGCTACATTTCTTAACAAAAGACACGTCTTAGTGTGCCAAAGCGCAGAATAACTGATGCATTTTTGAATGCTCAACACCCGTTGAATATGTCCGGTGTCAGTAAACGTCTGCAACAAAGTGTCATTCAGTTGTTGCCAGCTGCACAGTTAGTCACCATCATTGTGGATAACATGAAAATAGCCTAACCAGCTCTGCTAGGGTGAGTTAAATGGTCAGTGTGGGGTATTCTCTCATCTGTCTGGAGGTAGCTAGCCAATATTAGCCAGTTAGCTTGGTGCTCAGAACAACCGCACTGTGTCACTCCATCCTTGCTGTGTGTGTGTGTGTGTGTGTGTGTGTGTGTGTGTGTGTGTGTGTGTGTGTGTGTGTGTGTGTGTGAGAGAGAGCTTTTCTTTGACATCTGTTGGGAGAAATTACTGATTTACAGTTCATGAGGGTTGCTTAATCACACATGAAGTTTTAAAAAGATCTGACCTTTTTAACCCTTCGAAACTGCACCTATGACACCATTTTAAGGCACTTCCGGATGGCACAGGAAGCTATAAGTAAACATATATCTTGATTGGGGTAGGCTCTTACAAAATCCTTAGGTTTAAGTCTTTATGTTAAGAATTGACTGATTTACACAGGGTTGAATGCAGTGATTTTCACAATTGCAGGTTATGTATATCAAAACACCTTTAGGGTGAATTTAATCACTTCCGGTTGCTTCAGGAAGCTTAGAATCGACACAGGTAGACCTCATAGTAGCCTGATGAGTTGTCATCAAAGACAGGTTCATAAGGCATTAATAACCTAAATAGGCTTCAGGTTGAATTTAGGGGTGCAGGCAATGTATTCCTATGGGGAGAGAAGTCAATGCAAACTGTTTGATGTAAACACCTTCTTTTAACTGTTAAGGGTTAATGCCACACTTTCAATGTTAGGCTTGCACAGATCGGGAGGACCTTAGGAACATTCCTGTGGTTGAATTGTCCTTCTAAACCTAACAGTTCCGCCGCTGTCCCCCAAAAGCCCCTGAAATTTAGGGCCAGGCTTCATTTTGGGCCTTCTTTTTTTCACGGTCGCTGCAAGCGAGCTACGGTCAAGCAGGGCATCTCGTTGAACTCGGCAAAGCCTAAAGATTATGGTAATGCCATTGCAGGCTCTGAGTGTCTTTATGCACCGTAGTTTGTCACTCCATCCCTGCTTTTTGTTTGTGTGTGTGTGTGTGTGTGTGTGTGTGTGTGTGTGTGTGTGTGTGTGTGTGTGTGTGTGAGAGAGAGAGAGCTTTTCTTTGACATCTGTTGGGAGAAATTACTGATTTACAGTTCATGAGAGTTGCCTAATCACACATATGAAGTTTTGAAAAGATCTGACCTTTTTAACCCTCGAAACAGCCCCTATGACATCATTTTAAGGAACTTCCGGTTGGCACAGGAAGCTATAAGTAAACACATATCCTGCCTGATTGGGGTATGCTTTTACAGAATACAGAAAGTTTTAAGTCTATATGTTAAGAACTGACTGATTTACACAGGGTTGAATGCACGATATATCACAAACTGCTGGTTGGGTATGGAAAAACATTTTTCGGGGTGATTTTAATTAACCACTTCCGGTTGCTCCAGGAAGCTTAGAATCAACACAGGTAGACCTCATAGTGGCCTGATGGATTGTAATCGAAGACAGGTTCTTAAGACATTCATAACCCACATAGGCTTCAGGTTGAATTTAGGGGAGCAGGCAATCTATTCCTATGGGGAGAGAAGTCAATGCAAACTGTTTGATGTAAACACCTTCTTTTAACTGTTAAGGGTTAATGCCACATGGTCAAGGTTAGGCTTGCACAGATCTGGAGGACCTCAGGGACGTTCCTGAGGTCGAATTGTGCTTCTCACCCTAACGGTTCTCCCACTGTCACCCAAAAGCATCTGAAATGTAGGTGCAGGCTTCATTTTGGGCCTTCCTTTTTTCACGGTCACTGCACTCAGACTGAGCGAGCTACGGTCAAGAGGGGCATCTCAATGAACTCGGCACAGCCTAGAGATTATGGTAATGCCATTGCAGGCTCTGAGTGTCTTTAAGCACTGCACTTTGTCACTCCATTCTTGCTGTGTGTGTGTGTGTGTGTGTGTGTGTGTGTGTGTGTGTGTGTGTGTGTGTGTGTGTGTGTGTGTGTGAGAGAGAGAGAGAGAGAGAGAGAGCTTTTCTTTGACATCTGTTGGGAGAAATGACTGATTTACAGTTCATCAGGGTTGCCTAATCACAAATATGAGGTTTTGGAAAGATGCTCCGAAACACACAGAGAAACACGCAGAGCTCCAAAACACACTTAAAAAAGATTCATCTGAACACGCTGCAACTGGATATGTAACTTTTTTGGGGAAAAAACACAGTTTTGAACATCACCAATTGTACAATGTACGATTTCTCTTAAATTACGATAGATAAATGGCTGGTTATTTTTTTCCTGACACCGTAGGTTTATGTACTTTAACATGAAGCGGTCAAATTAGCGCTCTATATTCATTTTGGACCTTTAATTCCAGAAAAATGGCCATAACTCAAAAAGCGTTGAGGCCTTGACGTCATCTTGTTCGGGGCCAACTGCCCATTACGCCAAACCTATGCTCACCAAGTTTCGTCTTCAAAGTATTTTCCGTTTAGGAGAAAAGGCCACATCGTGATTGGTGATGTTTGTACATTTGCAATATGATTCCATATGATTCGCCCTCTGGTGGGATTTACCAGGACAGCGGAAAAATGACAAGAATTTGAAAATGTTATAAAACGGAAACCGAATGTCCGAGAGACTTCATTCGATGACTTCCCGGAAGATCTGGCTCCCGTGCATGGCCCGCCTCCGTCTGCGAATTTTACAAACGTTTGCGGGCGTCTAGTAAGGGACCGTACATTTTCAATATGGAGTTTCTCATCGACCATTCGGCAAATGTCAAAATGTTCCCTTCCGTATGAAATAACACATTCAATCATGTAGTAACCAAAAAAGTGTTTTAAAAAAATCAAAATATATTTAATATTTTAGATTCTTCAAAGTAGCAACCCTTTTCCTTGTTGCACACTCTTGGAATTCTCTCAACCAGCTTCACCTGGAATGCTTTTTCAACAGTTTTTTAAAGAGTTCCTACATATGCTGAGCACTTGTTGGCTGCTTTTCCTTCACTCTGTGGTCCAACTCAACCCAAACCATCTCAATTGGGTTGAGGTCGGGTGATTGTGGAGGCCAGGTGCAGCACTCTTGCTTGGCCAAATAGCCCTTACACAGCCTGGAGATGTGTTTCATTGTCCCATTGAAAAACACCTGATAGTCCCACTAAGCGCAAAACAGATGGGATGGCGTATGACTGCTGAATGCTGTGGTAGACATGCTGGTTAAGTATGCCTTGAATTCTAAATAAGTCACAGGCTAAATCATGGAGTGATACCAGCAAAGCACCCCCACACCATCACACCACTTTCTTCATGCTTCACGGTGGGAACCACACATGCGGAGATAGTCCGTTCACCTACTCTGCGTTGGAACTAAAATCTCAAATTTGGACATATCAGACCAAAGGACAGATTTCCACCGGTATAATGTCCATTGCTCATGTTTCTTTGCCCAAGTAAATCTCTTCTTCTTACTGGTGTCTTTTAGTAGTGGTTTCATTGCAGCAAGTTGACCATGAATGCCTGATTCACACAGTCTCTTCTGAACAGTTGATGTTGATGTGTCTGTTACTTGAAATCCGTGAAGCATTTATTTGGGCTGCAATCTGGGCTGCAATCTGCAGTTATTCTAATGAATGCTAGAGCTGCCACTTTCAAGGAGCGGGGCACTAATCTGGACGCTTATAAGAAATCCCGCTATGCCCTCAGATGAACCATCAAGCAGCAAAGCATCAATACAGGACGAAGATTGAATCATACTACACCGGCTCTGACGGTCGTCGGATGTGGCAGGGTTTGAAAACTATTACGGATTACAAATGGAAACAAAGCCACGAGATGCCCAGTGATGCGAGATTACCAGACGAGCAAAATGCTTTAATGTTCGCTTTGAGGCAAGCAACACAGAAGCATGCATGAGAGCACCAGCTGTCCCGGATGACTGTGTGATCACGATCTCCGTAGTCGATGTGAGCAATACCTTTAAACAGGTCAATATTCACAAAGCTGTGGGGCCTATGGATTACCAGGATGTGTACTCAAAGCATGCACCGACAAATTGACAAGTGTCTTCACTGACATTTTCAACTCTCTCTGGCCGAGTCTGTAATACCTACATGTTTCCAACAGACCAACATAGTCCCTGTGCCCAAGAAAGTGAAGGTAACCGGCCTAAATTATTTCTGCCCCGTAGAACTCACATCGGTAGCCGTGATATGCTTTTGAAAGGCTGGTCATGGCTCAGAACACTATCTTGCCAGAAACCCACACCCACTCCAATTTGCATACCATCCCAACATATCCACAGATGATGCAAGCTCAATCGCACTCCACACTGCCCTTTCCCACCTGGACAAAAGGAACACCTATGTGAGGATGCTGTTCATTGACTACAGCACAGCATTCAACACCATAGTGCCCTCAAAGCTCATTAATAAGCAAAGGACCATCGGACTTAACACCTTCTTCTGCAACTGGATCCTGAACTTGAATCAGGGGGTAAGGGTAGGCAACAACGCATCTGCCACGCTGATCCTCAACGCTGGGGCCCCTCAGGCATGCTTGCTTTGTCCTCACCTGTATTCCCTGTTCACCCACAATTGCATGGCCAAGCATGACTCCAACACCTTCGTTAAGTTTGCTGTGGTAGGCTGGATCACCAACAACAATGAGACAGCCTACAGGGAGGAGGTCAGAGACCTGGCAGTGTGGTGCCAGGACAAAAACTTCTCCCTCAATGTGATTAAGACAGAGGAGCTGACCATTAACATCGATGGGACTGAAGTGGAGCGGGTCGAGAGTTTCAAGTTACTCGGTGTCCACGTCACCAATAAACTATCATGGTCCAAACACCAAGACAGTTGTGAAGAGGGCACAAGAACACCTATTTCCCCTCAGAAGACTGAAAAGATTTGGCATGGGTCCCCAGATTCTCATAAAGTTCTACAGCTGCACCATCGAGAGCATCCTGACTGTTTGCATCAGCGCCTGGTATGGCAACTGCTCTGCATCTGACTGTAAGTCGCTACAGAGGGTAGTGCGTACAGCCCAGTACATCACTGGGGCCAAGCTTCCTGACATCCAGGACCTATATTCTAGGCGGTGTCAGAGGAAGGCACAAAAAATTGTCAAAGGCCCCAGTCACTCAAGTCATTGAAGGTTCTATCTGCTACCACACGTCAAGCAGTACCGGAGCTCCAAGTCTAGGACCAAAAGGCTCCTTAACAGCTTTTACCCCCAAGCCATAAGTCTGCTGAACAACTAAACTAATCAAATTGTCACCTGGACAATTTACAATGATCCCCCCCCCCCCTTTTTTTACACTACCGCTACTCGCTGTTTAT
The DNA here is from genome assembly GCF_045791955.1 of Oncorhynchus clarkii lewisi. Taxonomy (NCBI): domain Eukaryota; kingdom Metazoa; phylum Chordata; class Actinopteri; order Salmoniformes; family Salmonidae; genus Oncorhynchus; species Oncorhynchus clarkii. Next base: position 4,141,343 of record NC_092171.1, on the reverse strand, counting down.
TATCTATGCATATTCGCTTTACAAATGACCTCAATTAACCTGTACCCCCACACATTGACCCGGTACCCCCTGTATATAGCCTCGTTATTGTTATGTAAATGTATTGTTACTTTTTGATTGATTACATTTTTTTACTTCATTTAGTAATTTTTTTTTTTTTACTCTTTCTTGAACTACATTGTTGGTTAAGGGCTTGTAAAGTCAGCATTTCACGGTAAGGTCTACTACACCTGTTGTATTCAGCACATGTGACAAATAACATTTGATTTGATTAACTTATCCTCTCCAGCAGAGGTAACTCTGGGTCTTCCTTTCCTGTGGCGGTCCTCATGAGAGCCAGTTTCATCAAAGAGCTTGATGGTTTTTGCGACTGCACTTGAAGAAAATGTAAAAATTCTTGACATTTTCCAGATTGACTGACTTTAATGTCTTAAAGTCTTTTCTCTTTGCTTATTTGAGCTGTTCTTGCCATAATATGGACTTGGTCTTTTATCCAAATAGGGCTATCTTCTGTATACCACCCCTACTTTGTCACAACACAACTGACCGGCTCAAACGCATTAAGGAATGAAATTCCCCTAATTAACTTTTAACAAGGCACACCTGTTAATTGAAATGCATTCCAGGTGACTACCTCATGACTCTGGTTGTGAGTATGCCATGAGTGTGCAAAGCTGTCATCAAGGCAAAGGGTGTCTACTTTGAAGAATCTCAAATATAAAATATATACACTTTTTTGGTTACTACAATATGTGCTATTCATGGTTTTAATGTCTTCACTATTATTCTACAATGCAGAAAATGGTAAAAATAAAGATCCCCTACACTTAAATAAATATAAATAACACTTACACTTATTTACTTGACTTTTATACTCCTTCAACTAATTTACTGTGGCAAGTTTGCCACCAGTGCTCCAGTAGGAAAGTAAAGCAGAAGTCGAATCAATCACTTCCATTGTTTGGCTGTGCCCATAGCTATGTTTGAAAATGAGGTGAATAGGGACCATCCTTGCCTGAGATTTTAACTGCTGGCTATCGGGTACGCTTCCAATTAAATACTTAAATTAAGTGATAATGCCAGAGAAGTCAGGACGAAGTTGAGGGCCGGCAAACCGTGTCAAAATATCCTCCAAACACTGGCTTCGGGGGCATTATCACTTTTAAACAACAGGTTACCAACATATTTAAATAATGATTAAGACTTTCATTGCGTTATTTTTATTAATTTATTAATACTATTTCATCATTCCACAACATATAGTCCTGACACAAATCTAGGGTTGCTACTCAAGCTTTCTGGTCATTTGTTCTGTATCTATGGACCTGAACCAGTCATTTGTCCTAAATGTTCCATTGCCACACTGCTTGGCAACGTTCTTATCCCTTGCTTGCTAGCTAGCCAACCTCGGATAATTTACAGTCACATCAAACAGTACAGCCAGAATATCAACAGAAGCTGTTGGATTTAGATGTTTTCTTGTGGCATTTATTTGGGTGCATCCATAGCAATGAGGCAAGATTTCCCCTGGCATAGAAAATATGCTCTCTCGTCAGGAATTAGCCAACAACACAGCTAACACAATCACTTCAAATTGAAGCTGGAAAGACTGCAAACTAGCTGCACTTCGTTTTGACCTTTTTTCAATTTACATTTCTTTGTACATATCCATAAAAATGATGCCAGGTAATTCATGATTTCGACTGGCTGAGAAACGCTGCCTGTTTGTCTCGTCCCGACTCCCGACACGTTCATTACTATGGGACAGCTGGAGATCAAATTTGTATATTGAAACAATGTTGCAAATGTCGGCGAGACAGACAGCAAGGTTTTATACAAATCTCCGCTGTTGAAAGCTAGATGTTAGTCTAAAAGTAATGTGAGATAATGTCTAGATGCTTTTCATATTGGAGGTCAAGTTTATAAATTGCCTGGCTGGGCTGATGAGACAGTGGATTGCGCAGTCAGATTGAACAGAGTAAATGGGCATTTTAACGGCATAGATTTAGCCAGTGGTAACTTGAAATGCGGTTTTAACCAATCAACATTCAGGATTCGACCCACCAGTTGTATAAATGTGTATATATATACACCTAGATCACTTGCAGTGGTGTTCTTACTTCTGCTGAGCAATATCATGCTACGTAAGGCTACGTTGACAGTCAGACGCATGAACACGGTTGAAATCATGTATGACCTTCAATAAATCATTGCATTTTTCTGTCCACCAAAAGTGCAACTCAAATTAAGTATAGTCGGACCAGTAGCATTTGTAAAAAGAACGACTGTTTGTGCATTTTTTTGTCAGGTGATGCACTTCTGTTGTCATCCTTCCGGCAACAGATGACTCCCACTTAAAAAGCATTGGCTCCATTCAAAATTCTCAGACACAAAATCCCAGTATTTTAGTGCCCAAAAATGTAAATATGCACACATGTGCACACTTTCTATGAGTATAAAACACACACACAGGCCTACTCACTTTTTATCTTCCCACACACAGATCCCCCCCCCCCCCCCCCCCCCCCCCCCCACAACACACGCACACACTAATGCGTTCCCCTCACTAATCCGCTGCCTTTCTCAACACTATACTGTATCATTAAATCCTTATCTCTTTCAAATGGAGTTGGCTGATTAGCATTTAAAAATAGTATCCTAATGCCTTGGTGAGCAGGAGGAACCATAATGAAATCAAATTAAAGCACATACCAAGGGAGACCTGTGGGAGTCCCTTTATGTACTGGGTGGGCCAAGTCAGCACACTGCAGGGAGGTAGGGGATTGGTTGCCTGCATTCCCTACCCGGCCACTTCTTCCCACCACCATGCCTAGCTAGCTTTACAGTTGAACTCAGGCATTGTTTTAATCACAGCAGCTGAGATAGCACACTGAATGCTTTCCTTCTCCTCCCTCCCCCTCATTTCCCTCTATCGTCCCTAATTTATCCTCTCTCTAACTCATATTTCCCTCTCTCTCTCTCTGTCCTCTCCTGCGATGCATGGTTCCACCTCTCCAAAGCGTGGCATCCCTGCATGCGGTCACATACCGGGCAAGACTAGCAGCGCCCTGCGGGACAACATTAATTATTGAGGGAAAGGGAAAGAGTAGGTGTGTGTCAGCGTGGGGTCGTGTGTGTTATGAGACAATGTGCTTTTCACGTGTGTTTGTGTGTGTGTGTGTGTGTGTGTGTGTGTGTGTGTGTGTGTGTGTGTAAAGACAGAGGTCAAGAGAATACATGTGTGAGAGAAGCTGTATTTCACATGTGTGTGCATGTCTATGTGCGAGTGTGCGTTTTTGTATACCCACTGCCTTCAAAGTATTCACACCTCTTAACTTTTTCCACATTTTGTTGTGTCACTGGCCTAAACTCAATACCCCATAATGTCAAAGTGGAATTACGTTTTTAGAAATGTTTACAAATTAATAACATTTTTAAAGCTGAAATGTCTTGAGTCAATAATTACTCAACCCCTTTTTTATGGCAAAAATACACATTTGCTCAAGTCACGTAAGTTGCATGGACAATAATAGGGTTTAACATGATTTTTTAATGACTAATTAGTCTCTGTACCCCACACATACAATTATCTGTAAGGTCCCTCAGTTGAGCAGCGAATTCAAATCACAGATTCAACCACAAAGACCAGGAATGTTTTCCAATGCCTGGCAAAGGACGACACCTATTGGTAGATGGATATTCAATTTCGCCTTTTTTTTACCCATTTGTGCATGGTGAAGTTATGAATTACACTTTGGATGGTGTATCATTACACCTAGCCACTACAAAGATACAGGCGTCCTTCTTAACTCCGTTGACAGAGAGGAAATAAACCGCTCAAAGATTTCACCATGAAGCCAATTGTGACTTTAAAACAGTTACAGAGTTTAAATCAAATCAAATCAAATTGTATTTGTCACATACACATGGTTAGCAGATGTTAATGCGAGTGTAGCGAAATGCTTGTGCTTCTAGTTCCGACAATGCAGTAATAACCAACAAGTAATCTAGCTAACAGATCCAAAACTACTACCTTATAGACACAAGTGTAAGGGGATAAAGAATATGTACATAAAGATATATGAATGAGTGATGGTACAGAGCGGCATAGGCAAGATACAGTAGATGGTATTGAGTGCAGTATATACATATGAGATGAGTATGTAAACAAAGTGACATAGTTAAAGTGGCTAGTGATACATGTATTACATAAAGATGCAGTAGATGATATAGAGTACAGTATATACATATACATATGAGATGAATAATGTAGGGTATGTAAACATTATATTAGGTAGCATTGTTTAAAGTGGCTAGTGATATATTTTACATCATTTCCCATCAATTCCCATTATTAAAGTGGCTGGAGTTGAGTCAGTGTGTTGGCAGCAGCCACTCAATGTTAGTGGTGGCTGTTTAACAGTCTGATGGCCTTGAGATAGAAGCTGTTTTTCAGTCTCTCGGTCCCTGCTTTGATGCACCTGTACTGACCTCGCCTTCTGGATGATAGCGGGGTGAACAGGCAGTGGCTCGGGTGGTTGTTGTCCTTGATGATCTTTATGGCCTTCCTGTGACATCGGGTGGTATAGGTGACCTGGAGGGCAGGTAGTTTGCCCCCGGTGATGCGTAGTGCAGACCTCACTACCCTCTGGAGAGCCTTAAGGTTGTGGGCGGAGCAGTTGCCGTACCAGGCGTGATACAGCCCGACAGGATGCTCTCGATTGTGCATCTGTAGATGTTTGTGAGTGCTTTTGGTGACAAGCCGAATTTCTTCAGCCTCCTGAGGTTGAAGAGGCGCTGCTGCGCCTTCTTCACGATGCTGTCTGTGTGGGTGGACCAATTCAGTTTGTCTGTGATGTGTACGCCGAGGAACTTAAAACTTACTACCCTCTCCACTACTGTTCCATCGATGTGGATAGGGGGTGTTCCCTCTGCTGTTTCCTGAAGTCCACAATCATCTCCTTAGTTTTGTTGACGTTGAGTGTGAGGTTATTTTCCTGATACAACACTCCGAGGGCCCTCACCTCCTCCCTGTAGGCCGTCTCGTAATTTTTGGTAATCAAGCCTACCACTGTTGTGTCGTTCGCAAACTTGATGATTGAGTTGGAGGCGTGCGTGGCCACGCAGTCGTGGGTGAACAGGGAGTACAGGAGAGTGCTCAGAACGCACCCTTGTGGGGCCCCAGTGTTGAGGATCAGCGTGGTGGAAATGTTATTGCCTACCCTCACCACCTGGGGGCGGCCCGTCAGGAAGTCCAGTACCCAGTTGCACAGGGCGGGGTCGAGACCCAGGGTCTCGAGCTTGATGACGAGCTTGGAGGGCACTACGGTGTTAAATGCCGGGCTGTAGTCGATGAACAGCATTCTCACATAGGTATTCCTCTTGTCCAGATGGGTTAGGGCAGTGTGCAGTGTGGTTGAGATTGCATCGTCTGTGGACCTATTTGGGCGGTAAGCAAATTGGAGTGGGTCTAGGGTGTCAGGTAGGGTGGAGGTGATATGGTCCTTGACTAGTCTCGCAAAGCACTTCATGATGACGGAAGTGAGTGCTACGGGGCGGTAGTCGTTTAGCTCAGTTACCTTAGCTTTCTTGGGAACAGGAACAATGGTGCCCCTCTTGAAGCATGTGGGAACAACAGACTGGGATAGGGATTGATTGAATATGTCCGTAAACACACCAGCCAGCTGATCTGCGCATGCTCTGAGGGCGCGGCTGGGGATGCCGTCTGGGCCTGCAGCCTTGCGAGGGTTGACATGTTTAAATGTTTAATGGCTATGATAGGAGAAAACCTAGGATGGATCAACAACATTGTAGTAATCAGGGTTCTCCAACCCTGTAACAGGAGAGCTACCCTTCTGTCATTTTTCACTCTAACCCCTGTTGTAACTGCTGCTTCAGTTTATCAACCAGCTAATTATTAGAATCAGATTAGGGTTGGAGTGAATACCTATAGGACAGCAGCTCTCAAGGAACAGGGTTGGAGAGCCCAGTTGTATACTAAACAAAAATATAAACGCAACATGCAACGATTTCAAAGATTTTACTGAGTTACACTTCATAGAAGGAAATCAGTAAATTGAAATAAATTCATTAGGCACTAATCTATGGATTTCACATGACTGGGCAGGGGCACAGCCAATCAGAATGAGTTTTTCCCCACAAAAGGGCTTTATTACAGACAGAAATACTCCTCAACATCCCCCTCCCTAATCACTAACAGGGATGTAAACAAATATGGAACATTTCAGGGATCTTTTATACCAGCTCTTTACATGTAGCGTTTTATATTTTTGTTCAGTATAGTTACTCCACAATAGTAACAAATGACAGAGTGAAAAGAAGGAAGCCTGTACTGAATAAAAATATTCCAAATCATGCATCCTGTTTGCAATAAGGCACTAAAGTAAAACTGCAAAATATGTGGCAAAGAAATTAACTTCATGTCCTGAATACAAAACATTATGTTTGGGGCAAATCCAACATATCACTCTTCATATTTTCAAGCATGGTGCTATCTGCATTATGTTATGGATATGCTTGTCATCTGCAAGAACTATGGATATTTTTAGGATAAAAATAAATGGAATAGAGCTAAGCACAGGCAAAATCCTAGAAGGAAGCCTAATTCAGTCTGCTTTCCAACAGACACTCAGAGATAAATTCACCTTTCAGCACAACAATAACCTAAAGACAAGGCCAAATACTGCATACACTGGAGTTGCTTACCAAGACAACATTCAATGTTCCTGAGTGGCCGAGTTACAGTTTTGACTTAAATCGGCTTGAAAATCAATGATGACCTTGAAAATGGCTGTCTAGCAATGATCATCCACCATATTGACAGAGGATGAATAATTTTCAAAACGATAATGTGCAAATATTGTACAACCCTGGTGTGCAAAGCTCTTAGAGACTTACCCAGAAAGACTCACAGCTGAAAACTCTGACATAGATGACTCCAACAGGTATTGACTCAGGGTTAGGAATACTTATGTAAATTTGATTCTGTATTTCATTTTCAAAACTTTAAAATAGTGGTTGTTAAGACCTATGCAATCCCACACAGTAGATGTTACGTGGGTGTCTGTTTAACTTATCCCATCAGCTGGCATTAGTATTCTACTATATCTTAGTACCCATTAGAGCAATACAGTGACCACTCAACTGATCTGGACTTGTTATGCTAACAGCCTGGTTGGTGGGCTATATGCAAGGTTAATGGTTTGTGGCATGCTGAGGTCATTACCGTTCCCACAACCATTTCATTTGGTGTCAGAAGTGGAATCTTGTCAGGCCAGTGTCATCATTAGTAGTCATTAAATATAGACATTAAGTAATACTGTTCTTACTCAGGGTTCATTTGCTTATATTGGCCTGCATCCCAAATGGCACCCATGGGTCTTGGTCAAAAAGTAGTACAACATATAGCGAATAGGGTGCCATTTGGGAAGGTGTCATGATACATAGTTTACATTTCATTTCAGTCATTTAGCAGACGCTCTTATCCAGAGCGACTTACAGGAGCAATTAGGGTTAAGTGCCTTGCTCAAGGACACGTCGAGAGATTTTTCACCTAGTCGGCTCGGGGACTTGAAACAGAAACCTTTCGGTTACTGGCTCAATGCTCTTAACAGGTATGCAACATAATGAAAGGTAATTGAATTATTGAAATATACAGAAAGGAACATCGGAGTTACACTACGTAACATTCTGAGGCGTCAAAGGTCACAATCAGTTACATCAGTTACGTCAATGTTAAAGCTGCAATATGTAACTTTTTGGGAGACCCAACCAAATTCACGTAGAGATTTGAGATACTGACCTGTCATTCTCGTTGAAAGCAAGTTTAAGTAGTGGTAGATATGTACTGTGTGTGTGCTATTTCTGTTTCCCAGTTTTGTTTTTGCGTCTTTTACTTTAGGTTTTGTACACCAGCTTCAAACAGCTGAAAATGCAATATTTTTGGTTATGGAAAATATATTTCACAGCGGTTTAGATGGTACAATGATTCTCCACACTATACATGAACTAAAATTAGGCAAACTATTAGAATTTTAGCAACCAGAAAATGGTGGAATGATTTCTGCATAGTGCACCTTTAACCATTTCCAACCAATGAAATCAGTTGCCGAAGGACCTCTTTGGTCTGCAAACCACATCCAAAAAGCTGAATCTCATTCAGGCCACCTGCACTCCATTGAACACAGCAACAGATGTAACCCATCTCACATCTCATTCTATTGTTCTGGTGCCAGCTGTTTAATTTTCACCAGGGTTGTCACATGCATGTTACTTACACTTCACATAAACATAGCAACAATTGTAACCCATCTCGCACTCTATCTCTGTTTATTGTTTTGGTTGCAGCTTTATAATTTCTGCCTTTTTTCGGCTATCACTCGTTCACTTCCTTTATTTGGCAGGAATGGGGTGGTGGGGGTTTCTGCTATTGTGTGGCTTCTGCTGTTTTATTTATTAGCGTCAGATAAAAATACATCCATCCATTTCACACCCCTAACACTGTCTGCCAACTACCCAGGTATATCTCTTCTTTGCCCTTGGGGAGAGAACCTGGCACCCGCACTTAGCTAACAGCAGGCTTAAAGACATTGCTAGCGGTTGCAAATTGCTAAACCTATGACCTCTATTTAGGAGGAATAATGGGGTGTTTAAAGCACACTGGCAGTGTCCTTCACCCATGTGAATATCCATCTGATAAGAGGGAACAGTGAGAAATGGGTGGAGGACTCATGGCACTGAACTAAGGGGGGGAGACTTACATCTGGGCTGCCAAAAACCTCTGGCAGCATGTGGGCTGTCTGGAAAACTGGATAGTCCATGGAAGGGGTCTGACTCAGCAGTGCAGCGAGGTTCGATGTACCAGAGGAAAGGATATAGAGGGGATGCAGGGAAGTGAAGTTATTGGGGGATAGCAGTGATGGTGTGTTCAGTTGGGGGTGGGGGTGGGGGTGGGGTTTGGGAATTAACGAGAGAGAGGGAGGTGGTGTTGGGGACAGCAGTGATGGTGTGATGAGGGGTGGGGGTTGTGAGGGTTTTTGTGAGCCGATTTATGAGAACTAGTGTTTGGATGACACAAGGAAATGGTACAGTGTTTCATCGGTACAGCGGTAAAACAGCGAGACAGGCAGTATGTTTAAGGTGACACCATTCATTCTCGCTTAGCTCACTCATGGCGTCATTGTGGTTTGCAGGGACGGTACAGTATGTCACTTCCCCTCCGTTTGGGCTCGAGGTGGGAAGGGGATGACATTGTGTTTGACAGTGGCACATTGTTGACTGGCATGTTGTAAAATGCTGGTTTTATTCTCAGTAATTCCTATTTATTTAACCTCTCTTGACGGTACTGATACCCACCTCAAAAGCATTTATAAAGACTAGATGGCCTCATACATGTTTATGTATCTTTTGCTGAGAAACGACGGTCTGCATAACGGGTCTTCTAGCCATCGTCGATCCACTTTTCATTTTCCATTTGTTTTGTCTTATTTTCCTACACACCTGATTTTCATTCCCCTCATTAAGTGGTGTATTTAACCCTCTGTTCCTTCCATGTCTTTGTGTGGAATTGTTTGTTGTAAGTGCTTGTGTACATGTTGACTGGTGCGCAACGGTTTTGTACCTATGTCTTGTGATTCTTTATGCCGTTTGTTTTGGTATTAAACTGCTCCGGTTATTACCTAGTTCTGCTCTCCTGCGTCTGACTTCCCTGCCACTGGTTACACACCCCTCACAAGTAGATAAGACACAGTATTTGGCAAGCTACAGTTCAATAAAATTCACTGACAGCATGACTCATCGTGGATTGTCATTGGATATTCATATTCATGCCATTTGCCATGCTTGGTTATGATAGAATTAATAATAATTGATTGGACTAAAGTAGAGCTTTTCTAGACACCAAAAAAACTTTACATAGTAAGGGGAAGCGCACCTCATCCACCACAAAATGTGTCGCATTCACTTGGGTGATGCACGTCAACCGATTTGCGCCAGAACGCTCACCACACATCAGCTATCAGGTGGAGAGGTGAGGAGTGATATATGCCAATTAGGAATGAGGGGGATGATTAGGTGGCCATGATGGAAAGGGGGCCAGTTTGAGAATTTAGCCAGAACACCGGGGTTAACAACCCTAATCTTACGATAAGTGCCATGGAATTTCTAGTGACCACAGAGAGTCAGGACACTCGTTTAACATCCCATTCAAAAGAAGGCATCCTACGCAGGGCGATGTCCCCTTCACTGCCCTAGGGCATTGATCTTAAGACCAGAGGGAAGAGTACCCCCTACTGACCCTCCAAGACCACTTCCAGCAGCATCTGGTCTCCCATCTGTTTAGCTTCAGAAGCAAGCCAGCAGTGGGATGCAGGGTGGTATGTTGCTGGCAAATTGTCAAATTGATGGCCTTGGAACAAAAATGGTGCCACATTGAATTTAAGAATACGTCATGAAACCTACATTTTTCCACTGCATTATTCAAATACAAATGTCAATATCAAAATATCTCAATATCATGTTTAGATATTTCCTGAAAAATATCTGTTTCTGTGAAAATCACTTTCTACAGATAGAACTTTGACAACTGAACAAAGCATATGCATCTGAAACGCGGATGAGCCACTTGCCTACGTGTGCCATCATTTTGTTCGCAATTAACCCACCGTGACTCTCGGTGGTGTGCGTCTCTGTACAAAAATGTCAATCAGGGCTTGGTGGAGTCAGAGTGTATTTGTTCTCCTCGAGACACACAAAGGAACACCGTCTAGTTTGCTGTCAGCTACAAAGGTTCACTTCAACAGGTGGCCTACTATTGACTAACAATGTACATAGACAAGCTGCTTGAATTGCTTCAGACGTGCAGAGCCCGTGGCCGAGTGGAACGCGTCTGACTCCTGACACATGTAAGACCCTGGAGACCAGGATTTCGATCCCTGTGTCCACCCTTCCCATTGTTTTTCCCACTTGCCTGTCTCCCCCTCTGATTTGATACACTATACAAAAACATGTGGACACCCCTTCAAATGAATGCGATCTCCATAGACAAACATTGACAGTAGAATAACCTTACTAAAGAGTTCAGTGACTTTCAACGTGGCACCATCATAGGATGCCACCTGACCAACAAGTCAGTTCGTAAAATTTCTGCCCTGCTAAAGCTGCCCCGGTCATCTGTAAGTGCTGTTATTGTGAACTGGAAACGTCTAGGAGCAACAACGGCTCAGCCGTGAAGTGATAGGCCACGCAAGCTCACAGAATGGGACCGCCGAGTGCTGAAATGCGTAAAAATCATCTGTCCTCAGTTGCAACACTCACTATCGAGTTACTCTGGAAGCAACGTAAGCACAATAACTGTTAGTCGGAAGCGTCATAAAATAGGTTTCCATGGCCGAGCAGCCGCACACAAGCCTAAGCTCACCATGAGCAATACCAAGCGTTGGCTGGAGTGGTGTAAAGCTCGGCGCCATTGGACTTTGTAGCAGTAGAAACACATTCTCTGGAATGATGAATAACGCTTCACCATCTGGCAATCCAACGGACGAATCTAGTTTTGGCAGAAGTCAAGAGGTCGCTACCTGCCTGAATGCATAGTGACAAACGTAAAGTTTGGTGGAGGAAGACTAATGGGGCTGTCTTTCATGGTTCGGGCTAGGCCCCTTGGTTCCAATGAAGAGAAATCTTAACGCTACAGCATTCAATGACCTTCTAGATTATTCTGTGCTTCCAACTTTGTGGCAACAGTTTGGGGTAGGCCCTTTCCTCTTGCAGCATGACAATTGGATGCTGACTCTGAGACAGGTCTAATCGCCCAACATCAGTGCCCGTCCTCACTAATGCTCTTGTGGCTGAAAGGAAGCAAGTCCTCGCAGCAACATCTACTGGAAAGCCTTACCAAAAGAGTGGAGGCTGTTATAGCAGGAAATGGGGGACCAATTCCATATTAATGCACATGATTTTGGAATGAGATGTTTGACAAGTAGCTGTCCACATACTTTTGGTCATGTAGTGTAACTGTCCGAAGAATGTGTCACTTACAAAAGTCCATCAGACACACAATGTCAAGGCTCTAATTGTATTTCAGGGTTATTGTATCAGCTTGCCCAGTGACTCACCTCCCTTGGGATTTGTATACCCTCCATAGAAGATGGCAAGACAGCACAAACAGATCTGGGATCAGGCTAATCCAGATAATATGGACCCTTCAATGATTCAAAGCCAGTGTGGCTAAATGCTGGAAGGCCTTATCTAAGGTGACCAATTTAGGAGCTCTCAGGTAGATGCAAACTAGACACACCATAGATAATGACAGAGAAAACGTTTACATGTGCACTGTATTCCGTGCACTGTATTCCGGATAGTAGCTCATATCCCGCTTAAGGTCTTATTCAGGATAAGCTGTTTACATGCACCTTTTATATCCCGCTCACTGGTATCCCTGTATCCCTGAAATGCAAATGTGTGTGTAATGTGTTATCTTTGACGCTGTTTTTCAAGGAGAGAGTATTTAAACCACATAAAATGTTATGCACCCAAGACGAACTGAAGTGTTATCAGAAACACGTTTCATTGTTTTCTCAGCTTTTAATTTCCTTAAAACCGTCAAACTGATGACAATTTGGACATTTTGCACCGGACCGATCTTTCCACTCTTTTGGAGTTATTGCGTTTTCTCCCTGGTTTCCTAAACAAAACAGACAACTTTACAGGTGATTATTCATTCTATCGATGTAAGAAATTGTTCTGGTGAGTACTACTTCATTTAGTCCTCTGGGGCAACAAGTTATGACAGAAGAAAAGCTGCATGTATCTTACTATAGGTGACAAACAATGGCCTACCAAATGTCGGAAATATAAGCAGAAAACTAAATTAGGGGTGAAAGTAGCTAGTAGGCTATATGGTCTAGTGCTGAGTATCAGTGAAATACATTGTGGTGGATCGACCTGAGCATGTAGTCTACTTTTTGAAGAGATATGTTTGACAGAGGAAAAACATCATCACACAACACCCATGATATGTGAAACTGAGCCTGCGCAGACCGCGAAAAACTACAGTAAATTAAATCAGAGATTTACATGCCACAGTATCCTTTCTAAGATCTGCATATCCCAGGTATCTTATCCCGGTTTTTCATAACTGGGATACACGCTTTTTTCAGGGTTACTGTCAACAGGATATGATGTTTATATGCGTCAACTCAAAAACAGGATATTGGTGTGCATGTAAATTTGGTCAGTTTTTCTTGGAAAGAAATTGGCATGAAGCATTGCCTGGAAAACATCCCCACCCATCCCTTTTTTAAAAACTCTTTCCAGACTAGCCTCTCATTTTGTAAGATAAAAGCGCTAAACTATACCTTGGCACTCATGCATTTCTGCCTGTTGCGATGAGCGAAACAATGGTGTCTCAGATTGGTTATTTTGGAAATAGAGGGAAGACAATTGCATAGCAGAGAGGTCTGTCACTCAGACCCTTGCTTTAGAAGACGGTAAGAATTTAATACAATGATGAATCCCTTTACAATGGTCCAAAAGCTTTTAGAATAACTGAATAGGTTTTGACTAAGACTTTGAAATGTCACTTCTCATGCTTATGAAAGTAGCACCAATCGAAAGCCCAGAAGTGACTCAGTTTTTCTCCCCTCGGAGGCTAACCGAAACGAGTAGAAAGGGAAAAATGTCAGAAGCTGCTTGCTGATTGATTCATTAATGAATTGTTTTACTCATATATAAATTAGAAACATTTTCTAAACTAATTCAATATGTTACTTGTTGCACCTGTTACTGAAATGGTTGTTCCAGTTAGGATGCTTAGTCTTCCAAACCCTGTCAGTCATTCTGAATACACTGAGTGTAGAAAACATTAAGAACACCTTCCTAATATTGAGTCACCTTCCCCTTTGCCCCCAGAACATCGGGGCATTGAGGGCATCAGGGCATTGACTCTACAAGGTGTTAAAAGCGTTCCACAATGATGCTGGCCCACATCGTCTCAAGTTGGCTGGATGTCCTTTGGGTGGTGGACCTTACATGATACACACGGGAAACTGTTGAGCGTGAAAAACCCAGCAGCGCTGCAATTCTTGACACAAACCGGTGCGCCTGGCACCTGTTACCATACCCCGTTCAAAGGCACTTAAATATTTTGTCTTGCCCATTCATCATTTGAATGGCAGACATAGACAATCCATATCTCAATTGTTTCAAGGCTTATGAATTATTATTGAACCTATCTCCTCCCCTTTATCTACACTGATTGAAATGGATTTAACAAGTGACATCAATAAGGGATCATGGCTTTCACCTGGATTCATCTGGTCAGTGTATATTTTTTAACCCTGGAGAATTTTCTGTATGGCAGTTCTTGCCCAAATTGTAATGCAAATAACGACATTAATTCAGAAATACAATACATTATGTAAAAGTATTATGTAAAAGTAAGTAAAAGTATTTGAAAGGTAGCATTTGCAATCAAACATAGGTACCATTTGAACATTTAGAACGTGCTAAAACGTTCTTCAGGCCTGGGAAGGCCGACATCGTGCTCTGCACCCATCCGAACAGATGCTGCTGATAACAACCTGTTCCTACCAGAAATGTGTAACGCTCAGAGGATCGCAAGGTTCACATTTCACATGAAGTAAAATCAATGTTTTGTTCTGATCTTCAGCTAGGCACCAAAGCCTAACTGTGAACTGCTGTACCAATGATAAGTGGAGAAATAAAGACCATGGCATTTGGCACCCGTTACTAATGCAACATGAACCAGCATTTTTATTTGAGATTCCAACTGCGGTAGCCGGCAGAAAACCTGCTTTCTACCTCTGATACACCACCAATCATTAATGAGTACTTACAGACTGTTCCACAATAGCTGCTCCAAATACATTATTCACAAAGTAAACACATAGCGAGCTAACTAACCAATGCACATTCTCATAATATGAAATAATAAACATGGGACATGGTAAGGATAACAATGTCCAAGCTCAGACGGTTTTAGTAACTACATCTACCCCCCCCCCGCCACAGCTTCTTGTGTACGGGCGCGTAAGTGTTTACAAATATGGATAGTGCAAGGTCAGTCACCTTGCCAGGAAATCTCTAGCACATCATCACTCACACACACCGCCCACCCTCGGTCCGGTGCAGGGAACAGCAGGCCATTAGCACGGAGGGAATCTCCCCAAGTTTTAGAGAGGGTTCCTCTCTAAAATACTTTTCAACATTAAGCACCCATCCATCGTTTCCATGCCGCAATTAAGAATGAAGCGGGAAAGGTGGAATTAGATCGGAAATGGCTGCCCGACAATAAAATGTTAGGAAAGAGAAACAATGAGAAATGGATAGTGGCTGGAGAGAGGGAGGTTAGAGGAGGAGAAAGGCTGAGATCACAGGAGGTTGGTGGCACCTTAATTGGGGAGGATGGGCTCGTGGTAATGGCTGAAGTGGAATGAGTGGAATGGTTTCAAATACATGCCATTCCATTCGCGCCGTTCCAGACGTTATTATGAGCCTTTCAGCAGCCTCCACTGGTTGAGATAGGAGGCTAGAGAAGATGGGTAGATGTGTCAGCCAGGTCAACCGTGATACAGGTCATTATTCAATGTCTATGTCTGAGGACGTTGAGAGATTACTTGGAAACCGGCGGCTAGGGGCAACAATGAGCGCTGTTACTTTCAAGTTGGTTTTAGTTTTGCTAGGGTGTTGTGGATGGCGGATGTGCGTAAGCATCTGCCTCTGGTGCCGAAAGTTGCATGTTTGAATCTAGCCATAGATTAAGCCTATCCCAAGCATTAGCCCTTACCTTATCCATTCAGACTTAATGACTAAACTTAACCTTTAACTCTTAAAAATATGAAGGTTTGGAAGAACTTCGGAATTTAATGTTTGAGAAACATGGATGTCTATTTCTGACGTGAGACTGTGAGAGCTAGCTGAGATGTGTATGGGGAATAGAAAAAAGATAGAGAGGGGGTTTGAATGTAGCGAAAGAATGATGAGGGGGATGAAAATTAGATAGTGAGGTTGAAATTGAAAACCAAGCCGCTGAAGATAGAGAACTCTGTTTAGCCAGAGGGGTAAATCAGGTCAGATGGGGTCAATTCTCTTTTCCTGTAGTATACAGCAAAGGTTTTCTGAATAAGTAGTGTAGTGGGAGTATTTGTAAGACATCTAATATAAACAAAAATTCAAGATAGACGTCTAAGCTCCTTCCTATCTCCTCCCATCATCTTCCTCTTCCTTCTATAGCAGGGATCCTCAAATCCTAGCTTCGAGGTCAGCAGCATTGCTGCTTCTCTTCTTTCCCTGGTAATTACTTGATTGATTACTCGCCAGAGTCCTCTCACCTGGTGTCCTGGGTCTGAATCTGTTCCTGATTGTATCCCTCGTGGATTCTCTATGTAGAGTCAGTAAATATGAGGGATATCGGCTGCCAATGTAGTTAGAGGTAAAGACAAGTAATGTATCAGTGGTCCTTCACCTCACTCTTTACATTCCCAATCATACTAAAACCCTTACACCCTGTATGCTGTCAATATTATTATCATTATTGCTATTATTCGGAGTGTTATGAGTGGTGATTGAATTGTAACAAATTCCAGATCTTGACTCTGCCCCTTAATTGACAGGTGAGAGGCAATTCGAGTTATTTTGAACTATGTTCATCACGATTGTGGCGGTCGAACAAAGTATCGTCATTTCCCCACCAGAAGTGACAGTGCTTGCTGTGCCTGCGGCTCCTTTAGATGAAGAATCTTGGGCGGTGCTTGGAAACTCTGAGTGTTCCTCTCTCCTATGGCAACAAATGGGGCTGTCAGGCTGTTTAGGCTTCACCAGCGACATGGTGGAGGCGCTCGTATGGCCATCCGTATGGTGTCTGAGTGGAAGCCGAGTCACAGCAGTGAGGGGAATTGGAGGGCCGCCGCCATGGATCTCTTGGCTCAGCAGGCAGATCTGGGAACAGCTGCTAGGAGCGATTGTTTGACAAATCAATGGTTTTAGGGCTGACAAGAGGGCAGTAGGCGCCAGGCAACGTTTTATCCACACACTCACAGAGGGGACTCCAGGGGACTCCAGTCTCCCAGTGGAGGCTGGGAACTCTGTTCCTCACTGGCTGAAATAGCTGGTCAGATGGTGGGAGTTTAGGATGGCAGTAGTATGGTGGTTTATGGGGAAGTGGCATGGTGGATAGCAGTGGAAGGGTTGTTTATGAGGACACAGCCTAGTGATCTTGGGGTTGGGAGAGTGTGTCCACACCGGGGCTATAGGGATGCAGGCCAGTTCTGGAACCCCAAGGTAGAGGATATGGGCCAGGCAGCAAGCGTCAGTAAAAACCAAGCTGGGTTACGTGTGGGGACTCAAGTAATGTAATGCCCTAGAAAAGGATAAGCTATTCCCTTCAAAATGAATCGGTGGTAGTGCTTTTAAGTGTCACCATTGTGTATAATGGTCTAGAATTAGGACTACATTCCCCCAACATTACAAATTGTACGACGAGGTGAGTTGTTAGGGCCAAAATATAGTATGGAAATGGGATTTGTCAGAATACTTGGGTTATCACTTATAATTTGAGATAGTAATGCTGCAACTGCTTATTATTGCAGTACTGAAGCAGCAACAGAACAACCACAGTGCATTATGACATTTGTATAAAGCCTGACACATATTCATATCTTAATTTGACCTGTGTTGTTTCAGCAACATAATCCTGCAGCAACAGGATTTGAAGGTTTAGTCCATAATGAATTAGCTGGTCAAGCTAAGTCTACATGAAAAGTGGAATACTGTTAATATAACCGTGTGTTAGTGCGGGTTTTCAATTAATTTATATAAATCACGAAGCTCATCTGGATTTCCTGCGCCACAGGAACATTCTCAAAAACAAAATAGTGATCAAATTAAGATCCTACATCTGTATACATCCACCTCAAAGTAACAGATAATATCACTGTTCTATCTTTGCTCTGTGAGACATTAAATACTGTATATATCATAATGTTTATATTCTACCACTGCACTCTCATTTTACCATAACACACTCTGCCAATAAATCATGACAATGGAGGACACATTTCAGAAACAAACTCAGATTATTCATTTTGTTGAATTTCTACATGTACTGCCGGAATTACAACCGCAGAGAGCTTGTCAGCACTTTTGTGCCGATGGTGCTCTATTCCCCTATATCCGCCTCCCCAAGGACGCTTTAAATTCCTACCATTTCCAATTACAACTGGCTCTAGGATTTAATGACTGCATTATCAATGATCTGTGTCAGAGGCAAATGAAAGAACAGAGCCTAACCAACTAATTACTACATATTTTTATAAAACTTTTGAGCACTCAAATTCGTTTTTTTGGGGTTAGTTTTCTTTTCCAGAAAAGGGATGTATCTTCATGGATGTTCTCTTACAGCCCAATTAAAAGAGACAGAAAATGTAAAATAAGCATCCATCTAAAGACGGCGGTAATATTGTGTCCTTTGCGTTGCATTTAATTGAGCTAAATGCCCATAGATGGCCGTCCATTATGAGTTGGCTTCAGCGAGACTGCGCACTGCATCCGGAGAGACAGGAGAGACAGACAAATAGAAAAGTAGAACACAGTGTAGAAAGTGTTTGGAAGGAAGTTAGGAAAATACAGAGGGTGAAGGACACATGCCCTGGCCAACTTTCATGTTATACACAATGTTGCAAGTAAGAAGTAACAATAGTATCATGGACCATGTTAATACTCCCCAATCCTAATAATTATACTGTATATATCAGTTCAAGTGTATGTAGAAAGTACATTATATACTCCCTCTTCATATTTTTTTAAACACTTGCCTAGCTTTTAAAGCTGTTATTTCAGAACGAGGCTTGAAGCAACATACTGATTTCGGTGGCTTAGAAATGTCTGGGTGCCTGCGTATGTGTAAAGAATCCCAGAGAGACTCTTTTTGACTCTCAGACTCCTCACCGGTCTCATGGAGGGAGCAAACAGGTTCAATTATTTCACACAGAGGTCCAGAAAATAGGTAACCAATTTCTCTTTTTTTGCCAGGCAATTTGTTGCACGTATAGAGGAGCACTCTGTTGCTACTCAAGTCCAACGCTGACACAGCCCTTGGTGAGCCCCTTGGTACCTAGCTAGACCCATCTTCTCTCATTTTGCATTTGATTAATGTGCTTGTGTGTGTGTGTGAGTACATTCATGTGTCTTTAACTGAAGGCTTTTTCTGTGTATGTGTGTACCATGGGTTGGTACCATAAGTTGTATGTGTAATGAATGTCCAAGATTCCTGTATACATGTGTGAATACATGAGCTTGTGAATATGCTTGTCAGTTTGTGTGCACATACAGTGCCTTCGGGAAAATATTCAGACCCCTTGACTTTTTCCACATTTTGTTATGTTACAGCCTTACTCTAAAAGTAACTAAATAGATTTTTCCCCTCATCAATCTACACACAATACCCCATAAAGACAAAGAAAAAACTGTTTTTTAGACATTTCTGTTAATAAATAAAAAACCTGAAATATCACTTTTACATAAGAATTCAAACCCTCTAATGAGTACTTTGTTGAAGCAACTTTGGCAGTGATTAGAGTATTGAGTCTTCTTGTGTATGATGCTACAAGCTTGGCCCACCTGTATTTGGAAAGTTTCTCACATTCTTCTCTGCAGATCCTCTCAAGCTCTGTTAGCTTGGATGGGAAGCATTGCTATTTTCAGGTCTTTCCAGAGATGTTCGATCGGGTTCAAGTCCGGGCTCTGGCTGGGCCACTCAAGGACATTCAGAGACTTGTCCTGAAGCCACTCCTGCGTTGTCTTGGCTGTGTGCTTAGATTCATTGTCCTGTTGGAAGGTGAACCTTCGCTCCAGTCTGAGGTCTTGAGCGCTCTGGAGCAGATCATCGTCAAGGGTCTCTCTGTATTTTGCTCTGTTAATTTAACCTCAATCCTGAATAGTCTCTCAGTCCCTGCCTCTGAAAAACATTCCCACAGCATGATGCTGCCACCACCATGCTTCGCCGTAGGGATGGTGCCAGATTTCTTCCATATGTGACGTTTTGCATTCAGGCCAAAGAGTTCAATCTTGGTTTCATCAGACCAGAGAATATTGTTTGTCATGGTCTGAGAGTTTAAGGTGCCTTTTGGCAAACTCCAAGTGGGCTGTCATATGTATTTTACTGAGGAGTGGCTTCTGTCTGGCAACTCTACCATAAAGGCATGATTGGTGGAGGGCTGCAGAGATGGTTGTCCTTCTGGAAGGTTCTCTCCTCTCCACAGAGGAACTCTAGAGCTCTGTCAGAGTGGCCATTGGGTTTTTGGTCACCTCCCTGCCAAGGCCCTTCTCCCCCAATTGCTCAATTTGGCCAGGCAGTCAGCTCTAGGAAGAGTCTTTGTGGTTCCAAATTTGGAGTAGGAGGCCACTGTGTTCTTGGGGACCTTCAATGCTGCAGAATTGCCATAGTTCCCTTCCCAAGATGTGTGCCTGGACACAATCCTGTCTCAGAGCTCTACGGACAATTCCTTCAACCTCATGGCTTCGTTTTTGCTCTGACATGCAGTGTCAACTGTGGGACCTCATATACAGTCCTGGCCAAAAGTTTTGAGAATGACACAAATATAAATTTTCACAAAGTTTGCTGCTTCAGTGTCTTTAGCTATTTTTGTCAGATGTTACTATGGAATACTGAAGTATAATTACAAGCATTTCATACGTGTCAAAGGCTTTCTCTCTCAATACCTCTGCAATCCACCCTGGCATGCTGTCAATTAACTTCTGGGCCACATCCTGAATGATGGCGGACCAGTCTTGCATAATCAATGCTTGTAGTTTGTCCGAATTTGTGGGTTTTGGTTTGTCCACCCGCCTCTTGAGGATTGACCACAACTTCTCAATGGGATTAAAGTCTGGGGAGTTTCCTGGCCCAAAATATCAATGTTTTCTTCCACGAGCCACTTAGTTATCACTATTGCCTTATGGCAAGGTGCTCCATCATGCTGGAAAAGGCATTGTTCGTCACCAAACTGTTCCTGGATGGTTGGGAGAAGTTGCTCTCGGAGAATGTGTTGGTACCATTCTTTACTTATGGCTGTGTTCTTAGGCTGCTCAGGATGCTTTACTGTTGGCATGACACAGGACTGATGGTAGCACTCACCTTGTCTTCTCCGGACAAGCTTTTTTCCGGATGCCCCAAACAATCGGAAAGGGGATTTATCAGAGACAATGACTTTACCCCAGTCCTCAGCAGTCCAATCCCTGTACCTTTTGCAGAATATCAGTCTGTCCCTGATGGTTTTCCTGGAAAGAAGTGGCTTCTTTTGCTACCCTTCTTGACTCCAGGCCATCCTCCAAAAGTCTTCGCCTCACTGTGCGTGCAGATCTACTCACACCTGCCTGCTGCCATTCCTGAGCAAGCTCTGTCATGGTAGTGCCCCGATCCTGCAGCTGAATCAACTTTAGGAGACGGTCCTGGCGCTTGCTGGACTTTCTTGGGCACCCTGAAGCCTTCTTCACAACAATTTAACCGCTCTCCTTGAAGTTCTTGATGATCTGATAAATGGTTGATTTAGGTGCAATCTCACTGGCAGCAATATCCTTGCCTGTGAAGCCCTTTTTGTGCAAAGCAATGATGACGGCACGTGTTTCCTTGCAGGTAACCATGATTGACAGAGGAGAACAATAATTCCAAGCACCACCCTACTTTTGAAGCTTCCAGTCTGTTATTCAAACTCAATCAGCATGACAGAGTGATCTTCAGTCTTGTCCTCGTCAACACTCACAACTGTGTTAACGGGAGAATCACTGACATAATGTCAGCTGTTGCTTTTGTGGCAGGGCTGAATTGCAGTGGAAATGTTTTTGGGGGGATTCAGTTCATTTGCATGGCAAAGAGGGACTTTGCAATTAATTGCAATTCATCTGATCACTCTTCATAACATTCTGGAGTATATGCAAATTGCCATCATACAAACTGAGGCAGCAGACTTTGGGAAAATGAATATTTGTGTCATTCTCAAAACTTTTGGCCACGACTGTAGACACGTGTGTTCCTTTCAAAATCATGTCCAATCAATTAAATAGACCACAGGTGGACTCCAGTCAAGTTGTAGAAACATCTCAAGGATGATCAATGGAAACAGTATGCACCTGAGCTCAATTTCAAGTCTCGTAGCAAAGGGTCTGAATAATTATGTAAACAAGGTATTTCTGTTTTTTTTTATTTTAAATACATTTGCAGAAATGTCAGACTTGTTTTTCGCTTTGTCTTAATTGGGTATTGTGTGTGGATTGCTGACTAAAAAGTTATATTGAATGCATTTTAGAATAGGGCTGTAAACTAACAAAATGTGAAAAAAGTCCAGGGGTCTGAATACTTTCAGAAGTCACTGTATGTGAGTGAATACACTGTGTGTGTGTACATCTCTAAGTGCATAATTTATTGCTGCCTACTCACCGATACAACATCCTCATCATCAGACATTCTCATCACCCGTTGGCATTGACAGCATCATATAGAGTTGGAAGGTTGGAAGGTTACATACACTTAGGTTGCAGTCATTAAAACTCTTTTTCAACCACTCCACAAATTTCTCGTTAACAAACTATAGTTTTGGCAAGTCAGTTAGGACATCGACTTCAATTGTTTACAGACAGATTATTTCACTTATAATTCACTGTATCACAATTCCAGTGGGTCAGAAGTTTACATACACTAAGTTGACTGTGCCTTTAAACAGCTTGGAAAATTCCAGAAAATTATGTCATGGCTTTATAAGCTGCTGATAGGCTAACTGACATCATTTGGAGTCAATTGGAGGTGTACCTGTGGATGTATTTCATGGCCTAACTTCAAACTCAGTGCGTCTTTGCTTGACATAGGAAAATCAAAAATCAGCCAAGACCTCAGAAAACAAATTGTAGACCTCCACAAGTCTGTTTCAAAAAAGTGCAAATTGATCCCAGAAGAACAGCAAAGGACCTTGTGAAGATGCTGGAGGAAACAGGTACAAAAGTATCTATAGCCACAGTAAAACGAGTCCAATATCGACATAACCTGAAATGCCGCTCAGGAAGGAAGAAGCCACTGCTCCAAAACCGCCATAACAAAGCCAGACTACGGCTTGCAACTGCACATGGGGACAAATATCGTACTTTTTGGAGAAATGTCCTCCGGCCTGATGAAACAAAAGTAGAACTGTTTGGCCATAATGGCCAGCGTTATGTTTGTCGTAAAACGGGGGA
Source organism: Oncorhynchus clarkii lewisi (assembly GCF_045791955.1). Taxonomy (NCBI): domain Eukaryota; kingdom Metazoa; phylum Chordata; class Actinopteri; order Salmoniformes; family Salmonidae; genus Oncorhynchus; species Oncorhynchus clarkii. The sequence continues at coordinate 4,118,087 of NC_092171.1, read as the reverse complement.
GGCTTGCAAGCCGAAGAACACCATCCCAACCGTGAAGCCCGGGGGTGGCAGCATCATGTTGTGGGGGTGCTTTGCTGCAGGAGGGACTGGTGCACTTCACAAAATAGATGGCATCATGAGGAACAAAAATTATGTGAATATCTTGAAGCAACATCTCAAGACATCAGTCAGAAGTTAAAGCTTGGTCGCAAATGGGTCTTCCAAATGGACAATGACCCCAAGCATACTTCCAAAGCCGTGGCAAAATGGCTTAAGGACAACAAAGTCAAGGTTTTGGAGTGGCCATCACAAAGCCCTGACCTCAATCCTATAGAAAATGTGTGGGCAGAACTGGAAAAGCGCGTGCGAGCAAAGAGGCCTACAAACCTGATTCAGTTACACCAGCTCTGTCAAGAGGAATGGGCCAAAATTCACCCAACTTATTGTGGGAAGCCTGTGGAAGGGTACCCGAAACGTTTGGCCCAAGTTAAACAACGACGTTGGTGGGGGCTTTTGGTAGAGAAATTATCATTCAAGTCTCTGGCAACAGCTCTGGTTGAACTTTCTGCAGGCCAATTGCAAACTCCCTCAAAACTTAAGACATCTGTGGATTTGTGTTGTGTGACAAAACTTCACATTTTAGAGTGGACTTTTATTGTCCACATCACAACCTGTGTAATGATCATGCTGTTTAATCAGCTTCTTGATATGCCACACGTCAAGCTGATGGATTATCTTGCCAAAGGATAAATGCTCACTTACATTTTTGAGAAAAAGTAGTTTTATGCATATGGAACATTTCTGGTATCTTTTATTTGAGTTAATGAAACATGGGAGCAACACTTTACATGTTGCATTCATATTTTTGGTCAGTAAATTATAGCTCCCACTTGTCAGAGATAAAGGTACATTTAGGTACAAAAATGTAATTATATTCTCACCTTCTTTAAATGGCCTGGAGTCAGGAAACGATTACACAATTTGGAATGTCTGCAATAGAGCAAGGGGGGAAATTGATAGTGGGGAGAAAGAGAGAGAGACAGAGTATGTGTGGGGAGGGTGATAATGGTGGGTAAAATCTTTAGAGAGTGAATTGCTTTTGGTGTGGGAGGCACAGTTCCAGAGGCTGTCTCCCGCTAGCCAATCAGGAATTAATTCAAACGTCAATATCACCTTAATCACTGGAGTGGAGTTCTCATTCCAACTGAGCCACAATGAAACTCATTAGTTTACATATCAGCTTGAATCACTTTTCTCGCCATCTGAATTACCATCTGAATCACTTATCTTTGACATATTTTCAGACGTGAAGACACATGCCAGCTTTACAAATGTGTTTCTACCTGGAACACCTCAAAACGTTACTGTTGAGTTAATAGGAGTAAGTTTCAAAGGAAAAGCAAGTGGGTTCCCAGGAAACTGTAGCCTGATTCACAAAATAGGGCCAAACCAAACCAAGCTGTACTGGGCTGTCACAGTTGCTGGAACTGTTCTGGAAAGATGGTATCCAGCATGGGACGGTTTGGGTTGGTATGATACGGATACAGGTGTTACATAATAGGTGACTTATGCTTGGCAGATGGGGTGCTATTCCCCGTTCCTCAGCCTGATGCGCTGAGCCACTGCAGATATACTGTATCCCTCCCTGCATGAATCTGGGCTCTGGCATCAATCCTCAGGGCTATTGATTGTTTGAAGCAGTAGCGTACCCTTGGGCAAGGTGATTTTACACTCATCTCCCCTTTTTCTCCTCCTGCCAGTCCATTGTTGCACACAGTCAACCTGGTTGTAAAATATATATTTGTAAATCCTCTCTCTCTGTCAATCATAGTCATCAGACTCAGACGGAATTGTTGAGTATGGTTTGCTTTTTTGATACCCTTTCATGGTTATCCCTCTTTCTTTTGATGCCTCTTTCCATTGTATTCATGTGCAGGGCTTTTTCAACTGATGTCCACTGACTACTTACCCAGAGCTCTGCAGGAAGAATAGGTAATTTATGATTGGCCAGATGAGGGTAAGACAGAAGAACAATCTTCTCTGATTCGTTCTGTGCTGTGTCTTCTTCTTTATGTCTGTCTTGAATTCTAGTCTGCAAGTGTTCGTTCAGTAGGCACTCTCTTGTTCGCTAAAGCTTGTGGGTTGCAGGACAGTACTTGCCTGAGTGGTGTTCATAAGCGTATGCAACAGAAAACATTTGAAAATGTATTGAAATGGAAAAACAGAAATGAACCAGGTAGTCCCTCCCTCTTTCAGTCTGTTTTGGTGCCTAATGAACATGACCCTGGTGATGTTGAGTGAGGATGATAGGTACATTTTCTCCCTGTGTAAAATGATTAAATCACCCAACTCATCATAATCTTCCATTTAGACCACAATTCCTTAAATCAGGCTTGTTAAATACAGCTAGACTTGATCAAAAACCTGTACACACCAGGGCCCTCTTGTACCAGAGTTGCCACCCCAGCTGACTACTTTAGCTGACCCTCCACGTTGACCCTTGGATAGCGTACTCAAACACAATCCACGAGACTCCACAATCCGACTGGTGGTGTGATTTGTGTTGATGTGATTTGCAGGGGGGGGGGGGGATGCCCAGATGCCCAGATGCCCAGATTCCCAGCAGGCTCTGCTCACACTCACTGGTCTGAGGCCAAACCACACGACTAACAACATGCCTCTAGAGGAGATGGACGCACTGGTTACCCTCTAGGTTAGAGAGAGCTGGTAGTCCCATCCACCAAATATAGAGCAGACCTAACTCTTTTAACTGAATCAAAACAGGATATTTTACATTTGGCTAGAAATTCAAAAGAAAAACATCTTAATGAAGAAAAATGTCCTCCTGCAACTTACAGTGGCTTGCGAAAGTATTCACCCCCCTTGGCATTTTTCCTATATTGTTGCCTTACAACCTGGAATTAAAATTGATTTTGGGGGGGTTTGTATCATTTGATTTACACAACATGCTTAGCACTTTGAAGATGAAAAATATGTTTTATTGTGAAACAAACAAGCAATAAGACAAAAAACAGAACTTGAGCGTGCATAACTATCCCCCCCCACAGGGTCAATACTTTGTAGAGCCACCTTTTGCAGCAATTACAGCTGCAAGTCTCTTGGGGTATGACTCTATAAGCTTGGCACATTTAGCCACCAGGAGTTTTGCCCATTCTTCAAGGCAGAACTGCTCCAGCTCCTTCAAGTTGGATGGGTTCCACTGGTGTACAGCAATCTTTAAGTCATACCACAGATTCTCAATTGGATTCAGGTCTGGGCTTTGACTAGGCCATTCCAAGACATTTAAATGTTTCCCCTTAAACCACTCAAGTGTTGCTTTAGCAGTATGCTTAGGGTCATTGTCCTGCTGGAAGGTGAACCTCCGTCCCAGTCTCAAATCTCTGGAAGACTGAAACAGGTTTCCCACACGAATTTCCCTGTATTCAGCGCCATCCATCATTCCTTCAATTCTGTCCAGTTTCCCAGTCCCTGCCAATGAAAAACATCCTCACAGCATGATGCTGCCACCACCATGCTTCACTGTGGGGATGGTGTTCTCGGGGTGATGGAAAGTGTTGGGTTTGCGCCAGACATAGCGCTTTCCTTGATGTCCAAAAAGCACAATTTCATCTTACCAGAATACCTTCTTCCATATGTTTGGGGAGTGTCCCACATGCCTTTTGGAGAACAAAAAAAACCCAAATGTTTTTTCTTATATTTTTCTTTAAGCAATGGCTTTTTTATGGCCACTCTTCTGTAAAGCCCAGCCTGTGGAGTGTATGGCTTAAAGTGGTCCTATGGACAGATACTCCAATCTCAGCTGTGGAGCTTTGAACCTCCTTGCCTGGTCGGTGAGTTTTGGTGGATGGCCCTCTCTTGGCAGGTTTGTTGTTGTGCCAGATTCTTTCCATTTTTTAATAATGGTGCTCTGTGGGATGTTCAATGTTTCGGATATATTTTTTTAACCCAACCCTGATCTGGGGCGGCAGGGTAGCCTAGTGGTTAGAGCGTTGGACTAGTAACCGAAAGGTTGCAAGTTCGAATCCCCGAGCTGACAAGGTACAAATCTGTCGTTCTGCCCCATAACAGGCAGTTAACCCACTCCTATGCCGTCATTGAAAATAAGAATTTGTTCTTAACTGACTTGCCTAGTAAAATAAAGGTATAAAAAAAAATAAAAAATACATCTGTTTGGAGAGCTCCTTGGTCTTCATGGTGCCGCTTGCTTGGTGGTGCCCCCTGCTTAGTGGTGTTGCAGGGCCTTTCAGAACAGGTTTATATACTCAGATCATGTGATATTATATTGCTCACAGGTGGACTTTATTTAAATAATTATCTTATTTAGGGGCTTCATAGCAAATATCCATGCAATATCCATGCACCACCGTTTAATTTTTTTGTACATTTTCTGAAACAAGTTTTTTTTCATTTTACTTCACCAATTTGGACTTTTTGTGTATGTCCATTACATGAAATCCAAACAAAAATCCTTTTAAATTACAGGTTGTAATGCAACAAAATCCTCACACTTTAATGAAGACAGCTTCTCCATCCTGTAAGGGGAAATCAATCATTACCAGGCCAAGGGATCTGTACTAGTCTGTGGTGACCTAAATGCCAGACCTGGACAAGAACCTTATACCCTCAGCACACAGGGGGACAAACACCTACCTGGAGGTGACAGCACCCCCCCCCCCCCTCATCCCCAACAACTGTTCTTGTTGCCACAAGAAAAGTGAAGAACAAACACCATTGTAAATACAACCTATATTTCTGCTTATTCATTTTCCCTTTTGTACTTGAACTATTTGCACATCATTACAACACTGCATATAGACATAATCACATTTTAAACTTTTGTGAGTGTAATGTTTACTGTTGGTTTTTTATTGTTTATTTCTCTTTTGTTAATTGTCGATTTCACTTGCTTTGGCAATGTAAACATGTGTTTCCCATGCCAATAGAGACCCTTAAATTGAATAGATAGAGAGAGAGAGAAGAGTTAGGGAGGAGGGGAGGGTGGGCAACTGTACAGAACAGACAGACAGATTGGAGGGGAAAGTAATTGTGTGTGCACGTGGCATTGTGCTTAGGCCTAAGTTAGTTAGGCAAGGTAAGTTAGAGTGCAGACCATGGAGACTTTCTGCACCACAGGAGGATTTGAGAAGAAAATGTTAGACTGGGCGGGTTGCTGAATGAAATTAACATATGTGTATCTTACATTATGTGTGTGCAAATGTGTGAGTCAAGATGTGCTTGTATAACCCAAACATGACCCTGTTTGTGTGTACACATTCTCGTATTCGACTCTTTGCATAATTTGCTGTAATTTCGTATCAGTGAGTGTTATTCAAGTTTGTGTTAATACGTTTGTGTGAGAGAGAGAGAGAGAGAGAGAGAGAGAATGCATGCATCTCTTAATTTTATATGTAGCATACTGATAACTAATATGGATATGCATATATATGTAGAGTATCATTCAATAAAGTGTTATAAGTGTGTGTATGCTCACGCAAATGCATATATTCAAATGCATACACTCATTCAAGGGATGTTCTTTATTTGTACTATTTTCTACATTGTAGAATAACAGTGAAGACATAAAAACTATGAAATAACACATATGGAATCATGTAGTAACCAAAAAAGTATATTTAAAAAATATATATATTTAATATGATTTAATATTTTAGATTCTTAAAAGTAGCCACGCTTTGCCTTGATGACAGCTTTGCACACTCTTGGCATTCTCTCAACTAGCTTCATGAGGTAGTCACCTGGAATGCTTTTCCAGCAGTCTTGAAGGAGTTCCCACATATGCTGAGCACTTGTTGGCTGCTTCTCCTTCACTCTGCGGTCCAACTCATCCCAAACCAATCATTTTGGTTGAGGTCGGGTGATTGTGATTGTCATCTGATGCAGCACTCCATCACACTCAGTCTTGGTCAAATAACCCTTACACAGCCTGGGGGTGTGTTTTGGGTCATTGTCCTGTTGAAAAACACATTTTAGTCCCACTAAGCGCAAAACAGATGGGATGGCGTATTGCTGCTGAATGCTTAGATAACCATGCTGGTTAAGTGTACCTTGAATTCTCTATAAATCACTGACAGTGTCACCAGCAAAGCACCCCCACACCATCCCACCACCTCCTCCATGATTCACGATGGGAACCACACTTGTGGAGATCATCCGGTCACCTACTCTGCATCTCACACACGGCAGTTGGAACCAAAGATCTCAAATTTGGACAGATTTCCACCGGTCTAATGTCCATTGCTCGTGTTACTTGGCCAAGGCAAGTCTCTTCTTATTAGTGTCCTTTAGTTGTCGTTGCTTTACAGCTATTCAACCATGAAGGCCAAATTCACACAGTCTCCTCTGTACAGTTGATGTTGAGATGTGTTTGTTACTTGAACTCTGTGAAGCATTTATTTGGGCTGCAATTTCTGAGGCTGGTAACTCTAATGAACTTACCCTCTGTAGCAGAGGTAACTCTGGGTCTTCCTTTCCTATGGCAGTCCTTATGAGAGCCAGTTTCATCGTAGCTCTGGATGGTTTTTGCAACTGCACTTGAAGAACTTTCAAAGTACTTGAAATGTTCCAGATTGACTGACCTTCATGTCTTAAAGTAATGATGGACTGTCATTTCTCTTTACTTATTTGAGCTGTTCTTGCCATAATATGGACTTGGTCTTTTACCAAATAGGGTTATCTTCTGTATACCACCCCTCCCTTGTCACAACACAGCTGATTAGCTAAAACACAGTAAGAAGGAAAGAAATCCCACAAATGAATTTTTAACAAGGCATTAATTGAAATGCATTCCAGGTGACAACCTCATGAAGCTGGTTGAAAGAGTGCCATGAGTGTGCAAAGCTGTCATCAAGGCAAAGGGTGGCTGCTTTGAAGCATCGCAAATAGAAAATATATTTTGATTTGTTTAACACTTTTTTTTCTTCCATGTGTTATTTAATTGTTTTGATGTCTTCTCTACTATTCTACAATGTAGAAAATAGTAAAAAATAAAGAAAAACCCTTAAATGAGTGGGTGTGTCTAACCTTTTGACTGGTTCAGTATATCCACACAACTGTATCGTTAACCCAGCTATCCTGAGTATCCCTGATCTCCAGTAATTTTCAATGCAAATAAATAGGTGCCCCGATCCATTCAGGTAAGCTTTAGCCACACTAAAAACACAGACTCAGTAGGATCATGATGATTGCTGGTAATTCTCTCATAATTATTGGAGGATTACAGAGTTTTTTCTTTAGCCCTGTCAGCTCTCTCAATGGAAGAGTCTGGGTAATTTGTTAGTGGGGAGACTGTAAAACACAAGCGCACACACACACAGACACAGTAATGGCACAGCAGCTTGTGTTTGGCTGGGTAGCTATCATTGGCCCCTTCGGGCCATCATCGATTTGGATGCGTATTTAGTCAGTGTTAATCAGAGGCGCACACACAGAGAGGCACACACAGAGAGGCACACACAGAGAGGCACACACAGCAGCCCCCTGTGGATCAATATTGGTGATAGGCTTATGTGTATTGAGACTGGCGCACGCAGACAGAGATGGACACACACCGGTCTGTGATGAGTGCGGTTTGTTTGTGCAAGTGCACCTCTCATTATACACAGGCAGTGACAGAGACACACTCTCTCTCTCTCTCTCTCTCACACACACACACACACACACACACAAAGACACATCAGTCCTCCTCCAGCAAATGCTACGGGAGCTAGCTTTTGAGTGGTGTTACCGGTAGAGACGCTTGAGGAAGGATGGCCACGTTTGTTTGTGAAGCAGAGGTCCCAGGTTTGATCCAGGTAAATCGGGAGGAAGTGGTACTCGCTAATCAAGCAGCTTGATATCCTTTACACTTGTGCCGTGATCCAGATCTACAATTGCGCTGGGGTCGCTGTTGCTTATATTTGAGGGGTGAATGTAGCACATGGATATGTGTGAAACTTTGTCCTCATCCATAAGTGTCCATGTTTGTGCCGCTCAACAGCTAGCTTTTGAGTGGGGTGACCAGTAGAGACTCTTGAAGGAGAACGGTCACATGTTTGTGAAGCAGAGGTCCCGGTTTCGAGCCAGGTATGTGCCGAATCCGGGGGAAGTGGTACTCACAAGCAGCATGACTTCTTTTACACATGCACCTCCTATCATATACCCACACACACCATATGACTCCTCCCTCGATGCACATCCATTCACCAGACACTCTCCCACTCACAGATCCAGATATTCACACAGTTGAGCAATAAACTCTCCACTATAACAAACATTCTCTCTCCTACAGGAAATACTACTACCAAAAATATACCTGTCTCAGCCTTCGAATTGACAGTCACAGTTTAATTAGAATTTTACACTCTCTAATCTTCCATTACTAGCCTATCAAAGTAGTCACATACAGCACACGCAGTGGCATCCACCCAGAGTTTGGATAATTAGTGGTTTAATACTTTGAACAATACAAAACTGCAGAAGATTTTCTGTAAGGAGTTACAGATTTGTTACATCCTTTAAAATAGGTGCAGTCCTGTGCTCAGGCTACGTTCCAATGTCCATGCTAACATACCATGCCCAATCCATTCATTCTAAATAGTGCTAGTGTGGTTATTGGAACATATGTTTACACAGGCAGTTGTGTTGTAGGTTCTTCCCTTTGAACATTTGGGAGGCAGGGACATAGGTACAATATAGAAGCAATGAATAACATAATGGGTTTGGATGGGGCACCCTTCAGAAAGACCTTTAGAGAGAGAGAGGGGCACCCCTTAGATGTGGTAACCCAACCATAGATGGGCGGTGTCTGCGATGATTTAGCGCTAGCTGTCCCATTGCGTCGGCTCAGCATCAGAGCGAGCGAGTGAGGGGAAGATTGAGAGGAGGGAGAGGGAAGGTCAGGAGACTGGGCCAGATTTATGGAGTGGCACTCCACTATTTAAAAGCTTGCCCCCCCATTACATTAACTCTGCGATTATGGGGGAGCAGGGAAGCCGCAGAGGTAAATCATGTCCACTTTCATACAGTGCCGCTGTGGCCAATAAGGATCTGCTGAAGCCAGACCCTTCTCAGTATACAGACGCTGTGAGACATACGTGCTCAGGCAGGTCGAATGGTACCAGAGAGGATGGTGCGTTATCGCCACCAACAGCACGGGTGGTGAAATTACATTTAGAATTAGAAGCTGGGTACTAGCTAGTGTTGTACTAGCTGTAGTGTGCACGACTGGGTTGGGGTCAATTCCTTTTCAATTCCAGACAATTCAGGAAGTACTCTAAAATTTAAATTCCAATTCTCTTCAATGCTTTTCGTTTAGGAATTTGTCATTGGAATTTGGTTTACAGTCTGAATTGACAAGTATTGAAATGGAATTGACCCCAACATTGGTGTATTAGCTAGCTAGTATTGTGTTGTGTAGTAGCTAGCTAGTGTGCGCTAGCTAGTGTGTTAGCTGCAAAAGCAACAGTGGTAAACATAATGCCCTGAACCAGAGCTAGTGCGTACATATCACCTGAGCGGAGTCCTGCATGAGTCAGTTTTATGGAGCCCCACCTGCCTTATACCGGCCACAAAAATTCCAAGCCCTACCCAATAACTGACATCAGGAGAGATTTTTTTGCCACAACCCGACCCACCTGCACACAAGTGTTCCAAGATTTGATACGTTACCCGCCATATACTGTAACATACAGTGCATTCGGAAAGTATTCAGACCCCTGAGTTCTTCCACATTGTTACGTTACTGCCTTATTCTAAAATGTATTACAAAAAATGTTTCCTGAAGTATTCTGCCCTGTTCTGAAAGAACTCCCTGGGTTTACCGTCATGTTGTGGTTGTTCGGTCAGGACGTGTTGTTTTATTAATTTGTTTGTTTTGAGGGACACATTACTAAGCACTTCCACACACAAAACACATTGTTGTTGCGCCAAGTCATCACCGTATTTGTGTTTCATGACGATTGAGCTGTCAGATACAGTGGGGCAAAAAAGTATTTAGTCAGCCACCAATTGTGCAAGTTCTCCCACTTAAAAAGATGAGGCCTGTAATTTCCATCATAGGTACACTTCAACTATGACAGACAAAATGAGAAACAAAAATCCAGAAAATCACAATGTAGGATTTTTTATGAATTTATTTGCAAATTATGGTGGAAAATAAGTATTTGGTCAATAACAAAATTTATCAATACTTTGTTATATACCCTTTGTTGGCAATGACATAGGTCAAACGTTTTCTGTAAGTCTTCACAAGGTTTTCACACACTGTTGCTGGTATTTTGGCCCATTCCTCCATGCAGATCTCCTCTAGAGCAGTGATGTTTTGGGGCTGTTGCTGGGCAACACGGACTTTCAATTCCCTCCAAAGATTTTCTATGGGGTTGAGATATTGAGACTGGCTAGGCCACTCCAGGACCTTGAAATGCTTCTTACGAAGCCACTCCTTCGTTGCCCGGGCGGTGTGTTTGGGATCATTGTCATGGTGAAAGACCCAGCCACCTTTCATCTTCAATGCCCTTGCTGATGGAAGGAGGTTTTCATGGCCTCATTCATTCTTTCCTTTACACGGATCAATCGTCCTGGTCCCTTTACAGAAAAACAGCCCCAAAGCATGATGTTTCCACCCCCATGCTTCACAGTAAGTATGGTGTTCTTTGGATGCAACTCAGCATTCTTTGTCCTCCAGACACGACAAGTTGAGTTTTTACCAAAAAGTTATATTTTTGTTTCATCTGACCATATGACATTCTCCCAATCTTCTTCTGGATCATCCAAATGCTCTCTAGCAAACTTCAGATGGGCCTGAACATGTACTGGCTTAAGCAGGGGGACACGTCTGGCACTGCAGGATTTGAGTCCCTGGCGGCGTAGTGTGTTACTGATGGTAGGCTTTGTTACTTTGGTCCCAGCTCTCTGCAGGTCATTCACTAGGGCCCCCCTTGTGGTTCTGGGATTTTTGCTCACTGTTCTTGTAATCATTTTGACCCAACGGGGTGAGATCTTGCGTGGAGCCCCAGATCGAGGGAGATTACCATTTCCTAATAATTGCTCCCACAGTTGATTTCTTCAAACCAAGCTGCTTACCTATTGCAGATTCAGTCGCCTTGCCTGGTGCAGGTCTACAATTTTGTTTCTGGTGTCCTTTGACAGCTCTTTGGTGTTGTCCATAGTGGAGTTTGGAGTGTGACTGTTTGAGGTGGTGGACAGGTGTCTTTAATACTGATAACAAGTTCAAACAGGTGCCATTAATACAGGTAATGAGTGGAGGACAGAGGAGTCTCTTAAAGAAGAAGTTACAGGTCTGTGAGAGCCAGAAATCTTGCTTGTTTGTAGGTGACCAAATACTTATTTTCCACCATAATTTGCAAATAAATTCATTAAAAATCCTACAATGTGATTTTCTGGAATTTCTTTCCTCAGTTTGTCTGTCATAGTTGATGTGTACCTATGATGAAAGATACAGTCTTTTTAAGTGAGAGAACTTGCACAATTGGTGGCTGACTAAATACTTTTTTGCCCCACTGTATATGCTGCATTCCAAACACTTAAAAGACACACCCTATCCCCTCAGCCCTCAAATTAAGTGGACACCTCTGATGACATATCATGACGTCTGACAAGGGAGGAAGGAATGATTTTTAAATGGACCGCCCTTGGTTGGAAATTCGTTACTCATTCATCCCACGATGACTGTGTTTTCAGTTATTGCTTTATATGCACTACAGTCAACTATGATTGCATTTCTACTTATTAACTATATCATAATTAATATAGAACTACTGTATGATAGCTAACAGATTAATTAGCTAACCAAACAAAAACATCATTACATCATTATGAGAGATGTTTGTACATTAGTAGCACAATTTCTAACTCATTTACATTTGTTTTTACATTTGTTTGTACTTTCACAAATATGGCCGTGGGGATTACCCCAAGGGCTGAGGGCTGTCTACTTTGTTTGAAACACAGCCCTTTTGACTAGCATAAGTCCATGACAGCGGTGAGTGATGGCAAGTTGGAATGACAAGTCAGTGGCATCATCTGCTGCTGAACAACACGGCTGCAGCGTGTGGGTAGCGGAGTGATCTTCAAGAAAACTGCAGAAAAAATATCCGGTAAACCGCAAAGCACATGGGCAGATCTACCTCTCCCACTTGCACAGCTGCCAAACTGAGCAGAGACCGCTGCTAAGCAGAGAGAGCACTGTACAGATTGTGCAGTTGCACTTGGCCAAATCAATTCCAGTAATTCATGAAATAATTACAAATTTACCCTAACATGTCGCAACCCATAATTTAAGAAAGGCTGCCTTAGAGCCGTGTCACGTGAGGCAGCACGTCCACCTGGAGGTAGACTGCTGCCACAGACCTGTAGAGTTAGGTAGATATAGAAAAGTTAGTCACTCCACAATAATAAATAATTGACAATACAAAAACACAGGTTTTAAGACACATTGTGGACCACTCAAAGAATTGTTTTGAGACACTAAAAGCAGTCATAGCATCTTGAGTAATATATAATATGGGGAATAGGGTGCCATTTGGGTATCACCATAACCTTCCAGACAGACACTCCATAGAAATAGCCCACTGCTTGTCATCCAGTACTAATGACTGGGGGTGGGACTAAGATATAATTAGTCCTTCTGCAAGATTAGACAGAGGACCGCATGGCATGCTTAATTTTGACACCTAAAATACAATTTCTACAAGTTTTCACCTAATTAGCATGTGACTTTTAGGATTGTCAATGACAGATCTATAGGTTTGTGAGTGACATTTTCAGATCTGTTAGTATTGTACAAGACCATTCAAAAACAGATGCAATCTACATCTCTTGTTTTTTTTAGATTTGCAACAAAGACCATAAGACGGAGTTGAAGACATCTCCTCATTGTCACCACCATCATCATCACCAACATTATCATTGTCATTATCACCATTAGCATCATTATCTGTAATGATAAAAGATTGAGCGCCATGTAATTACGCCATCAAATCATTTGAATCCCTGAAAGGAAATAAAGACCCATTTGATGTAAGCACGGCTTTAATGGATATTTCACAGGAACCGCTGGTTTTCCCTCTGCCGCTCAACATCAGGACAGCTGTTCTGATAAATGAATTGAGAGGTGCTAGGTTACTTTCTAAATGTAATCCGTTAGTTACAAGTTACCTGTCCAAAATTGTAATCAGTGACGTAACTTTCGAATTCCCCAAACTCAGTAACGTAATCTGATTACATTCCGTTACTTTTAGATTACTTTCCCTTTAAGAGGCATTAGATGAAGACAAAAATGTATGTTAGCAATTGAACGACATCTATTGCAGGATAAATCAACGTTAAAGTTTACATAGCTGGCCATATATGGATGTAAAATGTTACTCTATGGGTTGGTTATGTAGGCTTCTTCTAACCCATAGCTTTCTACTGCATAATATGATTAAATGACATCTTTACATTAAAAAACAGATTCCAGTCATTCCAATAAAATATATTTGAAAAAATGTAACACTTTTTTGGTTACTACATGATTCCTTGTGTTATTTTATAGTTGATGTCTTCACTATGATTCTACAATGTATAAAATAGTCAAAATAAAGAAAAACCTTTGAATGAGTAGGTGTGTCCAAAATGTTTACTGGTACTGTATATATAATTTACAACTCAGAAAAATTGATTTAGCATCTACAGGTTGCCCCTTAAAAGTGTGCAAGTTTGAGCATGTGTCCACTAGGCCTATGGATTTATTTTTTCAGCATGAATTAGGTCCGCATTATGCAGCTGTTGCAAGAGTGCATTTTTCACTGGCAGTCCACTGATTTCAAAATCAATAATTGATAGGCAGCTTAAACTTCTTGAATTCAACCATTATTGGGTTCATATACACATTTATATTTGTGAACAGCCATCAACAACAATCATAATCCATAAGGCGCAAATAGCTAAATGAGAGAGCAGCAGTGTGATTCACATCAATGTGCTATGTAGATATCAATAATAAATGATATCCGTATCGTCGTAGACTACACAACTGTTCATCCATACCTCCAAGCGTTTATTCAAGTTCGATAATCTTTGGATGCCAACAGCAGTCACACCATTGGAAGACATAGCTTGGACTGTAGCATACAAAAGCCTATTCCTGCTCTTTTCCAGCGATTCATCAAACACATTTGGTGTGTCATCATAGTGGTCTCTGACTTGTGGTCAGACTCGCTTAGCTGGAACAAACTTAAACTTGCGCCTTTTTTCAATGCTGATTTGAATGTCATTGGGAAAACAGAGAAGTGTCAATTTTTTCCGCAAACCTTCTTTCTGAATGTAAAAGTAATCTTCGAAGTAATCTAGTTTTTCAAAAGTATCTGTAATCTGATTACAATATTTTTGCTGGTACCATAATGGATTACAGTTATTGTTTTTTGTAATCCCTTCCATGTAACCATTTACATGTAATACATGTAATCCGTTACTCCCTAACCCTGACCCGCATTAGGCCAGTGTTGTAACGGCTGTCGTGGGTTGAAAAAGGTGAAGAGGACCAAAGTGCAGCGTGGTACGTGTTCATGATGTATATTTATTTGAACTCAGAACACTACGACCAAAATACCAAAAATAGACCAACACCAAACAGTTCTGTCTGGTGCAGAGACAGAAAACAACTACCCACACCCATAGTGGGAAAAGGCTGCCTAAGTATGGTTCTCAATCAGAGACAACGATAACCAGCTGCCTCTGATTGGGAACCATACCAGGCCTAAACATAGAAACACAACACCTCGACATACAACATAGAATACCCACCCACATCACACCCTAACCAAACGAAAAATAGAAACATACAAAGCAATCTAGGGTCAGGGCGTGACAGGTGTTCTCAGTAGAAGCTTTCATTAGTCACAAATGATCAGAAGCAATTGGAACCTGAGCACCTGCAACTGATCCACCTTGTTTGCTAATCGTGAGATGCATAAACCATTGCACGTTGGCTTTATTTATCCTGTGGCAGTTTCGCTGAAGTGTAAAATCACCTTATATTAAATCAAATTGAATTTCATTTGTCAAATGTTTCGTAAACATGTGTAGAATATCAGTGAAATGCTTACTTACTGGCCTTCTCAACAATTAAAGATATAAAAGAAAAATGAAAGAAAAAATATATATAGTGATACAAGGAATAAATAGAGTTAATAACTATGATGAGTACAAATAACATGGCTATATACAGGGAGTACCAGTATCGAGTCAATGTGCAGGGGTAAGAAGTAATTGAGGTAGCTTTGTACATACTGTAGTTAGGGTTGAAGTGACTAGGAAGCAGGATAGATAATAGACAGTAGCAGCAGCAGGTAGCCATTTAATTAGCCATTTAGCAGTGTTATGGCTTGGGGGTACAAGCTCAATCAGGGTCCTATTGGATCAAGACTTGGTGCACTGGTACCACGAGCCATGCAGTAGCAGAGAGAACAGTCTAGGGCTTGTACTGGGCCATACTTGCCACACTTTGTAGCGCCTTGCTTTGCAGTTGACTTACCGGTGATGCAGCCAGCCATGATGCTCTAAATGGTGCAACAGAAGAACTTTTTGAGGGTCTGAGGGCCCATCCTAAATCTTTTCATCCTCCTGAGAGGGAAGAAGCATTGTCATGCCCTCTTCAGAACTGTGAAGGTGTCTGTGGACCATGTTAATTCCTTAGTGATGTGGATCCGCTCCACTACAGACCCATGAGGGCGTGCTCGCCTCACAGTTTCCTGTAGTCTTCGATCAGCTCCTTTGCTAGGTTTACAGGATAAATGGATTATGATTGATACTATAGAGCAATGAATATCAAATCAAATTTGTCACATACACATGGTTAGCAGATGTTAATGCGAGTGTAGCGAAATGCTTGTGCTTCTAGTTCCGACAATGCAGTAATAATCAACGAGTAATCTAACCTAACAATTCCAAAACTACTACCTTATACACACAAGTGTAAAGGGATAAAGAATATGTACATAAAGATACAGTATATGAATGAGTGATGGGACAGAACGGCATAGGCAAGATGCAGTAGATGATAGAGTACAGTATATACATATGAGATGAGTAATGTAGGGTATGTAAACATTATGTTAAGTAGCATTGTTTAAAGTGGCTAGTGATATATTTTACATCAATTCCCATTATTAAAGTGGCTGGAGTTGAGTCAGTGTGTTGGCAGCAGCCACTCAATGTTAGTGGTGGCTGTTTAACAGTCTGATGACCTTGAGATAGAAGCTGTTTTTCAGTCTCTCGGTCCCTGCTTTAATGCACCTGTACTGACCTCGCCTTCTGGATGATAGCGGGGTGAACAGGCAGTGGCTCGGGTGGTTGTTGTCCTTGATGATCTTTATGGCCTTCATGTGACATCGGGTGGTGTATGTGTCCTGGAGGGCAGGTAGTTTGCCCCTGGTGATGTGTTGTGCAAACCTCATTACCCTCTGGAGAGCCTTACGGTTGTGGGCGGAGCAGTTGCCGTACCAGGCGGTGATACAGCCCGACAGGATGCTCTCGATTGCGCATCTGTAGAAGTTTGTGAGTGCTTTTGGTGACAAGCCAAATTTCTTCAGCCTCCTGAGGTTGAAGAGGCACTGCTGCGTCTTCTTTACCACGCTGTCTGTGTGGGTGGACCAATTCAGTTTGTCCGTGATGTGTGCTCCGAAGAACTTAAAACTTACTACCCTCTCCACTACTGTCCCATTGATGTGGATAGGGGGTGCTCCCTCTGCTGTTTCCTGAAGTCCACAATCATCTCCTTTGTTTTGTTGATGTTGAGTGTGAGTTTATTTTCCTGACACCACACTCTGAGGGCCCTCACCTCCTCCCTGTAGGCCGTCTCGTCGTTGTTGGTAATCAAGCCTACCACTGTAGTGTCGTCCGCAAACTTGATGATTGAGTTGGAGGCGTGCATGGCCACGCAGTCGTGGGTGAACAGGGAGTACAGGAGAGGGCTCAGAACGCTCCCTTGTGGGGCCCCAGTGTTGAGGATCAGCGGGGTGGAGATGTTGCTACCTACCCTCACTACCTGGGGGCGGCCCATCAGGAAGTCCAGTACCCAGTTGCACAGGGCGGGGTCGAGACCCAGGGTCTCGAGCTTGATGACAAGTTTGGAGGGTACTATGGTGTTAAATGCTGAGCTGTAGTTGATGAACAGCATTCTTATATAGGTATTCCTCTTGTCCAGATGGGTTATGGCAGTGTGCAGTGTGGTTGAGATTGCATCGTCTGTGGACCTATTTGGGCGGTAAGCAAATTGGAGTGGGTCTAGGGTGTCAGGTAGGGTGGAGGTGATATGGTCCTTGACTAGTCTCTCAAAGCACTTCATGCTGACGGAAGTTACCTTATCTTTCTTGGGAACAGGGACAATGGTGGTCCTCTTGAAGCATGTGGGAACAGCAGCCAGCTGGTCTGCGCATGCTGGGAACAGCAGCCAGCTGGTCTGCGCATGCTCTGAGCGCGCGGCTGGGGATGCCGTCTGGGCCTGCAGCCTTGTGAGGGTTAACACGTTTAAATGTTTTACTCACGTTGGCTGCAGTGAAGGAGAGTCTGCAGGTTTTGGTTGTGGGCCGTGTCAGTGGCACTGTATTGTCCTCAAAGCGGGCAAAAAAGTTATTTAGTCTGCCTGGGAGCAAGACATCCTGGATTTCTTCCTTCGAAGTGTAATCATTGGGCTTACTGGAAATGTTACTGACTGGTTATTATAGTGACAGCCGGTATTGATTTAAGTGCCTATTGCTGCACTGCAAGGTACAGAGTCTATATTGTACAAAGACATGTTCCAGCAATCACAACTAGATAGCAATAATGATCCCTGTTGCCTGTCATTCAAGCCAAAGCTTCATTATAGACCGGACATAAGCATTTTCAGAGCAAGCTAGAGCAATGGCTGAGATGGTCCAAATGAAAGCAGTCAGCTACAGTATATCAGACTCTTACAGTATATCAGAGTCCTGTATCAATGACCATCAGCTACAGCATATCAGACTCTTACAGTATATCAGTTTATCAATTTATCAATGACAGTCAGCTACAGTATATCAGCGTTCTGTATCAATGACAGTCAGCTACAGTATATCAGACACCTGTATCAATGACAGTCAGCTACAGTGTATCAGACTCTTACAGTATATCAGCGTCCTGTATCAATGACAGTCAGCTACAGTATATCAGACACCTGTATCAATGACAGTCAGCTACAGCATATCAGACTCTGTCATTGATACAGGACTCTGGTATACTGTAAGTGTCTGATATGCTGTAGCTGATGGTCATTGATACAGGACTATGATATTCTGTAGCTGACTGTCATTGATACAGGACTCTGGTATACTGTAAGTCAGCTAGAGTATATCAGAGTCCTGTATCAATGACAGTAAGCTACACTATATCAGACTCTTACAGTATATCAGGTTACTTTTACTTCATAATTCCAAAGTAACAACACCATGCATTGCCACACTGGCACCATTTCATGACATTCTCGCAATGCATTGCACAACAGGTACATACTGTAATAACTAATTATAACCAGGGGCTCTATTCAATCTGTATTGGTGAAGCGTTACAGATTGCGTGATAGAAATTTAGCAGTTTTTTCAATACATCGGCAGGACAGAACGGCAGCGTTGGGTATGCCGACATGGGCAGTGTTCACAATGAATGCAGTCTCCACTAACGCGGGAACATTGCCCTTAAATTTCATCATGCAGTACCGCTGAACTTCCGCAATATGGATTGAATAGAGCCTTAAATCAGACATAACATGGTCATTGCCATAACATTTTTTACTTAATCATATCAGCCGATTCTTGTAGTGTTTTTTTCTAGTAATTATGCAAATGACTAGGCACAATATCTACAACAAACTGCTACTGTAGGTGTTGCACCCTCATGACATAAACCCTCTGATCTTTTATCCTACGCAATGTGTACAATAGGAAACAAGTTTAACCTTTGCTAATTAGGATCCCCTTGTACACCTAACTGTGGTCAGTTTATTGGAACACAAGCCCTGATATTTGCCAGCAGGAGACTGGCATTAACAGAGGTTCAAAAAGAGGCTTGAATCAATCTCCGTGATAGGCTCTTAAATGTGAGGATCTAGTGGGGAATGTCCTTTGTTGTATCTTCACACTTCATTTGACAATCAAACTCTCCCTTCATGCGCAAATTAACTTCAGACAGAAATCCAGTATGCCGAGATGAAAAGGTTTGCTTGAGGCAAAAGTGGTGGTTTCATGATCCCAAACATATCATACAGCTGTCTTGTCACAGAGGAAAGTGTTATTGTTTGGATGGGAGAACTGTAGGGAGAGTTGAATCACTGCTTAACCATAAAAAAACATAACCCTAAAAACGTCATAATATCGAAACCCGAAGCAACTAAGCACTGACAACCCCCCCCCCCCCCCCCTAATTTGGGGAAATGTAATCCATTTGTATAACAATTGGTTAAATTAAATAAAAAAGTGTTGCTGCTTGACAGTATTTCTTTGCAATCATTACCAATTTGACCCCATTTGGTGCTTGTTGGGTTATATTGTATTCTATTTACTTTGACGCTTTCAGTTCAGTGAATAGGGATAGTTCAATGAAATTGCATATTTATATATTCATCTACATTTTGGTTTTGTTAAACTAGCAATATGTAGCCCATGTATCAAATGCTGTTGGGACAAAAAGAGTATGTATGACATGCCATAATATTTTTGGCCAGACAGTATCAGATACATGGGCTACACACACACACATTTCCTTTTCCTCTCCCTCAACGACGATGGCAGTATTATCAGCAGCACCTGTCATTTTACTAAAGAAATGCTTATTGTATCCCCCTTGCCTAGAGTCGAAGGGCCCGGGGCTGGGTTTCTACTAAGCTAACATGGAATTGTTTTACGGTGGTCATACCACCGATCATTTAACTATTTGATTTGTAATTTTTTATTTTTTATTTGCTACTAGCCTATGGAAACATATTGAATTACAGATTCATACATGGAAAAAAGATAGTCAAACATGTAATCAAAGGGAAGTATGTTTTGAAGTTTCTGTCCTATATCTGAGAGAAAAGAAAGCTCATATAATTAAATGTGTTTGTCATGGAATAACTTTCATGAAAATAAACTTTTCGCCTTGACATGAAGTATTGTGTGTAGATTGAATTTTCACCTTTCATGTGAAAATGCCATATTCACTTCCATTAATTTTTCAGCAGGCACCGGGTTGGTTACCTTTTAGACGAGTCCTGTGACACTTGTGGGAGTTCTAGCGCAACACCAACGGGTTCGTGACAGTCTCAACTTTTCATAGAGTGGTCATATTAGTGTGTAGCACAATATGCTACAGACGTTTTCGTGAGAAGAGTGATTTTCCGGATGTCTCCTGGTCTGACGAAATACCGCTGTAGCTCGGCCACCTTCCACTGCAGATGCGGAAGATTGTAATAAGTGAGCAGCTCATGAGGCCCCTTGATGATGTGAGGACCGAGACAAATGCCTCTTCTACCTAATGGGAAATATGCCAGTGGCTTGCTAGTTGTCTGAGTGCCAAATACACAAATGTTATGTTTCAAGCTCCAACAGTGCAGCAATATTTAGCAATACAATAACAATACACATGTAACATTTTTTATATTTTTTTAAGAACAAGAAATTAGACATACAAATAACACTGATGTCCAGATGATTTCCCCCAAAACGATGCAGGCACGTAACAAGTATTTAATCGCAAGGAATATTTCATAGGTTGTCTTCTTAACAGCAGCAACAAACATTTGAGAGAATGGTTAAGCGCACACATGGTTGTTGACACGATAGCTTATAACGTGTCTTATATTTGGGCTTTTTGCAACATAAAAAAAATTATCCAGTACATGTTAGTTTGCTAAGCTTGCTTTGTGTGATGGGTAATTTATGAAGACTTGTGCCTGAATACCTGGCAAATGTCCTGGGTGCAATACCCCTTGAGTGCATCAAGGGGTATTGGGGGTGTATACCTTCTAGAGGTCGACCGACTAATCGGAATGGCCTATTAATTAGGGCCGATTTCAAGTTTTCATAACAATCGGAAATCGGTATTTTTGGACACAGATAAAAAAATGTACACCTTTATTTAACTAGGCAAGTCAGTTAAGAACACATTCTTAATTTCAATGACGACCTAGGAACGGTGGGTTAACTGCCTCGTTCAGGGGCAGAACGACAGATTTTCACCTTGTCAGCTCGGGGGATTTAATCTTGCAACCTTACAGTTAACTAGTCCAACGCTCGAATCACCTGCTTCACATAGCACTCCACGAGAAGACTGCCTGTTACACAAATGCAGTAAGTCAAAAGTAAGTTGCTAGCTAGCATTAAACTTCCTATAAAAAACAATCAATCACTAGTTAACTACACATGGTTGATGATATTACTAGTTTATCTAGTGTGTCCTGCTTTGCAGATAATTGATGCGGTGCGTATCGTTGCTCCAATGTGTACCTAACCATGTACATGAATGCCTTTCTTAAAATCAATACACAGAAGTATATATTTTTAAACATGCACATTTAGCTAAAAGAAATCCAGGTTAGCAGGCAATATTAACCAGGTGAAATTGTGTCACTTTTCTTGCGTTCATTGCACGCAGAGTCAGTGTATATGCAACAGTTTGGGCCGCCTAAATTACCAGAATTTTACGTAATTATGACATAACATTGAAGGTTGTGCAATGTAACAGGAATATTTAGATGCCACCCCGGTTCCGTATTTCACTGAAAGAATAAACGTCTTGTTTTCGAGATGATAGGTCACTAATATGGTCGATTCCGGAAACTAAGGCTCGTATTTCTGCGTGTTATGATGTTTTAACTAAGTCTATGATTTGATAGAGCAGTCTGACTGAGCGGTGGTAGGCAGCAGCAGGCTCGTAAGCATTCATTCAAACAGCGCTGTCGTGCGTTTTGCCAGCAGCTCTTCGTTGTGCGTCAAGCATTGCGCTGTTTATGACTTCAAGCCTCTCAACTCCCGAGATTAGGCTCGTGTAACCAATGTGAAATGGCTAGCTAGTTTGCGGGGTGCTCGCTAACAGTGTTTCAAACGTCACTCGCTCTGAGACTTGGAGTAGTTGTTCCCCTTGCTCTGCATGGGTATTTCTGCTGAGGGTGGATGTTGTCGATGTGTTCCTGGATCGAGCCCAGGGAGGAGTGAGGAGAGGGACGGAAGCTATACTGTTACACTGGCAATACTAAAGTGCCTATAAGAACATCCAATAGTCAAAGGTTAATGAAATACAAATGGTATAGAGATAAATAGTCCTATAATTCCTAGAATAACTACAACCTAAAACTTCTTACCTGGGAATGTTGAAGACTCATGTTAAAAGGAACCACCAGCTTTCATATGTTCTCATGTTCTGAGCAAGGAACTTAAACATTAGCTTTCTTACATGGCACATATTGCACTTTTACTTTCTTCTCCAACACTTTGTTTTTGCATTATTTAATCCAAATGTAACATGTTTCATTATTTATTTGAGGCTAAATTGATTTTGTTTATATATTATATTAAGTTGAAATAAGTGTTCACTCAGTATTGTTGTAATTGTCATTATTACAAATAAATAAAAATAGGCAGATTAATTGGTATCGTCTTTTTTTGGTCCTCCAATAATCGGTATCGGTATTGGCGTTGAAAAATCCTAAATCGGTCAACCTCTAATACCTTCCCATTAATCGTAGTAACATTCCAGGAATTGAACACAGAGGGGAGAGGGTGGAGGGGCTCTGAAATGTTGGAATGCTCTTAATTAACCTTTTACTGCAGTGGGCTAAATCAGGGTCACAGAGTGTTTCTTGGTAGTTTTAAACAAATCTTCTTTTGTTTCAAAGTATATACACCTCACACACATGGCTATGGGCTTAAACATAAGACACATGTACCATGTCAGATAACAGGAGGTTAGTGGCACCTTAATTGGGGAGGACCGGCTCATGGTAATAGCTGGAGCAAAATTAGTGGAATGGTATCAAATACATCAAACACATGGTTTGATGCCCTTCCATTGGCACCGTTCCAGACATTG
The DNA here is from genome assembly GCF_045791955.1 of Oncorhynchus clarkii lewisi. Lineage (NCBI taxonomy): Eukaryota > Metazoa > Chordata > Actinopteri > Salmoniformes > Salmonidae > Oncorhynchus > Oncorhynchus clarkii. Next base: position 4,095,008 of record NC_092171.1, on the reverse strand, counting down.
TGAGCCGTCCTCCCCTTAGCAACCTCAACAGTGTCAGATAAAATGTAATACATTTTAACTCTACTTTACAGTATGAGTTTGCATCCCAATATTACATCACAGAAGACTGAAATGTAACAAAATTAATGTTCGGTGGGTTTTTTGAAATAATGTTTATTCATTTTGAAATGATGACATTTTTAACTAATATTCCACCCATGAGGCCACTTGGTCATTTGACTGCAGGAAAGCCTGCTGGAAGTCAGACCGCTAAGCAGAGAGTCAGGAATGCCTGATGGATATCAATACAGCACCTTTGTGTTGAACTGGAGGTACAAATCCGAGAATGGCTCTGACGTTTTGCCGTTTGACTTTGACCAGCATTTAAATGACCCATCACGGCCGGACAGCAAATCAATTTATTAGGCAGTAATGTATGTAACCAGAGGTCAATCTTTTGTCTCATCTACAAACATGCATTTTCACAGTTGTGATGTGTTTGTGTGTGTGTGTAGTGTTGTTATTCCATCGTGTTCTGCCTCAGAACCCCTGTGATCACAGCTCTAGAGCCCCAAAGGCTGTGTGTATCATGTATGTATGTTTGTGTGTGTGTGATCACAGCTCCAGAAAGGCTGTGTGTCTATTTTGTATGTGAGTGGGTGTTTAGGTGGCAGGCTTTTACTATGTGCAGTTCAAGCCTCATTGATCAATCTATGGAGCACTTGTGGGGCTTTTTTAAAAGAGGGGGGTGTCACAGTTTGCCTGATGGAAGTTTGGTGAAGCTATAGTGAGCTCCATCGAGTCTGTTGCAGAGTAGGCTGTGGGGGAGGAGGGGTTGATCCTCCGAACATCACTTCATAAATAATGCTTTGAATAATGCAGTCAGATAGAGCTGGTTGACATGGACTGAAGGGACGTGGTAAAAATAGAAAGAACATTTATTATAATGGCCATGCTGGCCTTATTGAGGGGTCCGATGAGCCTAATAGAGGGTATGGAGGGAGAGTGGCAAAGAGGAAAAATCAGATCTGTAACTGCACTCACATTAATGTGCAAATCTATGGTACACATGAGTGCATTGGTGTCTCTGCATGAGTCTCTTAATACTGCACTATCTATATAAAATGTTGCTCTAATATAAACACAGAGGATTATAATTCAAGCTAAGGGATAGGGACTGGAGAGATCAGCCTCCACTCTGAAGGTGCAAATGCACTGTGCTCGCTGGCTTATAAATTTCGTGCTGTGCTTTCTATCAATCTCCCCTTTAGTGTTAATTTGAAATTAGAGGATTTTGATTTGCTGGGCTTCTTCTAAGGGTACATACAGTGTATTGAACGATGCACTTCGGTCATGGGTCATTCTAACTTACAAAGCACAAGAAAGAGGATTTCTACACCCACTCAGAATATTTCTGTAGTTACTAACTGTTGCAATTAGCATTCCTATAACATTATTTTGTTGAAATACAGTTTGATCTCTGAGAAATTAAGCTAATTGATTGCGCCACAATTGGCCATTTTAATTTATAGTACCCAACATCCGATTTGGACCACACTTCTTCCTACCAATATGTATGTTTTTTTGTTTGTCAAAAGCCACCCACTGACCCCCCACACCCCAAGCCAATCCCACCCCAACAACCAGTATATAGTAGAGCGGACAGGCTTGAATTGTGAGGATGACCACACAATGTATTTTCATCCTGATCCAAATCTATTGGTTTTCTACCAAAAGTTGCAAAGAAAACCTTATGATCTATTTAATAAACACAAGAGACCAGCACAATGTATAAAAGAGCATAGTGGTATAGCAGGAAGAGTGGCAAATAGTGGTCAAAACCTGGTACCTTTAGACTACTTTATGGTAAGTAATACAAGTGACTTTAATTACAAACGTAACTGAACAGGGGGGGGGGTCACCAGATTCACAGATTCACAGGGAATACATGAGATAGTATGAATAAGCAATATTCCAAGCCACAGCTTCATACTACTTGTCAAACATAGAGCACTGATACTGTATACTGTTGTTGGGGTGGGATGGGCCTGGGGTGTGGGAGTCCGTGGGTGGCTTTTGACCATTGGTGGATTTTTTTACGTTTTACTCATTGGTAGGAAGAAGTTTGTTCCAAATTGGGTACTATTTGGGTATTATTTGTATTGAATATTATCTGAATCCTATCAAATAAAATTGCACATTTGGGTTCAATCAATTAGCTTAATATCTCAGAGATAAAATTAAATTTAAACAAAATTGTATTTTCTGAATGCCAATCGGAATGCCAACCCGTTTCTAACTACAGAAACAATGTCAGAACAATCTGAGATGGTGGTTGTCATAGCTTGCTGAAATTACATGGATACACTCTTAATACTGTGAGTACTGAGGGGAGAGATGTAGAGAAAGAACACAAGACAAGAGAGGAAAATAAACACAAAAAAGGCAGAGAGAAAGAAACACAACAACGACAAAGAAAAAAGAAAGACCCGTGGCAGGTCTTAATTACTTTGCACCTCTCCAACTGTCAAACTACCGTCACATCTCCTGTTTAGCATTAGACCACAAATTGGTCACAAACCAATTCGCCTCCAAGTTTCAGGGGTTAAAGAAAGTCCTAAAAACGTGTCCTTAGGTAATTACAACAGCTATTATTGTTCTATACCCAACTCTTTCGGGCCCCACTAATGCTGTAGTTTCTGGAGTTTTGACTAAAGGACTGAACTTGTATTTATTTTCGCAAATATCCCTCGGTACTCCAAGGGAATGCTGTTCTTAGGATTCTTCAGTGATAGAACTGGGGTAGAAACATTAGGAGCCCATCCCATCCCTTCATTGATGTTTGGAGAAGTACTTTTTTCACAAAAAATCCACCTTTATGATAAATTATTGCAATCATCGCATTTGCAGACTAATGTAAAATAGCTTACTGTTCCTGATGAGTAGATTGGATGGTCATAATTAAGGCTAACATAACCTACTCACTGCAAAAAAAAACATCGGAACAATGCCTGCCTTCTCATTTCTTGCTCAGCCCCAGCTAGAAGATTTTTTAGTTGTCGTATCTGGAAAAAATTTGACCTTTAATAAACAGATTTCATGCAATTCTACAATGCTTTACATGACTGGAGACATTAGCCAAATCTTTCATACCACAAAAATGACAAACAATAAAAACATCCTCGTCTTGAGTGCAAACATCTAATCTAGGCCTACAAAAAGGGGGGATACAAAGCCGTTGTACAATTACTATCTAGTCTTGAGGACAGCATTTGTATCCTAAAAAAAAATAAAAAAAATTCCAGTGGCACTGACTCACCCAATGCTAAAGACATTGAATATGCACCAATGCTCTCCGCTAAGTGCCAATAAAAAGGCTACTGTTGATAACTAAAGACTTTCGTGATTCAAAAGGAGAGATATTTTTGGATTTCTTCAAAAACAAACTTTATTATTAATTATTACAATAATGGAGCTGGTCAAATACCACCTTAAGTGATCACCGAGAGACCAAATAGGCAGGGCTAGGCTACAACTCTTCCTAATCCTCCTGAGTCTCCATGACAAAGAACAGATATGTAAAAATATGCAAGGGTACATTGTGCTCTCACGCAACAGACTACAAGATTTACATGGTGCCAAATGTCTGTCTCTAGGTCATTTACTAATAGTTTATACAGAAATACTAATGTAACATAGGACACTAGGTCCTTTCCTCAAATGATGAGGTCCAGTGTCCATCTGCGATGTGGGAGAAATAAACTAGAGGGAGGGTTTGCCTGGCACCGGCAGACAGAACAATATTTCACACAGACACTAATCATTGAATGGAATGCAGTCTTTAGGTTTTATCACCAAGACATCGTAAATCAAATGTCAGCATTAAGCCTCAGAGGCTCCTCAGAAGAATAGACGTGAGAAAGTACTAATATAAAAATATATTCTAAATATAAAGTAATGTGAATAATATAATGTTGTAATTTCCACCAAAAGACAGTTTTTTCTTTGTCTTCTCTTTTGTGTTTTTTTGCATTTTGAAATATTGCGATACGCCTATGCCTATTTGTTTTGCAGAAGTAATTACATAATTTTGGCAAATGTTATTCAATTTACTTTCTATTAGACGAGCTGCCTATGCTTGATCCTTCAACCTTCACCTCATTGTTGTAGAGAACAAAGGTATCTAGAGATTTGGGATTCAAATAACATTACCCACTGTGATCTCCCTTCAAAGCGTCGGTGTCTGGTGTAAAAACAACATCTGTCAATTCGACTACTTAGCCGCATGAGTTGAGATGAATCAATAGTGCATTATCAGAGCATGCAGACACACCACGGGACGATTTCAGCACACTAACTCCTCAATCTTTCCTATCCAATAAAAATGAAACAATAAGAATGGAGTGAGATTTCCCCACTCGTTTAAAAAGAAGTGTCCTTTAACCACTTTCAACTATTCATCCCTCTCTCGCCTGTCCCCCTCCCTTCATGTGTATCTGAATAAGCAATTGAAAAGATTGGTGAATGTAATTACGTTCTCCTTGGGGGAAAAAAAACTATATGTTTGTCATGTTGTATTATCATGACCTTGTCTTATGCGTCTTTCTTCAAGGTGAGTTGCTGGTGGGTCGAGCCGGACTGGGTGTCCCACGAGGTTACTGGAACTTCTCCTGGCTGGCCGAGGATGAGCTAAACTCCCCCAAGGCCGTAGCGCCAACGTCAGGTGAGCATCTAGTTAGCGTTTTGTTGTCAGAGCCTCTAAGATTAACTGACAGGCCCCATCACTCTGTCCCAAAAAGACGGCGCTCTCTTTATGTGATGTGGCGCTTGCCGTCAGCTCTCCAACAACATCCATAACCATCTCAGTCTCGTTCGTCCTTCGCCCTCTGCGGTTTTGTTTTTCACCATCCCTGGCACATTTAACAATTAGCAGCCTCCGGGATGTTGTTTCTCGAAGTCTCTGAATTTGAACTGAAACAAGTTTAACTGAAGTGTAACTTAAAACCAGTGTTAGTGTTTCAAGTGTTACTAAAACAAGGAAATACTCTGAAACGAGTTCTACTGAAACAAGTGTTACTGAAACTCAGGTGCAATACATGGATATACACTGAGTATACAAAAAAATTAGGAACACTTTCTATGACAGACTGACCAGGTGAATCCATGTGAAAGCTATGATCCCTTATGAATTTCACCTGCTAAATCCACTTCAATCAGTGTAGATGAAGGGAAGGAGACATGTTAAAGTATTTTTAAGCCTTGACACAAATGAGACATGGGCTGTGTATGTGTGCCATTCAGAGGGTGAATGGGCAAGACAAAAGATTTAAGTGCCTTTGAATGGGGTATGGTAGTAAGTGCCAGGCACACCGGTTTGTGTCAAGAGCTGCAACACTATTGGGTTTTTCGCGCTCATCAGTTTTCCTTGTGTATCAAGAATGGTCCACCACCCAAAGGGCATCCAGCCAATTTGACACAACTGTGGGAAGCATTTTGAGTCAAAATGGGGAAGCATACCTGCAAGCATCCTCGTAGAGCTTGACACCTTGTAGAGTCCATACCCCGACGAATTGAGGCTGTGATGAGGGCAAAATGGGGGGGGTGCAACTCAATATTAGGAAGTTGTTCTTAATCTTTTCTACACTCAGTGTATGTCTGTCTATATATCCATTATAGCTTGGCTTCTTACAGCACATTCAAATCACTGGGACTCCAAGGGTTCAGCCAGGTTGAACTTTCACCCTCGCGGACCCTCAGAGGTCAGAGGTGGTTTTTTAAGTGATAATTCAGAGATGGCTGGCACTAAACTGTCACCGCATACTGTTTATGAAGCGCTTCCCTCCCTGTGACTCCCAGGAACTTTGGCTCAACCACCTGTAATTGGCAGCTACGAGACACTAATTGGTGTCACTCTAAAACGGGGCTCCAGTTTGATTTAGAGGTAACTGGCCCGTCGGCCCGAAACGAGCGCCACCCGTGTGTGCTGTCATTCTATATGGGATGACAGAAATGTCCCTCACCCAGTGACGTCCACTCACTCACCCCCAGAAAAAGGAGGGGGGGGTGTGTTTCTAATTAGCACTGTGCCTTCGAGATTGATGAATCAGGATAGTTAGCTGGCAATGAGAAAGACAACATCTAGACATGAAAAGCGCAAATGACCAAAACAGCTCGGAATGAGAATGCTTCCGCAAATAAGGCCCTTGTGGGTTGAGGGAAATCAAATCTTAATGGTGACCAACATATAGTAGTTGACTCTCACTAGAATGTTATGTGTGATGACAATGTGTATGGGTTTGGCAAATGTTCAGTTGCAAAAAACAGGAGGCGATTGTGAGATACATGAGCCTTAATACAAAAATAAGTAAAAGCCCATCTTCAAAAATAATCTATGAGAAGAAGTGCTAGGATCAGGTCCCCCCTGGCCATATAATCTTATGATGATCTAAAAGGCAAAACTGACCCTTTATCAGCACTCATCCTCTGACTCTGAATACGGCCCCAGAGCTTTAACCATGCCCAGAACACTTAACATCTTTGGCAAACCTATTGCATGGTTGAAAGCATTGTCGCATGGGGTACTGTTGAGCGCAAACAAACAGTGCCTTCTGTTTGCTATTCCGAACCAATACTGTACCTACAAGACGAACTATAATGTCAGTTCGGTGAGGAAACAGGCAGGGGTGCACAGTGCTGATAGGGGCAGGCTGGAGAGTGGAGCCGAGTGGAGAGAGGAAGGGAATGGAAGAGGGTGGTGGCCGGTGAGCACTACTGTGCTTCTGCAGGCCCGGTGATAGATCTTAGCTGTCTCCACAGCATCTGCTTGGCGCTGGCATTTATTATGGCCACTTTCCACCAGCAGCATGGGCAACCCCCCCTCCCTCCTTCCTTTCACTTCGCCCTCCTTTCGCCCTCTATCTTTTCCTACTTCAGCGCTCTCTCTCCAACTCTTTCCAGATCGAGATGGATTGTCCCGATTCAGCCAATGATTGCCAGCGATGAGACAGACCCAAATGGACACTTGTGGAGTGGTCCACTATAAGGGGGGGGAACTCATCGTATGTAGTGGGATTCTCAGTTCTTGAAGAGTCACAATTTGAGCCACAACATCTGGTTGGATGTTTGACAGTGGGAATTTATGGAGACTTACAGACAGAGGAGCTTCAAGCGAGCTTCAAGCGGTGCCACTGTGTCAACACCTGTCAAGTACGGTTGAATGATCAATACCTGGTGTTGCGAGAATGAAACACCATCCTCTGATCATCATCCAACCTCTTTGTTAATAGTTGACCATTCATCCTCCCTTGTGTCTTTACCTTTTCTCTCTCTCTCGCGCTCCCAAACCTGCCCAAATCGTTTCCCCTCATCTACTACAACCCTAGGTTGAGGCCACGCATCCAGGCAGTCGCCTCTGTAATAAATTGAGAGCAAGATGGGTTTTTGATGGAAATCAATCTTCAGGTAGCAAAAATAGAGCAAGGACCAGATGATTACCATAAATGTTTGTTCCCCCAGTGCGGCTGTCTGATCATTTACGCTTTATTTCATTTATCCTATCCACATCTTGTATTGTCTCCTCTGTCTGTCAAAGAGGACTCACTACTCATCTATTCATCTGTCTGTCTGCCTGTATATATTTGACAGTGTGGCTCCATCTCAGGGGACAGTGAATGAGTTTACCCTAGAGGAACCAGGCCATAAAAAAGTGGAATCGAGACATAAAAAAGCTGGAGCTCACAAGCGATTCAGTAGTAATCAAGAACAAACATATTCATCATCCCAGTTAAATAATTCACAAGCACATTTGTCAAATCGTTTTCAGGATGCGTCGGGCACTGTCGAATGCAAATACATTAAGTGTTTTTCAATTTGAGAAAAATGTGCGTTGTGATGCCTGGCTCAAATTTAGCAATTTAATTTGTATTCTAAATCAAGATAGCCACCTTTGGTATGATTCTAAACGACCCCTGACTCTGAAAAGCAGCAAGGGTGTTCAATTTCAGTTACCCTTGATAAATGGGGTCAGGGTCATTGTGTCATGAAAGGGTTATTAAGCAATCAGGAACCTTTTTAACACAGCCAAATGCAATAGGAATGTGGGGTAGGTGCATAATAAGAAAAGGGTTTGAGGGAAATTACTAACTTGTGTCTCCAAGTGGCCACACACACACCTCTTGAAAGTGTGCACAGTTCCTAAGTCATTTCAGTAAACATTTAAGTTGCAGCGATGGGATAAGACTAACTACCAATTGGATATCACGCAATTGGGGAGACAAGGGGTAATTGTTTTTATTTTTATTTTTTAAGTCTTCAACGTTAAGGTGATTTAAACATTTACTTTTGCTCTCATAGCTGTGCCTTTGAGGAACAAGCACACTTAAACAGGTCCCTTTTTCAGGACCCGGTCTTTCAAAGATAACTCGTAAAAATCTAAATAACTTCACAGATCTTCATTGTACAGTGGGGCAAAAAAGTATTTGGTCAGCCACCGATTGGGCAAGTTCTCCCACTTAAAAATATGAGGGAGGCCTGTAATTTTCATCATTAGGTACACTTCAACTATGACAGACAAAATGAGAAAAAAAATCCAGAAAATCACAATGTAGGATTTTTAATGAATTTATTTGCAAATTATGGTGGAAAATAAGTATTTGGTCACCTACAAACAAGCAAGATTTCTGGCTGTCACAGACCTGTAACTTCTTCTTTAAGAGACTCCCCTGTCCTCCGTGTTTAGAGGACAAAGAATGCTGAGTTGCATCCAAAGAACACCATACCTACTGTGAAGCATGGGGGTGGATCATCATGCTTTGGGGCTGTTTTTCTGCAAAGTGACCAGGCCGACTGATCTGTGTAAAGGAAAGAATGAATGGGGCCATGTATCGTGAGATTGAGTGAATACCTCCTTTCCATCAGCAAGGGCATTGAAGATGACACGTGGCTGGGTCTTTCAGCATGACAATGATCCCAAACACACCGCCCGGGCAACGAAGGAGTGGCTTCGTAAGAAGCATTTCAAGGTCCTGGAGTGGCCTAGCCAGTCTCCAGATCTCAACCCCATAGAAAATCTTTGGAGGGAGTTGAAAGTCCGTGTTGCCCAGCAACAGCCCCAAAACATCACTGCTCTAGAGGAGATCTGCATGGAGGAATGGGCCAAAATAGCAGCAACAGTGTGTGGAAACCTTGAGACGACTTACAGAAAACGTTTGACCTATGTCATTGCCAACAAAGGGTCTATAACAAAGTATTGATAAACTTTTATTATTGACCAAATACTTATTTTCCACCATAATTTGCAAATAAATTCGTTAAAAATCCTACAATGTGATTTTCTGGATTTTTTTTCCCTCATTTTGTCTGTCATAGTTGAAGTGTACCTATGATGGAAATTACAGGCCTCATATTTTTAAGTGGGAGAACTTGCACAATTGGTGGCTGACTAAATACTTTTTTGCCTCACTGTATATGGTTAAAACACTATTTCCCATGCTTGTTCAATGAACCATGAACAATTAATGAACATGCACCTGTGGAATGGTCGTTAAGACACTAACAGCTTACAGACAGTAGTCAATGAAGGTCACAGTTATGAAAACTTAGGACACTAGAGGCCTTTCTACCGACTTAGAAAAGAAAGATGCCCAGGGTCCGAACATCACACCTGCCGGACAGGTACAGGATGGCAACAACATTCCCCTCATTGTAATTCCTCTCCGTGGCGGTGAGGCGCTGGTAGAAGGTGGCAAAGGGATGAAACCTAAGGTCCAGGGCAGAACGTTGGAATCAAACAGCCCCTCCTCCGACGTCAGAAGTATCGGCCTCCACCACGAACTGACAGGAAGGTTCCGGATGAACCAGGATCAGAGCCGTGGTGAAGCTGTGTTTAATGTACCTGAATGCCCAGTCTGTGGCGGGGGACCACGTGAACGGAACCTTGGTAGAGGTGAGGGCAGACAGTGGGGAAGACAGGGTGCTGTAACCCCAGAAAAGCAGCAATAAAAGTTGGCAAAACCCAGGAAGCGTTGCAGCTGCACCCTGGACGTAGGCTGAGGCCAATCCACCACCACTTTCACCTTCTCAGGATCCATCTTGACACTCCCAACAGAGATTATGTAGCCCAGAAAGGGAATGGTGGAGCAATCGAACTCCCACTTTTCTGCCTTAATGAACAGGTGGTTCTGCAGAAGCCACTGGAATACCTGCCGGACATGGATCACGTGTTCTTGGAGGGAGCGGGAGAAGATGAGGATGTCATCAATGTAGACGAAGACGAACCAGATCAGCATGTCGTGGAGAACATCATACAACAGAGCGTGGAACACCGCAGGGGCGTTGGTGAGGCCAAAGGGCATGACCAGATATTCGTAGTGGCCGCTGGCCATGTTGAAGGTGGTCTTCCACTCGTCACCCTCTCGTATCCACACCAGGTGGTAGGTGTTACGTAGATCCAGCTTGGAAAACACAGTGGCCCCCTGGAGCGGCTCGAAGGCCGAGGAAATTAGTGGTAGCGGATACGTTTTTCACAGTCATTTCATTGACTTTTCTTCTCCACGAAGAAGAACCCTGTGCCAGCGGGAGAGGAAGCGGGACGAATAACTCCAGTAACTAGGATGTCCTCAATGTAGTCCTCCATAGCTTTGGTTTCAGGTCCCGACAGCGAGTACAGATGCCCCTGGGGTGGTGCTATGGAAGGTCAATCCCACAGTCATAGGGGCGGTGTGGCAGAAGGGAAGTGGCCCAGGACTTTCTGAACACCTCCCTGAGATCCTGGTACTCCGCGGGAATGGCGGAGAGATCCAGAACCACCTCCGAAGACCCAGGAAGACGTCCCGGGGCAGGTTGCGCCGACGCCAGACAATGGGCGTGGCAGAATGGACTCCAGTCCATGATGGCCCCCTTAGACCAGTTGATGAGTGGCTTGTGTTGCTGGAGCCAGGAGCCAGGAGAATCCCAAAACCACAGGGTTCTGGGGGGACTTGATGAGCAGGAACTGAACGGTCTCGCTGTGATTCCCTGACACCCGTAGGCTGATGGGAGTGGTGTTATGGGTAACACGACCTATAGAGATCCCCGTCCAACGCTCTAACATCCACGGGAATGGAGAGGGGCTGAGTGGGGATGTTCAGCTCTGAAGCCAGTGTCACATCCAAAAAGCTCTCATCGGCCCAAGTCAATGAGGACCCGGAGTGATTTGGACTGGTTTCCCCAAGCAGAATGACATGAAAAGGGGTGCGAGTAGGGGAAGCAGAAAAGTTCCCCATATGGCCCACCAGAGTATTCACTCCTACCGGTGAGCCGGTAACAGAAGTTAGAAATAACACAATAAATATTCACTTACCTTTGATCTTCATCAGAAGGCACTCCCAGGAATCCCAGTTCAACAATAAATTACTGATTTGTTCCATAAAGTTCCATAAAGTCCATAATTTATGTCCAAATAGCCACTTTTTGTTAGCGTGTTCAGCCCAGTAATCCATCTTCATGAGGTAGGAGCACCTCGTCCAGGCAAACTCAAAAAGTTCCCTTACAGTTCGTAGAAACAAGTCAAACGATGTATGGAATCAAACTTTAGGATGTTTTTAACATAAAACATTAATAATGTTCCAACTGGAGAAATCCTCTGTCTGAAGAAAAGCACTGGAACGAGAGCTAACTCTGTTGGGAGCGCACGTCACGAACCTGAGACACTCTGCCAGACCACTGACTCAAACAGGTCTCATGAGCCCCTCCTTTATAGCAGAAGCCTGAAACAAGGTTCTATAGACAGTTGACATCTAGTGGAAGCCGTAGGAAGTGCAATTTGACTCTATAGACACTGTGTATTCACAGCTTTGAAAAACTACAAACCTCAGATTTCCCACTTCCTGGTTGGATGTTTTCTCAGGTTTTTGCCTGCCATATGAGTTCTGTTATACTCACAGACATCATTCAAACAGTTTTAGAAACTTCAGAGTGTTTTCTATCCAATACTACTAATAATATGCATATATTAGCATCTGGGACAGAGTAGGAGGCAGTTCACTCTGGGCACGCTATTCATCCAAAAGTGAAAATGCTGCCCCCTATCCCAAAACAGTTAACTGATATAAGACCCTAGTATGTATCTAAATGTTTTTTTTTTTATCCATAATTTTTATGATTATTTATTTGAATTGCGCGCCATCCAATTTCACCGAAAGTTGTCGACAGGTGTCCCGCTGACGGGACACCTAGCCCACATAATATATTTTAATATCCCAACAGGGGCAGGCAATAGACAGGTCAAGGCAGGCAGGGGTTAGTAAACCAAAGGTGGGGCAACAGTACAGACTCAGGGTAAGGCAGAGGTCGGTAATCCCGAGGGAGGCAATGGTACAGGTCGGCAGGCAGGCTCAGGGGTAGGCAGGGTGGTCAGACAGGCGGGCTCGGAGTCAGGACAAGCAAGGGTCAAAATCAGGAGGGCGAGAAGAGAGAGAAACTGGAAAAAGCAAGAGCTGGTTAGCTTGAACAAACAAGACGAACTGGCAACACAGGTCTAAATACACAGGGGATAATGGGGAAGATGGGCGACACCGGGAGGGTGTGGAGACGCTCACAAAGACAGGTGAAACTGATCAGGGTGTGACAATATAGTGCGCTACTTTTGACCAGAGCCTATGAATGTAAAGTTGTGCACTGTGAAGAAATTAGAGTGCCATCTGTGTCGCAACCTTAGCTTAATTAATATGGGTGGATGTTGTGCTGAGAGACCATTCAGCAACTTAACAAAAGCAGCGGCTGAAAATAGATCCAGAAAGAGACTATTTATTTGGAGAATAATCAGAAGTTATTCATTATAACCCTATAAGGACCACAGAAAATAATGGCTTTGATGTAATATCTAAGGCTAACACTGTACCCGGAAATGTATAATGGTACGGATGAACTTCTATGCCAAGTGGAAAAATACTGGTGAAACAGACTTTTACAGACAGTGAATGAGATTTGTCTGTCACAGAGTTGTTCCCTTCGCATTTCACCCATTGTTCTTCTTATTTATGTCTCTTGACAAACATTATTAATAACTCAACTGTTGTCTGATGTTTTACAAAGTCACAATAGAACTTAAAATTGTTGTTACAAAGTAGCAATGGCACATTGATTCATAGTTGTGGGTGTCATCGTTGAGACAATGTTTTGTGGTGGTTTGTATTTGATAGGTTGTGTCTTGATTACCAAATGACTTGCAAGAGCCATTATATAATAGATGGTCAATGCAAAGCCATTGAGAAATATTTGCTGACTAGAATGCTTTTGATGAGGTAGGACAAGGAAAGGTCCAGTTTCATATGGCTAAGCATGACACAAGACCTACAATATGGCTCGGTTTTATCTTGACAGCTGCCACTTGCTTATGACAACCGACTTCAGTCATCACTCAATCCATTATCCACGTCAGATATTGTAATTGTCTGAGAATAATGCTTAACAAGTAGGTCATCGTCATAATAGCCTGTATAACAATTGTATTTAGCCAGTTATCAGTTTATGTGAACAATTGACACATCATGTGATCACATAATAAATCAAATCAAAGTTTATTGGTCGCGTACACAGTTTAGCAGATTGTATAGCCGGTGCAGTGGTTCTTCCTTTAACAGTTACGTCATACTGCAACACACCCTGCGGGCTGCTGCAGAATTCTATGGCATGTTATTTAATTGTCAGCCATTTTTACCATTAATGCTAGTTAGTACTAGTTTGAATACCAGAAGGCATATTTGAGAAGTATTTGATAGTCTTCAATATTGGCATTACAAGATAATTTTAATAAACTTTTTGGTAGGAACATAGTATATGGGATTGATTTTAAGAAATCTATATTTGATGTTTGAAGTACAAACCCCCCCCCCCAAAAATCAAGAACGTCAGGACGAATCCAATTAACAACCAAATAGCACTGTAACAGTAATCAAAATGCAATCTGTTAGCAATACGTATGTTGTGATCATTATACGTGCTGTACGTTATATTTTCAATACGTACAGTATGTTGTGTGATCATGATACCCAATAATGACACCTGCTACGTAGCATTTTGTACACCTTATGCTGATAGGGATCAAGTGCTTCTACATCTGCATTGCTTGCTGTTTGGGGTTTTAGGCTGGGTTTCTGTATAAGTGCTATATGACTTCTGCTGATGTAAAAAGTAGATTAAATCAAATTAAATGTAAAGTTAAATGTTCAGCTTATGTTGTTAAAAAATATATATATATTTCTGCAAGTATGTTACGTTTCTGCATTCAATGTAGTGTTAAAAGGTTGAAATGGCCTTGCATGGGAAAGTGGTGTTCATTAGCTGACTAGTTTACAGAAACTAGCTGAGCTGGAAAGTAGCCTATCACAAAGGGGCATTCACATGAAAGTTAACCTTGGACTAGGGTAGTTCGAGGCACTCTCGTTTCTTATAATGTAAGCAACTGATTTACCCTAATCACTGAGGATGCGTCCCAAATGGCAACCAATTCCCTACATTGTGCACTAATTGACTAAAGCCAAATGGGCCCTGGTCAAAGTAGTACACTAGGGAAAATGGTGCACCCAGAGTGCAAATTACGAGGGGCTCAGGTGGGTCTCAGAACATGTGAATTATATATGAGTCCCCATAAATACAACAAAGTCAAGCATTTTTTTTTGGGGGGGGGGGGGGGGGGTCTTTAAATAACTCTTAATTGAACCTTTCTCCTATACTGCTACAGTGGTAAATATTAAAATAAAAGCATATTCCAGATTAAACAAACACCCCCACATCGGTGTCATGTTTTATTTATCCATGTGGCTGTCACGTGTCGCCCAATGTCATAAAATGTGTGGGTGTTTTGTAACAGATGTCTCTTTCCATTCATCAAATGGCGCTAGTGCACAGTGAACTGGTTGTGCTCATTCCACATTTAAAGGTAATACGTTTTTGTTTAACAATTAAATTAGATGTCTTACTATTAAGAGTAGTGATGCATCGATATGACATTTGACCGATGTGATATTTTCCTTGCCAAAATATACGATACCGATAACCGATATTTAACATTTTAGTGGCCTTTTAAGTGTTAACGCACACAAACACAGCAGTCTAAGGCACTGTCTCTGTGCAAGAGGCGTAACAGTCCCTGGTTCGAATCCAGGCCGTATCACATCTGGCTGTGATTTGGAGTTCCATAGGGCGGCGCACAATTGGCCAAGCGTTGACCTGGCCTTCATTGTAAATAAGAATTTGTTCTTAACTGACTTGCCTAGTGAAATAAAGGTTACACACACACACCACACTGACCAAAAAGTAATTTGTTGGCATATACGTATGTCACCATTACCAGTAAACATAATCAAAACCTATTTCTTTCACATGCTGTGCTCTTTCGTTTTTCATTTGTTCATTCGTTTCATTCTCAACCAGGATTTATATGGAACGCCATTTGGGTCTTTGTGTGTCAAATAAGCTTGTTGACCAATCAGGACCTGAATATGACTGCACATCACATAATAATTTAACGCGTTCAATAATTTACCTAGTTATTACACATTGATTACACTCACTAGTATTTCAGATGTCACAACGATTCATCGGTACGTATGCTATGATGCAGGTAAAGTTCTCGCCTACCTACAGTGCTGGTCATTAAAAAAAACTAGTTAGCTCATGGATGCAAACAATGTTCTTCCCCAAAAACATAGCAAAACGACATCTGTTTCAGTTGCTGTAGTTAGCTAGCTGTCATCTAAAATAACCCTAATTTATAAGACAGTTCTTATTTGATTAATGGTGGTCAGACCCATCTATGTGAAGCTAGCCACAATAAGGATTAGCTACAATAGTGGACTTTGCCATTAGCCTTCAAAATAAACGTTTGGTATAATTCTACTATTTGTATTAATTTGCATCACTGTCAATTACATACTTTTATTTTGAAGGCAAACCACAAAGTCCACTATTGTGGCTAATCCTTATTGTGGCTAGCTTCTCAACACAACACGGACCGGTCGAGCCTCACTAGCCAGATGAAGCTAGCTGGCTGCTTATAATGTTAGCTTAGGGCAACAGGGTTAAGTAGCTGGCTAGCTATTTATTTTCATGAACTGAAGTTACATTTCAATAGGCGAACAACAAGTGGCAAACAAGCTAATACTTACAAGGATTCCTAAATCATTGCTAAGAATAATGAAAATCACTGCATTTTCATGGGTCATTGTTTTCAGGCTGGTTGTATTGTTGCTAGCTAGGTACCAAGCTAAAGCTAGCTATCCCAGAAGTTGGACAAATTATGCTTTATTACCAAAGTGGTATTGTAAACACGTCATTCCTGGCCAATGTTTGATGTTTGCCGACTTTTGTACAGCTTTGACAGTGCTACTGTATCTGTTTTGACACGCAAAGACCCAAACGGCGTTCCATAGTATATACAGTTGAAGGCAGACATTTGCATACACTTAAGTTGGAGTCATTAAAACTCGTTTTTCAACCACTCCACAAATTTCTTGTTAACAAACATGGGAAAATCAAAATAAATCAGCCAAGACGCCAGAAAAGAAATTGTAGACCTCCACATGTCTGGTTCATCCTTGGGAGGAATTTCCAAATGCCTGAAGGTACCACGTTCATCTGTACAAACAATAGTACGCAAGTATAAACACGATGGGACCACGCAGCCATCATTACCGCTCAGGAAGGAGATGCTTTCTGTCTCCTAGAGATGAACGTACTTGTGTGAAAAGTGCATATCAATCCCAGAACAACAGCAAAGGACCTTCTGAAAATGCTGGAGGAAACAGGTACAAAATTATCTATATCCACAGTAAAAGGATTCCTATTTCGACATAACCTGAAAGGCTGCTGAGCAAGGAAGAACCCACTGCTCCAAAACCACCATGAAAAAGCCAGACTATGGTTTGCAACTGCACATGGGGACAAAGATCGTACTTTGAGAAATGTCCTCTGGTCTGATGAAACAAAAATTGAACTGTTTGGCCAGTTGAGGCTTGCAAGCCAAAGAACACCATCCCAACCGTGAAGCACGGGGGTGGCAGCATCATTTTGTGCAGGTGCGTCGCTGCAGGAGGGACTGGTGCACTTCACAAAATAGATGGCATCATGAGGGAGGAAAATTATGTGGATATATTGAAGCAACATCTCAAGACATCGATCAGGAAGTTAGTTAAGGATCGGCGTTCCGTCAATGGGACAGTTGTAAATCATGCAGCGTGTTGTCAAGATCGCAGATTTGAGAAAAACAACAAATGTCGGTACATATGAGGTCGACCGATTAATTCGAAATGGCCGATTTCAAGTTTTCATAACAATCAGAAATCGATATTTTTGAGTGCCGATTTGGCAATTTTTGTATTTTTTTTATACCTTTAACTAGGCAAGTCAGTTAACTTGTCTCCTCCCCTTCCTCTACACTGATTGAAGTGGATTTAACAAGTGACATCAAGAAGGGATCATAGTTTGCCTGTATTCACCTGCTCTGTCTCATGGAAAGAGCAGGTGCTCCCAATGTTTTGTACACTCAGTGTATACCATAATGCCATTCTTTGACAGCCAAGTTTTACTCCAAGACAATGGTCTGAAACCACATCAGGCAAATCAAATTTTGCTGGCCTGCAAAGTGACGTCATTCTTATTGTATTCCAGACAGATTTAGGATATCCAAATTGGTTAACTTTTAAATCACCTGAATTTAGAATAACTGTAAAGGTAAGAAAAATGTATGAGAGTACCTAAACCATCTGAACGGGAATAACCATCTTATTAACTAATGGGTTCAATAAATCCAACTACTAACAGATTGGATTAGTTTAGAAAAATGTGATATTTATCTTTATGTAGCATGAGATCATTCAATGTGCACGCAAAAATACACATTGAAACAAACAATTCAAAAAACGATCCTGCTTTAGAGCATGCTGGGAAATATAATGGGTGGTTTTTGCACATGTGATGATTGTACCTTTTTAAATTCAAAATATTGGGTGCAGAAATGTACCATTGTACTAGATTATCGGCCCATGTACCCTAAAATGGTATGAACAGTACCATATGAGGTGTACCTCTGAAAGTACATTGTGTATTTTGATATTTTTGTATCCCTGGGAACAATGCTGTAACCTAACCATACCCTTTGTTCTGAGACCATAGCAAAGAGTAATTTCTCAAGCAAGAGTTTTGCTAGGACTGGTCTAAGTGAGGGGATTAATTAGAAAAGCCTAATGAGAGGATTGTAACCTGAAAACCAGCTGTTATTGGCAGAGAGGTTTGAAACTATTTGTTATTGGTCTATTAATTTGTACTGCCTGATGTCTTCAAGCAGGCTAAAACTCCATCCCATCAATTTCTCAGTATCATTCCAACCTCAGCTGGAAATATATTTAAAACACGTGAAAATCTGGGCCTAACAAGGGCTGGGATATTGCATATTCTAGTAAAACCTTCACATCACTAAAACTGAGTCTAAATTCTTTAGAAACACCATTTTAATTATGCGATTCAGAATGCCAGCTTAAATTACATTGTACCAAGGGCCAAACACAGAAATGGTGTTTACCTTGACCTTCTCTGAAAAAACATCCCTTTGCCAAACAAAATGAATTCCTTGACAGAAACAAAGACAAGAACCGGATGAAAAAAAAAATACATTGAGAGAAGACTGCTGCTTCTGTTTACTTTGGCAGTTGTGGAAACATAGAATAAGAATAAGCTTGACATCTTTGATGGTGTAATCAAACCATCATATGTAGGGTCGTGGAAATTCAGTACTGAGAGAGACTTGGTTATTCCTTAAAACATTTTTATTTATTTAATATTGCAATAACGAACCCGTCGACCGCACACTAAGTTGTGTTGCCGAGAGCTTCCCTATCAATGAAACAGACATGACACCAATAATGTTTAGTTCCACAACTCTCGGGCAGGTCAAACAGCATCATAAGCCACTTTGGGTTCATCCTGTCGTTAACACATGTTGTTCTAACACCCAACCCTGGCTTAATTTCCCTGATGACAAGGATGTCTAGGACCCTTTGTTCCAGTCCATCTCTATCCCAGGTACAGCCAGTCCATGTAATACATCTCCCCAGTGCACCACTGATCATAGAATGGAACGTGGCTGTAAAGTTGTATAGCTCGCTAGTAAAACCCATTTCCTCACACAGACTAGCTGCAGGAAGCTAGAGGGGACACCATTAAACTCAGTATTAGCAGGACAGAAATATCTTAGTTTGTTAATTAAATAATTAAAATACCCAACAAATAAGGTGAATACATAATTTCTCTATCACAGTAGTATTGCTGAGTGATACCAAAGGGAATGTGATTACGTATTTAGGGGCACATTAAGACATACGAATGAGTTAGGGATCCAAATGAGGATAAATGGGCAATTCACACGGTTTGCTCATGTAGTGGATGGGAAAGCCTTGTGCCAGCCTTGTG
This sequence comes from Oncorhynchus clarkii lewisi, assembly GCF_045791955.1. Taxonomy (NCBI): domain Eukaryota; kingdom Metazoa; phylum Chordata; class Actinopteri; order Salmoniformes; family Salmonidae; genus Oncorhynchus; species Oncorhynchus clarkii. Next base: position 4,075,586 of record NC_092171.1, on the reverse strand, counting down.
ATTCCGTTGAAAGCCTGGAGTCATTTCTCTGGCCGATTTGGCAACGTGCATGAGTGGTAAGGCAGTCATAATGCACAAGTGTGCTTTTGCATGCGTTAATGTGTGCGGTATACGAGAGTGAAAAATGGGAGAAACAGCCAAATGTACAATAGCTATTTGTGTGTGTGTGTGTGTGTGTGAGTAAATGTGTTTGTGCCTGCTGGAGAGTCAGTCATGTATAAGTAGTATATCTGTGATATATATTTGTATATTTAGATATGTGTGCATAAGACTGTCTTGCATACATTTGTCTGAGTGTGTGAGTCATGTATAGAAGATAAGTGTCTGTAAGGGATGTTTCTCTATTTCAGTGTGTATCTGTGTACAGTGGGGTCTGAAATTGACACCCTTGATAAAGATGAGCAACAATTACTGTATAAAATACAAATACTAAGCTAATTGTATTAAAAAAAGAAGTTTACTTTATTAATACTGTTGCTCAGAGAAAGAGATTGTTTAACAAGTAATACTTTTGGCTTGACACCCCTGTTTTCCATACCTTGCAAAAAACCAGCAGTGAGCCTTTTTCTAAAATATTTTATGAGCTGGAGAACACATTGGTAGGGATCTTTTGTACTCATGCATTCTCATTTTGACGTGTGTGTTGTAACGGTTTTGACTTGTTGTTAGGGGTGCCGGTTAGGTCGTGCCTACCAGAGAAAATTTGTATTGGTGTAGACTTTACTGACAGATGCGACCAACTCATCAACAAAAGGAGAAAGCAAAGGGCTTATGTAAAAGTCAGTGTTGCAAAAACCTTGAAACATCGAAATAACTTCAAAACAACCATGCTTTTTTGCATTGGTTGTATTACCAAAATAAAGCACATAAAGGTCACAACACAGTCTCAAAATAATAACTTAAGTTCACTTGTAAATGTCCCTTACTTGGGGCCTAAAAACAGTCTGCCCGGTAAATGGTTGAGTGAACCCCAAGTGACCTCGGTCATGCAATGGTCCTCAAAGAGTGCATAAAACAGTACCATACCGAACTCCGGATCATAAACGCTCCTGGCCACATAACACATTTTTGGGATTCACAATAGGCCTACTGTAACAGCAACTTGGTATAAATCCCACACACCATTCTGTAAATCACAAGGGGAATAAATTAACTACCGTGTGGTAGAAGTTGTCAGTCAGCATTTTTACACCAATTGCATGGCTTGTGAATCCCCTCTCTAGTGTTACAAATCACAAAGTAACGGTGAGAACGAAATAACCACAGACAACTAATATCTACCGTCAAACACTCAGGGTTTATTTGCAAACACACGGTAAGGGGGGGGGGGGGAGGGGATTGGGGGGGGGCTGAGCTCGACCCAAGGAAAGAAACAAATATCCAAAAATACCCCTAAGCTAGACTAGCCTACTTCAATACAGCTAACTAACTAACTAAAAAAAAAAACACAGTTCTAACTAGTGTTTTTAAACAAAGTTTACCTACGGGTAGTGTATGCCCATGGGCGACTGGTCTTAGTACCCCCTTTTCCCACCATCAAACATAACAAAAACAATACTCACATGTGGGGGACAAAGTGACATGTAGTAGTGAAAACAAAACCAGAGAACTACCGAGAGATTGACAGAGATATGGCACTTTAGAGCAAACAACAGACAGGGTTTTTAAACCAAGGGAAAGGGAATGTGATAGGGTAATGGAAACAGGAGCAGGTGTGTCTTCTGCTTAGCGACTGATTGATGACTGATTGGGGAATGATGAATGCCACCTGTGAGGGGAGAAGGAGAGAAAATAAATACACACACAGGATACCTGTATCTGTAACACTAGTGTATACAGGACAGTTTATATCACACAGTATACAGTCATACTCATGCTGAACCAAAGATAAACATCTATGGATGTGCTTCTATCTAACGATGTTCACTGATGCAACAAGAAACACCTCAGTTAACAGACTTTACAGCTATGAGGTCATGTTTTGTGTCTTCCGCTACAGCATGTTGTTGTGTAAAGCGTCCAGCCTGCCAGGACCCCTGAGAGGTGATTGAATGATAGGCTGATAGATTCACTCTGGCTTGGGGCTTTTTTGTACAATAACCCATGGCGAGAAACCATTTGAAACTGATAGAGCACTCCAAAAGACAGATTGTCAGTTACCTAAGCCACAGGGACATCTCTGTTTCTCTGCTGGTGGCCATCTCGGGAGGGAACAATGAATTTATGGATGGATGGATGTAGGTAGGGAACGAAGGAAAGAGGGAGGGAGTGTGCACCACCACTGTTCAATTGTCTGTCTGAGTGATACTTTTCTGAATGGTTTATTATTGTAATAACAGCGGATTGTTTGAAAATCTATAGGTGCATGCTAACCTTCCCTGGAAAACAGCAATTTGACTTTGTGGATTATACAATACCTTACAGAGAAGGGATTGTTTCCGTGTGCGCTACAAATTGAATTACTTCTGAAGCAGTTGCCTGTTGCCTTTGTGTTCACTTCCAACAATAATTTGTATAGCCCGTGTGTCTCACCGATAATTCTAAACTGTAACAGATGGGTTTAAACTTTACAGAATAGCTCTCTTTGGAAAACATACTTCTCATTTTGATCTTCATACTCCTCCTGCTCCTCATCTTCTGCACTTCTACATGGGGTACATCTCAATACTCGAAAGCAGCTTCCTCTACTTATCTCCTTTCCTTGATCCAAACTGATCGAGTGCAACAGTGGACCTCCAGCCATATTGCTTTCATCCTGTATTTTCAGATCAGTGCTTGAAAGAGAAGGCAAGGGGAAAGAGGCCACTCATGACTTGAGATGCAGCCATTTTGTTTATGATTTATGACACAATTCACCCATAGTAGCTACATGCCGTGAATTGACTGTATATCATCTTCCTTTAGATACGGGGTGCCCCGGCAACAGGAAGTCATGTGACCACCCGCAGCCTGAGGATAACCCGGATTTCACATGGAGCGTGGTGGCGGCAGAGAACCCCTGGGAAGAGGGGAACGGGAGGAGGGAGAAGAAAGGAGGAAGTACACAGGGCTGGGAGGAAGGTAAGAATGAAGGTATCGCAACTCCGAAACTGGGGAAGTACCTTCTACATCATTTTCTCTTTCATTTAGCAACTTTAAAATGATACAGAAGTACAGTGTCCATATTAGGCCAGCCTCAGTCTCAGCAGGACTTACTGGATACATTGTATTTCATACAGAGGAGACAACCAACACTCATACCTAAGATTATTTTCAGAAATGCTGTGTGCTTGTTCAGGAATCACTCTTTGGAAAAGCTGCTTTTGTGTTTGTTTTACAACCTTGGTTCAACAAAGACATTTGGTTACGGTGGTGCTACAGGAAAAGAGGTTTTCAATGTTAGAATACTACACTAGGAGAACACAAAAGGACAACACGGAACAAGGCTGAAGATAACCAGAGATGCTTTTAACTGGGTGAAACCTTCAGGTAGAATATTACACGACATGCATGAAAACTTAGACTCTATTCCAGAGTGTTGTTGATATACAGTGCATTCGGAAAGTATGCAGACCACTTGACTTTTTCCACATTTTGTTACCTTCCAGCCTTATTCTAAAATGGATTAAATAGTTTTTTCCCTTCATCAATCACAAACAATACCCCATAATGGCAAAGCAAAAACTGAAATATGACATTTCCATAAGTATTTAGACCATTTACTCTTTACTTTGTTGAAGCACCATTGGCAGTGATTACAGCTTTGATTCTTCTTGGGTATGGAGCTACAAGCTTGGCAACTCCTGTATTTGGGGAGTTTCTCCCATTTCTTCCCTGCAGATCCTCTCAAGCTGTCAGATTGGATGGGGAGTGTTGCTTCATAGCTATTTTCAGGTCTCTTCAGAGATGTTAGATCGGGTTCGAGTCCGGCCTCTGGCAGGCCACTCAAGGTCTTTCAGAGACTTGTCCCGCTTAAGGTCACTGTCCTGTTGGAAGGTGAACCTTCGCCCCAGTCTGAGGTCCTGAGTGCTCTGGAGCAGGTTTTCATGAAGGATCGCTCTGTATTTTTCTCCGTTCCTGACTAGCCTCCCAGTTCCCTCCGCTGAAAAACATCCCCACCGCATGATGCTGCCAGCACCATGCTTCACCGTATGGATAGTGCCAGGTTTCCTCCAGAGTTTAATATTGGTTTCATCACACCATAGAATATTGTTTGTCATGGTCTGAGAGTCCTTTAGGTACCCTTTGGCAAACTCCAAGTGGGCTGTCATGTACCTTTTACTGAGGAGTGGATTCGGTCTGGCCACTCTACCATAAAGGCCTGATCAGGTTCTTGGTCACCTCCCTGACTAAGGCTCTTCTCCCCCGATAGCTCAGTTTAGCCAGGCGGCCAGCTCTAGGAAGAATCTTGGTGGTTACAAACTTCTTCAATTGAACCTCTCTGGGATATGTGGAATGGTAGCGTCCCACTTAGCCAAAAGCCAGAGAAAATGCAGAGCGCCAAATTCAAATAAATTACTATAAAAATCTAACTTTCATGAAGTCACACATGTAAGATACCAAATTAAAGCTACACGTGTTGTGAATCCAGCCAACATGTCAGATTTTAAAAAGGCTTTTCGGCAAAAGCAGACGATGCTATTATCTGAGGATAGCACCTCCGTCAACAAAAGAGTATGAAATACAATGTATCCAGTAAGTCCTGCTGAGACTGAGGCTGGCCTAATATGGACACTGTACTTCTGTGTAATTTTAAAGTTGCTGAATGAAAGAGAAAATGATGTAGAAGGTACTTCCCCAGCACTTCAACCCTGCAGGCTCGACACAAAACGCAGAAATAAAAATATAAATCATGCCTTACCTTTGACGAGCTTCTTCTTTTGGCACTCCAATATGTCCCATAAACATCTCAAATGGTCCTTTTGTTCGATTAATTCCGTAGATATATATCCAAAATGTCCATTTATTTGGCGCGTTTGTTCCAGAAAAACACTGGTTCCAACTTGCGCAACGTGACTACAAAATATCTCAAAGTTACCTGTAAACTTTGCCAAAACTACTTTTGTAATACAACTTTAGGTATTTTTTAAAGTAAATAATCGATAAAATTGAAGACGGGATGATCTGTGTTCAATACAGGAAGAAAACAAACTGACGCTAGCTTTCTGGTAACACGCCTCTATCAAACAGTACACATGAAGTGACCCTCGTTTTGAACAGGGCTACTTCTTCATTACACAAAGGAAAAACCTCAACCAGTTTCTAAAGACTGGTGACTTCCAGTGGAAGCTGTAGGAACTGCAAGCAAGTCCCTTCGAAATCTGGATTCCCAATGAAAGCTCATTGAAAAGAGAGTGACCTCAAATGTAAAAAAAAATCTGAATGGTTTGTCCTCGGGGTTTCGCCTGCTACATACGTTCTGTTATACTCACAATCATGATCCAAATCTACAAATACTATGCATATCTTATCTTCTGGGGATGAGTAGCAGGCAGTTGAATTTGGGCATGCTTTTCATCCAAAATTCCAAATGCTGCCCCCTATCCTAGAGAAGTTTTAAGAATTATGGAATGCTTCAGAAATATTTTGGTACCCTTCCTCAGATCTGTGCCTCGACACAATTCTGTCTTTGAGCTCTACGGACAATTCCTTCGACGTCATGGCTTGTTTTTTGATCTGACATGCACTGTCAACTGTGGGACCTTATATAGACAGGTGTGTGCCTTTCCAAATCATGTCCAATCAATTGAATATACCACTAGTGGACTCCAACCAAGTTGTAGAAACATCTCAATGATGATCAATGGAAACATGATGCACCTTAGCTCAATTTCGAGTCTCATAGCAAATACTTGTGTAAATGAGCTATTTCTGTTTTTTGCGAAACATTCTTAACCTGTTTTCACTTTGTCATTATTGGGTATTGTGTGTAGATTGATGAGGATTTTTTTTTTATTTAATCAATTTAAGAATAAGGCTGTAACTTAACAAAATGTGGAAAAAGTCAAGGGGTCTGAATACTTTCCGAATGCACTGTATCTCCAAGGAGACAATTCATGGTAGTAGTCTGTATCATTTCAAACGTGAGTACAAAAGCACCATTATTCCCAAGCCTCAGTCATGTTCTTAGCATAGCTTTGCGTTTGTAAGAGGAGAAAACTCATCTCCAGAGATGATGGTGAGAATGGAGGGTGTGTCCACTTCCTTACATGTTCTAATGATATTTATCATGTCCCCTCAAGCATTCTAAATGATGGGTTGAGATTAAAAAAGGCCACGTTAATCCATAAAGTATAGAGAGGGAGACGCTCTACAAAGCCTCAGTCAGTCAATGCAATTCAGTTACCTCTCTTTGTATCGCCACACTCGCCTGATAATTCCGTAAAGTCCGTAAAGTCTTTGAAATTGCAAGGTAATGATACCAACAATGGAAACAACCCAAACAAACGTAATGACAAAGTGATCAAAGATGATATCTCGTATATATTTAACAGCAGATACTTTCTGATTTTGTTTAGCCACAGTGGACTATAAAGTCAGACATAATACATTTAGTTTTGGTGAAATGCTGAAGCCACAACAGCATGTGGTCGGATAGGAAACATAATAATTAATTCTCACTGAAATAATTGTAGCACCTGCCTCAAAGACAGTTGAACGTAGGGCTTGTGCCCAATGCAGGAATTTTAAATTGTAATAATACACAGATAAATTACACGAGGGTGATCAAATTAACGTGATCTGACTTTAAAGCCACAGGCTATAAAGTCACCTGAACAGTTACCTGTTCAGGCCCTCTCTGTCTCTCGCTTCCCTTCCACCAGTTGCAACCTGGCAGCAGCAATCAATGTCATCTACACGTGGGTAACAAAAAAAGGAGTGCACCATACATGGCTGAAGGTAAAATAAGCACAAAGGAAATGTACGTGCATAATCACCTCAACCCTTTAGATCAGGCAAATGCGGTGGGCGTGCTTTGAATGATTAGGCGTAGCCGCTGTCTCAGTACATTCCACCGGCGCCTGCAATTTATAGGGACGGAAATAAGGGCTGAAAAGTTGGATAAATATGATCCGGGAAATGCACAAGCTCTTTCGTTATTCTATGGTAAAGTTAAACTTCTAGGCTGTCGCACTACATTGGGAACCTGCGATACTGGCTAGCTGCTTTTAGGTGAGAATAACAGATGACCTATCACACAAGCATTGATAAAGCAGGGGGGTGGTTTTTGGGACAATTGCTTTGGCATACATAGACTCACTTCTATATCTAGCACTATAGCACTAATAGTACGGACAACCCACTTTAAGACAGCACACGTCTTAGACCTAGTTAAACTACCTAGAGGTTCACCAAAGACTTACTGACTTGGCACATGCAAAGCCTACACGTAATTGAAGCATATGTTGATTTGCTTTGCCCTGGTGTAAGTACTCTTAAACAACATCTAATCCCACTCAGGGTGGGACTCTTTATCCACACTAGCAGGGCTTAGCATAGCATGCTAAGTGACTGCACTGCATCCGACTCTTCCCCCGCTATATGACAATAGCTTGGGGCACTGATGTCTTTGGCCAGGCGATTAGCATAGGGGATCATGGGGTAGAATTGTTGATTAAGGCTGTGTGACTGCAAAGGCTGGGTCCAGTGTCAGAGGGCACTCCAGCAAGGCTGGAGGTGACAGTGGGAAAATCTGCATAGCCGGTCAACTGAACGAAGCAGCCATCTTTGAGCCCAATATGATTTGTCTCCTCTGAGACATGGCTGGTGTGGCGAATAGCGCAGATTACAAATGAATCACCTCTGTTAAGGTGCAGAGATTTAGAAGAAATCAAGCTTGATGAAAAAGACAATTATTTTCAAAGCGCTTGGCTTCTCTCGCAACCCCTCGATTCAAGAGGGCCATTCTCAATTCCAGATGTCTACCCCCCCACTGCCACTGCAGAGGATTTGTGTGAATATGATTACACATAGATTTTCGTTCACACACGCCGAGGTGAAAAGGCATCAGCTGGCCTAGAGGGGCACCGGCAGGGGGGAGATATCCAGTAGGTTGCTTGTTTGCCATGGCCATTGATTTGTTTTTTAGCGACAGAGTGCAGACAAAGTGTCATCTGGAGTTTGAATGGGGGCAGGAGCACAGTGTGTGACTCCTCAACCTTGCTATGACAAAGGGGAAGATATACAGAGAGATAACTAGAGATAGAGGGGGGAGGAAGGAAGCCAAGATGGGTGCATCTATAACAAAACATTTCTCTTTTCCTCAACCTGCTGTTGCTGTTTTACTGTTTACCTTGAGGGCAGAACCAAGGAGATAATCAAGGAATAATCAAACAGCACCCCTGATGATGTCCTTTTCAATACAAAGTGCCTCAAATATCAGATCACGAGTATTGTGGAAATGTAGCATGTGAACGTTGAAGGGGCCTTTTCTTGGGAAACAATTATCCTGGACTCATTGAAGCTGTCGTAGTATGGATACTGTGCTAGTGTAAACAGGTTAGATCAGGTATCGGGTGTAGGTTGGATTTGGGTTAGGGTTAGGGATGAGACACATTATTGTTATGGTATAGGTTAGGATTGAATTTGAGATGCCTGCCTTGCCTACCAGACACATGCGCGTGCATGCCCACAAGAACACACACACACACACACACACACACACATACACACACACACACACACGTACAGACACACATGCACGTACACACACACACACACACACACACACACACACACACACACACGCACACACACACATTCTTGTTTGCATGCAGGCCTTTGCATCTTTAAAAATGTAATAACTTTACCTGCCAATGCAGTGACATTATCAAGCATTACTTCATAGGCCAGACACACACTCATTTCTTCTGTTTGTGACACATACTAATACAGTTGCAAGCAAATAGATTGACTTAGCTTGTACTATTGGGAGATAATAAATTATTTAGTGAAGCAATTATCTTCAAAGGGAAAAGCAAGTCGTCAGGGACTACATAGAGCGGAGGGAAGACGATGCAGCAGCATTATCTCAAAGGCTAAATTTGGGGGATGTAGTTTTCTATTACATTGATTTTTACTAGCTCTTGTTTTTTTTCTCACAGACGCCAGAAACCATTCCTCTGAAGTCTAAATAAGAAACATCCAAAGTTCAAGTGAAGGTTGACGGTATCTGTGTCATATGATATAACTAACTCAAAGTTACACAGCTCCTGCATTGCTTTCATAACCGTCCATTCAAATGGGTCTCTAGGGTACACTACCCAATTAGATTCCAGACGAGCTCGTGTTGATATTGGCACCACTCTCACTCAGACTGGTAATTAATGTACACATGATGTATTCATTTATTTACTTGTACTTATTTTTTTTTTACCGAATGTTGTATTTCCTCATCCATATAATGACTTTAGAGGGCAAACTGTTTAGGTCGGGCAGAGATTTGGCTCCCCCTGTTGAACCCTTGGTGACCCTTCCCCTGAGAGGACCTCTCATCACAACAGCTATCTAACTGGCTCAATCAAAATAACTATGTCATTTACTTTATTTAATGTACCTTTATGACTGATATCGGCACGGTTAAGGTTGTTCTAAACAATCAAAACTGTATGAATTCTTAGTTATTGTCAAGATGCTCTCACTGTGGTTGATCCCCTCTAATACACTGTTTTTCAAACCTGGTCCTGCAGACCCACAGTGTGTGCAGGCTTTTGTTCTAGCACAGCACACACATACAGTGGGGCAAAAAAGTATTTGGTCAACCACCAATTGTGCAAGTTCTCCCACTTAAAAAGATGAGAGAGGCCTGTAATTTTCATCATAGGTACACTTCAACTATGACAGACAAAATGAGAGAAGAAAATCCAGAAAATCACATTGTAGGATTTTTTATGAATTTATTTGCAAATTATGGTGGAAAATAAGTATTTGGTCACCTACAAACAAGCAAAATGTCTGGCTATCACAGACCTGTAACTTCTTCTTTAACCTCTTACTTCTACCCCCTCCTTTTTCGAAAATTCTGTTAAAAATCGCGCAACTTTTCAGCGTCCTGCTACTCATGCCAGGAATATAGTATATGCATATGATTAGTATGTGTGGATAGAAAACACTCTGAAGTTTATAAAACTGGTTAAATCACGGCTGTGACTATAACAGATCGTGTGTTTCATTGAAAAACTGCTCTCTGAAAGCTAAAAATAATTTCCATAAGTCACTTCCACGAGTTGTTAAAAGAGAACAGAATTTAATATCGAACTGCCTGCAATTCATACAAATTGCGCACGATGGCGCCATTGTCCTCATTTTCAATTGAATTAATTGTTGGAAAATCCATCTATCTGACCTCCATTTTCCCAGTCTTCACCCGGATGCAGTTGATGAAGACATTAGAAGCCATTGTTTTGCAAGTGAAGACCTATTGAAAAGACATCGCCCTGTAATCATTTTGATAGATTATAAATGTTTACTAATACCTAAAGTTGGATTACAAAAGGATTTCGAAGTGTTTTGTGAAAGTTTATCGTCAACTTTTTTAATTTTAAAAAATTACGCAGCGTTTAAAAACGATGATTTTTTCTGAATGACACAGCTTCCATACAAAGCTATTTTGGGTATATATGGACCGATTTAAACGAAAAAAATACCCAATAGTGATGTTTATGGGGCATATAGGAGTGCCAAGAAAGAAGCTCGTCAAAGGTAATGAATGTTTTATATTTTATTTCTGCGTTTTGGGTAGCGCCGGCTACCGCAAAATCTGTTGTTTACGTGTCGTGCTGGCATTTTGGGGGGTGCATGCTATCAGATAATAGCTTCTGATGCTTTCGCCGAAAAGCATTTTAAAAATCTGACTTGCTGGCTAGGTTCACAACGAGTGTAGCTTTAATTCAATACCCTGCTTGTGAATTTTGATCAAAGATTGAGTTGTAACGAGTACATTTAGCATTTAGCGTAGCGCATTTGCATTTCCAGGGGCATACTTGAGACGTCTGCGTCTCAAGTATGGTCAAGATTAAGAGGCTCCTCTGTCCTCCACTCGTTACCTGTATTGATGGCACCTGTTTGAACTTGTTATCAGTATAAAAGACACCTGTCCACAACCTCAAACAGTCACACTCCAAACTCCACTATGGCCAAGACCAAAGAGCTGTCAAAGGACACCAGAAACAAAATTGTAGACCTGCACCAGGCTGGGAAGACTGAATCTGCAATAGGTAAGCAGCTTGGTTTGAAGAAATCAACTGTGGGAGCAATTATTAGGAAATGGAAGACATACAAGATCATTGATAATCTCCCTCAATCTGGGGCTCCACGCAAGATCTCACCCAGTGGGGACAAAATGATCACAAGAACAGTGAGTAAAAATTCCAGAACCACATGGGGGGACCTAGTGAATGACCTGCAGAGAGCTGGGACCAAAGTAACAAAGCCTACCATCAGCAAGGGCATTGAAGATGAAACGTGGCTGGGTCTTTCAGCATGACAATGATCCCAAACACACCGCCCGGGCAACGAAGGAGTGGCTTCGTAAGAAGCATTTCAAGGTCCTGGAGTGACCTAGCCAGTCTCCAGATCTCAACCCCATAGAAAATCTTTGGAGGGAGTTGAAAGTTCGTGTTGCCCAGCAACAGCCCCAAAACATCACAGCTCTAGAGGAGATTTGCATTGAGGCATGGGCCAAAATACCAGCAACAGTGTGTGAAAACCTTGTGAAGACTTACAGAAAACGTTTGACCTCTGTCATTGCCAACAAAGGGTATATAACAAAGTTTTGAGATAAACTTTTGTTATTGACCAAATACTCATTTTCCACCATAATTTGCAAATAAATTCATAAAAAATCCTACAATGTGATTTTCTGGATTCATTTTTCCCATTTTGTCTGTCATAGTGGAAGTGTACCTATGATGAAAATTACAGGCCTCTCTCATCTTTTTAAGTGGGAGAACTTGCACAATTGGTGGCTGACTAAATACTTTTTTGCCTCACTGTACTTAATTCAGCAAATCAACTAATTATCAAGGTGCTGAGCCATAACAAAACACTGCATACTGTGGGTCTCTAGATTCAGGAAAAAAGGACACTGGACTCTTGGAACATGGAACATGTATATTTTGCCCAACTGTACCGTACAACAAGGCAACATGACTGAAGCCTCTTGATTCAACAAAGCTTTTTTGTGTTCAGCACCCATTCAGCACCCTGCCTCTCCAATATACCATAAATTGCTCAAGGAGATTACACTATACCCTACAGCCACCAAGCATTATAAAACTCTGAGCCATTGCAGGCCTTGTTGAGATAATTTTGTTTACCCCTTTTTACACCCTAACAATTGGATACCAATTTCATGGTATCCAATTGTGAGTAATTACTATCTTGTCTCATCGCTACAACTCCCGAACGGGCTCGGGAGAGACAAAGGTTGAAAGCCATGCGTCCTCCGAAACACAACCCAACCGAGCCGCACTGCTTCTTAACACAGCGCACATCCAACCCGGAAGCCAGACGCACCAATGTGTCGGAGGAAACACCGTGCATCTGGCGACCTTGGTTAGCGTGCACTGCGCCCGGCCCGCGATGAGACAAGGATATCCCTACCGGCCAAGCCCTCCCTAACCCGGACGATGCTAGGCCAATTGTGCTTCGCCCAACGGACCTCCAGGTAGCACAGCTAGCGCTGCGATGCAGTGCCCTAGGCCACTGCGCCACCCGGGAGGACCTCCTTGTTGAGATTCTACGTACACTGTGGCTAGTGATCGAGGTCATCTGTCTGAGGTGATTTTCTCTCAGAAAGTAGAGGGGCAGCAAAAAGCATTGCTGGGCTGGCAAGAGAGATGACAATTGGTGTTGAGGGGGTAGCTAGCTACTGGCAAAGGGGGATTGTTGTTTTGGGGTCTTGGCTGGCACATGGCTGGCACTTCATTCATCTTCATCTGCTGCTTTGTCAGCCAAGAGTTGAGTGGCATAGTTGTGTTTGCAGTCACTATATTTGTACACCGGGATGAGAAAGTAAAATAAAATGTGTCACTGAGTGGAAAGAGTTGGTTGAGTCATATTCTACACTCAAAGGCCGCGAGGTTAGAGAGTAACCTTGCTTGAATTATATTGTACATTGTGAGTCTTCATATTACATACTGTACAATCAAAGACCTAGTGAGGTGGCGGTAGCCTTTTAGGAGGGTTGTTGGTTGGAATTCCAAGCTGCTTGGAAAAATCTGGTTGTATTTAAGACGACAACTGGAGGGCTCCTGGCATTAATATCCCAGGTGCAACCTACTGCCGTTGTGCCCTTGAGCAAGGCACATAACCTCTAAAACTGCTCCAGGAATGCAGTTATGCGCTGCGGATGATCATTTGCTGCTCTCAACCCGTCATGCATGTAATGCGTTGGGATGGGTAATGTGGCAGCAATTACATTTCTGTGAAAATATCTATCCCATTTAAGCCTATGTCTGAGAAATGGACATTTGAATAAATATCACACAAACAGTCTAAATATCCACTAACAGTGCTTTTTAATGTATTAGTCTGGGAAGTGGCCAAAGTCAAATGCTAAAGTATTTTACATAATTAAGAGATTTGCAGGCCAAGACAAGCATTTGCAAGAGCGTGAAATACAAAAACATTTAATTTTGGCATGAATGTTGTCACTGATTGATGAGAAAGATTGGCCTAATTTGGTCTGATATTGACTATTGTAGAATCTCTCATTGCTATGTCACTATGACCAGAACAAATGCAGCTGACCATGGACGTTTGGGTAATCAATTAACTCCACTCACAGAGTCCAAATGACTGCTTTGGTGGGGTAGGAGGGAACTAGTGGGGGTTAACACCTCGCACTCTGTTGTAAATCACAGAGAGAAGATTCAGGTTTCCCTCCCTAAATTCACCAGAGGAATTCCCTCCCCAAATTCACCCGAGGAATGTGACTTTGTTTCACAGACTTTTCCCGCCAAAACTCTTAACACGTTCTAAAGTAAATACTGAAAAAATATTTCGAACATAGAATGTGGGGAATAGTCAGAGGTGGTCTAAAAAACACTAATGTCATAGTGTGTGTTATTTTGTGATGTCATTGCAAATCTTATAAAAGGAAATACTGTAACTTGGAAAGTATACATACTACATGCAAAAAGTTTCCATCCTGCTATGAAAAATTATGAACATGTTTTTGTTAAGAGAGGGATGTAATTTTAGAAAATATATGAGGAAATTGTTTCTATAATGGTGCCCAGTATGTAGTCACCATCCCTTGAGTGAGGTCAGAGAGCGTGTCTGTCGGAACAGCCCCTTTGAACGAACTGTATAAAATAATGGGTTAAGAATTAACATATACGACCAGAGAGACTTAGATCTGCAGCTCACGTTTAAAGTGGTTTGAATTCTGAATCTCAACACGAGGTAGAGACGATAAAGTCACCTCCTGTACAATCACTGGCACTACACGACAAGCCTTACAAGTGTGCCGCAATAAGGTCCAACCCCCTTTCCAAGGCTGCCCGGTTAGGAGAGACACACGGCAAACAAAGGCATTTTCACGTAAATACAGTTGAATTCGGAAGTTTACATACACCTCAGCGAAATAAATTTAATGTCAGTTTTTCACAATTCCTGACATTTAATCCAAGTAAAAATTCCCTGTCTTAGGTCAGTTAGGATCACCACTTTATTTTAAGAATGTGAAATGTCAGAATAATAGTAGAGAGAATGAATTATTTGAGCTTTAATTTCTTTCATCACATTCCCAGTGGGTCAGAAGTTTACATACAATCAATAAGTACTTTGTAGCATTGCCTTTAAATTGTTTAACTTGGATCAAACGTTTCAGGTAGCCTTCCACAAGCTTCCCACAATAAGTTGGGTGAATTTTGGCCCATTCCTCCTGAAAGAGCTGGTGTAACTGAATCAGGTATGTACTGTAGAACCTCCTTGCTCGCATGCACATTTTCAGTTCTGCACGCACATTTTCTATGGGACTGAGATCAGGGTTTTGATGGCCAATCCAATACCTTGACTTTGTTGTCCTTATGCCATTTTGCCACAACTTTGGAAGTATGCTTGGGGTCATTGTCCATTTGGACGACCCATTTGCAACCAAGCTTTAACTTTCTGACTGATGACTTGAGATGTTGCTTCCATATATCCACATAATTTTCCATCCTCTTGATGCCATCTATTTTGTGCAGTGCACCAGACCCTCCTGCAGCAAAGCACCCCACAACATGATGCTGCCACCCCGGTGCTTCACAGTTGGGATGGTGTTCTTCGGCTTGCAAGCCTCCCCCTTTTCCTCCAAACATAACGATGGTCATTATGGCCAAACAGTTATATTTTTGTTTCATCAGACCAGAGGACATTTCTCCAAAAGTTGCAAACTGTAGTCTGGCATTTTTTGTGGCAGTTTTGGAGCAGTGGCTTCTTCCTTGCTGAGCGGCCGTTCAGGTTATATCGATATCGGACTCGTTTTAGGGACCTGTTTCTAATGTATTGTGTGTATGTTTATCCTGTGTTACCATTTAGTTAGCTAATATATAAATAATTGAACCAATTTTTGTAGTACTGAATCATAAGTAAGGCTTGGAGTTTTTCAGATGCAAGGAGGTTACGACTGTTCAGAAAGATGATATGATATAAGATTATGATTAATAAGTTGACTGTTTATGGATGTAATAGGTAAAGACCTTTAGAGTTTAATTCAGGAGATGATAACTCTTGAAAGAACCGCTCTCGTGGTGCCCCAATTCCTAATGAGTTAATAGTTGCATGATTCATTTAATTGGGTTACAATTAAACATAGTTGGTTGATTAGATAAAGACCAGTTATCAGATTAATGTTATCAGTCAAGTCAGGACAAAATAATTTAGAGAAGTTGAACATCATTTCTTTAAAACCACTGTCAACTCTTCTGCTCTTACTGACATTCCCATGATTATGTTCAGGTTAGTCAGCATTCATTTGTATGTTCAGTCACTTCAGTAAGTTCTATAAAAAATCTACACTAAAGTCCTCTCTGCACTTTACTGAATTATTATGATCTTACTGTTTAGGTTAGTGAGCATTTGTTTGGAAGTTTAGTCAGTCATGTAAAAGATATACACCGAGTCCTCAAAGTATTTTAACATTTTTTTATCGTTATTTAACTAGACAAGTCAGTTAAGAACATGCATTTCGGTGAAGCGCCGGCCATCATCCTCATCAACCTCCACTTTCTATTTTCATGACCTGATAGGGCGGGCAGGAACAGGACATGCAAACTAGTGCCGGTTGACCCAGTATCTCCATGCCAACATGCTTGGATACATGGCAATGTGTGGTGAGGATGGCCACATTGCTACATTCTCTGCGTTGAAAGTGAAACCAACCTCTCCAATCACCAGAAAACATCTGATGAAAGAGAGAATGTAACAGTTGGATTTACTTGGTTGAGGGGAATTCTGACAAAAATTGTGGCAAGTTCCCAGACAGATTATCAGAACTAGTCCGGGACTAAAAATCACTGTCAATGGAGTGTTTAGATTCTCAATTGAGCATGCTTTTTAGTCCAGGACTATGTTTAATCCGTGTCCAGGAAACCGGTCCTTAAAGTCTATATTAAAAACTCTGATGACATAGTGTACCATGACAAGACAGTGGCAAACCCTATTAGCGCATGTTAACATGCATGATCATTCACTCTATAAATGTTTAAAGGGCTGCATTTGGAACTTACTCCCTCCTATTTGGAATGGGAACATCTGTGCTAATGGCAACTACACACAGATGGGTGATATGATTCGTTTGTGGGGCTAAACATTAAGTGACCCACCATAGACCCCAATCAAGCTTTGCTCTTTTCCCCAGATGTGTACATGTTCAGCAAGGGTATATAGGCTCACTCACAGTGGGGTTGGGGTCAATTCCATTTCAATTCAGTCCATTCAGAAAGTAAACTGAGATTCCAATTCTTATCGAAAAGAAATGACAAAAATGAGTGGCAATGGAATTGACCCCAACCATGAATCACAGAGCACAGTGGAAGAGCTGTACTTCCCACACTCTTGAGCTATGCCTCAAAGAGAGATAGACATGCTTGTATTCAAAAGCTTTAGACACCAGAAGACTTTTCTTTCCAACCTTTTCAACCCTTTAGAATCAACAAACCTTTTTACGATCCACCACTAATGAGAAAATATAGATTAGTTATTTAAAGCATTCACCTTTAATCTACCCCAAAGCAATGGAGGACTGGAGAAACCAGAGACCATAGACACCTGGTTGCTGTTGAAAGCCTCTACCCCCTAATGCACTGACCAACCTTGAGGGCTTTAAGCAACAATGAGCTCATTCACTCACTCGTTTTCCACAGCAGCCCTATGTCAACTCTAGCCTAGCTCTTTCCCTGCATTATACAAAGTTTTCAATTATATATATCCTGCCGCCATGCGTTTTGTCTGAATTATCAACCACCACAATTACCCAATTACCCGTGCTCCCTGGGTATGGGAATGTTTCTTCCAACTCATTTCACAATGAATGTCCTTAATTGAACCTTACCTGAAATGATTATCACTCAAGTTACTGTCAGATTTCCATTCATATAACAGAACTGAAAGATACAATTGATATGTAAAGGCATCAGGCTTTTTGTTGGGCCAAAGATCCCAGTCTGGAAAACACTGCCCTACCTTGAGGATGAAATGACAAAGCCAAGCAGGTTGTGTAATTCTTTACACTTCCAGATGGTGGCGCTTCACCACCGTTCAGCCCGCCTTAATGCCTGCTCAGCCAATTACCTCTGACATGGAGATGCACTGTCAGCCTGCATTCACTCAGTCTGTAACTAACTAGAAAAGACAATTCAAACAAGGGGTAGTAATTAAAGCTACAAAATACATTTAAACGAGAAGTCAGGGGAAAAAATGAATTATCCCTGATGTTCGTTGGGGTGTAATTACAATACAGTCTGCAATCTGTCCAATTAAATCAAATCACACCAAAGTTTATTGATCGCATACACAGTTTAGTAAATGTTTTATAGTGGGTGCAGCTAAATGCTTGTGTTACTAGCTCCTAACAGTGCAGTACAAATTTGAAACAAGTATTAATCAAAACTTGAAACAAGAAATCAGAAATCATGAATGTCAGTGCCGGGTAGAGATTATAACAGAACATGGCCAAGATTTTCAAATGTTCATAAATGACCAGCATGGTGAAATAATAGTAATCACATTGAACAGGTCAGGGTTCCATAGCCGCAGGCAGAACAGTTGAAACTGGAGCAGCAGCACGGCCAGGTGGACTGGGGACAACAAGGAGGCATCATGCCAGGTAGTCCTGAAGCATGGTCCCAGGGCTCAGGTCCTCAGAGAGAGAAAAATAAAGAGAGAGAATTAGAGAGAGCATACTTAAATTCACACAGGACACCGGATAAGACAGGATAAATACTCCAGATATAACAGACTGACCCTAGCCCCCCGACACATAAACTACTGCAGCAAAAATATAATTTTGATTAGTTTAAGCTAGAGATATCTGGCATGGGCGTCTCAAAGCACCGCACCCGCCTATGTCAGCCTTCCTCATCTGCGGTGGAAGGTGGCAGAGCCACAGCGATGCTTGTCAGGCCACGAGACATCCCGAAAATCGGTCTTCTCGCGAAAACGTCTGTAGCGTCCGAACTATAGACTAATACCACTACGGAAAGATGAGACTAACTCTCACGTTGGTGTTCTCCGTTCTTGACGAATCTCAAATATAAAATATATTTGTTTAACACTCTTTTGGTTACTACATGATTCCATGTGTTATTTCATAGTTTTGATGTCTTCACTATTGTTCTACAATGTAGAAAATAGCACAAATAAAGATTTGGGATGTGCAGTTTCCAGTTTACTGTGTCCTGTGTAGTTCCTTGAGTGCCGCTGTGGTATCGGCTTGAGGGGTGATATAAACGGCCATGGCAATAACCAATGTGAATTTTCTTGGGAGGTAATGAGGTCGGCATTTGATGGTGAGGTATTTCAGATTGGGATAGCAAAAGTTTTTCAGTTTTTGTACTTTTTTACAATCACACCAAGAGTTATTAATCATGAAATATACTCCTCCACCTTTTGATTTTCCTGGAGGGTTCTTCCTGTCTGCAATGTACGGAGAAGCCAGCAGGCGTATGGCCCAGGAAGGTGTATCTTGCGTGAGTAATGACTCTGTAAGACAAATTGTTACAATCTCTCATGTCCCCCTGGAAGGAAATCCTCACCCTGAGTTTGTCTACCTTATTGTCCAGAGACTGTATATTAGCAAGTAATATACTCAGAGGTGGTGGGTGGTTTGCCCTCCTACAGAGTCTGACTAGAACACTGGCGCTCATTCCTTTCATCCCCACTCAGGCCGACAACACAGCAGCACTCAAGGAACTAGAGAACTAAGAAATAACACACATAAAACAAAATGCAAAGTTGACTAGGAGCTAGAAGGTGGTAGGTGAATTAACAAGCGGATGCAACATTGGTGATGTCCCGGAACCCTTTGTTTGTGGTGGATTTGTGTTGTGTGTGTGTATGTGTGTGTGTGGGAGGGAGGAAGGGAAGCATATTGGTAAACGTGTACGTAGTGATTTAGGTTGAGCTTTCTCTGAAACAGCGATTTCAATCTTGAGGCCAATTGGTTACTATAGTTGACCAACTCCATAGGCATTGGCTATACATTTATTCAGCACAAACATCTGGGACCAGGCTATGTCTGCTCTGTTCAATGCTTTCGAACCTTTACCATCCCTTTGCAAACATGTACAGTATCTTATAACTGGCAAGGGTTGACAGTTATGGTTTACAGTAGAGGTCCTTTCCTGAAATCTGATTGGTAGACTGCAAATTGGATATTGTGACCTGTAGTATTATCAAAGACCTCATGATGTTGTGATGTGCACTTTCAAACTCATCGAAAGTAGGCTTAAAAAAAATCCACATTATCGCACACAATCTTCCAATACAGCCATAATACAGTGGCAATAAAAATTATGTGAACCCTTTGGAATCACCTGTACTTCTGCATAAATGGTAATACAATTTGATCTGATCTTCATCTAGGTCACAACAATAGACAAACAGTCTGCTTAAACTAATAGCGCACAAACAATTATACGTTTTCATGTCTTTATTGAACACACCGTGTAAACATTCACAGTGCAGGGTGGAAAAAGTATGTGAACCCTTGGATTTAATAACTGGTTGAACCTCCTTTGGCAGCAATAACCTCAACCAAACTTTGGACCATTCCTCTTACCAAAACTGTTTTAGTTCAGCAATATTCTTGAGATGTCTGGTGTGAACCGCTCTCGAGGTCATGCCACAGCATCTCAATCGGGTTGAGGTCAGGACTCTGACTTGGCCACTCCATTAGGCGTATTTTTTTCTGTTGAAGCCATTCTGTTGTTGATTTACTTCTGTTTTGGGTCGTTGTCCTGTTGCATCACCCACCTTCTGTTGAGCTTCAATTGGCGGACAGATAGCCTTACATTCTCCTGCAAAATGTATTGATAAACTTGGGAATTCATTTTTTCCGTTGATGATAGCAAGCTGTCCAGGCCCGGAGGCTCCCTTCACCATACTTTACAGTTTGGATGAGGTTTTGATGTTGGTGTGCTGTGCCTTTTTTTCTCCACACACAGTGTTGTCTGTTCCTTCCAAAAAACCCAACTTTAGTTTAATCTGTCCACATAATATTTTACCAGGAGCACTGTGGAACATCCAGATGCTCTTTTGCGAACTTCAGATGTGCAGCAATGTTTTTTTTGGACAGCAGTGGCTTCTTTTGTGGTGTCCTCCCATGAACACCATTCTTGTTTAGTGTTTTACGTATCGTAGACTCATCAACAGAGATGTTAGCAAGTTCCAGAGGTTTCTGTAAATCTTTAGCTGACACTCTAGGATTCTTCTTAACCTCATTGAGCATTCTGCGCTGTGCTCTTGCAGTCATCTTTGCATGTCGGCCACTCCTAGGGATAGTAACAACAGTGCTGAACTTTCTCCATTTATAGACAATTTGTCTTACCGTGGACTGATGAACATCAAGGCTTTTAGAGATACTTTTGTAACCCTTTCAAGATTTATGCAAGTCAACATTTCTTAATCTTTGGTCTCAGGGCAGCTCTAACCAACATCTCCAATCTCGTCTCATTGGTTGGACTCCAATTAGGTTTTGGAGAAGTCATTAGCCTAGGTGTTCACATACATTTTCCAACCTACACATTATGTATTCCATATAGACAAGAAAAATACAATAATTTGTATGTTATTAGTTTAAGCAGACTGTGTTTGTATGTTGTGATTTAGATGAAGATCAGATGTAATTGTATGACCAATTTACGTATAAATCTAGATAATTCCAAAGGGTTCACATACTTTTTCTTGCCACTCTAAGTAATTCTCACACATACAGTATACCGCCAGTACATCCACAATTAGTCATTCATCTACCAGGCTAAAGTGTGAGCTACACTACATGACCAAAAGTATGTGAACACCCACTTGTCGAAAATCTCATTCCAAAATCATGAGCAATAATATGGAGTTGGTCCCCCCTTTTGCTGCTATAACAGCCTCCATTCTTCTGAGAAGGCTTTCCACTAGATGTTGGAACATTGCTGCAGGGACTCAGCCACAAAAGCATTAGTGAGGTCAGGCACTGATGTTGGGGGATTAGGCCTGGCTCGCAGTTGGTGTTCCAATTAATCCCTAAGGTGTTTGATGGGGTTGAGGTCAGCTCTGTGCAGGCCAGTCAAGTTCTTCCACATCTATCTCAACAAACTATTTTTGTATGGACCTCGCTTTATGCACGGGGGCATTGTCTTTCTGAAACAGGAAGCGGCTTTCCCCAAACTGTTGTCACAAAGTTGGAAGCACAAAATAATGTATCATGTCATTGTATACTGTGGTATTAAGATTTTCCTTCACTGGAACTAAGGGTCCTAGCCCGAACCATGAAAAAATCCCCAGACCATTATTCCTCCTCCACCAAACTTAACAGTTGGCACTATATATTCGGGAAGGTAGCGTTCTCCTGGCATACGCCAATCCAGATTAGACTGTCGGAATGACAGATGGTGAAGCGTGATTCAGACAACACTTGACATTGCATATGGTGATCTTAAGCTTGTGTGAGGCTATTCGCCCATGGAAACCCATTTTATGTACCTCCCGACGAACAGTTCTTGTGCTGAAGTTGCTTCCAGTGTCAGTTTGGAACTCGGTAGTGAATGTTGCAACTGAAGACAGAAGATTTTTACGCGCTACTTGTTTCTGCACTCGGCGGTCCTATTCAATGAGCTTGTATGGCCTACCACTTCTTGGCTTGGCAGTTGTTGCTCCTAGATGTTTCCACTTCACAATAACAGCACTTACAATTGACTGGGTCAGCTCTAGCAGGGCAGAAATTTAGTTGAAAGTCACTGACTTCTTCAGTAATGTCATTCCACATGCCAATATTTGTCTATAGAGATTGCTTGTCTGTGTGCTCGATTTCTTACACCTGTCGGCAACGGGTGTTGCTAAAATAGCCTAATACACTAATTTGAAGTGGTGTCCACATTTTCTATATCGTGTATCTTAGTGGCCCGATTATTTCTCATTTTGGCTTGAATCACCCATCAATCCAGCCACTCCAATCAATTTGTTTCTTCATGGCCAATGTCCTCCATATTCAATTCTATATCCATTAAGATCACGCTGAAAATGATTGATTCCTTACTCAATTAATTAGCTTATACAGTGGGGCAAAAAAGTATTTAGTCAGCCACCAATTGTGCAAGTTCTCCCACTTAAAAAGATGAGAGTGGCCTGTAATTTTCATCATTGGTACACTTCAACTATGACAGACGAAATGAGAGAAAAAAATCCAGAAAATCACATTGTAGGATTTTAAATTAATTTATTTGAAAATTATGGTGGAAAATAATTATTTGGTCACCTACAAACAAGCAAGATTTCTGGCTCTCACAGACCTGTAACTTTTTCTTTAAGAGGCTTCTCTGTTCTCCACTCGTTATCTGTATTAATGGCACCTGTTTGAACTTGTTATCAGTATAAAAGACACCTGCCCACAACCTCAAACAGTCACACTCCAAACTCCACTATGGCCAAGACACAAAGAGCTGTCAAAGGACACCAGAAACAAAATTGTAGACCTGCACCAGGCTGGGAAGACTGAATCTGCAATAGGTAAGCAGCTTGGTTTGAAGAAATCAGCTGTGGGAGCAATTATTAGGAAATAGAAGACATACAAGACCACTGTTAATCTCCCTCTCCACGGGGCTCCACGCAAGATCTCACCCCGTGGGGTCAAAATGATCACAAGAACGGTGAGCAAAAATCCCAGAACCACACGGGGGGGACCTAGTGAATGACCTGCAGAGAGCTGGGACCAAAGTAACAAAGCCTACCATTAGTAACACACTACGCCACCAGGGACTCAAATCCTGCAGTGCCAGACGTGTCCCCCTGCTTAAGCCCTGCATGTCCAGGCCCGTCTGAAGTTTGCTAGAGAGCATTTGGATGATCCAGAAGAAGATTGGGAGAATGTCATATGGTCAGATGAAACCAAAATGTAACATTTTGGTAAAAACTCAACTCGTCGTGTTTGGAGGACAAAGAATGCTGAGTTGCATCCAAAGAACACCATACCTACTGTGAAGCATGGGGGTGGAAACATCATGCTTTTGGGCTGTTTTTCTGCAAAGGGACCAGGACGACTGATCCGTGTAAAGGAAAGAATGAATGGAGCCATGTATCGTGAGATTTTGAGTGAAAACCTCCTTCCATCAGCAAGGGCATTGAAGATGAAACGTGGCTGGGTCTTTCAGCATGACAATGATCCCACACACACCGCCCGGGCAACGAAGGAGTGGCTTCGTAAGAAGCATTTCAAGGTCCTGGAGTGACCTAGCCAGTCTCCAGATCTCAACCCCATAGAACATCTTTTGATGGAGTTGAAAGTCCGTGTTGCCCAGCAACAGCCCCAAAACATCACTGCTCTAGAGGAGATATGCATGGAGGAATGGGCCAAAATACCAGCAACAGTGTGTGAAAACCTTGTGAAGACTTACAGAAAACGTTTGACCTCTGTCATTGCCAACAAAGGGTATATAACAAAGTATTGAGAAACTTTTGTAGGTGACCAAATACTTATTTTCCACCATAATTTGCAAATAAGTTCATTAAAAATCCTACAATGTGATTTTCTGGATTTTTTCTCTCTCATTTTGTCTGTCATAGTTTAAGTGTACCTATGATGAAAATTGCAGGACTCTATCATCTTTTTAAGTGGGAGAACTTGTACAATTACTTTTTTGCCCCACTGTAGATCTTGACCTGAGCCAATGGGAGACATGTGTAATGGCAAAGTAAAGAGTTATCCTGGTTTATTTTTGCACTCGAGCATCGGAGCTCATTTATAGGAAGAGTGAATCTTCTTCCAGTGGAGAACTCTACATAACAAATGGCACCATTTCCTTTATATAATGTACTACTTTTGTATAGGGCTCTGGTCAAAAGTAGTACACTCTTGGAGAGTTTGAGTGTCCTTCAAATGTAAGCTGAGGGGTATATCAGGTCTTTCCCAGAATCCCTCTCTGGTGGTGCACATGGTCACACCTGTACCCCAACCACCACCTCTTGCGTGTTTGATTAATTTGGTTCTTTGATGGTTGGTTCCCCAAGGTGGTTCCTGTTCGGTGAGCGTGAGTGGAGGACACGCGTAGGGTTACACACAAGGCCATATATTGTACACATATACAGTATGGCTACAAATATACATACACACGCACATGCAGGGCTACACACACAGAAAAACACACTGACGGCTACACCAACAGAGACAAACACACACACATAGTGCTTCTAATGCCGACGTGTGACAATCTGGTTTTCCATTTGCTGTGATCAGACATACTCTGGCTCCTCATGGGAACATGCATCTTGGGCTGGCTCTCTATTCACTCTTACCTTTCTGGGAGGCATTGAAGCATCCAGCATCGAAGACTACTTGCGTGTTTTGAAACCTGCTCGCCTGTTCTCACCTTCAACAGTTGGTTGAATCAAAGATAAAGAGGTCAGCTCACCAATGGCGGGTGCCCTTAAACCTGTCTACCTCCTCGCAAGGATTAGGGTATTTCTCATGGGGAACTTGTTGCCTTTCCCAGAATAAAATGAAAAGCCTTTGTATGGAAAAGCTCTGTATTTCCCCCCTAACACCTTTTGGAGGCGTCACAAGTATACATGTATCACTCTGGTGTGGTTTTGTGAGTCTTGTCTTTGAAACTGACTATAAACCTCTCTGAGTTTCTCCTACTGCCGCAGCTCTGTCAAAAGTTTGTCTGCAGGGATGAGGGAGGATTTCAAGGAAGGGCGGATGATAGGACACGTTATTCTATTCTATTCTGTTTATCATGTTGGCTAGGAAAGGAAGGTTCTGTCTGGACATGGCAGAGTGAAAACAGACCAGAACATTAGCCAGAGTAATGACGACTGCCTTTCACAGATGAAAATGAAATTAGAGTGGCACCACGGCCCTCATTTAGGGCCATACCCTG
The DNA here is from genome assembly GCF_045791955.1 of Oncorhynchus clarkii lewisi. Classification (NCBI taxonomy): domain Eukaryota; kingdom Metazoa; phylum Chordata; class Actinopteri; order Salmoniformes; family Salmonidae; genus Oncorhynchus; species Oncorhynchus clarkii. Next base: position 4,050,036 of record NC_092171.1, on the reverse strand, counting down.
CAGGCCAGACTCCCATTGGGTCTCCAGAATGTGCCTAATAAAGAGGTAGAGGTTGGGAAACCAAGTGTGAATGTAACGGCCGTTGGTGGAAGAAGGTGAGGACCAAGGTGCAGCATGGTACGTGTTCATCTTTTATTCGTTGAACTGAACACTGAATAGCCAAACAACAACAAAGAGCACAACCGAAACAGTTCTGTCTGGTGCAGACACAAAAACAGAACGCAACTACCCACAAAAACCCAGTGGTAAAAGGCTACCTAAGTATGGTTCTCAATCAGAGACAACGATAGACAGCTGCCTCTGATTGAGAACCACACCCGGCCAAACAACAAAGAAATATAAAACCTAGAAAATGAACATAGTCACCACCCTAGTCACACCCTGGCCAAACCAAAATAGAGAATAAAAATCTGTCTTTGGCCAGGGCGTGACAGTACCCCCCCCCCCCCAAAGGTGCGGACTCCGGACGCAAAACCTGACTCTAAAGGGGAGGGTCCGGGTGGTTCTTCTTTACGGCGGCGGTTCTGGTGCGGGACGTGGACCCCGCTCCACCTTAGGCTTGGCCCACTTAGGTGGCGCCTCTGGAGCGAAGACCCTCGTCGCCGACCCCGGACTGGGGACCCTCGCAGCAGGCCCTGGACAGGCGGGCAACTCTGGTAGCGCCGGACAGGCAGGCGACTCGAAACCTAGAAAATGAACATAGAATGCCCACCCTAGTCACACCCTGGCCTAAACAAAATAGAAAATAAAAACCTCTCTCTGGCCAGGGCGTGACAGTGAATGAGGCCGTTGTGTCTTCAATCAAGCCAAACGAATAGGCTGTAAATATCACGTTGGTGACAAATAAAATTAGTGTGTGATTAGAACTAGATGAGCGCAAAGTCAGACCAGGTGAGGCCTTTTGAATGCCCAGTGTTGTACTTTTATAATCTCTAATAGTTTAGCAATCAAGACAAAATATTGATATTGTTGAGAAGTGACCCAAGATAAATCAATGAATTTACTTCTTTGGGATCAGTGTCCCTTCCACGGGACGGTTGAGCTAACATAGGCTAATGCGATTAACATGAGGTTGGAAGTAACAAGAACATTTCCCAGGACATATCTGATATGGGCTTAAATGATATGGGATTAAATTATTGTTAATCTAACTGCACTGTCCAATTTAGAGTAGCTATTACAGTGAAATAATATCAGGCTATTGTTTGAGGAGAGTGCACACAATTCTGAACATGAAAAGTTACTAATAAACAAATTAGGCACATTTGGGCAGACTAGATACAATATTTTGAACAGAAATGCAATGGTTCATTGGATCAGTCTAAAATTCAATGGTTCATTGGATCAGTCTAAAACGTTGCACATACACTGCACCTGGGCTGGAATAATACATTTTGGCCTTTCTCTTGCATTTCAAAGATCATGGTACAAAAAAATTACAAAATAACGGTTGGTATTTTCTTTGTATTATCTTTTACCAGATCTATTGTGTTATATTCACCTACTTTCCTCTCACATTTCCACAAACGTCAAAGTGTTTCCTTTCAAATGATACCAAGAATATGCATATCATCAGGGCCTGAGCTACAGGCAGTTAGATTTGGGTATGTAATTTTAGGCGAAAATTGAAAAAGAATGGGCGGATCCTCTAATAAACACCAGCCTCAGCTGTCGCCACAAGCTGCTGTCACCACATATAGTAATTATTATTATGGAATTGAAAAGGAAAACAATTTAACCATGTCTCTGGCAATAAAAGTGAACGGGGCCTTAGTTTAGGATATGTAAATGTGTTTAAGAAGCATTCTTTGATACCATTCCTACTGATGAGTGCCTAAATTGGAACACAGTGCTATAAATGATGTCAGAGCTCAGGCTCTGCACTTCACAGCACTGTATGGGTTTTGATTGACAGAAGTTCTGGACTTCAGCACCACACGCTACAAGAATTTGCCCACATCCCTCCCGCTAATTGGCCAAACTTTTTTGTTGTGAGGGAAATTCTCTAAATTAAGAGGGCTGGATGTATTTTGAAAGATGAGACGTTGAGGATTATAATAAATATTGCTTTTATGTCGTTAAAAAGCAAGCTAAAACACCCATGAGTCCAAAGTTGCACTTCACATTTCCATATCATAAACCTGTCATATACAGTGTCAACATTTATGATCCCTGTTTGATGTACAGTTACAATATGACATGGCGTCATTCCCCGGCGTGTTTTGAACAGAATGAGCCTATGTTTATGTATTGTGAAGGAAATTTGCGGTGAAACTTTCTCTTGAATGCACGCATCCTTTCTATGCACTCCACAATTACGCTAAGTTTCTCTGAATTGCCCTGTGAAACCTAACACTGCAAGAAAATATTTTATGACTTAGCTAGTCATGCTGGCAATAGAACAAGCTTTCAAATGATGCACATTTGACCCAGATTGCGATTTATAATGGGCCGTTTTTGGATTGCGTAAACAACAACAGTAATTGTGTGATGGCGGGGGACCAGGGCTGTGATCCAAACAAAACAACCACGAGTGCGCTTGCTATAGTTCCTCAACAGCACAGCTAGGAGAGCTCAAAAAAAGCACCTTATAGTTGAAGACTTCTTTGAGTCATAAAAATGAACTTAGGGCCTGAGAGGTGTGTGGCCACTTAGACACCAGTTAATCCTCTCACTCAAACCCTCTTAGGTTGCACCTACCTCACATTTTCCAGGAATATTACTCTAGACACATGTTACTGAATGTATCCAAAGTATTTTTTGATTTCGTTATCAACAATTGCAGATAAAATCAACAGTGTATTGTTTGGATTCAGCCTTGTCCGGTGAACTGTTGTGTCCTCAACTTTGGTCTAATAATTTTTCCATAATCTCCAAACTGTTCCCTTTCAATTGTTACCATGCTTATGGGGGGGGGGGGGACTTGCACCTAGAAAAGCACTCCTACTCTGAGATGATTGATACATACGGCCGCAGGTGCCATACGAGTATGTTAGATCAAATGGCTGAAGCCTCATTCTTAGCCATAGTTGGCCAAGTCTTACCTCATATTATGGGAGAGTTAGAGGCACATTTTTTAAAAATAATTTAGCGGACGCTCTGAACCCTAATTGCTCCTGTAAGTCGTTCTGAATAAGTGTCTTTCTCAAGGGCACTTCGACAGATTTGTGGCTCTGGGATTCTAACAGTAGCCTTTCGGTTACTGGCCCAACGTTCTAGCCCAACATTCTTAACCACTAGGCTAAAGTTACAAAAACAACACGACTCAACAGCAAGACCTTGACTGCTCAAGGGGCACTAGCTCCTGGCTGACATTGTGCTTCCAATCCCTTGAGTGTGTGTGCGTTTGTCTCAGGGGGTTGGGTAAACAACAACAAAAAAATCTGTGGATACTAGGGATATTGGACTATGAAGCAGTCTTCTAAGAACATTGAATTAACGTTCAACTTAAAATATGAAGAAGCCCAACAACTCTTTGACCATTAATGCCCTTGCAACCCCCTGGACTAAATCACCCGCACTCACTGCAATGACTGTTCTAGTTTTACTTTCACTAGGGGGGCTTCCCCCTCTTTCAGACTTTATACCCAAATTACTAATTCTGCAGGACCATCAGGACAAGCACAGTTCCACAAAACTGGTGGAGAAAGACCCACGCTAGCCCATTGCCGTTGACGCTGAGGATGGCAGTGCTTCTGCAACAAAACAGCAAAAGCTAGATTTCTGTTCGGCTAAACCTGTCACCTCAAGAGAACTAAATGAACATGTATGCTTATTTGATGATTGTAAGTCATTATTTTGATTGCATGCTATTTATTTCAATGCATTATCTTTAGGATTTATCTGACAGTTTGCATTCATTGTCAGCAGTTTATTGCACGTTATTTTTTTTATTTTTTCCGATAATTCAAGTCGGGCTTGTTGTTACCTAATAGCCTGCATTTAATGGCTATAATATATATATTTAATTTCATAAAGCTGCTTAAATGTTGGTTTTGATTAATGGAAAAAGTTTCGTTGAAGCGTTGGATTGATCAAGATAGAATTTCGTTGTGTTGCAACACTTTTCTTTGCATTCACATTTCGATAGTTTAATGTGGAATTTCGTTAGAACACTTGGACATAGGCTATTTATCAGGTTTGAAGGTAAGACCCAGATACCGACTACGTCGAATTAACAACAGTTTAATAATCCATCAGGGGCCGGCAAAAGAAAGGTCAAGGGCAGGCAGGGGCCAGTAATCCAGAGGTGGGGCAAAGGTACAGGACGGCAGTCAGGCTCAAGCAGAGTGGTCAGGCAGGCGGGCTCAGAGTCAGGACAGGCAAGGGTCAAAACCAGGAGGGCGAGAAAAAGAGAGACTTGGGAAAAGCAGGAGCTGAGACAAAAACCGCTGGTTGACTTGGCAAACAAGACAAACTGGCACAGACAGACAAAAAACACAGGTATAAATACACAGGGGATAATGGGCGACACCTGGAGGGGGCAGGAGACAGGCAGAAGGACAGGTGAAACACTCTTATTTATACATCTTTCTTTATTATTATAATGTGTATCCATTTCTCCTGTTGTGGAACAGTTACATTTCAATATAGGCTGCTTAACTACAAAGGCCAAATAATAATGGGTTTAAAAAATAAGACGTTGTTTTATGCAAAATACACGGATCATTTTACTAAAACAAATAAAAACAACTATTAGGAAATCTGACAGAGATCTCGATCTTGAGCTCTCCCATGATGTACTATGATGTCAGTGCTGCTGACAGTGTGGCATGCTGACCACACCGCTGGCTTCATGTGCGTGAGCGCTGCAAAATAAATGTACACACGTTTATTCAATCATTTAATCCAAACTGCTCGCATGCGTCAACGAGCGTCTGCATAGCCAGGCGTTATAGAACTTGGTTCTATTTTTAGAGCTTGATGCGCTGCAAGTCCATTCTCTATCATTGTTTTTTTAGGAGTATATACCCACGTAGGTGATTGAAAGATGAACTGAGATCCACACGCCAGTCCAGTTGGTGGTGGTAATACACCTTAAAGTTATTTGCATACCGGCATATAAGGTCCAAAGAAGAAGACCGAAGGAGGCGAGATTACTAGAAACAAACTCGGTTTACCCTTTTATCTGTGGATTCATTGTCGGAGTAGAGGACCTTGTGCATTTCAGGTAAAATAACAACCCAATGTTTATGTCCCAGAACAAATTAACTAGCAACAGGAAGCTTGCTAGCTAAACTGCCATGAACATTTCATGTGTTTCGACCTGACCCCAAATTAATATAGTTGGTTCAGTTTGTTTTTATATTTCAACCTGTGTGTCCTGATCGTGTCCTGAGGCATGTTCAGAGGGTTTTATGTTCTTGGTAACACAAAAGTAATGTAACGAATTACATTACACCGTTACTTACTCTTACTTTTAATGGCTATAACGTTGTAACCTAATGAGTTGCTTTTAAAAGTAACCTCAAGTAACCTCATAGCACTGCGACACACAACTCATTTTGTCACACTTGGGGGATTTTTGCTATTCACTGTGTCAGCAACTTCTGGAAAAGAGAGTCCAGAACCTTTTTCTTTCTCCAATGGCCTCTTTGGCAGTCTTGTTTTTTAAGTAACCAAAAACATTTAACATCTAAGAACTGGTTGTCCAGCTGCAATGTTCCATAAGAACTGCTCACAAGTGTATTATTAGTTATGCATGGCAAAGGTCAGCTGGATATTATTCTGGTGACCTAGCACACTCTTGGATTTAGCAATGAGAAGGAGCTCTAGTCATTCCGTGGGAAGAAACAAACACTTTAAAACATTTTTCAGTTCAATAGTGTTGACTCCCGAGCTACCACCCACATTTTAAATGTTAATATATTTCAGTTTGTCTACAATTCAACTTTCTTGATATTATTACATTGTTATTATGCTAAGGCAAATCTGTGTGTTTTTCCTCCCAGCCATTGCCTACGGTTAGTTTGAAGCGCAGTTCAAGACTTCTCTGCAATCTTCCTGTGCCCTGGCTCCCCAGGATTTTGTACTGTACTGGATTCACATTACATTCAAACTCCTCAGCACTTATAAATGCTTATTCTACTGAATAGAAAACAATGTGGATTTATTTCCCCTTGAATAAATTCTGCTTGGGGCCTATGGATTTCCCCTGCCTTGTCCTCTTTTCTTTCATCAGAATTCTCGCACTCTAGGGTAGAGAATGGCGTTTTCTTTCCCCCTCTATTTGAACAAACTGTTATTGAATCCCAATTCTGGGAGGAGGTACTGCTAATTGAATAGCTTGAATTGTTTGTATCCCACAGTGTGTGTCAAGGGATCCAATGACCTTGAAAAAGTAGAGACCACTGAAAGAGGCTGTGATATTTAAAACTTTCATATCTGTTTTATCGACATTATTTAGACCAGGAATTCCCATTGAGATATAGTGATACATTTATTCCCCCAGGAAAACATTGCCAGGAGGGCAGCTCCAGTAAAAGACAGGACAAAATTAAATTCAGGATTTGCATTACTAAATGCTAACTTCTGGATTAAAAATGATTTTAAATAGAGTATCTCCCATGAACATGCTTCACAGTTTAGAAATAGGCTTAATCTGTGTCAAGGGAACAGGACTTTAAATACGCAATAAAGTAAACACAAGATACTATAAAAGGAAAAGCCCCATATGAATTAGATTGATTTACAAATGCTACTTCCTGCAGAGGATTTTTATTTATTTGTTTAATTAATCTAATTGAATGCACTCTAATTTGAGTGTGTTCTAAAGTATATTCAGGGACCCAATGAAAGTACATGTAAGATATCTTGGCTTTGTTTCATCTGGCTTTGTTTCATGAAAACTGATATTGTCATAAAGAGATATTTCAGGATTTTGGCAATGAGGCCCTTTATGTACTTCCCCAGAATCAGATGAACTGGTGAAACCAGTTTTATCCATCTGTGTCCAGTATATAGGAAGTTAGAGTTAGGTTCGCAAGCCAATGCTAACTACCATCAGCACAATGTCTGGAAGTATATGGGTGTCTGTTAGCATGCTAGTAGAGACCCATAGACTTCCAGTCATTGCTCTAACGCTAGTTAGCATTGGCTCGAGAAACTACCTCTACCTTCCTTCATACTGGACACAGAGACACAAAAACAAGTTCATCTGACTCTGGGGAAGTGGATTAAGATTATCATGGCCTAAATCCCAAAGTATCCCTTTAAGGTACATTGACTAAATTGGAACATTTTTGTGAAAGTTAGTGTTAATGAGAAAGAAGTTGGACAAACAACAATTGATTTGCATTGCCTGACAGACCTTTGAGGGTTGCTGTTTTGAGTAGAGATTTCCTGCTGTACAGTTTTGTATGGTTATCAGTCTCATCATTGAGTCACCTGATCATTGATTACACATGCTAACACCATTGACAACTACATGCTGTTTTCAAGGGATTGTTAATGTAGTGTCTTAACTCTTAGTACTTATGTATATAATAAGAAAGACTCTGAATACCAGAAATTGAACTGGAGCTTCACATTTACTAAAACGAGTTAGTACCAGAATAACATAGAACAACACTGCGCATGACCAAGAGTGCTCCATCCTTAAAGGGGACATCGGTAATTAACAGAACATAACATTTCTTCTCTTATACAATCAGAGTTACTTTTACCAAACCACAACTGAAACATTGGGTTGTTATTGTAGTTATTTTGCATCTTTTAATTTGACTCGAACAGTTTGTTTTTGTTTGTTTGTTTATATGTCCAGTCTGTCTGGTGGACGGTGCCTTCGTTCTGGGTAGCGCCTAGGATTGTCTGGAGGCTCCTGAACATCCTCAGTGTGTGCTTGTACCATTATAGCTTCTGCTATAGCAGCACCTTCATCAACACGTTCCCTTCTTTCAGCCTGGGGTCTCTTTACTGCTCCACCGTCCTCTACAGTTCCCTGTGTGTCACTCTCAGGATCTCTCTGCCTGTTCTCTCTCGATTGTTTTGCTGTTTTCAAAATCTTCCTCTCTCATGTTCAGACAAACAACAATTGATCATGTATTTTCAGATACGTGAGGGTAGCCTATCCATTTGGCATGTAGCTGGCTAGCTAAACAACGTGTCATTTAGCTTGGTTCATCAGAGATTAGGCTTTTGGAAAGAGATTAACATCGATCATGTATTTTCAGATAGTTACATATCTAGCTAGTTAAACAAACAACGTGTAATTTAGCTTTCTTCAGCAGAGATTAGACTTTTGGAAAGAGCTTGACATCGGCAAGTCCTCATCCTGGTAAAGTTGTCAGTCGGACTACAGTAATCACCACTATGAATGGCAAGCAAATCAAACAATATTTGGATATAGTCATATAGTTTATCCCCTGAAAGTTAGCTTGTTAACTAGCCATATTGCCATGATCTGTTATTAGCTAACTAGCCAATTTGACATGTTCCATCAATCAATGTAGCCTATCATGTCTGTCAGCAATCATGATTAAACACTCTTAAAAACAATGTTGAAAAGGGAATAATTTTAGCTAACTTCGCTAGGTAGACCTACGTTGGTTGGAGTAAAAAAGTACATTAGGTCTACCTACCACTATGATTAGCCAACTGTACAAAGTTTCTACCAGTTGCTTGCAAAGTTAACATTATTAGCTAATAGTACATCGGCAAATGCGCCATTCTGCTGCTTGACAGGCAGAGGCCACAAAGGATAGGAAATTAACCTAAACATACCTGTCAGGTATAGTTCACTTTTATATCACTCAAATGTCCAATTGAGAGATAGTGAAGTTACCCTCATGTATCTGAAATTACATGATCAATTGATGTTTACTGATCATGAAAGGCATGCAGTTACTTGCTGTATAACTGATGATGGAGATAAATGTGCTCAATTGTTTTGCATGGAATAATTGAAAATATATAGTTCTAACTATGCTCTTCAAGGTGATGATATTACAACCAAATAGTTAACGTTTATTTAACAATCCCTTGAAAATGGCACGCAGGTGTCAATGGTTTTAAAGGAGCTGGGTTCTTGTCCCCCCAGCAGGCAAATTGCACGCTCTGCACCTTAGTGACTTTTTATTGCTTTAATGTGGACAATGTTAAGAAGCTGTAGCAATTAACTCTGCTTGAGTAATGATTAGTTTATTGTCGGATTAGCTTATTGTGTATGTTACATGCACAGTAATCATTTGATATTAAAATTACTCTGGCAGTAAGCAGATTATGTAATAGTCATGTCAAAATCGGAGTAAGCACACGCCGATTAAAACACCTGGTTTTCCAAGCAATCTTTTGAATTATTCGGACATGTTTACACACCTTAATTGGCGTTCGTTCCAGCTGTATATTTGATCTGCACGTGTGCTAGCACCAGCCAAGCGAGCCTCCCTCTTTAGCGTGAGTGAAATGGGTTCGGGAACAACTGAATGTATGCGTCTTAGAAGTATATGTTTTTCTGCATTTATCAGGTAGCCTGATTTCAGATGTGTCCATGTAAACAGGATTATTAGGGAAATCGTTGCTCTTGCAAAGCCTGTATAGTTTTTAATTAAATGCTTTATATTAATCTGACTGTGTGCATTATTGTGTGCACTGATTCTCAATTTAAACAACTTTTTAGATCATGACTAGGCTTAATCTGTGTCTGATAAACTGGAACACAACAAATTAAGTCAAACCGCCAGATCACTAAGAACTTGTCTATTGGTTGTCATTCTCAGCGAGCAAAACCTACACTACCTCACTCACTTACTCACTGTCAGTGGTGGGAAAAGTACCCAATGTCACACTTGAGTAAAAGTTAAGATACATTAATAGAAAATTACTCAAGTAAAAGTGAAGTCACTCAGTAAAATACTACTTGAGTAAAAGTCTAAAAGTATATGGTTTGAAATATCCTTAAGCATCAAAAGTACATTTCTTTGCACAATATACTTAAGCATCAAAAGTAAGTTATTGCAAAACAGATGGCACAATTTAATGTTTTTTTTTCAGACACAGAGGCAGTAGGGATGACCAGGGTTGTTTTCTTGAGAATGCGTGAATTGGACCATTTTCCAGTCCTGCTAAGCATTCAAAATGTAATTTTGGGTGTCTGGGAAAATGTATGGAGTAAAAAGTACATGATTTTCTTTAGGAATGTAAGTGAATTAAATGTATAAGTTGTCAAAAATGTAAATAAAGTACAGATACCTGCCAAAAATGACTTAAGACGTACTTTAAAGTATTTTTACTTAGCATTTTACACCACTGCTCACTGTGTCCCCTAGTCCAATGGTATGCTTTGCCTTCCCCTGACCCAAGTGACCTGGAACAGTTTCACAATAGTCATCCCAACTTCCTCTCCCACAAACCACTCACAAGGGCAGCACGCACTGGTTTGAAGTCCTGCAGGGTTGGTAGTAAAGGAATACTATAGCGAATGGACTGCAGAAGTTCAGACTTTTCAAATGTGTAATTTAAGTGGAAGAAAACTGTGTAGGGTGAACTGTATGGGCTTTTACTAATTATATAATGGTAAGAGGCTTGATAGAATTTTAATTGCGTGTGTCAGCACCTGAGTGAATTTACTTTTCAGGGGAAAAGGAGTCTGACAGAAGTCAGAAATTCAATTATTGCAAATATTTGTTTTTTTTTAACATTGTCCTTTCGGAAGCCTATTTGATGTGCACAGCGTCGCGTTTTGTGATGGAAGGAGTTGACACTTAACCCTTGTAGTCTTAACATTCTGTATACTCCCCATGTCTGAAGGGTAAAAAATGTCACGCCTTCACTAAACCCCTAAAATAAAGCAGCTTAATTTAATTTTAAACCCCGAATCTATTTTTCATGAAGAAACAACCTGTCATTCATAACAAACGTTGTGAATATCTGGGTTTTCCCTCTTCACAATGCAGAAAGTCTGCATTTAATCAGTGGACACCACTCCTTTTTCTTACACACCTGTAATAATTGTTTTCTTTACTAAAATAGAGGTTATTTATTATTGCTAAAGGTACTGCATAGGTGTAAAAAAAAATTTTGCAATAGATATCACTTCTATAGCCTAAGAAAGTAGCAGAAATGTGCAGGAAGTAGTTTTGAATGCATTTTATTGAAGGGAAACAATAACAGTCTTTGAACTATTTGGCAAAATAGTGGTATATACTTATACTGTACAATGAGGAATTCAACTACATTCTCCCATTTTTCAAACCATTGCCCCCACCCACAAGGTGTATAAACAACAAGAAAAATAAAATAAGAATAGATACAAAACAAAAACTTGAAGGACATAAATCAATCAACTCTAATTAGCACATGTAAAACAATATGCAAGTGTGTGTGCATGGACTTTGCTTTGTTTTACTACAGTCCTTCTTTGGGGGGTAGAATTGAATTGGCATCTCCTCCTCTTGCCTGCCCCAGCTGGATCAGGACAAGATCAGGACAAGATTCAGCCCCCTGAACAGCTTTGCAAGCGCTGCAGAGGCTGTTGTGCAGGGGAAGTGCTCCCTTTCTTTGAATGTATGGGGTTACAAGTGCCTTTCCCAGCTCCTCCAGGAACAACCTCCTCTTGTTCCGCTTATCATGCATCCAGGTAGGGTTGATCTTGTTCCGTATCACGAAGGCATTGTATCAATGATGTTATGGAAGATGACCAGGGGCCAGCTGGCAGTCATCCTCCTGCAGATGGAGAGTAAAAGTTCTAATCACCTTGTCCAGGTTGTCCATGCCTCCTTTGTTATGGTTGTAGTCCAGGATGATGGCTGGCGTCCTGTCCTCACGATCACTGATCTCAGCCGTTTTGTGCAGTGTGCTCAGGAGGATCACATTATAGTTCCTCTTTGGGAGGTAAGAAACTAGAATGGTGGTGGGGGTGAAGACAAACTTCAATGAGAAGCCCTCTCTCCCCCTTGTTGTGAGGAGTGCAGGGGGGAACTCAGGCTTGTTCTTTCTAACTGTGCCAACCATGGTGATCTTCCTCTTCAGGAGATGCTGGCTGAGTTCATAAGAGGTGAAGAAATTGTCACGTGACATTGTGTCCCCTCAGTCCATCTGTCACATCAAGCACAACCCGCATCCCCTGGTTCTTCTCCGGGTCTCCACTGGTCGGCTTCCCTGTGTAGACTTGCATCTTCCAAGCATAGTTGGATTGTGCATCACAGGCCACCCATATATTGATGCAATATTTTGCTGGCTTGCTGGGCATATACTGCTGGAAAGGACAGCGACCTTTTTACTAAAGAGATTACTATCCGTGTCACAGAAAACAATCATATAAATCAATGATATTAAAGCAATACATAATAAAATTAAGAGTGAAAATCAATTACATTACAGATATGAAAATAAAAATGTACCTCTGAATTGAACCAGTTGCTCATCCACTGTTACTTCAGGCCCAGGGTAGTAGAGGTACTTCTCCCACTTTGTCTCTCACACATCTTGTGTGACCTTTTCAAGGTTATCAAATCGTAGCATTCCTGAGAAAGTGTGAAAGACTTTCAGTGGCATCGTGGCACGGAAAATCGCCCTTCCACTCTCTGCATCCCAAAGACTACATGTAGCCTCACCTCGGGACCTATACACACCCGCTAAGATTAGCAGCCCTATGTATGCACACAGGTCAATCTCATCCATCCTTTTCCAGTTGTCTCCATATTTACGGAAATGCTCCAAATTTGTCATCCTGCCCTGGTTGTCATATGGTGACAAGGACCATGTTATTTTTCTGTTCTTTGACAAAAATGTCTCTCTTTCAGCTTGGGGGATTTCTTCTTCATCTGAAGATGATGCATCGTGCTCTGGGTTGTATTCTTCCCCATTTTCTTCTTCAAATACCACCTCTTCTAAATCATTGTTCTCTTGTTCCTCCTGGACAAAATCAGATCTACAACCTGTTGGGCCTTGAAATGTGCACTCATGGCTTCAGCAAAGAGAGAACTTGGGGGACTGTCATCTGCAGCACCTTTATAGCCTCTGATTGCATTCCACATTAGTAAACAATGCTTTCAATAAATGTTTATTTTGTCTGATAACTTGAGTCGTGTGGGGTCGTGGAGGGGTGATGCTGCACATGCACAAAAAAGTTGTAGTTTTATCTGAGTTCAATCAGTAGCACACAATCTCAATTTCTCGTGTGTGTGTGTGTGTGTGTGTGTGTGTGTGTGTGTATATATATATATATATATATATATATATATTTTATAACAGCCAGGTCAAAAATGACCCTAAGACAACCTTTGTACCCTGGTGGTGTACAGCTTTCATGGAAATATGAACACATGCGATGTTCCACTTTTTCTAATGTTGGGGTCACTCTCGGAAAAGTAATCAAATTTCAAGTTGAAAAAATATAATTTAGGGGGTTTTCTCTGCTGTTAAACATTTGCATAATGTTATCTGACATTCATATTTTAACATTTATTTTGTAATTTATGGAGAGTCTTTCAAGTCTAAGATTTTAATTAAACTAAATCGAAACAGAAAGAAGTGTGTTCTCAGTCTGTGTTCCACACTCGCGTTTTGCTGTATTTGCGGAGGCTCAAACGGGATCTGTGGAGATCACAGCTGATCAACAAGGATTTAGAGAAGCGAGCTTACCACAGTCCAGCTTACACAGTGCCTTCAGAAAGTATTCATACATCCATTTTTCATGTAGCGACACAATCTTGATTTATTTTTCATTCTTCCTTTCTCATCTCTCTATCGCAAACACTTTTGTCTGTGTGAACAGCTCCTCATCTTCCGAGAACTAACAAGTCCATGTCCCTCTGTGTCTCCCGCTCTCCCAGAAGAAATACTGTCAGGGAGATATAAGCTAACTTGACACAAACCATACATTTTTATGTTCAGTCTTTCCACCCTTCTTCCATTATTCATCGTTTGAGCAAAGTATGACTACTGATGGGTAATGATATATCAGTAAGGGACAGTGAGAAGGAGTCGGAGCAAGCTGGGAAAAAACAGATGAGAAATAGAATGAGATAACATGAGTAAAAGAGAAAGAAATGCAAGGAAAAAGACAGGGAGAGAACAGTTAGTGAGAAAAAGAGAGATAAAGGGGAGTCAGACACAGACAGAGAGGAAAGACTGTGAGAGGGAAAGAGAGACAGACAGAATGAGCGGCAACCCAATGATAGGCAGAGAGTAAACGAGGACAGCAAACTCCCTCTGGCATTTGATTTGTCTCATTTATTTTCACCGTGATTTAATAACGTATTTTTGGTCAGGCTTATTGACCGACCGCATCCCTGTCTCTAAGGTGTAAAAAGGACTCCAGGCCTAGCGAGCTGCTGTCTGCCTGACTGCTTTATCAAAAAAAAATCTAAACAAGTAGGCCAAATCATTATACATATGACGGGCTGTAGTCGGAGCCCCTCCTGAAAGAATCATGATCCATCTGTGTTGCCTCAACATAGTTCAACAGGGCCAGATTGACAGTGGGAGCGCATGACCGTAGGAGTTTAGTGAGAATGCACAAACGGATCTGAGACCAGGCTTAATTTTTCTTGCTCAGGAAGTTATTAGCGCTGCACTAACGTGGGGACCGTGCACCATCCTAATTTTTCCCCGCCCCCGCAAAGAATGATCCATTAGAAGGAGTTCCATACAGAGGAAATGTATATAATTGAGTTTTGGGTGAGTGGTATTGAGGAAGATGGATATACCTGCTTCCTCTCGTTATCTTCTTAGGGGTGCTTAATGATTTTTCTCTTCCTCTACCTGGGGTGGTGATGACTTATCGGTGGTCAACTCGTAGTTTCAAGCATCAGGAAGCCGCTAACGCGTTCTGAGTGGAAAAATGAGCTAGGGAATGGACACATATGCTAGTGAATCAAATTATTTAAAAAAAGGATGGTAGAGAGGAAGGAGATGTAAGGAGATTGAATTTCTTTCCCTAGTCATTATTAGCACAGACAAAGACATTAGACAAATATATATTGCAGCTGGACTTTTTCATCTTGCAAACCCAATCTGTTTACGGAAATCCTTGAAATTGAAATTGACAGAGAAAAAGAAAGAAGACATTGTCAGAATATGTGGGAAGTTGAGTTTTATCTTAGCTGTGCTTAACGACAAGTGCATCTACCGTACCTACTAATGATCATTTTAATCTCCAAAAAAACCTCTCACATCTAGTAAACAGAATTCATCAAACCTTTCAACCAGAGACACAGTGCAAGACAGAGAAATACTCAAATGTCTGGGAGTAAAACCCTTATAAAGAACCATTTTGCTCTCCTTATCCAACTCCACAAACTGCATATTCAATTCATTCATATTCCTTCCCAGTTCTTCATACAACTTCAGAGATATGACTTCATTTGGTTGCAGCTTTGTTCAGTGACTTGTGTGTGTATAGTGTTCATTTTAGGAGACCAGTGCCAAGCCTCACCCATTAGCGCCAAGCCTCAACCTAAGTGTCGCCCACACCCTCTGTTTGAACTTGGTATTATCAAAAGGTAGTTTGTATGATCACATAGAGATGAATATGTATATGATCGACTATTGTCACGTGTTAAGGACAAATAATTAAGGCTTCACTAGGGTAGGGGCAGCATTCGGAATTTTGGATCAAAGCGTGCCCAAATTAAACTGCCTGCTACTCAGGCCCAGTAGCTAGAATATGCATATAATTGGTAGATTTGGATAGAAAACACTCTAAAGTTTACAAAACTGCAAAGATATTGTCTGTGAGTGCAACAGAAATGATGTTATGATGACTGTGAGTATAACAGAACTGATATGGCAGGCAAAACCTGAGGAAAATCAATCCAGGAAGTACTATTATCTTGAAAGGCTGTTTTTCCATTGGAAGCCTATCCACCATACAAAGACTCAGGACCCAGTTCACGATCTCTATGGCTTCTTCTACATGTGGTCAGTCTTTAGGCATTGTTTCAGGCTTTTACTCTAAAAATGAGGGAGATACAGCACTTTCAATGAGTGGACAATGTACATTTCCAGAAATGAGTCCAGCGTGTGATCGTCATCGGGCATATCTTGTTTCTCCTTTTCTATTGACGAAGCTTTTGTCTGGTTGAAATATTATTGATTATTTATGACAAAAACAACCTGAGGATGGATGTTAAAAATCGGTTGACATGTTTCTACAAACTTTTATTGTACTTTTTTGACTTTTTGTCTGGATGTTGAGAGTGCGCTTTGTGCCTTTGGATTACTGAACTAAACGCACCAACAAAATTTATATTTTTGGACATAAAGAGGGACATTATCGAACAAAACAAACATTTATGGTCTAACATGGAGACCTGGGAGTGCCATCAGATGAAGATCTTCAAAGGTAAGTGATTAATTTTAACGCTATTTCTGACTTTTGTGACACCTCTCCTTGTTTGGAAAATGGCTGTATGGTTTTCTGTGGCTAGGCGCTGACCTAACATAATCGCATGGTGTGCTTTTGCCGTAAAGCCTTTTTGAAATCTGACACAGCGGCTGGATTAACAAGATGTTTATCGTTAATCCTATGTATAAAACTTGTATTTTTCATCAATGTTTATGATGAGTATTTCTGTAATTTGATGTGGCTCTCTGAAATTTCACCGGATGTTTGTTTGAGACAATGATTACTGTACATAACGCGCCAATTTCAACTGAGGTTTTTGGACATAAAGATTAACTTTATTGAACAAAACACACATTTATTGTGTGACATGAAGTCCTGTGAGTGCCATCTGATGAAGATCATCAGAAGGTTAGTGATTAATTTAATCCCTATTTCTGACTTTTGTGAGCCCTCTCCTTGGTTGGGAAATGGCTGTATGGTTTTTTTGTGACTAGGCGCTGACCTAACATAATCGCATGGTGTGCTTTTGCCGTAAAGCCTATTTGAAATCGGACACTGTGGTTGGATTTACAAGACGTTTGTCTTTAAAATGATGTATAACACACATTTGGCGCCCTGCAATTTCACTGGCTGTTGTCGAGGTGGTACGCTACCGTCCCACTGGTACCAGGGAGGTTTATAAAGTTAAAGTAAAGTATACTATCATCAGAATGATCTAGCGAGTTGAATTAGCGGCTGGCAACACTTTTGTCAGGTATTGTCAGGTTTGTTTATGCTTTGGCTTAGGTGTGTGTGTGTGTGTGTGTGTGTGTGTGTGTGTGTGTGTGTGTGTGTTTACATCTGTAGGGTGAACAACAACCTCCTCCACCTTCTGAACTCACTGTAGCGTAGGGGAGGCAGCATGAGGCTCAATCAATGAATATCAATTCAATCATATCCATCTCAATGCACTCATTCACATTAATTTCCCCTCCTACGTCTCTGGGCCTTGATCATTGTGGCAGAAGCCTGGAAGTAATGAAGTTTCTTTGATCCAAGTGCAGGACAGGAGCACTCGTTCTTTGGGAAAGCCCAGAGGAAGCGACTTTTGCTGATCTTACATCAGTGGCCATGCTGTGAACAGTGTGTAAAAGTCTTGCACCTGACCTGAGAACAATGAACATTGTCCATTCTGATGAAAAACTAGAGGGAGGATGTTCTCCTTGACACAACAACAGTGGGTCTATTCTGTTGCCCAAGGTTATAGCCGTATTGGGTCGTGTTCATTATGCACCAAACTGATAAAAACTTGGCCCCATGTGATTATTTGGTCGACAAGGTTGGCAGCAGTGGTGTAAAAATACTTTTTCAGTACTTCTTGTTGGTTTATTTGTACTATTTATATTTTTGACAACTTTTCCTCTTACAACATTCCTAAATAAAATCATGTACTTTTAAACCACACCTGTTCCCTGACACCCAAAAGTACTTGTTACATTTCGAATGCTTAGCAGGACAGGAACATGGTCCAATTCACAGACTTATCAAGAGAACATCCCTGGTCTTCTCTACTGCCTCTGATCTAGCGTACTCACTAAATACAAATGCTTAGTTTGTAAATGATGTCTGAGTTTGAATGTGCCCCTGGCTATCTGTAAATAAATAAAAAACACATTGTGTCATCTGGCATGCTTAATATTAGGATTTTAAATTATTTATACTTTTACTTTTGATACTTAAGGATAGTTTAGCAATTACATGTACTTTTTATACTTAAGTATATTTAAAACCAAATACTTTTAGACTTATGTTCAAGTAGTATTTTAGCGGGTGATTATCACTTTTACTTGAGTCATTTTCTATTACAGTTTTTTACAATCGCTTACACACTAAAAGTGGTACTTGAGGCACACTCAGTAAAAACATTAACTCATGTACCTAGTCTTCAGACCAAGTCTGCAAAACTACAAGCACATGATCTGCTTTAAACTCAGTTTGCAAGTGTAAAACACAGTTTTTGCAAAACCCTGAACACAGTTCTCTACATTAGACACATCATTCAAAACTAACAGGTCTTGTGTTTCGTTTGGAAAAAACTGCCATGCAAAATGCCACACTCATTTACCGATTACATACACCCAGTACTCACGTGTGAAAACACTTCTAGCTAAATCAGAGCTTGAGTACTATAAATAGGCTTCAGGTTGGCACAACAATGGAGGCCAATCTAGGCAGAGTTGCAAAGAAAAAGCCATATCTCAGACTGGCCAATAAAAATAAAAGATTAAGATGGGAAAAATAACAGACAATGGACACAGGATACCTCTGCCTAGAAGGCCAGCATCCCGGAGTCACCTCTTCACTGTTGAGACTGGTGATTTGTGGGTACTATTTAAATGAAGCTGCCAGTTGAGGACTTGTGAGGTGTCTGTTTCTCAAACTAGACATTCTAATGTACTTGTCCTCTAATGTACTTGTCCTCAAATTCTGATACTCCAGATACTCGACTAGTCTAAAGAAGGTCAGTTTTATTGCTTCTTTAAGCAGGACAACAGTTTTCAGCTGTGCTAACATAATTGCAAAATAGTATTCTAATGATCAATTAGCCTTTTAAAATGATACACTTGGATTAGCTAACACAATGTGCCAGTGGAACACAGGAGTGATGGTTGCTGATAATGGGCCTCTGTACACTCTGCAACCTTCTTTAGACTATTCCTTCCAAAAAAATATCAGTTTCCAGCTACAATAGTCATTTACAATATTAACAATGTCTACACTGTATTTCTGATCAATTTGATGTCATTTTAACGGACCATTTGCTTTTCATTCATTCATTTTCATTCAAAAACAAGACATTTTTAAGTGACCCCGAACTTTTGAAAGGTAGTGTGTTTTATGTGAAATATTAGCTTTTGTCTGAGGCCGAATAAGACAGGAAACCCAAAAGCTAATTTGACCTAAGCACTAAGCGTTATTGATATACTGTACTTCAACAACAGATGTACTCACATTGAATGGGTTGATAAGGATTCAAACCTTCTCACAATCAGCCTAATACATACTCTTAAAGGTTTACCCCTTAATGTACTTTTTTTTCTCTCTGTAAGACATACCATTCCACTCATTTTTGTATTTTATTAGGATCCCTATTAGCTGTTGCAAAAGCAGCAGCTACTATTCCTGGGGTCCACAAAAAACATGACATAATACAGAACATTAATAAACAACAGCTCAAGGACAGAACTACATCAATTATTTTTTCTTCTTCACAAAAGGCACACGTAGCCTACATATCAATACATACACATTAACTGTCTAGGTCAAATAGGGGAGAGGCGTTGTGCCGTGAGGTGTTGCTCTATATGTTTTTTGAAACCAAGTTTGCTGTTCACTTGAGCAAAATTAGATGGAATGGAGTTTGATGCAATAATGGCTCTATATAATACTGTAAGCTTTCTTGTATTTGTTCTGGATTTGGTGACTGTGAAAAGACCCCTGATAGCATGTCTGGTGGTGTAAGTGTGTGTGTCAGAGCTGTGCGTAAGTTGAGTATGCAAACAATTTGGGACACATTGTTTCTTATTAAAAGAAGTGATGCAGTCAGTCTCTCCTCAACTCTTAACCAAGAGAGACTGGCATGCATAGTAATTATATTAGCCCTCTGATTACAATGAAGAGCAAGACGTGGCGCTCTGTTCTGGGCCAGCTGCAGCTTAATTGTCTCTCCTTGCAGCACTCGACCACATGACTGGACAATAATCAAGATAAGACTAAACTAGAGCCTGCAGGACTTTCTTTTTGGAGAATGGTGTCAAAAAAACAGAGCATCTCTTTATTATGGACAAACCTCTCCCCATCTTTACAACCATTGAATATATATGTTTTGAACATGACAGTTTACAATCTAAGGTAACATCAAGTGATTTAGTCTCCTCGACCTGTTCAACCGCCACACCATTCATTACCAGATTCAGCTGAGGTTGAGTATTTAGGGAATGATTGTACCAAAAAGAATACTCTTTGTTTTAAAAATGTTCAGGACCAGTTTATTACTGGCCACTCATTCAAAAACACACTGCAACTCTTTGTTAATGTCACGTTTGTTGTAAGAATTATCGGACCAAGGTGCAGTG
The DNA here is from genome assembly GCF_045791955.1 of Oncorhynchus clarkii lewisi. Lineage (NCBI taxonomy): Eukaryota > Metazoa > Chordata > Actinopteri > Salmoniformes > Salmonidae > Oncorhynchus > Oncorhynchus clarkii. The sequence goes on along the minus strand of NC_092171.1, from coordinate 4,029,633 downwards.
TGATATGGTTTCCACATATCTATTAACGGAAACACATAAAAACAAATAAAGAATGAACGAACGAACATGGCGTGCTCACAGGCAACTACACATAAACAAGATCCCACAAACACAGGTGGGAAAAAATAACTACCTAAATATGATCCCCAATTAGAGATAACGATTACCAGCTGCCTCTAATTGCAATCATACAAAACACCAACATAGAAAAATAAACTAGAACACAACATAGACATAGATACAGTGGGGCAAAAAAAGTATTTAGTCAGCCACCAATTGTGCAAGTTCTCCCACTTAAAAAGATGAGAGGCCTGTAATTTTCACCATAGGTACACTTCAACTATAACAGACAAAATGAGAAAGAAAAAATAATTATGGTGAAAATAAGTATTTGGTCAATAACAAAAGTTTATCTCAATACTTTGTAATATACCCTTTGTTGGCAATGACAGAGGTCAAACGTTTTCTGAAAGTCTTCACAAGGTTTTCACACACTGTTGCTGGTATTTTGGCCCATTCCTCCATGCAGATCTCCTCTAGAGCAGTGATGTTTTGGGGCTGTTGCTGCGCAACACGGACTTTCAACTCCCTCCAAAGATTTTCTATGGGGTTGAGATCTGGAGACTGGCTAGGCCACTCCAGGACCTTGAAATGCTTCTTACGAAGCCACTCCTTCGTTGCCCGGGCAGTGTGTTTGGGATCATTGTCATGCTGAAAGACCCAGCCACGTTTCATCTTCAATGCCCTTGCTGATTGAAGGAGGTTTTCACTCAAAATCTCACGATACATGGCCCCATTCATTCTTTCCTTTACACGGATCAGTCGTCCTGGTCCCTTTGCAGAAAAACAGCCCAAAATAATGATGTTTCCACCCCCATGCTTCACAGTATGTATGGTGTTCTTTGGATGCAACTCAGCATTCTTTGTCCTCCAAACACGACGAGTTTAGTTTTTACCAAAAAGTTATATTTTGGTTTCATCTGACTAGATGACATTCTCCCAAACTTCTTCTGGATCGTTTAAAAGCTCTCTAGCAAACTTCTGACGGGCCTGGACATGTACTGGCTTAAGCAGGGGGACACGTCTGGCACTGCAGGATTTGAGTCCCTGGCGGCGTAGTGTGTTACTGATGGTAGGCTTTGTTACTTTGGTCCCAGCTCTCTGCAGGTCATTCACTAGGTCCCCCCGTGTGGTTCTAGGATTTCTGCTCACCGTTCTTGTGATTATTTTGACCCCACCAGGTGAGATCTTGCGTGGAGCCCCAGATAGAGGGAGATTATCAGTGGTCTTGTATGTCTTCCATTTCCTAATAACTACTCCCACAGTTGATTTCTTCAAACCAAGCTGCTTAACTATTGCAGATTCAGTCTTCCCAGCCTGGTGCAGGTCTACAATTTTGTTTCTGTGTCCTTTGACAGCTCTTTGGTCTTGGCCAGAGTGGAGTTTGGAGTGTGACTGTTTGAGGTTGTGGACAGGTGTCTTTTATACTGATAACAAGTTCAAACAGGTGCCATTTATACAGGTAACGACTGGAGGATAGAGGAGCCTCTTAAAGAAGTTACAGGTCTGTGAGAGCCAGAAATCTTGTTTGTTTGTAGGTGACCAAATACTTATTTTCCACCATAATTTGCAAATAAATTCATAAAAAATCCTACAATGTGATTTTCTGGATTTTTTTTTCTAATTTTGTCTGTCATAGTTGAAGTGTACCTATGATGAAAAGTACAGGCCTCCCTCATATTTTTAAGTGGGAGAACTTGCACAATTGGTGGCTGACTAAATACTTTTTTGCCCCACTGTATACCTGATCACCCCCTAGTCACGCCCTGACCTACTACACCATAGAGAAACAATGGCTCTCTATGGTCAGGGGTGACAGTTAATGGTTTCAATGACTTCATTAGCTGTGGTTGCTGATGCGTATATGGTTGAATCATCAACATACATGGACACACATGCTTTGTTTATTGCCAGTGGCAGGTCATTTGTAAAAATATAAAAGAGTAGAGGGCCTAGAGAGCTCAGCTGTGGTACACCACAATTTACAACAGAGAAGCTTCCATGAAAGAAAACCCTTTGAGTTCTATTAGATAGATCGCTCTGAATCCACGATATGGCAGAGGTTGAAAAGCCCTAACACACATTTTTTTCAACAACAGGTTTATGGTCGATATCTTTTTTTAAATATTATTTTACCCTTTTTTTCTCCCCAATTTTCGTGTGTATCCAATTGGTAGTAGTTACAGTCTTGTCTCATTGCTGAAACTCCCATACGGACTCTGGAGAGGCGAAGGTCAAGAGCCATGCTTCCTCCGAAACAACCCAACCTAGCCGCACTGCTTCTTGACACAACTCGGAAGCCAGTCGCACCAATGTGTCGGAGCTACCATCCTCAGTAGCTCCATCTAAATTGTCAATGCCAGGAGGTTTGTCATTGTTGAATAATAACAATGATGAACGATGGAGTTGAATCTGTCTTTCTGCCCGTAATTTAATTGAAAGTATTCCAAAGTTTTTTTCCCATCATTCGTTATATCATTGATCTTGGCTTCATGTTACAGTTTCTTCTTCTACTTGTTGAGCTTAGTCACATAATTTCTCAATTTGCAGTAATTCAGCCAGTCTGATGTGCAGCCAGACTTAGTATCCACTGCTTTTCCCCCATCCCTATACAGTTGTTCAATTCCTTATCAATCCATGGAGCCTTAATAGTTCTGTCAGTTTTTTTAACAGGTGCATGTTTATCAATAAATTAATCAAGTGCAGGGTCTGGATGCTCCTTATTAATCACAGCAAAATATTTTGTATGATCTCTTAAGCAATATTTTAGGACCAGCTTTTGTAACTTTGGATTTCCTGGATATAGTCACTATATTGTGATCACTGCATCCAATGGGTACGGATACAGCTTTAGAACAAAGTTATACAGTATTGGTAAACATGTGATCGATACATGTGATTGATCTTGTTCCTGTAGTGTTTGTAAACACCCTGGTAGTTTGATTAATAACCTGAACCAGATTACAGGCACTGGTTCCAGTGAGAAGCTTCCTCTTGAGTGGACAGCTTGATGAAAACGAGTCAATTTTCAGGTCCCCAAGAAAGTAGACCGCTCTGTTTACATCACATACACTATAAAGCATTTCACACATATTATTTAAATACTGACTGTTAGCACTTGGTGGCCTATAGCAACACCCCAAAAGAAAAGGCTTTAGATGTGTCAAGTGAACCTGCAACCACAACACTTCAATAACACTTGACATAAGATCTTCTCTAAGCGTTACAGGGATTTGGCTCTAAATATATACAGCAACACCTCCCTCATAAGCGTTATATCCTTGTAAAGCTACTGCTGTATCATCAAATGAATTATCTAAGTGAGTCTCAGAAATGGCTAATAAATTAATGCTATCTGATGTTAGCAAGTTATTGATTACATTAACATTATTTCTAAGGTAAGGTATTTCTACATATATTAATATTGGCTACTTTCAGCCCTTTTGTAGGGGGTGCGTACTGGTGGCAGAGAAGTCAGGCACAGGAGAGCAAAAACGGATTTACAACGCCGCAGTTTAATAAACAAAACCACCGTAAACAGAACAATAAATCAATGGGTTAACAAAACCTGTTACACACCAGCATAAGCACTACAATAAACAATACCGGACAAGGACATGGGGGGAACAGAGGGTTAAATACATAGATGAGCCAAAACAAATGGAAAATGAAAGGTGGATCGGCGATGGCAAGAAGACCGGTGACGTCGAATACCGAACGCCGCCCAAACAAGGAGAAGGACCGACTTCTGCGGAAGTCATGACAGTAACCCCCCCCGCATGGCTCCAGCAGCGCAGGGCGATCCAGGCGGAGACGGGGGAACTCCTGCAGCATTGAAGGGTCCAACACGTCCTCGACCGGAACCCAGCATCTCTCATCCGGACCGTACCCCTCCCACTCCACGAGATACTGACGGCCCCTTGCCCGACGCCTCGAATCCAGTATGGAGCGAACGGAGTATGCCGGGGCCCCCTCGATGTCTAGAGGGGTCGGAGGAACCTCCCGCACCTCAGACTCCTGGAGCGGACCAACCACCACTGGCCTGAGGAGAGACATGGAACGAGGGGTTAATAAGGTAATCTGGGGGAAGCTGTAACCTATGACAAACCTTGTTCACTCTCCTTAGGACTTTAAATGGCCCCACAAACCGCAGACCCAGCTTCCGGCAGGGCAGGCGGAGGGGCAGGTTTCGGGTCGAGAGCCAGACCCAGTCTGACTAGTTGGTGCGAACACCTGGGCCTCACTGAGGTGACGGTCTCCGTTCTCTTTTTGGCGCAGCACGGCCCACTAAGGGTGAACACGGGCAGCTTCCCATGTCCCCTGCGCGTGCCTGAACCAGTCGTCCACCGCAGGAGCCTCTGTCTGACTCTGATGCCAAGGCACCAGAACCGGCTGGTACCCCAGTACGCACTGGAAGGGAGAAAGGTTCGTGGAGGAGTGGCGAAGAGAGTTCTGTGCCATCTCTGTCCAGGGCGCGAACGCATCCCACTCCCCCGGCCGGTCCTGACAATAGGACCGCAGAAACATGCCCACATTCTGGTTTACTCTCTCCACCTGCCCATTACTCTCGGGGTGAAACCCCAACGTAAGGCTGATCGAGACCCCCAGACGTTCCACGAATGCCTTCCAGACCCTAGACCCTAGACACTATATCCTCAGGCACCCCGTAGTGCCGGAAGATGTGGGTAAACAAGGCCTCTACAGTCTGTAGGGCCGCAGGGAGTCCGAGCAGAGGGAGGAGACGACAGGACTGATCCACAACGACCAGCATCGCGGTGTTACCCTGGGAGGGGGGAAGATCGGTAAGAAAATCCACCCACAGGTGCGACCAAGGCCGCTGTGGAACGGGTAATGGCTGTAGCTTCCACCTGGGCAGGTGCCTAGGCGCCTTACACTGGGCGCACACAGAGCAGGAGGAAGGTTACCCCTCACATCCTTAGCCAAGGTAGGCCACCAGTACCTACCGCTCAAACAGTTCACTGTCCCACCGATCTCAGGATGACCAGAGGAGGGTGATGTGTAGGCCCGATAGATCAACTGGTCATGAACAGCAGATGGGATGTACAGACGCCCAGCGGGACACTGGACGGGAGCGGGCTCTGCACTTAACGCCTGCTCAATGTCAATGTCCAGCTCCCACACTACCGGCGCCACCAGGCAGGAGGCGGGGAGTATGGGAGTGGGATCCATGGGCCGCTCCTCTGTGTTATACAGCCGGGACAATGCGTCTGCCTTCACGTTCTGGGAGCCTGGTCGATAGGAGAGGGTGAACACAAAACGGGTGAAAAACATGGCCCACCTTGCCTGGCGAGTGTTCAGTCTCCTCGTACCCGAGCTCTGAGAGAGCAAAGCTCCTATCCCAGCCTCGGACGCGTCCACCTCCACTATGAACGCCAAAGAGGGATCCAGATGGGCCAACACGGGAGCTGAGGTAAACAGAGCCCTCAGGTGACTAAAAACCCTGTCCGCCTCAGCTGACCACTGCAAACGTACCGGGCTCCCCTTCAGCAGTGAGGTAATGGGAGCCGCTACCTGACCAAAAACCCCGGATAAACCTCCTTTAGTAGTTGGCAAACCCTAAGAACCGCTGCACCTCCTTTACCTCTATTTCCAGTCCAGGATTCGGTGTAATCTGTGTCTGCAAAACCGCTCCTACATTTGACCTAGCTTAATACATAAACCTATTCGGATGAGAAATGGACAAGGTAGTTGACAGCTTTTGAACATAAATATAAATGCAACATGTAAAGCATTGGTCCCATGTTTCATGTGCTGAAATAAAAGATCCAAGAAATTGTAGATATGCACAAAAATCGCATTTAAAAAAAAAGTTGTTCAGAAATTTGTTTACATCCCTTTAGTGAGCGTTTATCATTTGCCAAAGATAACCCATCCATCTGATAGGTGTGGCATATCGAGAAGCTGAATAAACAGCATGATCATTACACAGGTGCACCTTGCGCTGGGAACAATAAAAGGCCACTCTAAAATGTGCAGTTTTGTCACACAACACAATGCCACAGATGTCTTAACTTTTGAGGGAGTGTGCAATTGGCATATTGACTCTAAGAATGGCCAATCGAGCTGCTAGAGAATTCATGTGAATTTCTCTACCATAAGTCACCAAAATCGTTTTAGAGAATTTGGCAGTGTATCCAACTGGCCTCACAACCGCAGACCACGTGTATGGCGTCGTATGGGTGAGCAGTGGATGATGTCAACGTTGTGAACGCAATGCCCCATGGTGGTGGAGGAGTATAGTGTATAGGTGTAAGGTAAGTTTTTCCCATTCCCATTTTCCCTTCTTTTTTTGGTGACCAGAATGTGCAATCCGCACACCGACTTGCGAAAGGAAGCAATATGTAACACAGTGTCTTGCAGAGGTGTGGACTTGTGTCACATGACTTGGACTTGAGTCAGACTCAAGTCACAAATATGATGACTTGGACTCGACTTTGACACCAATGACTCGTGACTTGATTTGACACCCTCCCCAAGCCCAAATTTTAAAAAATGATGCTATTAAAAGTGTTCAGCGCATCAACTCTTCATTTAACGGATTACAGTTTGAATCGGACAGCAGCCAATAAAACTGTGCCAGCTGAGAAAAAGTTGTGTGTGGCAATGCAGAGGAACATCGGTGTGTGAATTCAGATGGAGCCCTTGGAAAGATACCCTAAATTATTATTTTCGGATATAAAGACCACACTGTATCAACAAAAAATGGATTGCAACTTGCAAAACATGCGGGAAGAAAATTACAGACGGAGACGCAACATTTTCCAACTTTGTTCGACATTTGAAGCTGCACAAAGAACTGTAAGTCTTGGCTAATATAGCCGACAGCTATATATTTTATTACTTTACTAGTGTATCATGTAGGCTAGCGTAAAGTTAAATCAATGAGCCTCCACACAGTCAGTCAGTGCGGGAACGTGATCATTGCACCCAAGATTGAGCTACAACTGGCTAGGCAGTTGGTACCCTAAATTCTGCCTGACGTTCCTAAAACAAGGTTGGGCGATTGTGTACAAGCCTACATCGCCTGATTGCGCCCCATAGCAATCATCGATAGTCGATCCCTATTGGGGGGGGGGGGGGGGGGGTGTGTTTCTTATGACTACCCATGTATTTCCATGGAAATATAACGTTTATTTGGAAAGTAATAAATATCTAGATAGTTTTAAAAGCATTCATGATTTGCGTAAATGTAATATACTAACTATTACTCTTGTTAAAAATATGAAATGGTATTTGGTGAAGAGCACACATAGCACATTCATCTCCTGCACATCTATCACGCCAGTGTTTTATTGGTATATTGTAATTACTTCGCCACCATGGCCTGTTTATTGCCTTACCTCCCTTCTTACCTCATTTGCACCCACTGTATATAGTCCTTTTCTACTGTATTATTGACTGTATGTTTGTTTATTCCATGTGTAACTCTGTTGTTGTATGTGTCGAACTGCTTTGCTTTATCTTGGCCAGGTCGCAGTTGTAAATGTGAGCTGCATTATCTGTTCACAATGCACATTAGTGACATCTGCTGGTCAGCAATAAATAGCAGTGTGTGATTATCATATACTTTTTATTTCTCTGCTGTGTTCATCAAAACATCATCAAAAAACTATGTTGTGCCTTCAAGTTGACTATTTTTCAAAAACTGAATCTACTGCATTATGTAGGACGCTTAAGACATAAGATAATACTATACTAAATAAAAACAAATTATTTGAACAGTGCAGAAATTGTGTTTTCACATAAAAAAAAACAATTCTAAATAGTGTGTCTTCAACAGGATTTGACCTCATACCCTCAAGACCCTGAATGTACCATAGTTCCCTACTCTTCCTGCTATGCTGCAGGTCAGGTACATTTTTAGTACAAAATCCTAACCATATTTGTAAGTACGTGTCCAGTAGTGGTCGGTGTTTGAAAGCTGCTTGGATTTGAAGAAAGCACCGGAACCACAGGAAAAATCTGTGGGATCTAGCATTTTGCAACACAAGGTTTAAAAAAGCATGTGATCAAACAAAGCTTTGGGCATGACGTACTTCTGATAGCGATTTTGACATGTGCCTCGGAGCTCCGGTATGTATCAAATATAACATCACTATCAACTAGCTACTATGTTAAGGTAAGAATTATCTCAAAGTTGTTACTTTGTTTGTTGAATCTGTCTTTGGGCAGTGATGGTTGGCGATAGTTAGCTAATAGACCAAGCTTGGTTGCCTTTTTGTGCGGATCATTCTATGCATGGTTTTGTTTGTGTCTAGCTAACAATGTTAAATGTTGAACATGGCGGTACTAGCTATCCACCTAGCTAGCTAGATAGCAAGCTCTAGGAACCACATTACTGCTGTGTAAACAGTGGTCAATTTTGTGGTATGAAGTCTCACGTGAAGTGCATGGCAGCCCCCTGTCTAACAGGAATATGGTGCTTTTTTTGGTGAAACAGGCTATAATGTGGTATGGTTATTTTCTATGGCCAACCACCAGAACGATGCAACCAATACACAGCCTCCTGATGTTGTGTCCCAAAGCAAGCTATACATTGCTATGACCTAGCTAGTTAATGTTATCAACCAGAGAGACGTTCAACGCTTAGATATGATTCCTAGTTAGTTGTCTAATGCTAGTTGTATACAGCCAAGTTGACTTCCTATTTTAAAGGCTTGATGAGTAGAATAACTAGCTAGCTAGCTAATTAACGTTAGTATTTGAAACCATCCAGTCCTATCATTAGATGTCTATCATTTACAAAGTGTTATTTTTTTCACCTCATTTTCTAGATCAAGGATATCCACCTGTAATCCAGTACAACCCCAATCAAAGTAAATACAGAATAACATATTTCTTTGTACATTTACCCGTTTCTTAATATTGTAATAACATGATGTTCTTCTGGAAACCTGCCTTTATCTATGTACGTGGTTGTGTGTAATAATGTGTACATCTCCCTCTAATGCGACACCCCCAGTTGTGAGCCCGCTTATAGAAGGTTCTGGAGGTGGTGACCCGCTTCACCCCTTGCTACATTCCTAATTACTGATTGGTTTGTAAAAAAAATTGTATACAGTATTAGTGCATGGTTTATTTACAGTTATGGAAAAACCCAACAGCATAGCATTTATTGACGCAAAGCGATGCGCCTGGCACCTACAACCATAACGCGTTCAAAGGCACTTCAACCTTTTTGACTTGCCCATTCACCCTCTGAATGGCCCACTTACATAATCCTTGTCTGAATTGTCTCAAGGTATAAAAATACTTCTTTAACAGGTCTCCTCCCCTTCATCTATACTGATTTGAAGTGGATTTAACAAGTGGCATCAATTAGAGATATAGCTTTCACCTGGATTCATCTGGTCAGACTATGTAATGGCAAGAGCAGATGTCTTTAATACACTCAGTGTATTGTCTCACATTCCTACCTGCAAAAGGACCAACTGCACAGAAAACAGGAAAAGTATATTAAAACATAATTTAATTCAACATTCTGGCTTGTAGAGGTCATGAGAGGAAACTTTCCTGATTCAAACGCTCCATTCTTCCCGACATGCAATGCAAGATCGGGTTTCCAGGCAAGGTTAAACGCAGGATAACCGTTACCATGAAAGTGGCTCACCTTTTAGCTAGGTCAATTTCTATGGCAACAAATCCTTCAGAATGAACCTGCTCCGGGGCAGGCTAACCAAATGCTAACTCCATTTATCCTGATTGAAGTTTCTGAACCATAAGTTGAGGACCAAAGAAAGAAAGATACCCTCCCTCTCGCAAAGATTGAAGAATCATCCCCTGCATTTGAGGAAGACGACTGGTTAAATATTGTATTAAGCCAAAGTGGATTTTCTTCCAAACTGTACGTTTTTTGCACAATTGTATTTAGAATTTTTCAAAAAGCAAATGGACAGACTCAACCAACCATAGACCTAATCCATAGATGGTGGTACCCATTCAGGTCAAGACTGGCAGCCATTGCTTGTGTACCCATGAGTTTAAAAGTCAAATTGCCAGGGTTAGAGGTTCCAAAACCTTTCTCTGGATGATATGTCTATGGCCACAAAGTAACAAGCTTTTCCACAGATAGGAGGGATAGAAGTGGGGAAAAAGGTGCTAGTGCATTGATAAGCACCCCAAATACTGCATTAACGATAATAAGATAAAGAAGGCACTTCTAAAAGCCTATTTCGCACCATAGCCTGCTGAATTTGCAAGGTAACTTTTCTTTCATTTTGATTTCGTTACAAATGAAATTGTAGAACTGGATCGCCCATGAATTGATGTTTCAGCATTCAACATTCGACATGCACACGCCTGCTAAAGTTAGCGACAAAGGGCAAGCAATATCCACCATCAAAGTACGGATGAAGCCTGACCTGGAATGTGAAGCTGAAGCTGGCTGACTTAATTTAAAAAATCTGAGTAGTATGCCACTCTGGTGACACAGTGAGACACACACTGTCACACACACTCTAACCAAACATTCCTTTTTATATCTCTGTTAGCTTAATGGCTGGTTTTAGTCTAATGGATGAGATGCAAGTAAGATGTTCAACTAGGAGACATACGGCATCAACTCCACCTATAGCTTCCTTTCCATGTACATGCGAGTATCCTCCCCTCGGCTCCTTAATGTTTTTTTTAGATGGTTTAGTAATGCATTATTTGCCTCGACAAGCACCCCATTTCCAACCAGAATACCTGTATTTATACTAGTATGGCTTACTGAGAAGACCATGTCATTTTTCTCTCCTTCCCATCTATCCCTCCTCAGTGTTCCTCTGGAGATGCCTGCCTCAGAAGAATAAGGCAGAGGGCAACCTCTGCAGTACCACCATCTCTTCTCACTTACGAACGATGAAGGCAAGACTGAGGAGTACAATTACAGTACCATGGTCTAAGACAGGGCTTCCCAAACTCGGTCCTGTTCCCCCGGGTGCACGTTTAGATTGTTGCCCTAGCTCTACACAGCTGATTCAAATAACCAAGCTTGAAGATTAGTTGGTTATTTTAATCTGCTGTGAAGAGCCAGGACCAAAACCCAGGTCCAAGTTTGGAAAACCCTGGTCTAAGAGAGAGGCGACATGAATGAGTAGGTGGGTCATGAAAGGAATCACAGACATACACTAATGCATGATCACATACAAACGTTTAACAGAGTTAAGAACATGCCGTAAGCTCACTTCACATCTATCTTGAAATGGTGCGGATGGAGCCATCCAATTGGTATGGTTTGAGAAAAATCTTTGACATTTGTTTGGGGAAAAACAGTAGGATAAATAAACATGTAGGGAGAGTCTTGTGTGTTTGTGTGCAGAGAATCACTGGTTTGTTTCCAGTGTGGGACAGTGTAGGAAGATATGCTGTTTTTGTATTAGCGCTACACACCTGATTCAAATCATCAACACTTGATAAGTGGATCATTTGAATCAGCTGTGTAGTGCTAGGGCAAAAACACAAATGGCACCCCTTTGGGTCCCTAGGACCAGAAAATGCTATTCTATCTAATGACATTCCCCACCTGTGTGATTCATTCATCATTACATCATCATAAAATAAAGTGAACAATTCTAGTTTGTGCTCGGGAGGTCCAGTTAATATGAATAGTACGGATGATAGACTGGATTACAATCATGTTGGTAAGGTTGACTTGAGTGAAATGTTGTGTTTTGTATTTTTTGGTATTGTAATACTTTCTGCAACTGGTCTCATCACCTGCTGCTTGCATTTCAGTAGAGAGAATGATTTCAGCTTTTATTTCTTTCATCACATTCCCAGTGGGTCAGAAGTTTACATACACTAAATTAGTATTTCGTAGCATTGCATTTAAATTGCTTAACATGAGTGTGGTTCCTCTGATTGGGTACCACACTTGACCAAACACAAGGAAATACAACAGAATGCCAACCTAAATCACACCCTGACCAAACCAAATAGAGACATAAAAAGGCTCTCTAAGGTCAGGGCGTGACAGTAGAGGGACCGAAGCTAAACTATTACACAAGCGAACTGCAACAAAAAACATTGCCACTCACCAGATAATGATAATTTGTAAGCAAAGTTTGAAAATTAATCTTAAAGTGTGATGCTAACACGTTAGCAACAATATCACCTTGAAGTTGATAATAGCTGCTTCAGCCGCCGTCACCATTGTCACACTACTACAACACAAGCTACCCCAGTTCAGTTGATTGTGGTAATGCACGTTAAAGTTAGTTACCATGTAAATTCCACAGAAGAAGAAGAGTGAACTAGGAGAGATTATTAGAAACTAACTAGGTATCCCCTTTTATCAGTGGAATAATTGTTGGTGTAGAGAACACATGTTTTTGTGTGACTCAAAACAGGTAAAAATTCTACAAGGAAAATAAATAAAAAAGTTGCACATTTCAGGTTTAATAATGTTAATGGTTCTGAACAAACAGTAAAAACTCACGGACAACTAGAAAAAGCTCAAACCAAATGTACTCGCCCACTGGGTCACACAGCTGCGAAGACAAAGACATGTTTACACAAGCACATATATTTATACCCTCCAGCAAGGTGGAGACAACTCCTTGCACATCTAGACAGCCAATAGATCTCTGTTGCTAAGTCAGGAACTTTATTGGTTCCTCTCGTTGGTGTAGTCATGGCCCTGCCTGATGCTAGAACCTTCATGGAAGTCGGAAGTTTACATACACTTAGGTTGGAATCATTAAAATTTGTTTTTCAACCACTCCACACATTTCTTGTTAACAAACTATAGTTTGCAAGTCGGTTAGGACATCTACTTTGTGCACGACACAAGTAATTTTTCCAACAATTGTTTACAGACAGATTATTTCACTTATAATTCACTGTATCACAATTCCAGTGGGTCAGAAGTTTACATATATTAAGTTGCCTGTGCCTTTATACAGCTTGTACAATTCCAGAAAATCATGGCTTTAGAAGCTTCTGATAGACTATTTGACCATTTGAGTCAATTGGAGGTGTACCTGTGGATGTATTTCAAGGCCAACCTTTAAAGTCAATGCCTCTTTGCTTGACACCATGGGATAATCAAAAGAAATCAGCCAAGACCTCAGAAAAATAATTGTAGATCTTCACAAGTCTGGCTCATCCTTGTGAGCAATTTCCAAACACCTGAAGGTACCACGTTCATCTGTACAAACAATAGTACGCAAGTATAAACATCATGGACCCCGCAGCCATCATACCGCTCAGGAAGAAGACGCGTTCTGTCTCCAAGAGATGAACGTACTTTGGTGCGAAAAGTGCTAATCAATCCCAGAACAACAGCAAAGGACCTGGTGAAGATGCTGGAGGAAACGGGTACAAAAGTATCTATATCCACAGTAAAACGAGTCCTATATCGACATAACCTGAAAGGCCGCTCGGCAAGGAAGAAGCCACTGCTCCAAAACTGCCATAAAAAAGTCAGACTACGGTTTGCAACTGCACATCGGGACAAGCATCGTACTTTTTGGAGAATTGTCCTCTGGTATGATGAAATAAAAATAGAACTGTTTGGCTATAATGACCGTAATTATGTTTGGAGGAAAAAGGTGGATGCTTGCAAGCTGAAGAACACCATCCCAACCGTGAAGCACAGGGGTGGCAGCATCATGTTGTGGGGGTGCTTTGGGATTGGTGCACTTCACAAAATGTATAACATCATGAGGAACGAAAATTATGTGGATATATTGAAGCAACATCTCAAGACATCAGTCAGGAAGTTAAAGTTTGGTTGCAAATGGGTTTTCCAAATGAACAATGACCCCAAGCATACTTCCAAAGTTGTGGCAAAATGGCTTAAGGACAACTTAGTCAAGGTATTGCAGTGGCCATCACAAAGCTCATCCCTATATAAAATTTGTGGGCAGATCTGGAAAAGCGTGTGAGAGCAAAGAGGCCTACAACCCTGACTGTTACACCAGCTCTGTCAGGAGGAATGGGCCAAAATTCACCCAACTTGGAAGCTTGTGGAAGGCTACCTGAAACGTTTGCCCCAAGTTAAGCAATTTAAAGGCAATGCTACCAAATACTAACTGAGTGTATATAAACTTCTGACCCACTGGGAATGTGATGAAAGAAATAAAGCCTGAAATAAATAATTATTTATACTATTATTCTAACATTTCACATTCTTAAAATAAATTGGTGATCCTCACTGACTTAAGACAGGGATTTTTTTTGTCAGGAATTTAAAAAAAACTGAGTTTAAACGTATTTGACTAAGGTGTATGTAAACTTCCGACTTCAACTGTATATGTGTGTGTGTTTAATAGGACTGTTCCTTATCAATTTATCTGACCTGTCCTCGGGCAGAATTCCTCACTCCTCCCTAATCCACGGCTGTCCTACCTTATCAGTGACTGAACCCAGACTCTTGCCCTTTGCCTCCCTAACAATAACATGTTTGACAGAATGTAAACTTCCTGCAATCCACTTTCTCACTCAGTAACTTTTCATACACCTAGTTCCTATCCACCCTCCATTGATCCCAACATATACATTCCTTATACATGTAAAGTAATCAATAAGTTCCAGTATAGTAACATGAGTAAGCATATCTAAAGCTAGAATCCAACAATAACTACCAAATGTGTATATCCCAGGACAAATTAGCTAGCAACAGCAAGCTAGCTAGTTAAATGTCCATGAATGCTTCATGTGTTTCGACCTGTCCCAAAATTACTATAGTTGGTTCAGAATTTGTTTTGATATTTCAATGTGCATGTCCTGATCGAGTCTGGTGTGGATGGACAAAATCAACATCTCTCTGTTCATGTCTGTCTCTTTTGTAGCCGGATTCTCTCTTCCTCTTCACTATACACTTTCTCTTACTTTTATTCTATCTCTCTGTCAGTATCTCTTTCTCTTTTCCATCACTCTTTCCATCTCTCTTTCTGCCAGTATCTCTCTCTTTTTATCTCTATCCGTCACTCTCTCTTTCTCCTTTATGACTGTCCCTCTCAATTTCTTTCTCTTTCCATCTCTTTCTTTCTCTCTCTTCTTTCTCTCTCTGTCTCTTGCCACATGTTCAATATGTTGCTGCAGAGCCTCAGCCGAAGCTCACAGCGTCATATCGTTCCATTAATTCCACTACTGTGATCACGACATTCACTTATCCACACCACTCCACACACATACAGTACACACACAGAACCACAAACACACACAGGTGCATGTGCACATGCACATAAACACAAAAGCACAAGTGTGTGTACATGCACACACACTTGAATGTTCACACACAAACAATCATGCAGTGTCTGTCCTCTCTGTCCTTCCCTCTCACCCCTTTCCTCCCCCTAACCCCCCTCGCTCAGCACCTTTCTCAATGACATTATCCTGGGGAACCAGCAGCAATGCCCACTCTGGGTTAGATAAGCAATCCTTTTATTCTCAACTAAGATTTTGTGTGTGTTCTCAATCTCCAGTCCTTACCCAGTGCCAATTGGTTTGTGTGTGTGTGAGAGAGAGAGAGAGAGAGAGAGAGAGAGAGAGAGAGAGAGAGAGAGAGAGAGAGAGAGAGAGAGAGAGAGAGAGAGAGAGAGAGAGAGAGAGAGAGAGAGAGAGAGAGAGAGAGAGAGAGAGAGAGAGAGAGAGATCTTCCGTCCTCTCTAGGCTTGGGCGATAAACCGTATAATTGGGTATTTCGAAATACCGACTGTATGATTTTCCATACCGTTTGGGTAGCACGGGGTCCATGCTACGCCACTGCTTAAGGAAGTTAAGTATAGCTACAAGAAATGTAAGATATGTCAAATAAATTATATCGTGCTCAGGGCTCCAGCTATGCATTTGGTTTGCTAAGGAAGTGAACGTTGTTTATAAAAAGGGTTACATGGAGAAAATCGGACCTCTCTGATATGAAAATGGATGGTCCTCCACAATACCCAAAATAATAATTTTAACATAGTGGATAGCAAAGAAAATGCCTACTGTTTACCCTCACTTCTTGGACAGACCAGATCATTAGATATGCAGTTTTAGAAACTGTTCTTCATCCTGTAAGCATTATATGGCAACGCAGGAATTTTGACCGCGCAGAGGGCTGTGGGCCAGAAGGTTGTTGGTTCACAGACCACCGTGGGTGGAAAGATCTCCTTTATAGTAAAAGCATTGCATGAATCTATAATCGTATTTGCAGGTATGAGAAAAAAATGCCTTTTTTATAAACATTTCAAACAATTTTACGTCATTTGACATATCAACAGAATATGTTTTAATACCACACACATTAATGAAATTACAGGCTAAGAATGGACAGAGATATACAGTGGGGCAAAAAAGTATTTAGTCAGCCACCAATTGTGCAAGTTCTCCCACTTTAAAAGATGAGAGAGGCCTGTAATTTTCATAATAGGTACACTTCAACTATGACAGACAAAATGAGGAAATGAAATCCAGAAAATCATATTTTAGAATTTTCAATGAATTTATTTGCAAATTATGGTGGAAAATAAGTATTTGGTCAATAACAAAGGTGTATCTCAATACTTTGTTATATACCCTTTGTTGGCAATGACAAAGGTAAAACGTTTTCTGTAAGTCTTCACAAGGTTTTCACACACTGTTGCTGGTATTTTGGCCTATTCCTCCATCTCCTCTAGAGCAGTGATGTTTTCGGGCTGTTGCTGGGCAACACGGACTTTCAACTCCCTCCAAAGATTTTCTATGGGGTTGAGATCTGGAGACTGGCTAGGCCACTCCAGGACCTACCTCTTATTTCTTAAACCTCCTGTTGTGTTCAGGTTTTCTCTCTGTAAAATGTAGTTCACTTAATCTGATTGTCATAAGGTTCCATGACTTTGTCCACACAGGGCATCTGAACACACAAACACTTTGATGATTTTCATAACATTTGGGTGTTTTATTTCACTTTTGTATACCTGTGGTGTTCCATTTCAAAAATTACTGATCATTAGAAATGAATGGGTGAGACTACAGTTAGTGTATACAATTGAGTTCAGGCACATGCCCATTCATCAGATGGACACACTTCCTCTCCCAGACCCCACATGCATGTGTGTTTGAGCACACACACACACACACACACACCCCTTCTTGGCTTCCATGGCAACCCCGACGGGAACCACACCTTTTGGCATTCTCAAAAACAATCGCAACATTGTTTCAATAATATATAGAACTTTTCTCGCAGCTCTGGTATATAAATCTTTTTTAGGCCTTTTTTGAGACTCACAATTCATTCTGTGGCAGCACAATGACCAAATTATATACTGTATGTGAGGCTCTTGATCATATCTTTGATCATGACACTGGTGAGGAGGAGAGAGGCCAGGAAACTGACAGTAAAGATGCATTAGAGGAGGAAGTGTCAGAAGTTGAAGACAACACAGAATATGATCCAGACCAAGAGACAACCGATGTGGAACAATCCAGTGATGAGGAAGAGGGCCCTGCTGAGGTTGTTGTTACATTCTGATCAAAGAATGGGAATTTGTCCTGGTCTTCATCCCTACCTGAGAGGAGAGGTCGGCTGTAGGCCATAAATGTTATCAGGATGAACCCAGGGCCAAAATAATCCATACATGATGCTTTTATTCCTAAAACACATTGTATTAGCTCAGGTCAATAAGGCCTACCGGCCATAAATCACAAATAGAAGTTAAAAACTTGTAATGTTCACAAGAACTTAAGTTGATAAAAAGATCTAACACAACATTAGCTGACATCATATGTATTATTATGGATTTATAATCAGCTATAATGGTGGTCATTTTGGACCGGGAACACATAATTAATTAACATGAAACAAACGCAACAGGAGGGGTAAATAGGAAGTAATAGCCCCCAACACAAAGCCATCTTTTTGTTAGTAAAGTCTAATTAAAATGAAGACGGATGGTTTAAGATGGTTTATATTAATTATGCCTACTCAAATTTGCTTACTTTCAGCACCATAAGGTGTCCATTTCCGATTGACTGTTGCTGCTGCTTCCAGGTTTCAGCACCACAATGAAAGTAATTAGAATCTGGGTTATTATGAGGTCAATAACTCTGACAAGAAGCATTATTATTTTTATTAAAGTCAATTATAATTGTAGCAAGCTATCATAGTTGATCTCCGGTCCTCCTTCTGATCATCGTGTTCTCCTTCTCAAACTGAACAGGCTATAGGCTAATCCACCCGCAATATATTGCATTGTGTGGACAAGGCCTAATAAACACATTTTTTCTTTGACTTTGACTCTTCTCCTGAATTGCTACTGTATGCCTACACAGCAAGAGCAGGCCGGGGCTCAGAGTTGGAATATCTATTTCAGTGTATAATGCAGCCTAGATTTATTTACAACATCCCAGCAGCTATCTTAGAAATATAACTTTGCTCTGCTTCTCCTAACATGCACTTAAGGCTATGGATTATTTGATTGAGACCACACTAAATAGCCTATAGGCGCTCTTAATATTTTGCGCCCAGTGGAGAATCAGATTTAAGGGTCGGCATCGGGCACACATCGATATACTGCATAGCCTAATAAGCAACTCATTCTAAATCCCTTGAACCAAGGTTAAAGGTTAAAATATATATATATATATATATATATATATTTAACCTTTAACCAAGTGGGTGGGCATAGGCCCACCCACTTGGGAGCCAGGCTCACCCACTGGAAAGCCAGGCCCAGTCAAACAAAATAGTTTTCCACCACAAAAAAAGGCTTTATTGCAGACAGGTTGGACGTACTGACAAATTCTCTAAAACGGCTTTATGGTAAAGAAATGAACATTCAATTCTCTGGCAACAGCTCTGGTGGGCAATCCTGCAGTCAGCATGCCAATTGCACGCTCTCTCAAAATTTGAGACATCTATGGCATTGTGTTGTGTCACAAAACTGCATATTTTAGATTGGCCTTTTATTGTCCCAAGCACAAGGTGCGCCCGTGTAATGATCGTGCTGTTTAATCAGCTTCTCGATATGTCACATCTGTCAGGTGGATGGATTATCTTGATAAAGGAGAAATGCTAACAGGGATGTGATCCAATTTGTGCACAAAAGTTAAGAAAAATAAGCTTTTAGTGCACATGGAACATTTATGGGATCTTTTATTACAGCTCGTTAAACATGATTTTCTATATTTAGACATTTTTCTTCCAGTCTAGCCTGAAAGCTGGAAGATTGCATTTTGAATACTTTACTGGAGGAAAGTATACACCCGGGGTTCCTTAAGACAGAAACGTAAACCTTGCTTCTAAAGAATTTGATTTTCCTTCCAGTGAATACCTCTCTTCTTCCTTTATGTCTCCCCCTAATTCTCTTATTTTCCTTCCCTCGCTGACGACAGGTCTCTCTCTCAGACGGTGCACCGAGTCAGCCTCAACAAAGCTCCTCCTCATTGATCAAGTGTCACATCCTGTGTGCCTCTGCTCTTCTTCTCTCTCTCTCACTTTCCCTTGCTCTCTCTCCCCGCTGCCGTTTTCTCTAGTGCCACACACATAAATACATAAAAACATGGTTGCTGGAGCGCCGGGGTGACAGGCGGACCAGGTCGAGAGAAAGGCATGAAAGAGAGAGAGAGATGACGAGATACAGATCAAGGGAGAGATTAAATCACTGGGGAAACCAAGCCAGAAAAACAAACATATTACAATCTATATGTTTTGATAATTGCGTTGTTTGCTCTATAACCTGTTCGTCGTGATATATTGGCCTGAAGGCCAAGACAATAAGACACAGTTACAGAATAAATTCAACCACACCTTTGTTTCATCACAAAACCAGAGAGTAACCTCTGTCCGGGGAATTCCAAAATTCAAATTGCATGTAAAAAGCAGTTAATTGACCTGCAACGTGGTCAAGAAAGTTAATATTTCCGACATTTTCGCTCCACTAAACAACAACCTCATCAAATCACCTCTGCTTGTCTAATGCAGTGACAATTAAAAGATACCAAAAACAATTTAGTCCAATCAACCAAAGCTAAATATGATGTGGCTGTCCATGGTTCTGATTTGTGTCTGTGTGTGTGTGTCTGTGTGTGTGCATGCATGCATGCATGCATGCATGCATGCATGCGTGCGTGCAAGTAAGAAAAACATGTTAACTCAGCCTATCCTCCTCTCTTTCATGTTAACGAAACAGTTTATGGCTGTCATACAGTACAAACTTTAATTGTTTTGTTGTTCTAGTCTACCTGGCTAAAATGCTTGCTCGCTAGCCTAACTTCCTTTTCATGGGCAATGTTAGCTAGTTAACATTAGCCTTCTACATCTAGCTACATATGAAACGTACTTCCTCTCAGGCCAGGGGCACAATGTATGAATTAGTGGTTGGATCAGAATTGCTGTTATAATCATTGTACGGAGAATTAAGTAAAACCACAAGTCCAACTCCCTATTGCCATCCATGGCTAATTTAGGAAAGGGACAATTTTAGCTAGCTACCTACCCACTGGACAATGCAATTCAAGTTGTTTCTGTCAATGACTTAAATCCATCCTGGCCTCCCATGACAGTTTTTTTTTGGGTGCGCCAGGACCATTCACAGTTGAGCTCACTCAATTTAGCTCAACGCTGATTGGCTCTTATTTATACTTTTTTTATCAAGGGAGGCCTTGCTTCCTTTCCCTTGCAATCAATGCTATGGGCGGCAATAATGTCATACTCTTTTTGACCAGACGGCATCAGACAGATGGCCTACACATACCGAGACAGAGGGGAGCTGTTTCACTCACTCAGATACCTTCTCCGGTGAGATACATTCAGCCTCTTGTGAATTGAAGCAAAATTATGAAAATATACATTATTTTTAAAAAGTATATATTTTTATTGTAAAATGTTTGGGGGAAGCTTGTTTCCCCTTTGCATCCATGAATACACACTATTGGAGAGGACATATACCAATGCTCTCTATCTCCCTCTCATGCGAAGAGATGACTCATGCCTTCTGCCTCTGGTTCAGAGGAAGAAGTGCCTTTGGTCTAACATTGTCGGGATGAAGGATGTTGCCAGATCTGTCAATTCAACGTCTAGTTTTGATTTACATTTGGTTGAGTTGTCAACTAACCTGAATTCAACGTGAACCACCATGTCATTGGATTTAGGTGTAACTTTGGGTGGAAAACACACCAAATTCCCTTAGGTTGATGACTTTTTTTCACGTTGAAATGACCTGGAAACAAGGTTGATTCAACCAAACCAGTTTTTGCCCAGTGGGTAGACTCTGAACAGTCAATAAACTGGCCCCCTTAATTTTTCATGCTCAATTAATACATTAGCACAATTATTACTAGAGGATCAGTGAGTGTTATGAAGCAATGTTGTTCTGAAGAAGCCATACTTTTATTCTCTGTGTCTTAAGCGAAGAGAACTTGAAATGTACACAATGAAAGAAACATCCAACTACCTTGCTTTTGGAGCTATGACACACTTTGGTGTGGATTCAGGTTGTTATAGCAGAGGGAGAGTAAGAAGGCAAACACACGACAGGCCTGCACTCTGCTGATAATTCGACAGCCGTCACATTCTCATTTGAAATGTACTGTAGCATGGCCAGAAGAACCTAGCATGTGTCCTGCAACTGTCCCTTGGCACTCCGTCCTATAATTATTTAGAGTTATCTAGATCTACAGACGTCGCTGTGAGCATAAGCTGCAAGGATCTGTGAGTGAGGCAATAACCGGAGGCAGTATGGCGTGAGGCAGACTGTTTAACGTCTTAACGGCGAGATCTACTCGTGAAAAAACACTGGGAGAAGTAGCTGCAGACAGCATAGCAGCCCTTAGTGCTGTACAGTATATGTATCTGGGAAACCATAATTGTGTGATGACCTTGCCTGAGCCAGAATATTTGCATTAGCTCCTTGCGCTAATGCCTGGGCTTAATCTGTGAGGGTTAACAAATCAAATGAAATCAGTCCTGACGTGCAGGATTCCAAGTTTGAACCCCAGTTGGTCACATGAAAATGCAGTAATATACAATAGCTGTTGCACTGTGTGTGGTTTATCACTAAGTACAAATCGAGATCGCACCTGGCAGCAACACACATTTTTAACTAAACTATTTACCATCTTATGTGTTGTGACGAGCAGTGATCAATTAACTGTATGCGCATGTTTACATGTAGCGTAGCAGTCCCTTTCTAAGCCTCGTTGATACACAAAGTGTGTCACACAACGTGGTAGCCAATCCCTAGGCGCTAGGCCCTATTACTTCAGTTGCAAAGCCTGACAAATCTCCCACGAGAGCTACCTGCCTTGTGTCATTTTGGACTTCAAAGATGGCAATCTTAATTGAGTCAAGAGCTTTGATGGTGAGTGGGTAGAAATTTGAGCCGAAGAGGAACTGAGCGCTGACACTAATTATATCGAGAGAATGTCAAAGTCTACTTCCTGTCGTGCTGAGGTTGTCAGTGCAGGAGGTAAGTGGGTTGTGGATCACAGGTGTTAGGGGAGATGGGTGATGATAATGATTAGTGAGCATAGAAGTGGTTCGAGTTGAAAGGTTGAGGACAGATGGTACTCAGGTTGTATGCAGGGCTATCGACAATGCTCAGTAGGTGGTCTTTCACGGTGGTGATGAGAATCATAAGTGAAAATAGGAGTTGTTTGAGTTGAAAAGTTGAGGCCTGACAGTATACGGTTTGTATGCAGGCCTGTTGCATTTACCCTGGAGGAAACCGGTGGTAAGCGATTCACAGAGAAAGTTTGCATGGAGAGGCAAGAAGGAAACAACTGTTGTTCCTAGGGGGTATATGCCCGAAGGTGGTCGCAATGGTAGTATCACAAAGTTTTTTAGTGTGGCTGTCTCTCACTTCAAATTGGATCCGAAGAGAGAGAGGCTCTTCGGAACAGAGTCTGAGCACATCGCAAGTTAACCAAACACATCAGACACATCAGAACATTGTTAGGCTTTGAGAGACTTGTCTTTGAGTTTGTACTGGGAATGTCACAACAAAACAAAACACTGACACACACCAAAGGCAGTCTGAACGAGGACCAATCTGAAATTGTCAGCTAAACTCTGTTTAAAGTTTCATCCAATAGTCCTAATGGGGTGCAACGCAGAAACACCAGTAGAACCCAGCTCCTTTGCGAACACGTCTCAATTTCCCTCCCTCTCTCGCTCTCTGTTCTTCTCAGCATATTTTCTTCTCTCCTTTTGTGAGGTTGTGTGTGTGTGCGCATGTCATGCTGCGCTACTTGCTTGTTCTGCTTATGATTGTGTTGCTTTAATCTTTGAAATAAAGTGCCTCTAGCGCCGAGTGCCACTCTTGACGTGAAAAGAAAGAAATCTTGGAGATACCAGTGAAGGCTTCTTTTTTACATCCTTCAAAGGCCCGAGTCACAGCCAGGGCCTTTGGAACGCTGGTTTGGTTAACGGGAGGGAGGGAACGAGAGAGAGTGGAGAGTGGAGAGCTAAAGAGAGAGAGAGAGCAAGGGACAGAGATTGAGAGGCCGAGCAAAGGGGGAGAGTAAAAGAAAGAGAGAGAGAGTGAGTGTTGGGGAGAGCAAAAAAGAGAGCTGGAGAGAGACCGATCAAAAGAAAGAGTGTGTCACGCCCTGACCTTAGTTATCGTTATTTTCTTTATTATTTTGGTTAGGTCAGGGTGTGACGAGGGTGGTATGTGTGTTTTTGTCTTGGCTAGGGTTTTTTGTAATTCTATGGGGTTTTGGTATGTCTAGGTATATGTAGGTCTATGGTGGCCTGAATTGGTTCCCAATCAGAGACAGCTGTTTATCGTTGTCTCTGAAAGGGGATCCTATTTTGGTTGCCATTTCCATTTTGGTTTTGTGGGTTATTGTCTATGTGTAGTTGCCTGTCAGCACTCGTGTTATTAGCTTCACGGTCGTTTTTGTTGTTTTGTATAGTTTGTTCAGTGTTTATTCATTAAAAGAAGTATGTATTCTTATCACGCTGCGCCTTGGTCTCATCGTTATGACGAACGTGACAGAGTGAGAGTTGCAGAGAGCGAATGAGAGAGGGTAACACAGATGCTGACATTGGCCATGCAGGACTAAGAGAGAGAGCAAAAGAGAGAAATAGCTCTGGATGGTTAAAGGAGGGAGCAAGTGGCTTAGTATGAGACCAACAGTGAACGGGTCACTTACACAGACAGAGAGAAATAGGATAAATCTGAGATATAGAGATAATCTGAGGCATGGAAAGAAAGATGGAAGAAAAAATATAAGAGGGAGATTGTGAGTATGAGAGAGTGATTGAGAGAAAATAACCATCGGACAGATAATGGTGTGCGCCCTATTTTCTCTCTCTCTCTGACACTTGAGGTTGATAAATGGTTGGCTCCATACTATTACATAATAAAATAGATGAAATGCTTTTGAAATAAGACACCATCATACATACATTAAATCAGATTACATGACGAGGTAATGCGTTAACATTTACTCCTCCAAGGTCATGAAATGGCGTGCATTCCCCAAATGAATCACATATCTATTAATTATTTCCTAATTAAAAATTTACAGCCATGCATTCCATGAACTAATTATGTTTCATATCATCCCCTCTATGAAAGTTTGAACAAGAAACATATGACTCAATGTAATCCCTTCTCAACACCCGGATAACCAAAAAAATAACCATATCTGGTCCCACTCATTGTCAAATAAATATATTTTCACAGCGGCTACATTGGCAGCTACTGTGAAACATACTATGGGTAGAACACAGCAGACTACAGCTATACAACTTCTGAGAATTACTGTACTGCCAATATAACTACCCTGTAAATACCTTGTTATATCATTGCTTCACAGAAACTCAGACCATTTAACATGAAAAGCTTTGCCGTAATAAAAACCTTCCAGTCAGACATGTAGATTGACACCCTCGTTCTGGAGTCGGCTCATGTCTCCGCTGACCAGCAGGCTCTCTCTGGACTGATAAGGCTGCCGACAGACCATTAGAATTGTCCATCACCCCAGTGCTAAATGCCAGTGTGATGGACTGACTGGCTGCTGCAGAATATCACCAGCCCATATAGCGAGGGGAGGGAGGGGGCAGCCTTGCCCAGTTACCGCCCCCTCTTTGTGACCGAGCTGGAGCTCGATTGCAGCCGGAGCCCATGGTGTAATTGAGCCCATGGTGTAATTGTCCCCGGCAACCGAGAGTGCCATTACCAAAGAAAGAAACCAAGGGAAAGACGGGGGAGGTGATAGGAAATCAACTGGGTGTGCTATTGGCTTGATTAAATCGTTTGATGCGTGGTTAAGCTGAAGCACCAGCTCATCTGGAGTGATACCCAGATGGTTGACCTGTTGATGCTTCTGCTCTACACTGCCATCTGTTGATGTGGGGCGTGTACTACTGGAGCCAAGAGTTGGAAAAAAAGGAGAGGAACTTGAAGTATATTGAATTATTCTCAATATAGACAGGAACACCAGTGCCAATAGCCTGTGGGAGTCTAGATTGATCTACAGGCCAAACAGTGAATAATACAAGTAATGACAAGAGGAAGGGAATAGTAAGAGTTCTTGTTAGGGTATATTAGTCAATAACAACAAGCACATGGCAGTTCTGCTCACCATCGGTTCCGCAAAGACTTTTCCCACCTGCTGCTAAAACAAAAAAATCTATAATCCCCCGAAAAGTCTTATTTGTGTATGCTAGGCTGTTCTTGCCAATATCTGCTGGAGAGAAGTAAGGAAGCGTATTTCACAAAGTAACTCATGCCTGAGCAGATTGCATTAGGGAGCTGTGTTATTTTCGTCCTCAACAGGTAGTCATTATTTCACACCGGCTGATTGTAATTCAAATAAATTAACATCTCTCACTATTTTTCCTAGAAATTACTCAGGTGAGAAATGAATTGGTAAGGTCCGTAGATGCACAGAGCAAATAGTGGCTCCGTAGATCAAACGCGGCATTCTTTGCACTTAATTAGGAAAAAGCCTGTTTTGCATTATTTAGATATTTATCATAAAATCTTTACATGTGGTCTTTCAGCTTAGGCATTTTCAGTGGTTGTGGCCACCATGGATATTACCTCCTTTGCATTGATACATCACCCTTGTGTGTGTGTTACAAAGCAGCACTAGAGGTTAAAGGAGGAGGACGAGCCTTGAATGGTAAGCTGGTGTCCTGTAGTTAAGGCAGCAGTACACTGCCATGGAGGCTCGGACTATGTTCCAAGAACCATTCTACTTAGAATGCATGCCCACTAAATTGCTTAATTCTCCCTAGTGTGCTAGTGTGGACATGCAATCTGAGCCACTTTCTACTGCTTGGCGTGACTCACCCAACCTTTGACCCCCAACTCCTCATGTTCTGATGCATATCTCTCACCGGTTCCGATCCACCGTAACCTCAGTGTTCGAGAAACAGGAGCAACATTGCTATGAGGATCACGTTGTTCACACCCACAAGCAGGGCAGGACCCCTTTTGGAGTGCTGGAGAGATAGGAATGACTGGCTATCGGAGGAGCGCATTAAAACAAATCTGAGAGTGCTTCTTCAGAGCACAGCTGTTTTTTGGCCCTGAAGGTTAGGGCTTACTTGCGGCTGGTATATGTGCAAAGAAACAACCAACTATATCATGAGAAGACATAAAGAATATCTAATTGTATTGCTATGTTGTTAAGGTGTAGCTCAAAGAAAGGTACCAAGTACTTTTTTGTGGAGTCCATCATGAGGCTCACAGTCTGGGGCATAACTTTGATTTGAGATGTGGTGGGAACAACATCTGCCAAGTGCCTGGGGGTCTGGGAGTCCCACCTCAGAAAGATCAAACAACCTCCTGAATTTCTTTGGTGCATTTAGTGTCACATATATTTGAAATATACAACCTTAAATGAAAGTGTAATGGGACAAAAATGCTATTCAAACTATTTTGCTCAGCGGATTGTTACTAGGCAGACCTCTTTGTGGCTACTTTGACTGATTCACATTTATTACCCAGACCCGAAAAAGTGTATATCTTCGTGTATATACACTTCTGTTTAAATCCTTGTCATGTGTGCATGCATACGCACAGGCAGTTTCTCTTTCAGACTAAGCACAGAGGTTGGCAGCTCAGATGGGGAAAAGCGATCGATAATAGCTGCTACACGTGAGCACGGCCACTATTGGGACCAGTCGAACCATACTCATGCTGCATGATGACAGATCACAAAACACAATTTTTTTGTGGATTTCCTCAAATCGTAGTCGATCAAACCGGCCCAGCTCATCGTTCCCTCAAAATGTCTAACAGGGTTTTGGAGATTAAGTCAAAAACAAGACGACGTCAGAGCACCAAGAAATTATGTTTAATTACAATTGAGATAGTTTTTTTCAAATTGACAAAAAACATTATTTTGGTTGGTACATGACTCTAGAATCTTTTAAAGGATGTTGTTTTCTCAATTCTCCGGGTAATGCTGCTTTGATTGAGTGTAGCCCACAGTCATTTCAGAGCGTATGGTATCCACAGCTCCATCGTCTACATACGGTCTGATCATTTGTTAGAGAAACCCTGGTGAACACAGGACTGTGTCCCAAATGGCACCCTATTCCCTATATAGAGCTCAAATTTTAACCAGAGCCCAATGGCCCTGGTCAAAAGTAGTGCAGTAAATAGGGAACAGGTTGCCATTTGGGATGCACTCCTGTTCTTCTCAGAGCTGTAAGAGATGTTGCCTGCCACAGTGGTAAATAATTGAAACTGCTCCTGTCTGGCGGGATGGGTAATTATCACACACTGTTATGGACGTGCTATTTGCGAGATCATCAGGGGGGCTAATTTTGTGTGAGGAGGGCTAAGGGTTTTTGTGTGTGTGTCTGCAGTAGGAGTGGGGGGGGGGGGGGTAGGGTTGTGTATGGGTGATATCATTGCTATACACTAAAATGTAAAGATTAGTTCTTAAATTTGTACAAATGCTTGTCACTGTAGTGATAGTCTATAAGGTACCTCCTTTGCACATGTAGTTATAGGTACAGTACCAGTCAAAAGTTTGGACACACCTACTCATTCAAGGGTTTTTCTTTATTTCTACTATTTTCTACATTGTAGAATAATATGAAACTATGAAATAACACATAGTATGGAAACGTGTAGTAACCAAAAAAGTGTTAAACTTCAATTTAGCCACCCTTTACCTTGATGACAGCTTTGTACATTCTTGGCATTCTCTCAACCAGCTTCACCTGGAATGCTTTTCCAACAGTTTTGAAGGAGTTCCCACAAAGCACCCCCACACTATCACACCTCCTCCTCCATGCTTCACGGTGGGAACCACACATGGAGAGATCATCCGTTCACCTACTCTGCATCTCACAAAGATACGGCTCATCAGACCAAAGGACAGATTTCCACCGGTCTAATGTCCATTGCTCGTGTTTCTTGGCCCAAACAAGTCTCCTCTTCTTATTGGTGTCCTTTAGTAATGGTTTCTTTGCAGCAATTCGACCTTGAAGGTCTGATTCATGCAGTCTCCTCTGAACAGCTGATGTTGACATGTGTGTTACTTGAACACTGTAAAGCATTGATTTGGGCTGCAATTTCTGAGACTGGTAACTCTAATGAACGTATTCTCGGCAACAGAGGTGAATCTGGGTCTTCCTGTGGCGGTCCTCATGAGAGCCAGTTTCATCACTTGGTCTTTTACCAAATAGCCCCATCTTCTGTAAACCACTCCTACCTTGTCACAATACAACTGATTGGCTCAAACACATTAAGAAGGAAAGAAATTCCACAAATTAACTTTTAGCAAGGCATACCTGTTAACTGAAATATATTCCAGGTGACTACCTCATGAAGCTGGTTGAGAGAATGCCAAGTGTGCAAAGCTGTCATAAGGCAAAGGGTGGCTACTTTGAAGAATTTGAAATATAAAATAGATTTTGATTTGTTTAACACTTTTTTTGGTTACTACATGTTTCCATAAGTGTTATTTCATAGTTTTGATGTATTCACTATTATTCTACAATGTAATTTTTTTTTTGTAAAAACAAAAAAAAAACCTTCAATGATTAGGTCTGTACAAACTTTTGACTGGTAGTGTACATAATTGGACTCCACATACCTCAGTACCTTTCTTACATACAGTCCACAGGTAGAAAAGAGTGCCTTTAGAAAAAGAACAATTTGTCTTTATAGGATCCCACCACAGTTACAGAGCCATTTGTTCCTTGCGAGTGGCAAAAATGTACCTCTACCATACACCACTTAAACAGGGTAGGTAGCATAAACGTAACCACATTTAACATATGGATTTGCATTAGTATATGTTCTAAAGTTACACCTCACAATTTTTGGAGTTATTACATAAAATCTATCAGAATTCCGAAGAATGCCAGAAAATGTTTTGGCGGGTTAGGACATAATATGGAGGACCCGGCAAGCCAGCCTATTTTCTATAATGTAAACTCCGACAGTAATAACTTAACATGTATAACTTAAAATCTAACCAAACCATTTGCATTTAATTTACATTTTCAGCCAACTCACAAGTAAATACTTTATGATTTATTGTTCCAAATAAGCTTGCATGGTTGCTAGCCAACTAGCCTGCTAACATTAGTCCTACTAGCCTGCTAACTTTAGCCCTACTAGCCTGCTAACGTTAGCCCTACCAGCCTGCTAATGTTATGTTAGCACTGCAAGAACCAGCCAGTTGCTCTTAACACTTAGCTACATCGAAGTAAACCAAAGCTTTGGGAATATATAACGCCATCTAACCAGTTATCAAACAATGTTACAGGTACTGTATATTCAGTTATCTTAGCCAGCAATTCAACTAGCTAAAGTTAGTTATTTTAGCCTGCTAGCTAGCCTAGCTAGCTAACTAGCCTAGCTAGCCAACCACCACGGTCGACATAGCGAAGTAGTAAGCCAGAGAACGACACCAACTAGTCTAGCACAGGCAGGAACCTACGGAACACACAAAAAAATCCAGCAGATATAAAGTCGAGAGAGAGGAGGCTTCCCGACCGACACTGAGTTAGCTACCAAAAAAGAGCCAAGGAGAGAGGAGCTTCAGAGAGAGAGGCCATTTCACCGGCCGAGGGAGAGTCAGCTAATCCAATAGCGATATATTGAGTTAAATCCAAAGTAGATAACCCAGAGGCGATAACCCAGAGGCGGCATCGGACGCAGGAGACAAGGGGAAGAATCAACAATAAGACTGCGATTGGATGAAGGCTCCAGGCAGATGGAAATGCTCACAACAGCACAGTCAGTCAGCTACTGTAGCGTGCTAGTCCTATGTCAAGGTTAAATAACTCTGGTAGCCTACTTCACGGAGAACAGGTTGAAAAGTTGACCAAACAAATTGGAGGACAAAAAGCAAGCAAGCACAGACAAAGTATTAAACAATTGGAGCTGGCAGGAATGATTTTCCACTCTACTTTTTAGTCAGAAGCAAGTCTGCAGGTGCAGGAAGAGTAAGGTGCGTGCAGCATCTGACCAGGATCAAGGGAAAGGGGGATACCTAGTCAGTCACACATCTGAATGCATTCAACTGAAATGTGTCTTCCACATTTAACCCAACCCCTCTGAATCAGAGAGGTGCGTGGGGGGGGGGCTGCTATAATTGACATCCATGTCATTGGAGCCCAGGGAGTAGTTGTTGTGGGTTAACTGGGGAATCTGATTGGTTGTTTGTAGAGTCTCCATATGACATTGCGAAATAGTACATTGTGGGTAAGCTATCCATTAAGAAGTAAAACCCTCAAAACATGACTATTTTTGAAGTTATAGGTAACAAGGTAATGATTACACATTACTAATCCTTTGACCACACCATGTTGTTACTTTTATGAGTAAAACATATTGGTTCATACACTTTGAACTGGTACAACACTTCCACTCACGGGTGGCCAAAATAACTAACTGAAAGCCACTCCCCCACACCTCCAATATAATTTCCCAGTGTACCTTGCTTTCTAGGGGATTGTTGAGTTACTACCCATGACTGTATTTCTTAGTGTCAGAGAGATGACTGTTGATTTTTTTTTACTATTAAATATGTATCTCATATGTTGAGTCATATTTTTTAACAATAGTGTCCTGAAAGTTGGTTTACAGGCCACATCAGACCAGCAAGTAGAGTTGCAAAATTCCTGGAACTTTTCAGCAATTTTCTTCCTCCCATTTCCAGGAAACTTCCAAACAATTGTAAAATATCAACCTGCAGTAGAGCATGCTGGTAAATATGATAATGATGATCGTACAGATTTGCCTTTTAGGGTATCACCACAGTGAGAAAGCCGTCAGTTCATTTTCAGTGGCAAAAATGTATCATTGTACCTTATGGTGGATACTGAGGGTACACAAAATAAGTTTGTAACCTTGGAAACAGAAATGTAATAGATTTTACTGAGTTATAGTTCAAATAAGGAAATCAGTCAATTAAAGTGAATTCATTTAGTCCCAATTTATGGATCTCACATGACTGGGAATACAGATATGCATCTGATACCATTAAAAAAAGGTAGGGGCATGGATCAGAAAACCTGTCAGTATGTGGTGTGATCACCATTTGCCTCATGCAGCGTTGTTTGAGGCCTGTGGAATGTTGTCCCACTCCTCTTCCAAACATGCTCAAGGGGTGACATGTCTGGTGACAGGCCATTGAATAATTGGGACATTTTGGGACATTTTCAGATTCCAGGAATTGTGTACAGATCTTTGCAACATGGGGACTTGCTTCATAATGCTTAAACATGAGGTGATGGCGACGGATGAATGGCATGACAATGGGCCTCAGGATCTCATTATGATATCTCTGTGCGTTCAAATTGACATCGATAAAATGAAATTGTGTTCGTCATCCGTAGCTTTTGCCTGCCCATACCATAACCCACAGCACTCTGTTCACAACGTTGACATCAGCAAACCTCTCGCCCACACGGCGCCATACACTTGGTCTGTGGTTGTGAGGTCAGATGTAGGTACTGACAATGGAAGCGGCTTATGGTAGAGAAGTTAACTTTAAATTAATTGGCAAGAGCTCTGATGGATATTCCTGCAGTCAGCCTGCCAATTGCACGCTCCCTCAACTTGAGACATCTGTGGCATTGTGTTGTGTGACAACTGCACATTTTAGAGTGGCCTTTTATTGTCCCCAGTACAAGGTGCACTTGTGTAATGCTGTTTAATCAGCCTTGTGATATGCCACACCTGTCATGTGGATGGATTTTCTTGGCAAGGGAGAAATGCTTACTAACAGGGATGTACAGTGGCTTGCAAAATATTCACCCCCTTGGCATTTTTCCTATTTTGTTGAAACAAACAAGAAATAAGACAACTTGAGCATGCATAATTATTCACCCCCCCAAAGTCAATACTTTGTCGAGCCACCTTTTGCAGCAATTACAGCTGCAAGTCTCTTGGGGTATGTCACTATAAGCTTGGCAAATCTAGCCACTGGGATTTTTGCCCATTCTTCAAGGCAATGGGTTCCACTGGTGTACAGCAATCTTTGTAAGTCATACCACAGATTCTCAATTGGATTGAGGTCTGGGCTTTGACTGGGCCATTCCAAGACATTTAAATGCTTCCCCTTAAACCACTTGTATGTTGCTTTAGCAGGATGCTTAGGGTCATTGTCTTGCTGGAAGGTGAACCTCCGTTCCAGTCTCAAATCTCTGGAAGACTGAAACATGTTTCCCTCAAGAATTTCCCTGTATTTAGCGCCATCCATTTTTCTTTCAATTCTGACCAGTTTGATAAATCCCCACAACATGATGTTGCCACCACTGTGCTTCACTGTGGGGATTGTGTTCTGTGGGTGATGAGAGGTGTTGGGTTTGCGCCAGGCATAGCATTTTCCTTGATGCCTAATAGCTCAATTTTAGTTTAATCTGACCAGAGTACCTTCTTTCGTATGTTTGGGGAGTCTCCCACTTTACTTTTGGCGAACACCAAAGGTTTTTGCTTATTTAAAAAAAAAGTAATTACTTTTTTCTGGCCACTCTTTTGTAAAGCTCAGCTCTGTGGAGTGCACGGCTTAAAGTGGTCCTATGGACAGATACTCTAATCTCCGCTGTGTAGCTTTGCAGCTCCTTCAGGGTTATCTTTGGTCTCTTTGTTGCCTCTCTGATTAATGCTCTCCTTGCTTGGTCTGTGAGTTTTGGCAGGTTTGTTGTTGTGCCATATTCTTTTAATTTTTTAATAATGGATTTAACGGTGCTCCGTGGGATGTTCAACGTTTTGGATATTTTTTTATAACCTAACCCTGGTCTGTACTTCTCCACAACTTTGTCCCTGAGCTCCTTGGTCTTGATGGTGCCACTTGCTTGGTGGTGCCCCTTGCTAAGCGGTGTTGCAGACTCTGGGGCCTTTCAGAACAGGTGTATATATACTGAGGTCATATGACAGATCATGTGACACTTAGATTGCACACAGGTGGACTTTATTTAACCCTTCTGCGCACTGAACCCGCTAGCGGGCTGAAATTCCACAACATACGGTGATCGCTACATAAATAGTCATATTAAACATTCATGAAAATACAAGTGTCTCACATGTATCGAAAGCCTAGAATCTTGCTTATCCAACTGCGTTGTCAGATTTAAAAAAGGATTTACTGCGAAAGAATACGATGCAATTATCTGAGCATAGAGCCCCATAAAAAAACAACTATTTCTACCAGCACAGGCGCAACAAAATCACAAACTGCAATAAAATAAATAGTTTACCTTTGATGATCTTAGTCTGTTTGCAATTCCAATGCTCATTGTTACACAATGAATGATCTTTTGTTTGATAAAATCCGGTTTTATAGCCTAACACAAAACTTTTTGTGATCCGCTTGTGTAGTGGATTCCGCCTCATTCCATTTTCGACGACACATTCCAGGTAAATCACCCACACAGAACGGGACTTTTCCAGTCATGTTTGGTTTCACTGCAATCAACTGGTTTGTTTGTAACACAATCAAACCTGATGGGCCATTTTGCGGGACGTATTGACTGAAAGAAACCGATTTGAAGACAACAAGTAATGACATCATTGTGCACCAATGATTTGCCCGCTGTTTCGTTGATTGACTGTCTTTTAACCCAATGACCACTGATCGTCTTGAAATCTAGCTGGGTAGATAGCCAATGAGCTGAGCTAAACGACAATACGCCATGTTTATGTGTTGCAAGACCAACCCATGTAGTAAGCTCCAGCGTAAAGAGAGTCATGTGCTATTGAATTTTAAATACCGGAAGGAGAAACACATATTGCGCATTGCATTGTTTTGTGAACGCGTAGATTCAGCTGTTAATATATCAATCATTATGGCGACTAAGTCAAGTCTAGATATACAGATGTACACACAACTTTAGAATAAATTGATTGGGAAGGTGAGACAGAGATTGTTGTAGGACGCTTCATTTAGCGATTGTGGAGGAACATTTTTTGAACGGGAGAGGACATCGTTTTGGACTGGTAAGTTCTTATCATGCTAATGCCCTTGTTTGAAATTAATAATATAAAATATTATTTGTGATTTTTTTATTTTATTTTAGAAGCAATATATAAACATTTAATGTCATGAAATGTGAGATGCGTGTGTCTGCCGACCCACCCCAACCCACATGAAATAGCCTATTTGAGGCTGTTGAGGAGAGGGCAGGACCACATCAATGGCCAAAGTGAAATGGAGACAGTAGATACAGCTGGTCTGTTGTAAATATAATAAAGACAGTAGATCTAGCTGGTCTGTCATAATATAATAGAGACAGTAGATCTAGCTGAAATGTCATAATATAAAAGACACAGTAGATCTAGCAGGTAATAATAATATAATAATATATCCAACTTTCAACTCTCTCTATATATCTGTTTATTATACCTGTTGATACAGGGCTCATATGTGAAACTATTCTAACTGAACATTTTCTTTCACAGTGACACTGACTCCGAATGGGAGTCTTATCCGGTGTCCTGTGTGAATTTAAGTATGCTCTCTCTAATTCTCTCTTTCTCTCTCTCGGTGGACCTGAGCCCTAGGACCATGCGTCAGGACTACCTGGCATGATGACTCCTTGCTGTCCCCAGTCCACCTGGCCTTGCCGCTGTTCCAGTTTCAACTGTTCTGCCTGCGGCTATGGAACCCTAAACTGTTCATTTTTACTATTGAGGTGCTGTCCTGTTGCACCCTCTACAACCACTGTGATCTCCACCCGGCACAGCCAGAAGAGGACTGGCCACCCCTCATAGCCTGGTTCCTCTCTAGGTTTCTTCCTAGTTTTTTGCCTCTCTAGGGAGTTTTTCCTAGCCACCGTGCTTCTACACCTGCATTGCTTGCTGTTTGGGGTTTTAGGTCGGGGCTATATAAATAGATTTGATTTGATAGAGGACTGAGGGTCTTCCAAATATTGAAAGTGTGTAAATAGTTACCCATGTTATTTTGTAAATGTGTATATATATATATTTTTTTAACAATAATATTTTTGTTTCATTTATTTTTCTAATAATTTTTTTGGGGGGGGTGTGTTAGAATACCATTTTGGTATTTTGTATATAGTTATTTGTTTCAAAATGTATACCTTCACCAATTTGGCCACTTGGGTACATTTGGGCTACTTGTGTGGGACACCTGGGTGACTTCATGATAAATGTCATGTAGCACACTCATTTTGGAAGTTATCATTCTGAAACTTTGCATAACTTTTTTTTCATTGTTTTATCTAAACCAGATCTATTCTGTGTTATTCTCCTACATTCAATTCACATTTACACAAACTTCAGAGTGTTTTCTTTCAAATGGTACCAAGAATATGCATATCGTTGGTTCTGTGCCTGAGCTACAGGCTGTTAGATACGTCTTCAGGCGGAAATTGCACAAAGTAGGGGGGGAGTTGCAAGAGGTTTTAACTAATTATGTGACTTCTAAAGGTAATTGGTTGCACCAGATATTATTTAGGGGCTTCATATCAATGGGGATGAATACATACACACGACACAACTTTTCATAAAAAAAAAATAATAATTAACAATATATTTTTTTCAACTCCCTTCACTAATTTGGACTATTTTGTGTATGTCCATTACATGAAATCCAAATAAAATCAATTTAAATTACAGGTTGTTGTAACGGCCGTTGTTGGTGGAAGAAGGTGAGGACCAAAGCGCAGCGTGGTATGTATCCATAATATAATTTAATGAGACTGAATACAAAAGAAGAAGAGAATCAAAATGAAAACCTAAACAGTCCCGAATGGTGCAAACACTGAAACGGAAAATAATCACCCACAACTCAAGGATGAAAACAGGCTACCTAAGTATGGTTCTCAATCAGGGACAACGGTTGACAGCTGCCTCTGATTGAGAACCATACCAGGCCAAACACAGAAATCCCAAATCATAGAAAAAAGAACATAGACTGCCCACCCCAACTCACACCCTGACCATACTAAAACTAAGACAAAACAAAGGAACTAAGATCAGAACGTGACAGTACCCCCCCCAAAGGTGCGGACTCCGGCTGCAAAACCTGAACCTATAGGGGAGGGTCTGGGTGGGCGTCTGTCCGTGGTGGCGGCTCTGGCGCGGGACGTGAACCCTACTCCACCATAGTCTTTGTCCGCCTCTTAACCCGCCTCCGTGGCCTCCGCGGCGGGTGACTCTGGCAGCTCAGGCCAGACGGGAGATTCCGGCAGCACCGGACAGGTGGGAGACTCCGGCAGCTCCGGAGTGAAGGGCGAATCCGGCAGGTCCGGAGTGAAGGGCGATTCCGGGAGCACCTGAGTTATGGACGGCTCTGGCACCGGATAGGCTGGACCGTGGAGGCGCACTGGAGGTCTCGAGCACCGAGCCTGCACAACCCTACCTGGCTGGATGCTCCCCGTAGCCAGGCCAGTGCGGCGAGGTGGAATAGACCACACTGGGCTGTGCTGGCGAACCAGGGACAACATGCTTAGGGCTGGTGCCATGTACCCATGCCCGAGGAGACGCACTAGAGACCAGATGCGCTAAGCCGGCTTCATGGCACCTGGCTCGATGCCCACTCTAGCCCGGCCGATACGAGGCACTGCTATGTAACGCACCGGGCTATGCCTGCGCACCGGGGACACCGTGCGCCTCACGGCATAACTCGGTGCCTGCACGGTCCACCTCTCTCCACGGTAAGCACGGGGAGTTGGCTCAGGTCTCCTACCTTACTTAGCCACACTCCCCGTGTGCCACCCCCCAATACATTTTTGGGGCTGCCTCTCGTCCCAGCCGCGCTGCCGTGCTAGCTCCTCATTAGGCCGCCCCTCGGCTTTCGCTGCCTCCAGCTCTTCCTTGGGGCGGCGATATTCTCCCGGCTGTACCCAGGGTCCCTTGCCATCCAAGATCTCCTCCCAAGTCCAGGAGTCTTGAACCCGCTGCTCCTGGTTACCACGTTGCTTGGTCCGGTTGTGGTGAGTGATTCTGTAACGGCCGTTGTTGGTGGACGAAGGACCAAAGCGGAGCGTGGTATGTATCCTTAATATAATTTAATGAGACTGAATACAAAATACAAAAGAACAAGAGACTCAAAATGAAAACCGAAACAGTCCCGAATGGTGCAAACATTGAAACGGAAAATAATCACCCACAACTCAAGGGTGAAAACAGGCTACCTAAGTATGGTTCTCAATCAGGAACAACGATTGACAGCTGCCTCTGATTGAGAACCATACCAGGCCAAACACAGAAATCCCAAATCATAGAAAAAGGAACATAGACTGCCCACCCCAACTCACGCCCTGACCATACTAAAACTAAGACAAAACAAAGGAACTAAGGTTAGAATGTGACAGTTGTAATGCAACAAAATAGGAAAAAGGGGATGAATACTTTTGCAAAGCACTGTAAACACGTTTGTGCACAGCATTTGAGAGAAATAAGCTTTTTGTGCGTATGGGCAATTTCTGGGATCTTTTATTTCAGCTCATGAAACATGGGACCAACACTTTACATGTTGCGTTCATATTTTTTTTCCGTGTCGATTATCCGTACATGCACCCTAAAAGGTACCGAACAGTATCATGTGAGATAATTGTGTACCTATCTTTTTGTAACCCAAAAAACACTTTTTACCCTAACCATACCCTTATTTCTAAGAATGAAAGTGTTAATATTGTAGAAAACAAACGGTTTATTTCACATGCCATGGAAGAACGGAAACAAGGTTTTTCCAGTCTAAGTGTTTATTTCCAATTATGAACTATGTTGAATTTCAGGTTTTTGTGTTAATATTCGGTAGTCTCTAACATGTGTTGAAGACAGCTGTGCCTTCCGATAAAAAAAGCCAAGCAGCTGACTTGGTATTGATTTTTTTCAGCTGTTGTTTGCAGCCTCCCTGTAGGATACCGTTCTTGTTGGTTTGGTTTCCATGCTTTGTGTGTGTGTGGGGGGGATAGATGTGTGTGTGTTTGTGCCTTCACATTTGAATGTGGGTTTTGTGCATATGCCACACATCCCTAATTAATCCCATTATTGTGCCTATGAGGCTCCATCAAACAGCACACATAAACCTTCCTCCCTCCCCTATAGCTGTCCTCCCTCCCCCTTGAAAGATGAAGCAGTGCAGCCTTTGCCCGTCTGTTATAGCTGTCAACCTTGAGTGTACTTTCTGCATGTGTGTCCCACAGCAGTGGAAACGAAGGCTGCCATCTGATAATAAACAGAGTCTAGTTGAGTTTGACTGAGGAGCCCATGGTAATAGTTCCTAATCAGCCAAGGCATGGCACTGCGAGATTTCAGCAGTCCTCCCACTGTCTCTGTGATCGCCCTGGCGTCTTGTCTGCCGGAGGACAGAATGTGCCACTGACAGGAGGTCACGTGGTGCTCTGCATGTAGAAGGTTGAATTGGTCAAATTTGTTCAATTAGATGATTGTTGAGCAAGCATGCTGATAAATTGGTAAACAAGAATAGAGGCGGTGTGAGGCACATAGGTGGTAGAGAGAAACACATGCAGATGCACTTGACAGACATATAAGTGAGGTAATAGGGGAGTACACATGCTCACACATACAAACAACCTACCATATACCCTCTGGGTGCTACATTGTGTGGGAGGGTACACATATATTACCACACATGCACACTCCCAAAACCCTCTGTGTCTGCCGACTGACACCTAGCCACAATAACTTTGTGTGTGTATGTGTGTGTCGTAATTACTGTGTGTGAGACTCGCAAACACACTCCCTACCCCCACATTCCATATACCCCTGTGGGTTGACTGGTACCGGCTCTGGCACACTGGCTTAGCTTAGCCTAGCCTTAGGAGGCTCTCTACCATTAGGCTGTGTTCGCAGGGGAGAGTGGCTGACGCCCCTCTGGAAAGTGATCCATCAAGGCCTTACCTCAGCTGACTTCCCTGCCCAACTCCCCTCGCTACCCTGTCTTGATTCTAGGGTTGAAAAATTCTGGTCACTTCCCAAAAATTCCCAGATTTTCCAGAAATCCTGGTTGAAGAATGCAATGCTTCCTGATTCTGGTAATCTTCCCATTGGGATCTCTGCAAAAGCTGAGAATTTAGGGAAAGTTACTGGAATTTTGCAAACCCATACTTGAGTTGCAACACGTAGACATTAAAATAGAAGACACACACAGGTGTATAAGCAGGGAAGCACATACAGTATCAGCACACATGCACAATCATTGTTCACAGTTCACATCTGTGCACTCATTTGCACACTGCAAATCTACTCTCCTGAAGAGAAATAGAACATAAACGTGATGCACAGTTCATGATGGGAGTTTCAAAGCTCATAGGTAAATAATTGGTCTTGTTGCATCTTCAGTGCAATATTAATGGTATTCATCGTACTATTCCTCAATATGTCATCAAGCGATGACAGAAAATATGCTGGGGGTAGAAAGAGAGGGAGTTTGAGAGATCAAATTGATGGATCAGAAAGCTTCTGGAAAGCTTGTGTGTGTGTGTGTGTGTGTGTGTGTGTGTGTGTGTGTGTGTGTGTGTGTGTGTGTGTGTGTGTGTGTGTGAGAGACAGTGAGTAGATGGGTTTATATAGATTCTGGAGATGGTGTGTATACGTGTATGTGAGGAAAAAGAGAGTAGGAGTGGATGGAATTTGAGAGAATCCAAAGAGGTTGCGTGTGTGTGTGTGTGTCTGTATGTGTATGGCAAGGGAGAGAGGAAGACAAAAGAGCGAGTCCACTACCTCTGTTATTACCTCTGTGTTATTACCTCTGTGTCTTTTTCTAATGTAACTTAAATCAGGTAGATATCCCTGCCTCCAGGGATACGCTCCACATGATTCCAAATGCCATTCCCAGGGGCACCATCTCCCCACATTCTCCCTCCTCCTTCTCCTCTCCTATTTCCATTAAATGACCATGCCGGCGTTCCTTGGCCGGTATCTGTCGCCGTGAGGAGTTTGCCAGGGTCCTGTGTGTTTCCGGCTCCACTTATTTTATGGATTCATTCCTTTTTGTCTCAACTACAAAGGCCATGGTGTCTTCAATTCTTTATATATTTCCCTGTTTTTGGATCTTGTGCCCGCTTCCCCCTTTCCCAGCGCCTGGTTGAGTTGAGCCACTACCACTTCTCCTTCGTGAGTCCCAGGACATCCCAAAGAACATTTAGGCAACATTTGAAACAGAAGCCAGTCCCCCATAG
Source organism: Oncorhynchus clarkii lewisi (assembly GCF_045791955.1). NCBI lineage: Eukaryota > Metazoa > Chordata > Actinopteri > Salmoniformes > Salmonidae > Oncorhynchus > Oncorhynchus clarkii. The sequence continues at coordinate 3,989,057 of NC_092171.1, read as the reverse complement.
ATTGTGCTATGATGTTCCTTTAAAGTTGTGTTGCACTTTGATTAAGTTGTCACCTGCAAAATGTTGGGAATTGTCTTTTGATTAGCTCCTATAGAATAGGGAGGAACTGTGTAACATTACCATACACAGCAAACTCATCAAAGAGATTAAAAAACATTGCTTTGATAAAATAAGTAAAATTAAATCATTCCATGATTAATAAGCCTCCCCGGCAAACAAAGAACATTCCCAGGACATAACCTAACGTTTACATTACTTTCTATTTCGGTTTCGGTCTGACTTTAGAAGGATAGGGAAGTGATATGAACTCATTTAATGTTTTCCATTCTCAGCTCAAACTCGAAGTTTTGCGCAATGTTTTTGGGATACGCACTTGGATAATCTCAGCCAAACCTAGGCCAGGTAAAAAAATATTGTAGATTTTTTTGCAGTCTGTAGCTAAAGAAAATTAATACAAAAATAAGCCTCTCCTTGGTCCTTTTCTCCCCATTTCCTGGCCCGAGTGCACAGCTTATTAACGTACAGGCCTGGCACTGTCGACAGCCTATGTGGCATCTCTCACGGCATTAAGTGAAGGAAGGAAACGGCGATGACGCTTGCCTCCGTGGGTTGTCAGCTAGTCCGGCGCTAGCTCCCTCAGGTAAATGCTGCTCCCACTAACCCTCTTTAAAAATCACTGCTAAAGACTCTCTGTCATGTTTGCTTTTATTTGCTGCTTTTACACGTTAATAGTCTCTAACCTCACGGGCATGAATTGAAGTAATGAAAATGAAATCAGTTGATGTACGCATCATTGGGCTGTATAGGAAAACTCCCTTATGTTCTATACCTGTAACTTTCTTACCCCTTTTTCTACCTCAGTAAATCCTAAACAACTCTCCTGACTGACACCTGTCTGTTTATTTGCGAGACAAAGTTGATGTCCCCATCTCCAAATACTTTAAGTGTGTTGTAACTAATTTGTTAATCTGTCGTAAGGAGCATTTGACTAACTACTTCCAAAGTTCAGGTTTTGATGTTGGTGTTAACTATCCCTTTAAGTTACTTCCCGTGCAGGGTAAGTACAGTTCAAGAGAATAGGCTGTTTGTCGATTACTCTTACATTGTTAACTCTACTATTACAAGTAGAGGGAAACTTACAAACACTGCTGTTGGTTTTCATACTGGTGTCTCAATAGATCAAAATGTTGAACTTCTGAACTTCCAGCACTTATTTTTTTCATTGTAATCATCATACATTGCATTTGAATTCCGCCGGCTGTTCTATCTTTCATATGCTTAAGGAGAACAACTTTAAACTCTGGCTCTGGGTTAGAGAAGATATTTGACCTTTGACGTTAGACCTACTGTAGGTGGGAATGTGCTGTGTACTCTTTCTTACACGGGTGTTATTTAACATGGTTGATCCACAAGAGAGAATCCCCCCATAAAAACAGTAGTATGACATAACATTTACCAAGGAAAATTGGGCAATTATCATATTTGAGCTTGATGCATAACAATGGGTGCACTGAGACACACAAAAAAAACGGCCCAGTGGAACCTCCAAACTGTGTAAGGGCTATGTGACCAAGGAGAGTAATGGCGTGCTGCATCTGGTAACCTGGTCTCCACAATCACCTGACCTCAACCCAATTGAGATGGTTTGGGATGAGTTGGACTGCAGAGTAAAGAAAAGCAGCCAACAAGTGCTTAGCATATGTGGGAACTCCTTCAAGATTGTTGGAAAAGCATTCCAGGGACTACCTCTGTGTGCAAAGCTGTCATCGAGGCAAAGGGTGGCTACTTTGAAGAATCTAAAACATTTTGGTTACTACATGATTCCATATGTGTTATTTCATAGTTTGGATGTCCTCACTATTATTCTACAATGTTGAAAATGAATGAATGAGTAGGTGTGTCAACTTTTGCCGGGTACTGTAGCTACCTGCTTCGTGCCGCTTGTTCCCACCTAGATGGAAGAAAGGAAAGAGACATTGAAGATGCCATACTCTAAGCTAATTTAGCTAGCTAACAAAGAATGCACATTATTTTCAGCTAGCAGTGTGCTTGCTATAGCTAGGTTACTAACCTTTGAGGGTAATGATAGCTAGCTAAACACCAAGAGTAGCTGGCTACACAGCTAAGGATCGGCGAAGCACACAACTAGAACTAGCTTCTTTGCTCGCTCTCTACGGGCACAGCAGTATTATTTTCTCCATCTAGCTTTCTAGCGCCCTCGCTGGCTAGGCTGACCAGTCCTACCTTCCGGTACTGCGGTCGTGAGAGCCGTCTAGCCTGTAGAGAAACTCCAACTTGCGGTTCTCTCTGGTTTACTGCGTGCAGTTTATGACAGGCTTGTAGCTCACTCTCCGAGTCATGGCTACCGCTTCCCCTTGCCAGGGTGGCCCACGCCAGGCACCCAAGCAGTGTTCTTGCTATAACTAGAATACTGACCCACTGGGTGAATGCTAGCTAGCTATGACAGGACTAGCTAGCTACACAGCTAAACATCAAACAGCACATTTATAGCCCGGGTCTCCATACTGGAGCTATGGCTACTTTTACCTCTGCACAGGGTGAGTCCCTTAGCCTACGCCACACTAACGTTAATAGGCAAAACTAACCAGATACCTCACCTATGACAATCACTTCAGTTTGCAGTGTACTAGCAATATTTAGGCGATTGGCTCAGGGGGCTAATGTTGACTAGCTAACGCCAGGACCAACACCACAGATAGCATCGCCCAGTACACGCTTAGAGATAGCTCTTTCTGTTAGCTCTTTTACCTCCAACATTACCTCCCCCCTCATTTAGCTTAACCGTGCCCTCTCTAGCTAGAATGACTGGTTGTGCTTCTCGGTACATTAACATTTTTGTCATTTAGCGGACGCTCTTATACTGAGCGACTTACAGGAGCAACTAGGACCATGGGAGATTTTTCAGCAACAGTGCTCTCCGGCTGGCTACTACTAGTTAGCTGAGCTGTACTGACCCAATAGTCAGGCTTTGAGTAGCTCACATATAACCATCATCCATAGGTGGAACCCCTCCCCTCCCTAAAAAAAAGGTAAAGACAAGCTAAATGCCTTCTATGCTTGCTTTGAGGCAAGCAACACTGAACCATGCATGAGAGCACCAGCTGTTCCGGATGACTGTGCTCTCCTAAGCAGATTTGAGTAAGACCGTTAAAAAAGTTAACATTCACAAGGCCGCAGGGCAAAACGGATTACCAGGATCTGTACTCAGAGCATACGCTGACAAGTTGGTAAGTGTCTTCACTGACATTTTCAACTTTTCCCTGACCCAGTCTGTAATGTTTCAAGCAGACCACTATAGGCCCTGTGCCCAAGAACGCCAACCTGTCTAAATGACTATAGCCCCATAGCACTCACATCTGAAACCTTGAAAGGCTGGTAATTTCTTACCTCAACACAATCATCCCAGATACCTTAGAACCACGCCAATTGGCATAATGCCTTAACCCACAGATGAGGCAATCTAGGACAACAACCTCTCCCTCAACATCAGCAACACAAAAGAGCTGATCATGGACTACAGGAAATGGAGGGCCGATCACACCCCCATTCACATCGACAGGGCTCTAGTGGAGTGGGTCGAGAGCTTCAAGTTCCTCTGTGTCCACATCACTAAGGATCTATCATGGTCCAAACCAACACAGTTGTGAAGAGGGCACAACAACCCCTCTTCCCCCTCAGGCGACTGAAAAGATTTGGCATGGGCCCTCAGATCCTCACAAAGTTCTACAGCTGCACTATTGAGAGCATCTTCACTCGCTTGGTATGGCATCCCAACTGCAAGGCACTACAGAGGGTAGTGCGTACGGTCCAGTACATCTCTGGGGCCGAGCTCCCTGCCATCCAGGACCTCTATACCAGGTGGTGTCAGAGGAAGGCACAATGTTAAGACTTCAGCCACCCAAGTTATTGAGTGTTCTCTCTTCTACCGCACGGAAGCGTTACCGATGCAAGTCTGGAACCACCAGGACCCTGAAGAGCTTCTACCCACAAGCCATGAGATGGCTAAATAGTTAGTTAAATAGTTAACCAAATAGCTTTCTTTGTTGACCCTTTTTGCACAACACCTTTTGGCTCATTACATTCGCTGCTGCTACTGTTTTTCATGTGTCACTTTATTCATAGTTACATGTACATGTCTACGTAAATTACATGGTACCCCTGCACATCAACTCAGTACAGGTACCCCATGTATATAGGCAAGTTGTCATTACTCATTTTGCATTTATTATTACTTTTATTATTACGTGTTTTACTTTTCTATTATTTCTCAAATGTCTTTCTCTCTGCCTTGTTGGGAAAGGCCCGTAAGTAAGCATTTACCTGTTAGTCTACACCTGTTATTTATGAAGCATGTGACAAATAAAATTAGATTTTAACACATTTCATGCATTTCTACTATACTTTATATGACTGCAACATATTTTTTTATATAACACAAATAAGTAGCCTACCCTGCTGACAGTGACTAACATCAGTAAAAACAACCATTTAATCTAGGCCTACAAAAAGATTATTGTCCCCCCAAAAAACTTTCCAGTGGTACTTTTGCAATGATATAGACAGTGAATGTGCACTCACCCAGATGCTCTCTGCTGGTGCCAATAAAATAGATTACTGTTCGCTCAATTGGGAGTTGAGCATTTTGAGACAGATTAGAGCCTTTTCTCTGTCTTCTCTTTTCAGTAATAGATGTTTTTACTAAGAATGTATTTTGAAATATTGCGATAGGCTTATTTAACTGCTTTTCACGGACCACCGCAACTAAATAATCAGCTATTTGGTAGGCTACAGTGACAAGAAAAAGTATGTGAACCCTTAGGAAATACCTGGATTTCTCCATAAATTCATCATCAAATGTGATCTGATCTTCATCTAGGCCACATCAATAGACAAACACAGTCTGCTTAAACTAATAACACACAAACAATTATACATTTTCATGTCTTTATTGAACACACCGTGTAAACATTCACAGTGCAGGGTGGACAAAGTATGTGAACCCTTGGATTTAATAACTGGTTGACCATCCTTTGGCAGCAATAACCTCAACCAAATGTTTTCTGTAGTTGCGAGTCAGACCAGCACAACGGTCAGGAGGAATTTTGAACCATTCCTCTTCACAAAACTGTTTTAGTTCAGCCATATTCTTTGGGATGTCTGGTGTGAACTGCTCGAGTACATGCCACAGCATCTCAATCGGGTTGAGGTCAGGACTTTGACTGGGCCACTCCATAAGATGTATTTTCTTCTGTTGAAGCCATTCTGTTGTTGATTTACCTTTTGTGGTTTGGGTCGTTGTCCCGTTGCATCACCCAACTTCTGGTGAGCTTCATTTGGAGGACAGATAGCCTTATATTCTCCTGCAAAATGTCTTGATAAACTTGGGAATTAATTTTTCCGCCGATGATAGCAAGCTGTCCTGGCCCTGAGGCAGCAAAGCAGCAACAAACCATGATCTCCCTCCACCATACTTTACAGTTGGGATGATGTTTTGATGTTGTGTGCTGTGCCTTTTTTTCTCCAAACATAGTGTTGTGTTCCTTTCAAACAACTCAACTGTAGTTTCATCTGTCCACAGAATATTTTGACAGTAGCGCTGTGGAACATCCAGGTGCACTTTTGCAAACATATTTTTTTGTACAGCAGTGGCTTCTTCCGTGGTGTCCTCCCATGAACACCATTCTTGTTTAGTGTTTTACATATCATAGACTCGTCAACAGAGACGTTAGCATGTTCCAGAGATTTCTGTATGTCTTTAGCTGACACTCTAGGATTCTTTTTAACCTCATTGAGCATTCTGCGCTGTGCTCTTACAGTCATCTTTGCAGGACGGCCACTCCTAGGCAGAGTAACAACAGTGCTGAACTTTCTACATTTATAGACAATTTGTCTTACCGTGGACTGATGAACATCAAGGTTTTTAGATATACTTTTGTAACCTTTCCAGCAAGTCAACATTTCTTAATCTTGGGTCTTCTGAGACCTCTTTTGTTCAAGGCATGTTTCACATCAGGCAATGCTTCTTGTGAATAGCAAACTCAAATGTTTTTTGTTGATTGGACTCAAGGTTCACTGACTCCTGCATACAATTAGCTTTTGGAGAAGTCATTAGCCTAGGGGTTCACTTACTTTGTCCAACCCACACTGTTCAAAAATGCAATAATTTGTGTGCTAATTTTGTGACTTAGATGAAGATCAGGTCAAATTTGATGACCAATTTAGGCAGAAATCCAGGTAATTCCAAAGGGTTCACATACTTTTTCTTGCCACTGTATTTGCAGCCCAAATTGTGAGCAACACAGCACATTTTTTAAGAAGCTAATGCTCATCTGTGGCCAAATCATGCTCTCTGGTGTAGTATTTAGAAATATTTTATTCATTACTGTATAGGCACAAGTAATTATGCAGATCATTTTGGCTAATTCAATTTACTTTAGGGGAAGCTGATCTTCCCTTAGCCTATTGGACACTCCGCCTATATCAACATCAATGTGAAAGTAACTAGTGCATAAAACAGCTGGCCATGAGGCTTACATCCACAAGGATGAATACAGATTGAAGGTTACAGCTGTCAGTCAAAATAGAGAAAATAATAATAAGCCAACAGAACAGGTTCTCGGGATTCGGCTGAGTGAAATAACAGTGACAACATGCTGTGGAACAACTAAATGAACACACTGGCTTTTCAATTCATATTGTATCATGGCAAAATTATTGCCACAATATGCTTGCCAAGATTTAGAGAGAGAAACAAGTCAGCTTCTTTGCTTCTGTGTGTTAAAAAGCTTTCAGAAAGATCTATTTTCTGCACTCCAATAATGTACTGTAATTTGCACTAAGAAATGTTATGAATAGTCAAAACCCATGATCATTCAGAAGGAAAACGCATTGTCTTTTGAAAAACTACATTTACATTTTTTTAATTCTCCCTTCAGCCTTCGACTGGGATTATATATTGATCCAAAGTAGTGCACTATAAAGGGAATAGGGCGCCATTTGGGCTGAAGATATAATCTCAGTCAATGCTGTGCTTGAGAAAAATTGGAATGATTTGGTGCGCTGTCAAGAAAAGCTTTATTTGATTTGAATCAGTAACAGCACAGGAAAACTGTAGGATGTGTTTACTAGCTTGTAAATTATTTGGGATGTGGCTATCTCTTTGGATGTTAATTCCCTGCACTGTCTTCTGGGGTTAGGCTAACTTGCTTCAGGGGACAATATCCATGTAATACACCATAACCATAATAAGTAATTGCCTTCAACAAAGTCCATTAAGTGTGGCAAAATAACCCAATTTACAAGAGCTTGCGTGGCAAATGGAGTACCAATCTTTGGACATTGACAGGTTCCCCTCTAGCATGAGAATTGTGAGAATTTAATTTGTTTCCACAAAATGTTTTCCTTTTAAACCAAAATCATCAATGGCTTTTTGAGGAAATTGTGGACTTGTTGCAGCAAGACCAGACAAAAGTTGGTGCTTTTTTTTATGATGGAAAAGCAAAAATTTCAAACAGAATTGTAAATATCAACGGGCACTTTGAGTACTTTGGTTAGGACTGGATCTGACAGCTAGCAATGGTGGAACCAGCCTGATTGCTGCATGCTGTTTAATTTTACTAACTGATATGTGCAGTAAACAGAATGGTGAACACAGCAATCAAGCTGGTTCATCCTGGCTATCTGACAGCCATTTTGAGCTACAATCTGGTGTTATGTGTCTGGCTGAGCACAGCAGAACTCAAACTTGAACTAACAGGTGGGGGAAGAAGCTGTTGGGTAAGCAACTCAAGCAATTGACTATACCCCAACTGCTTAAGTAAATACCCAGCTTTATCAAAGAACGAATGTCAAACATAAGCCTTCCCATTTTCCATATGGACAAAAGTGTTTGTTCAACCATTCCTGTTGCTGCAACTTTGGAATAAGCCAAAAAGCTTTTTTATATAAGGCTTAGGGAGGGAATATTATTACCAGAAAAAAGGCAAGTCTTGCCAATGTCAAGAGCACTGCGATAAGGGTGCAGAAATCCGCTAATGGAATTCTAGTTTTCGACTTTGTACTTTGTTGTGAAAGCTGTGACCTGCCAATAATTGTATTGAGCAGGTATTTTTCAGCATCTCCATGAGGAAAACACTGGATGATGCTTTCCAAAACTTTTTGGAAAACTCAGAGCCTAATACTCAGAGGCTCCAAGTTGTTGGGAGTCTCTGAGTACTATACATCATGCACATCAGAGAAAAAACAAACAAGGCTTAGCAGGAGCACCATAAATTGAGGGCCTCCGAATTCACCATGGTGCCCGACAGCCTCTGGGAGACAATGGTCACCTTCAAAAGGGATAATAGGAATGGAAAAAGCTGTCTTTAAAAAGGTACAAGATGGTACAGAAACAAATACACACTTTGAAGGTACTGATTGCTACGCTACTGTGCTCAGGCCTAATTTAATTCAGTCTCTGTATTTTAATTGATTTGGGACTGAATGTCCATGTGTTGACATTGCGGTTCTCATTGGACCTCTGGGTATTGTCATCATGTTCTTGTGGTAAGCTCCAGAGGCAGATAAAAAGTGTGCCATAGAAAATCAGCTAATTAAGTAATTTATCCACAGTAAAATTCATAGCCTATACAAATGGATTCAAAATTACAACTGCAGCATATATACCCATAGTGCACCGTAACTTGTCACAGCAATGATGAAAGGAGAGAAACCTCTGCAATATGTTAAGTGTAGGAATATCAGGCCTTGTCAGTCACTAAACAGTGTGACCATGTAGAGACACTGAGCGCTCCACATCAAAGTTTTTCATTGGTTTGAATAACGCTTTGATTGACAGTACATGCTAATCCCACCCATCATGACATCACATCAGATCCTTCATGTCTCCAATTCATCACCATCCACTTCTCCATATGTTTCTGTAACAGCATTTCTCACATGGTGTCCATGCGTGGTTGAGGGAGTGCACAAGTGACACACAGTTCAGTCCATATACTAGTTAGTGTGGTGGATTTGATACATTGTGATACCACAGAAGCTGATATATTACAATGTCTTTGCCAAGCAAGTATTAAATGCTCGCTGGAAATGAAAAAATAATAAAACTACCTGAAAAACGACAAATGCCAAAGTCATAAATTCACGACAGCTTTCTCAGATCTGTAAATCCAAGAGCCGAGCAAGTTTCCTGCTCCATCATCACTTCAGTGGAAAACCAAATAAATAAAAAACAATGTCACATTAATTCCTTGTTGGATTTCACTCGGAATAATGAAAAACACGTTTAAAAAAAAATCAGTTTCCTCTCTCTCCCTCACCCTGACATTTTATTACTGCATTAAATAGGATTTTTCTCCTTTAAAAAATGGTAAAGAAAGCCTTTGTAGTTTTCACCCCGCTGCTGTTTCCGGTGAACTACCTGATTGAATGAGCTCAATGAGTCTGTTGGAGAGTGGGGACTTCATATCAAAGCCTGTAGACACCGCTTTGATATAGAGCCTCTGTTTTTTTTTATTCATTTGACTGTTTTCATTTGACTGTTTTTCCTTAGTCATGGCGTTGATTGAGTTTGAGCGATAGGTCTTCTTCTTGTAAAAGGCAATAGCCGGAGGCTGTCCTTAATATGGACACCGTAATATCCAGATGAATGGCCCTTTGACATTGTTCTCATATCTCAGCCATGCCACACTCATATCTAAAAATGTGCATTTCAATGAATTAAACTTACATCACAGTAGGCTTTTGCATCTGGCATGCGATTTGCATTTTATTGGTTATAAAATACAGCTTTTCAAGTGATAATACTCAGTCTAATTCAGTCTTTGCTAATGGCTTTCTCATGCATTACTTGTCTCACTTTGAAAAAGCTGACCTTAAGCAACCTCCAATACTCATGTTGAATAGAAAACCTTAAGAAGTCTACTGAAGTTGTTTTATGGGTATGTCTCTATATGATTCCAGTTTTGATCTAAGAACATTTCAGCCCCAGAACATAGGATATGTCCTGCATTCATGCTTTGATAGTCTACTTTACTTGCAGATCATTCGTATAGAGCACTATATTTAATGGTATTGTTCTTTCTATATTATCTTAGGTATGTTGTGGCTTTGTGGTTTTCACTACTTCTATACAGGATATAGATTAAATGTTATCTCAAGAGGTGATTGCACCATAATTGTGTATCAAAACATGATTTATTTGGCTAATTAACAACATTATAGTGATGGAGATGGAGCCTGAATTATCCTACATTTGAACTAGAAAATCAGCATGGTCAGAAACAGACTGGCCACAGGGCATTTAGGGCAAATGTCAGATAAGCTGGTCTATCATTAGACCAGTAGGCCTGTTTTGTTTGGGCCAGTGTGGGGGACTGAAGGAAAAAAATGGGCTGGTATGTTAGAAATGCCAGTCCGATATCTTGTCCCAGTCCATCCCTGAGCAGGTTTGTCTTGTCTTATCCACTATTTGCAGTACCAATAACTGAGTCGTAAACTCTTACATTAAGCTGCCCCTATTACTATGTAAATCAATGGTAATAACATTGTACCTCTCTATCAGTTATTACACAATTGGAACAAGGAATGTGTAATTACACATCCACTTGCTGAAGGTTATTCCACATGTGTAATTACTGATGCTATTAGATATTGTCTTGTTCCCCCATGTAACTGTTTTGTAATTACACATTTGAAAGTCACCTGTGAATTTCTATGTTAATAAACCAAACCGAAATCTGACTTTGTTACATGTAACTACAGTGTCACTACATAGTAATTATAAAGGTTATACCCTTCTGGGTTTCACTTTACATTAAGTTACTTGGTCCTGGGTAGGACAGTTAACCTGTGCTGCCCTCAAACCAAGGCAAGCTGCCTGCTAATTATCTATAGCCTATGTTCAACTTGCCAATTTAAATCATTTTTGAAGAAGTTTTATTTATTCAGTTTTCTGCCTCCTCATTAATTCACATAGAAACAGCCCACTTCACTGTTGCAGACAATTTATGTTGTCTCTCTTCGACGAGAGCGCATACACTTCCAAAGTGTTTCCCCGGATCAAGTATGCAGATGTTTGCTGCATCTCCAGTCAGCTCTTGCACAGAACTTGCATTTTTTCCACATCACATTTTCACAACTAACAATGGGGAAAATGGCTACCTAAATATGATCCCCAATCAGAGACAACGATAAACAGCTGCCTCTGATTGGGAACCATATCAGGCCACCATAGAATGACAGGCCACCACACCTAGATGACCCACTCTAGTCACTATCACGCCCAAGCAACATAAAAAATAAACAGCTTTCCATGGTCAGGGCGTGACAGCTGGGCTATGGAACTCTAGAGCTGGGGTTCCCAAACCTTTCCACTCAGGGCCCACTTCCAGCATTGGGGAACATCCTGCACACCACTTCTATTTCTAAGGGCAACGGCACTGTTCATGACACAAACTGTTCACACCCCTCCTGTTGGTGTAGATCATTTTGCAGGTTTAAAGCTCATTTCCTGCAATTCTACACATTTTGACATGGAGTGCAAAGGAAATTGTGTAGTTTTAAAACACATTTTCTTGCAATTCTATATATTTTGCCATGTCTAATGTGTATTCATGTGATATTTGAGTGAGAAAAGAATTACAATGTCTATGGGCTAAAAATACAAAATAAAAAGTTATTAGATAACTCTAAGAAGTACAGATCAGGGTTGGGTTATAAAAAATATCAAAAACTTTGAACATCCCACGGAGCACCGTTAAATCCATTATAAAAAAATGGAAAGAATGTGGCACAACAACAAACCTGTCAAAACTCACAGACCATGCAAGTAGGCCATTAATCAGAGAGGCAACAAAGAGACCAAATATAACCCTGAAGGAGCAGCAAAGCTCCACATCGGAGATTGGAGTATCTGTCCATAGGACCACTTTAAGCCATACACTCCACAGAGCTGGGATTTATGGAAGAGTGGCCAGAAAAAAAGTAATTGCTTAACTCTTAGGGATCGTATCCCGGTAGTGGGATCAAATTCAACAACATCCGGTGAAATTGGATGGTGCCATATTCAAATGACAAAATAATAATATTTAACATTCATGAACATACAAGTCTTACATCATTAAAAAAGCTTAACTTCTTGTTAATCCAACCGCTTTGTCAGATTTCAAAAAGGCTTTACGGCAAAAGCATACCATGAGATTACCTGAGGACAGCGCCCCACATCAAAATACATTTTCAACCAGCACAGGCTTCACAAAAATCACAAATAGCGATAAAATAAATCACTTACCTTTGAAGATCTTCCTCTGTTTGCAATCCCAAGGGTCCCAGCTACACAATGAATGTTCATTTTGTTCAATAAAGATCTTCTTTATATCCAAAAAATTAAGTTTAGTTGACGCCATTGATTTCAGTAATCCACTCCTTCAACATGCATACAAAGAAATCCAAAAACCTACCGGTAACCTTCGTCCAAACTAGTCAAACAATGTTTCTAATCAATCGTCAGGTACCCTAATATGTAAATAAATAATATTATTTCAGACGGAAAGAACGGTGTTCAATAGAAAAGGAAAATAACGAAAGGGCGCACCCTCATTCACGCGCGCCAAAAGCCTATCTTTCCTGATGAGAACCCCTTGGATAAACTACAACTATTTGTTTGTTTTTCAAGAAACAAGCCTGAAACCCTGTATAAAGACTGTTGACATCTAGTGAAAGCCATAGGAACTGCAATCTGGGAGCTATTTTTTTGTATATCCCATAGGCTTGCATTGAAAAGGCATGTGACCTCAAAAAAAAAACATTTTTTTGCCTGCCAAATCAGTTCTGTTATACTCACAGACATTATTTTAACAGATTTAGAAACTTCAGAGTTTTCTATCCAATGCTACCATATGCATATCCTAACTTCTGATTCTGAGTAATAGGCAGTTTACTTTGGGCACGTCAGTCAGCCGGAAATTCAGGATACTGCCCCCTAGCCTTAAGAAGTTTTGAAGGAAAAAATAAGCAAACACCTTTGGTGTTCGCCAAAAGGAATGTGGGAGACTCCGTAAACATATGGAAGAAGATACTCTGGTCAGATAAGACTAAAATTGTGCTTTTTGGCCATCAAGGAAAACGCTATGTCTGGGCCAAACCCAACACCTCTCATCATCCTGATAACACCATCCCCACAGTGAAGCATGGTGGTGGCAGCTTAATGCTATGGGGATGTTTTTCATCGGCAGGGACTGGGAAACTGGTCAGAATTGAAGAAAATATGGATGGCGCTAAAAACAGGTAAATTCTTGAGGGAAACCTGTTTGTCTTCCAGAGATTTGAGACTGGGACGGAGGTTCACCTTCCAGCAGGACAATGACCCTAAACATACTGCTAAAGAAACACTAAGGGGAAACATTTAAATGTCTTGGAATGGCTTAGCCAAAGCCCAGACCTCAATTCAATTGAGAATCTGTGGTATGACTTACAAAGATTACTGTACACCAGCGGAACCCATCCAACTTGACGAAGCTGGAGCAGTTTTGAATTGAAAAATGGGCAGAAAATGGGCAGCTTACAGAGACATACCCCCAGAGACTTGCAGCTGTAATTGCTGCAAAAAGTGGCTCTACAAACTATTGACTTTGTGGGGTTGAATAGTTATGCACGCTCAAATTGTCTGTTTTTTTTGTGTTGTTTCTTGTTTGTTTCACAATAAAAAATGTTTTGCATCTTCAAAGTGGTAGGCATGTTATGTAAATTAAATTATACAAACCCCCCCCCCCAAAATACATTTTAATTCCAGGTTGTAAGGCAACAAAATAGGAAAAATGCCAAGGGGGTGTCACGTTCTGACCTTAGTTCCTTTGTTTTAGTATGGTCAGGGCGTGAGTTGGGATGGGCAGTCTGTTATTTTTTCTATGATTTGGGATTTCTGTGTTTGGCCTGGTATGGTTCTCAATCAGAGGCAGCTGTCAACCGTTTTCCCTGATTGAGAACCATACTTAGGTAGCTTGTTTTCACCCTTGAGTTGTGGGTGATTGTTTTCTGTTGAGTGTTTGTATTCTGCACCAGACAGAACTGTTTCGGTTTCGTTCGTTCACTTTGTTGTTTTGTATTTCAGTGTTCAGTTTGATTCATTAAATATTAACATCATGAACACACCACGTTGCGCTTTGGTCCTCACCTTTTTCCACCAACAACGGCCGTGACAGGGGGTGAATACTTTCACAAGTACATCCCTGTTGGTCAGCATTTCTCCCTTGCCAAGAAAACAGGTGTGGCATATCAAAAGGCTGATTAAACAGCATTACACATGTGCACCTTGTGCTAGGGACAATAAAAGGCCACTCTAAAATGTGCACTTGTCACACAACACAATGCCACAGATTCTCAAGTTTTGAGGTCTTGCATTCATAGCAGGGAGTAAGAATTTGAGTGGTTAATACAATACATGTTGACAGAATGGCTGAGAGACTGTTGCTGTACTCCCAGGTAAGGCCCTTGCTTCTAGAACCACTGAAAAACCCCAGTATTCAGTCAGGAAGCTTGAAGAAGATGTGTGTCACCATCCAAGCCCATGTTACAGCTTGCAGTGGCCTGATAGTGAGATGACAATAAATGCATTATGTACCATCCATCGCCAAAGTCATGTTCACTGCACATGTTGCTGATCAATTCAATCATTTTGTTAGTGTCATTGATATATGGAAATTCACATACAAATATTCAGTTCATAAGCATTGACGGAAATACCTCTAGGATCCTGTGGTGAAAGACTGCTGTGCAAGGTATTGGGCAACAGCTTTCATCCAGGGCCTGTATTCACAAAGTGTCTTAATTCTTGATCCTACTTGAGACGCAGACGTCTCAAGTAGGCACCTGGAAATGCAAATGCGCTACGCTAAATGCTAAATGTACTCGTTAAAACTCAAACGTTCATTAAAATACACATGCAGGGTATTGAATTAAAGCTACACTCGTTGTGAATCTAGCCAACAAGTCAGATTTTTAAAATGCTTTTCGGCAAAAGCATGAGAAGCTATTATCTGATAGCATGCAACACCCCAATATACCTGAAGGGGACGTAAACAAAAGAATTAGCGTAGCCGGCGCTACACAAAAACGCAGAAATAAAATATAAAACATTCATTACCTTTGATGATATTCTTTGTTGGCACTCCTATATGTTCCATAAACATCACAAATTGTTCTTTTTCCCGATTAAATCCGTCCATGTATGCCCAAAATATCCATTTGTATAGCCTGTCTGGTTCAGGAAAAAAGCTCTCATCCAACACGCAACGTCATTTTAAAAAATTATATAAGTTGCCTATATTCTTTGACAAAACACTTCAACCTACTTTTGTAACCCAACTTTAGGTATTTGTAAACGTTAATAAGCGATCAAATTGATCACTGGGCGATCTGTATTCAATAGCAGCTACTCAAGAAAACAATGTCCATTTTTCAATCTTCCAAAATCGATTGTTGTAGGCTGGATGGAATGACGGATCTATTGGTCATGTCTCAAAGGATTTTTATCAATGAAAATGACGTTTTTGGCGACATCGTGTGGAAGCTGTAGGAATCGCATCCGTGTCCATATTTAATTTAGTGTCCTTTAAACAATACATGAAAGTGGCGCATGGATACTTTTTTCAGCTTTCAGTGACCAGTTTTTCTTGCGCTTTTCGATGAAACACACGCTCCCTACTTTGTGCAATTTCCGCCTGAAGACATACCCAAATCTAACAGCCTGTAGCTCAGGCACAGAACCAAGGATATGCATATTCTTGGTACCATTTGAAAGAAAGTGGCCAAATTGGTGAAGGTATACCTTTTGGAAAAAAACTATATACAAAATACCAAAATGGTATTCTAACACCCCCCCCCCCCCCCCCAAAAAAAAAAATGGGGAAAAAATTGATTGAAAAAAAAATATGAAAAAAATATAAATATATACATTTACAAAATAACATTGGTAACTATTTACACACTTTCAGTATTTGGAAGACCCTCAGTCCTCTATCAAATCAAATCAATTTATATAGCCCCAGCCTAACACCCCAAACAGCAAGCAATGCAGGTGTAGAAGCACGGTGGAAAAACTAGGACTAGAAAAAACTCCCTAGAAAGGCAAAAACCTAGGAAGAAACCTAGAGACCTTGACAGCACCTCAAGAGTAAAAATGAACAGTTTAGGGTTCCATAGCTGCAGGCAGTACAGTTGAAACTTGAACAGCAGCAAGGCCGGATGGACTGGGGACAGCAAGGAGTCATCATGGCAGGTAGTCCTGAAGCATGGTCCAAGGGCTCAGGTCCAAGGGCTCAGAAAAAGTGAGAGCAGACTTAAATTCACACAAGACACCGGATAAGACAGGAAAAGTACTCCAGATATAACATACTGACCCTAGCCCCCACCCACTTTGCCATATAACCCCACCCACTTTGCCAAAGCTCGACACAATATTCTGCTGCTGATTCCAGATGCCATAGCAATCTCTTTCTGATGTAAAGCAGAGGGTCACCGAGTATGTGGTGCATGTGATAGGGGACTTCATCTTGCAAACAACACAGCAACGCCTCCATGCTGTGCCCTTTTGGCCCTTAGGCACATCCATACCTGCACAAATATATTTGGTCAGATGAACACTTGTGGCAGGAGCAGAAGGGACAGGGTGTGGTGCAGTGGTGCTTTAGCCAGCAAGCTCCTTGATGAGCTGCTCTCTGAAGACTTTCTGTGAGAGGAAGGGCTTTCCACAGCTCTTAGCCATTTATTTGTGTAGGTTTAATGCATTCAATGAAATGATAGAAGGTCTTGTACCATTTCATTGTCTTATGTAGAACATTGTAATAGCCTATCTGACAGGTCCACACCTCCCATGCTCTTGTTGTAGTCCTTTACTGCAGTTGGAATGGGGACATTTTTGGTGGTCCATACCCCGGCACCGTCCTTCACACGCCTGACAACATGATCCCCATTAAAGGACTTGTGGATTGTTGTGCACATCACCACCTCTCTTGTATCCATCCACTTTACAAAAAGCAGGCCATCTTCACGGATCCATCGCATGGTCCCCAGCTCAGCCCGCTTAGGCATGTCGTTCACCTTCGTCATCGGAAAGCCCACCCTGTTGGTACGAATGGTGCCACAAGGCCACACATCCAGCTTCCTTAGGTCTGCAAACAGGGTAGGGCCTGTGTAGAAGTTATCCACAAACAGTTTGTAGCCCTTCCCTAGCAGTTGAAAATCCAATAACTCCATTACAGAGTCATAGCTAAGTCCCTTACCGGTAGCAAAACTGTTCTTCCCCTCATAGACAAAGAAATTGCATGTGTAGGCACACACAGATTCAGCCAACACAAACATCTTGTAACCCCACTTGGTTGGTTTGTTTCTCATGTATTGTTTGAGGCCAATTCTGGCCTTTGAGGCTACCATCCTCTCATCGATTGACACGTTCTGGGCTGGCTGAAAGTACATCTTGCAGGCCTCAACAATGCTGTGGTAGAGAGGTTTGATTTTGCACAGTCTATCAAACGTTGCTGTGCCTCTCTTCTCATTCTCTTCATCAACCTTTGGGTCACTGATATGAAGCGCCTGTGAGAGAACCAGAAACCTTTTGCAGGACATAACAGTCATGGAGAAAGACAGCTGGTAGAGAGATGACGTTTTCCAGTAGTCCTTCAGGCATTTCAGCCTCACCAGCCCCATGTAGATGACCAGTGAAAGGTAGCACAAAAAGTCTGACATGGATATGGGCTTCCATGCTACCTTTTTTGCCTGCTTGCTTCCTCTCCCCATACTTATTCATGTTAGACACGAGCGAATCTACAACATATTGTGTGAAAAACAGCTGAAAAAGCTGAAGGGTGTAAGTTGTGGTTGGGTTCACCTGAGGTCCTAGCATCCTTTTCGGCCTAAAAGTTGGTTGGGGTGGCTCCACATCATCTTCTAGGACGGTGTGCCAACGCCCTTCTGTCCCTCTGTTAGCGGGTGGCACACCTCCCCTCCTCCGCTTCTTTGTCAGTGCCTTCACACCTCTAGATGGCGTGGAGCCAGAGACAGCAGTGGTACAGCTGAAAGAGGGGAATGGACAAGTTGGCAATGGGGGCTCCCAGTCGGAGTCAGTGCCACTTTGAAAGAAAATGTTCAGTTAGAATAGTTTCACATATATCAACAGGTATAATAAACATATATATAGAGTACAGGGAACATAAAGTGCTGTTCCATTTCACTTTGGCCATTGTTGTGGGACTGCATCAAATAGCAGCAGCTGGTAGACCATGCTCCCTCTAATGTAGAATGATGCATGCTGGCTGTTTTGCATGCTGGCTGTGTTGAGATGTATGGGTTTGCTTACATTCTACACCATACCATTTATATGCTGTATATATATATATATATATATATATATATATATATATATATATATATGTATATATATATATGTATATATATACAGTGCCTTGCGAAAGTATTCGGCCCCCTTGAACTTTGCGACCTTTTGCCACATTTCAGGGTTCAAACATAAAGATATAAAACTGTATTTTTTTGTGAAGAATCAACAACAAGTGGGACACAATCATGAAGTGGAACGACATTTATTGGATATTTCAAACTTTTTTAACAAATCAAAAACTGAGAAATTGGGCGTGAAAAATTATTCAGCCCCCTTAAATTAATACTTTGTAGCGCCACCTTTTGCTGCGATTACAGCTGTAAGTCGCTTGGGGTATGTCTCTATCAGTTTTGCACATTGAGAGACTGAAATTTTTTCCCATTCCTCCTTGCAAAACAGCTCGAGCTCAGTGAGGTTGGATGGAGAGCATTTGTGAACAGCAGTTTTCAGTTCTTTCCACAGATTCTCGATTGGATTCAGGTCTGGACTTTGACTTGGCCATTCTAACACCTGGATATGTTTATTTTTGAACCATTCCATTGTAGATTTTGCTTTATGTTTTGGATCATTGTCTTCCAGAATGGTCCTGTATTTGGCTCCATCCATCTTCCCATCAATTTTAACCATCTTCCCTGTCCCTGCTGAAGAAAAGCAGGCCCAAACCATGATGCTGCTACCACCATGTTTGACAGTGGGGATGGTGTGTTCAGGGTGATGAGCTGTGTTGCTTTTACGCCAAACATAACGTTTTGCATTGTTGCCAAAAAGTTACATTTTGGTTTCATCTGACCAGAGCACCTTCTTCCACATGTTTGGTGTGTCTCCCAGGTGGCTTGTGGCAAACTTTAAACAACACTTTTTATGGATATCTTTAAGAAATGGCTTTCTTCTTGCCACTCTTCCATAAAGGCCAGATTTGTGCAATATACGACTGATTGTTGTCCTATGGACAGAGTCTCCCACCTCAGCTGTAGATCTCTGCAGTTCATCCAGAGTGATCATGGGCCTCTTGGCTGCCTCTCTGATCAGTCTTCTCCTTGTATGAGCTGAAAGTTTAGAGGGACGGCCAGGTCTTGGTAGATTTGCAGTGGTCTGATACTCCTTCCATTTCAATATTATCGCTTGCACAGTGCTCCTTGGGATGTTTAAAGCTTGGGAAATCTTTTTGTATCCAAATCCGGCTTTAAACTTCTTCACAACAGTATCTCGGACCTGCCTGGTGTGTTCCTTGTTCTTCATGATGCTTTCTGCGCTTTTAACAGACCTCTGAGACTATCACAGTGCAGGTGCATTTATACGGAGACTTGATTACACACAGGTGGATTGTATTTATCATCATTAGTCATTTAGGTCAACATTGGATCATTCAGAGATCCTCACTGAACTTCTGGAGAGAGTTTGCTGCACTGAAAGTAAAGGGGCTGAATAATTTTGCACGCCCAATTTTTCTGTTTTTGATTTGTTAAAAAAGTTTGAAATATCCAATAAATGTTCCACTTCATGATTGTGTCCCACTTGTTGTTGATTCTTCACAAAAAAATACAGTTTTATATCTTTATGTTTGAAGCCTGAAATGTGGCAAAAGGTTGCAAAGTTCAAGGGGGCCGAATACTTTCGCAAGGCACTGTACAGTGCAAATGGCATGACGAGGTGAGGCAATACATAGGCCAAAGTAGCAATTTAGCAGATTAACCTCTCTAGGGTAGGGGGCAGCATTCGGAATTTTGGATGAAAAGCATGCCCATATTAAACGGCCTATGATATGCATATAGCTGGTAGATGTGGATAGAAAACACTCTAAAGTTTCCAAAACTGTTAAAATAGTGTCTGTGAGTATAACAGAACTGATTTAGCAGGCGAAAACCTGAGAAACATCCATTCACGAAGTAGTTTTTTTTTTGTAGTTTTCTATTCAATGCCATTACAGTATCCATTGACTTAGGACTCCATTTGCAGTTCATATGCCTTCCCCTAGATGTCAACAGTCTTTAAAATCGTTTCAGGCTTGTATTCTTATAAATGAGGGAGTAAGACCAGTCTGAACGAGTGGACCCTAATGTGACGCAGAGTTTTTTCAGGCGGATGTGCATTTCTTGTTTACCTTTTATATTGCCAACGTTATTGTCCGGTTGAAATATTATAGATAATTTAGGCAAAAAACAACCCGAGGATTGAATATAAACATTGTTTGACATGTTTCTATGAACTTTACGGATACAATTTGGATTTGTCTGATTGTTTTGACTGAGTTTGAGCCTGTGGATTACTGAAGAAAACGCGCTAACAATACAGAGGTTTTTGGATATAAAGAGACTTCATCGAACAAAAGGAACATTTATTGAGTCTTCTGATTGCCACCATATGAAGATCATCAAAGGTAAGGGATTAATTTTATCTCTATTTCTGAGTTTTGTAACGCTTCTGCTTGGCTGGTTACTGTTTGTAATCATTTGTCAACTGGGCTATGTTCTGGGCTAGGTATGTTCTGGGCTAGGTATGCTTTCGCCGAAAAGCATTTTATAAATATGACACTATAGTTGGTTTAACAAGAAGATAATCTTTAAACCTATGTAAAATATGTTTTGTTTTCTAAATTTTTATAATGAGCATTTCTGTAATTGAATTTGGCGGTCTGCAACCTCACTGGATGTTGGCCAGATGCTAGCGTCCCACATACCCTAGAGAGGTTTACACCGGAGTGATAGATGAGCAGATGATGGTGTGTAAGTAGTGATACTGGTGTGCAAAAGAGCATCAAAGTAAATAAAAACAATATGGGGATGATATAGGTAGATTGGGTGGGCTATTTAGAGATGGATTATGTACAGCTGCAGCGATTGGTTAGCTGCTCAGACAGCTGATGTTTAAAGTTAGTGAGGGAAATGTAAGTCTCCAGCTTCAGTGATTTTTGCAATTCATTCCAGTCACTGGCAGCAGAGAACTGGAAGGAATGGCGGCCAAAGGAGGTGTTGGCTTTGGGGATGACCAGTGAGATATACCTGCTGGAGCGCGTGCTACGGGTGGGTGTTGTTGTCGTGACCAGTGAGCAGAGATAAGGCGGAGCTTTACCTAGCTTAGACTTATAGATGACCTGGGGCCAGTGGGTCTGGCGACGAATATGTAGCGAGGGCCAGCCAAATAGAGCATACAGGTCGCAGTGGTGGGTGGTATGAGGCACTTTGGTGACAAAACAGATGGCACTGTGATAGACTGCATCCAATTTGCTGCGTGGTGTATTGGAAGCTATTTTATAGATGACATCGCCAAAGTCAAGGATCGGTAGGATAGTCAGTTTTACTAGGGTAAGTTTGGCGGCGTGAGTGAAGGAGGCTTTGTTGTGGAATCGAAAGCCGATTCTAGATTTGATTTTGGATTGGAGATGTTTGATGTGAGTCTGGAAGGAGAGTTTACAGTCTTGCCAGACACCTACAGTGGGGAGAACAAGTATTTGATACACTGCCGATTTTGCAGGTTTTCCTACTTACAAAGCATGTGTAATTTCTATCATAGGTACACTTCAACGGAATCGAAAACAAAAATCCAGAAAATACCATTGTATGATTTTTAGGTAATTAATTTGCATTTTATTGCATGACATAAGTATTTGATCACCTACCAACCAGTAAGAATTCCAGCTCTCACAGACCTGTTAGTTTTTCTTTAAGAAGCCCTCCTGTTCTCCACTCATTACCTGTATTAACTGCACCTGTTTGAACTCGTCACCTGTATAAAAGACACCTGTCCACACACTCAATCAAACAGACTCCAACCTCTCCAGAATGGCCAAGACCAGAGAGCTGTGTAAGGACACCAGGGATAGAATTGTAGACCTGCACAAGGCTGGGATGGGCTACAGGACAAAAAACAGCAAAAACTGTTGGCGCAAATATTAGAAAATGTAAGAAGTTCAAGATGACGGTCAATCACCCTCGGTCTGGGGCTCCATGCAAGATCTCACCTCGTGGGGTATCAATGATCATGAGGAAGGTGAGGGATCAGCCCAGAACTACACGGCAGGACCTGGTCAATGACCTGAAGAGAGCTGGGACCACAGTCTCAAAGAAAACCATTAGTAACACACAATGCCGTCAAGGATTAAAATCCTGCAGCGCACGCAAGGTCTCCCTGCTCAAGCCAGCGCATGTCCAGGCCTGTCTTAAGTTTGCCAATGACCATCTGGATGATCCAGAGGAGGAATGGGAGAAGGTCATGTGGTCTGATGAAACAAAAATAGAGCTTTTTGGTCTAAACTCCACTTGCCGTGTTTGGAGGAAGAAGAAGGATGAGTACAACCCCAAGAATACCATCCCAACCGTGAAGCATGGAGGTAGAAACATCATTCTTTGGGGATGCTTTTCTACAAAGGGGACAGGACGACTGCACCGTATTGAGGGGAGGATGGATGGGGCCATGTATCGCAAGATCTTGGCCAACAACCTCCTTTCCTCAGTAAGAGCATTGAAGATGGGTCATGGCTGGGTCTTCCAGCATGACAACGACCCGAAACACACAGCCAGTCCGTATTGCCCAGCGACAGCCCCAAAACTTGAAGGATCTGGAGAAGGTCTGTATGGAGGAGTGGGCCAAAATCCCTGCTGCAGTGTGTGCAAACCTGGTCAAGAACTACACAAAACGTATGATCTCTGTAATTGCAAACAAAGGTTTCTGTACCAAATATTAAGTTCTGCTTTTCTGATGTATCAAATACCTATGTCATGCAATAAAATGCAAATTAATTACTTAAAAATGTTTGTTTTAGATTCCGTCTCTCACAGTTGAAGTGTACCTATGATAAAAAATTACAGACCTCTACATGCTTTGTAAGTAGGAAAACCTGCGAAATCGGCAGTGTATCAAATACTTGTTCTCCCCACTGTATACAGTATGTGTATTTAAAGGTTATGCTACTGTGTGTTTTTGTGTGTTCATGGACAGGTGTGGGCATGGTGTGGTTTTTGTGTGTTCATGGACAGGTGTGGGTGTTGTGTTTTTTGTTTATAAAAAATAAAATAATACCTTTTTTCACTAAATAAGAAAAATAAGCCTGTCACCAGGAAGTTGTCACCAGGAGGTCTGTCAAACTGATCTCCAGCGTTGCCAAGTTGTCACTATTTTTAGTGAGTTTTAAGACTCAATTTTAAGACTTATTTTGGTTAAATATTTTAATGAAAAATTCAGCTACTTTTCAGACTGCCTCTGTGCAGTTTTGAGACACTATGATTTTAATAGCATTTTGCGACTTTTCCTACTCAATTGTGCAGCGAACGAGAGTGGGAGAAGCTGTCTGTGAAACACGACAATGGCGCACACACAGTCAGAGAAACACAAAGGGAAGGGCTGTGCGGCGGTAGAGGGGGCGAAAATGCTATGTCGGGTCAAGGTAAATTGGTGCCGTTACGTCATTGATGCAAATGCAAAACGACATCTATCCATTTCTAGCGACAAATCAATGAGCCAATAGCGATTCTCACTGAAAAATAGTTTAAACAGTGCTGACCTCTCACTCTCTGCAGCCTAAATGGAAGCCACAGGCTATTTCTGTCTCTTAATTGGTTCTGTTTATATAGGTTTGTAATGTGCAAAATAGTGAAATAACATTGTTAACTAAATGTTTCATAAGTTTTGTGACGATTTTGTAAAGTTTATTGACCAAGTTGGAAAATGTGTTGACATTGTGCCAGTGCTCAGCAGTGCTCAGCTCTTGCTTCATTAGTGAAAAATTGGGGAACGCTATCTAGCTAGCTTTACCACCCTGTGTTAGTACGTTTTACTAAATAATGAGTATGTTTTACTAATAGTTATTGCTTTGAGTCTGGAATGGTTTGAATATGATGCTTTGCCATATCCATTAAAAAAAGTTAACTGAAAAATGTTCTCCTGTCTCCTTTTTGCTGGCTATTATTTGCAAAGGTTGTTACATTGTAACTACAAAGTCATATTTGATGTGGGACGCCGTTCTCAAACAATCGCATGGCATGCTTTCGCCGTAATAGCTACTGTAAATCGGACAGAGCAGTTAGATTAACAAGAATTTAAGCTTTCAACCGATATAAGACACTTGTATGTACCTAAATATCCATCATTTTTATGATTATTTCTTTGAATTGTGCACCCTCCAGTTTCTCCGGAAGTTGTCCCGCTAGCAGGAGGCCTAGCCCCAAGAAAGGTTATACCCTACTGGGTTTCACTTAACATGAAGTTGGGGCTCCTGGGTAGGTACATGACCGGGTGTGCCTTGTTACAATTGTTGTTACTCAATCCTAGCCTATTTATCAACCCTGATATGTGGATTCGATGGTAGTGGCACCTTGTAGTTACATGTAACAAGGTTTGGGTTATTTAACAGGTGACTTTCAAACGTGTAATTACAAAACATTAGTTGCATATTGTAACAAGAATGTTTAAAACATTAATTACACATGGAATTACCTTCAGCAAGTGGTTGTGTAATTACACGCTCCTTGTTCCAATTGTGTAATAATTGTGCACTCAATGGCATACCAGAGCCTGTGCCCATGCGGTTATTACAGTGTAGTTACATAGTAATTGGGGCAACTTAAAGTGTCACTGAGTTTTGGCTAATTAATATTCAAGATAATTTCTTGATTAATTACTGGAATAATTAATTGGTCTGATTTATTTGATTTAATTTGGTTATCCTATCCAAAATAATTGTATTGACTCAACTACTGATAATCATTAACTGTTATACCATTATTCCTATATCATCAATAGTCTTAATCAACAGTCACCTTACTTTATATACTCATTCTGAACAGTCATCAAGCTCCGGAACCTCAAGAACTTAATCACTCGCAAATTAACTCAGTGCCACAAATTCATTTAAGGTTTTATTTACTATACTAAATGAGTTGGGCAGTGAGGTAGTTAACAGATTGAATTTAAAGGTATGGTATAATAGGATACAACAGTTATTGAGGTGAAAGTCTCCCCAGGTCAATATGAATGGCTCCCGTACTAATCTCAGGCAAATAAAATAATACATACACAGGGCTTTGAGAATATGATCATATTCATTGAAAATTAAAATGTTAGAGACTACAACAACACAGGTGTTCACAACCACAAAATTATAGCACTTCAGTTAGCATTCAAATGTAAACAATCAAATGCAACGAATCCCTCCTTCAGGTCCCAGCCCGGATGGATTGCGAACTCAGTCAGCTCGTCTCACAGGATCCCCTCAGGGATGATTTCTTCGTCTGAGTAGGATAAGAAAAGTCAATCGGTGATTGGTTTCCAAGGAGATTTGATCACTCAGTTCAACTTGGTGTGGTTACACTATGAAGAAACTTGATCTGACATCTTTGCAAGTCCTGTAATTTATAGTGATACTCACAGTATGTTCATGAGCTAAATTTGAGATTTCCTCATAAGTGTTCCCAGAATGTTTCTACTTGTACAGAAAACAGTTTAACTGTCCGCAAGATGAAATACGTAGCCTGTAGGTACTAAACATGCTTTTGGTCAAATTCATACATTTGATAATACAGCAAATACAAATTAAACCCTTTTTAATGATATAGGAAAGGTTAGGAAAATTTTCACAGTATGCTTCAAGTATCAACATGTCACGAGTTTTTTTGGTTTGATACATTGTCCAGAAAACAAGTTTAAATGTCCTTTGTGCTATTGGCACAATTTTTTTTTAATAAGAGTGGAAAATCCTGACTTCTTCTCTCCTCTTGGGATACAAATCCACAGTACTCAAAAGCCTGGCTGGTCATTTACCCAGTAACACATGTAGATCACAAGACGGTCTGCTGACTTGCCAAAGGCATATGTTATGTCTGCTGACCACCCCTCAGGGCCATTCAGAGTCATAAAAGGCGAAAGGAAGAGTCGTTTGTTTGTTCTCATGATTGCTTGTAAAGGAGGGTGCCGTCACAGAACTGTACATCTTGGTCTGGAATGTGGGGATATCTGTAATCCATGAACCACAACAAAGGGTGCGTGGTCCCCTCGTGGGCTCTCGTTACATCACTGAATCAATAACACTCCATTATGGCAAACCTGTCAGTGATTGGCATATCATGTGGCGTTCACGTGGATCATTTTGTTGCCTCACTACCCATACCGCTGACATTTAAGATGCACTTGTTAATAATACCAATAATAATCACTCCACCCCGCTTCATACTCTCCAGAAACTACCCAATAGCCCTTTCCCATTGGCATTTCTTGTTGATCTGAAATAATATAGGCAGAGTAGTAGTTCCACACTGTCCCCTGGCTGGTGGAGATTTTGCCATATTGCGTCCACCTAAGCAATAGTATCATATCTACAGAAGTGTCTAGCGGGTAGAGGCCAGGAGTTCCTTCAAGTTCAAGCTATATTGGCATGAAAGAGACATACAAAGCAAAACAATAAAAACATAAAATCAATGCTGAAGGATTGGAAGTAACAGATGACCAAATGACAAATGAAAGAGATAACGTCTCTTTCTCCTTTTCAGGTCAGTTCCTGTGGGTGAATGGCTCTGCCTTGGCAGGTCCATGGGTCCTGAGCCCCTGGCTGTGGGGAGGTTGGGACCCCTGTGGGATGGACATGGCCGTGTTCCTGCACCCCCTGCAGAGCGGACGCTACACGGTGTGGCTCATTGAGAGGGACAAAAATCCGCTAGCCCTCTTGTCCACTGACATGCTGCCGCCCATCACAGGGTAAGCAGAACTACACTTTCATTTAGTTTTCTGTATTCAAAGAGAATTTTACTTGCATTGACAGATCAAGTATAACAATAGATGAGATGGATATTGCACAGAAAGTGAGTGTCAGAACAGGGGATAAAACTGCCTCCAGGAGCATATAGGAAGTGGTTGCACTACGCCCCAAAAAATTGTATATCATGCACTGCAGTTGAGGAACAGTGGGAGAGTAATTCTGCTTTGAAAGTTGATAACCCCACTTAAGAAAATGGCCCTTGAATGTTTTGGTACACCTACTAGAGAGCTTTTCTTTGTTTACACCCATTCAGTATTGTTCACACCCTCTCAAGCCTTAGCCCAACCCATCTCTTTAAGAATTCACATGTGAGAACATGTGCTAAACAGAGTGAGCAGTGTAGTAAACAACCAAAGGTGTCACACCTAAATGTTGTAAAAGTAGTAGCCTACAATAAGGAAGTACTACAGGTAAAAATACACTTTATCTAGTCCTTGGCCTATATCCTAATCTGACGTTGGTGCAGGTCATGTTATTCATATTACCGTCTCTGGTAAACACACACTATATCAAATAAAATCTAAGTTTGTGTCACATGCACAGGATACAGAAGGTGTAAACAGTATGGTGAAATGGGGTCCTAATATTGCATATGTGCAGTGTCCAGATTACCATATTGGTAACACTTGACCAGTATATTAATCAGTAACTAAATAGTATTTATTTATAACATAGTAGGTATATGTAATTACTATGTAAATAGTATGTAATTAAAGGATTTAGCGGTATAGTTTATTACACAAGTGGAACAAGGATATCTAATTACAAATCAGCTTGTCTAAGGTTATTCCACATATGTAATTAATGATTATGTATATGTAATTACAAGATGTCTTGTTTCAAATGTAACTAATGTTCTGTAATAAAAATGTTGCAGTCTGCAATGTAGCATAATGTTAGCAATGCATCCTATTATATAACCTTGTTACATGTAACTACATAATTCACTACCACCTAATTATACAACAGGTGGGTATAATCCTGAATGCTGATTGGTTACAACCGCATTCCAGCCGGTGTCTATTCCACAAGTTCCCACCGGCTAAATCTATGACGTTTAAATGCCTATTTACTCTGTTCCATCTGACTGCTCAATCCACTCGCTCATCAGCCTAGCCAGGCAATTTATAAACTTGATATCCACAATCAAAAGCATCTTCTCATTTCTTTTAGACTAACATTTCATTTTCAACAGTGGAGATTTGTATAAACCTTGCTGTCGGTCTGTCGGACATTTGCAACAATATTAAAATTAGATCTACAGCTGTCTCATAGTAATAAACATGTCGGGCCTGAGAGACGGGCAGCATTTCTCAGCTAGTCGAAATCATGAATCCGCTGGCATCATTTTTATTGATATATACAAAGAAATGTCAATTGAAAAAAAGTCAAATGAAATTAAGTGCAGCTAGTTTGCAGTCTTTACAGCTTCTGTTTGAAGTGATTGTGTTAGCTGTGTTGTTGGCTAGCTCCTCTGAACAACAGTGTCCTGATGAGTGAGCACATTTGTGACTGATCGGCTTAAATGGGTCTTATATGTTGAGTGTTTTACATTGGATAAAAGTAGAGACTCAGAGCTTCAAAATGGTATGTCATATACTATTGTATGTCGCTCCTTGGTGACAACACCAGGCTCCAGACCATCGAAGCTCTAAAACGGAATAACAACAACAAACAATCAAGACACTACAACCCTGCACAACATCAATTCACCTCCCAAGTTTAGATAAGAAGAATAACCTCATACAATGCAATACATTATTTTCACCTGAAGTGCTGGTACTGCTTGATCTGTGGCAGCAGCCTGAAGTATGGAGTCAGGTGTTGCCAGCCATAGCTTTCCACCAGCACTGTACCATCCTCCAGTCAAACCAGCTGTGGGATGTTGACTCCTGTCACAGTGCTGTCCTTCACAACACCAGCTATCTCAGACAAAGTGTTGACTCTGGTCTTTCTGAAGCGCTGCTTGATGTGGCCCGAAGCATCAGCCGGGGGTAAACTTGGTGTGGCCTGTGATCAGGAAGTGAATGTCCAGACTGTGGTGGAGCTTGTGCATGGTACGCCAGGCACAATACCAGAACACAAACTTGTTCTTGTTTTTGCCACTGCAGTTATCACAATTCAGGTCCACATATGTGTTTCCCCAACTCTGTAGTTGGTGAAGAAATGGTGCATGTAGATGACTGCGCTGTTGTCTTTGCTTGCTTGTGCTAGGTCTCTTTTTGATGGGGCATTAGACCATTCTCCTTGTATGACTGGTGGAGGAAAGTCAGGCGTGTTTCACTGATGCTGAAAGACAAATGCCAGAGATATATTTGTTTAGACATGCTAGCTAAACAATGACCCATAATCCTAATCCATAGAGTACCAGCATTACAAACTGATAGTCATAGCAATCTAAAGTTAACCAAATAGGTTAAATGGTAGCTAACATTAGGCTTTAACTAGTCATGCGTAATGGCATTCTGAGAACGTTACCACACACAGATCATAAAAGTAATGTTAGCTAGTGAGCCAGCCATCTAACGTCAGCTAAACTTTAACTTGCAATGAAAACTACTTTCTGACAAAATTAGAAACTTAGAAATTATAATATCTGAAACAGTAGCTAGACTCTTACCTGTATACATGGATGAATGCTTAACGGCAGGCTGCAACCCCTTTCATTAAGTAAGACGTTCTGTGTTGTTTCTGTTTTGTTTGTACAGCTTTCTTGGCCCATTGTGTCAAGTCACTCAGGTTCAAACTGACCGTGTGCAATGCCATAAGAATCATCTTAAACTTTAGACCTTACCCAGACTCTGACCATTTTACTCACCCTAGCAAAGCTGGTTATGTTATTTTCATGTTATCCAGAGCGTTGGTGATTGTAACTGTGCTCCTGGCAACAATTTAATGATGCTTTTTTGCCGACATTTACTGACACCAGCCATATTCAACCCGTGTTGAGCATTTGTGTAAATTCATCAGTTATTTTGCGCTCTGGTACACTCATACGAGTGTGCTTTGAAACAGTTGTTGCAGTGACATTCTATTAAAATGGATACTTGCACAGTGGAGTCTACGGTTAAGTTTTACTACACAATACATTTTTTAAAAGCTGCGTTAATTAGGATTACCTACACATACTGAATAGCTCAAATAGACAGAAGTGCACTATATGACAGACCAATCCATACTCATCTCTCGGCATGTCCAGCCCACTCATTATTTCAGCCAAACATGGCTAGCGGGAAAGTTGCTGCTTTTTCTTTGGCTTAACCAACTAGGCTCGGAATTTAACAATTGTATATGTATTTACAGATGGCATAGATTGTTATTAAGGCACATGACAGTTCACATGTTCGATAAAGCATTTCTGCCAAAAAAAACACATTTAGATTTTTTTAAAGTTCAAACGTCTCTCCTGTGAAGTAGTAGTAGTATGCCTAATTTCCTGAAACGGGTCACATACAGTTGAAGTCGAAAGTTTACGTGCGCTTAGGTTAGAGTTATTAAAATTAGTTTTCAACCACTCCACAAACTATAGTTTTGGCAAGTCAGTTAGGACATCTACTTTGTGCATGACACAAGTAATTTTTCCAACAATTGTTTAGACAGATTATTTCACTGAAAATTCACTGTATCACAATTCCAGTGGGTCAGAAGTTTACAGTTAACTGTGCCTTTAAACAGCTTGTAAAATGCCAGAAATTATGTAATGGCTTTAGAAGCTTCTGATAGGCTAATTGACATCATTGAGTCAATTGGAGGTGTACCTGTGGATGTATTTCAAGGCCTACCTTCAAACTCAGTGCCTCTTTGCTTGACATCATGCGGAAATCCTAAGGAATTAGCTAAAACCTCAAAAGCCAAGAAAAATAATTGCAGACATCCACAAGTCTGGTTCATCCTTGGGAGTAATTTCCAAACACCTAAAGGCACCACGTTCATCTCTAAAAACAATAGTACGCAAATATAAACACCATGGGACCATGCAGCCGTCATACCGCTCAGGAAGGAGACGCGTTCTGTCTCCTACTTTGGTGCGAAAAGTGCAAATCAACCCCAGAACAACAGCAAAGGACAGTGAAGATGCTGGAGGAAACAGGTACAAAAGTATTAATATCCACATTAAAACGAGTCCGATATCGACAACCTGAGAGGCCGCTCAGCAAGGAAGAAGCCACTGTTCCAAAACCACCATAAAAAAGCCAGACTACGGTTTGCAACTGCACATGGGAACAAAGATCGTACTTTTTGGAGAAATGTCCTCTGGTCTGAAGAAACCAAAAATAGAACTGTTTGGCCATAATGACCATCGTTATGTTTGGAGGAAAAAGTGGGAGGCTTGCAAGCCGAAGAACACCATCCCTAGCTTGAAGCAGGGGGGTGATTTGCTGCAGGAGGGACTGGTGTACTTCACAAACAAAATGACGTCATGAGGAAGAAAAATTTGTGTATATATTGAAGCATCTCAAGAAATCAGTCAGGAAGTTAAAGCTTGGTCGCAAATGGGTTTTCCAAATGGACAATGACCCCAAGCATACTTCCAAAGTTGTGGCAAAATGGCTTAAAACCTGTTGAGTCTATGAGGGCGCTATTTCATTATTGGATAAAAAAACGTGCCCGTTTTAAGCGCAATATTTTGTCACGAAAAGATGCTCGACTATGAATATAATTGACAGCTTTGGAAAGAAAACAGTCTGACGTTTCCAAAACTGCAAAGATATCATCTGTGAGTGCCACAGAACTCATGCTACAGGCGAAACCAAGATGAAACTTCAAACAGGAAATGAGCAGAATTTCTGAGGCTCTGTTTTCCATTGTCTCCTTATATGGCTGTGAATGCACCAGGAACGAGCCTGCCCTTTCTGTCGTTTCTTCAAGATGTCTGCAGCATTGTGACGTATTTGTAGGCATATCATTGGAAGATTGGCCATAAGAGACTACATTTTCCAGGGGTCCGCCCGGTGTCCTTTGTCTAAATTGGTGCGTAATCTTCAGCTGCGGGCATTTTCTCCTGAGATTCAGAACAGAAAGCACACTTCCACGAACGATATATCATCGAAGAGATATGTGAAAAACACCTTGAGGATTGGTTCTAAACAACGTTTGCCATGTTTCAGTCGATATTATGGAGTTAATTTGGAAAAAAGTTTGGCGTTTTGATGACTGGATTTTCGTTTTTTTTTGGTAGCCAAACGTGACGCACCAAACGGAGCGATTTCTCCTAAACAAATAATCTTTCAGGAAAAACTGAACATTTGCTATCTAACAGAGTCTCCTCATTGAAAACATCTGAAGTTCTTCAAAGGTAAATTATTTTATTTGAATGCTTTTCTGGTTTTTGTGAAAATGTTGCCTGCTGAATGCTACCGCTAACGCTAATGCTAAATGCTACGCTAGCTAGCTACTGTTACACAAATGATTGTTTTCCTATGGTTGAGAAGCATATTTTGAAAATCTGAGATGACAGTGTTGTTAACAAAAGGCTAAGCTTGAGAGCTAGCATATTTATTTCATTTCATTTGCGATTTTCATGAATAGTTAACGTTGCGTTATGGTAATGAGCTTGAGGCTGTATTCACGATCCCGGATCTGGGATGGCTAAGTGCAAGAGGTTAAGGACAACAAAGTCAAGGTATTGGAGTGGCCATCACAAAGCCCTGACGTCAATCCTGTAGAACATTTGTGGGCAGAACTGAAAAAGCGAGTGCGAGCAAGGAGGCCTACAAACCTGACTCAGTTGCACCAGCTCTGTCAGGAGGAATGGGTCAAAATTCACCCAACTTATTGTGGGAAGCTTGTGGAAGGCTACCCGAAACATTTGACCCAAGTTAAACAATTTAAAGGCAATGCTTCCAAATACTAATTGAGTGTATGTAAACTTCTGATCCACTGGGAATGTGATGAAAGGAATAAAGCTGAAATAAATCATGCTCTCTACTATTATTCTGACATTTCACATTCTTAAAATAGTGGTGATTCTATCTGACCTAAGACAGGAAATTCTTACTCGGATTAAATGTCAGGAATTGTGAAACTGAGTTTAAATGTATTTGTAAACTTCCGACTTCAACTTTATATCCTCAACACTGGCTTCTCTGGCATTATCACTTAAATAAGCTAGGCTAGGACTCCGTCAGATGTTGTAACAATCAGTGGCGGCCCGTCTTTCAGGGAAGGTGGGGCTCAATCACCTGTTTAGCAAAAAAATTTATTTTGGCATTCATATTTGTCACATATCAGTTTGCAAACAATGTAAAAAATATATATTAATAATCATCATGGAGTTAATAATTTAGCTGCATGCCAACTTGTTTTTTTTTCTTTCTTGAGTAACTCAGAAATACATTAAATGCCTCTCCTGTGAAGTAGTGATGCCAAATGCCACTTACGATACCAGTCAAAATTCTAGACACCTACTCATTTATTGTTTATTTTTACTATTTCTACATTGTACAATAATAGTTTTGACAACAAAACTATGAAATCATGAAGTGTTAAAGTGTAAAATAAATAAAAATATATTTTATATTTGAGATTCTTCAAAGTAGCCATCCTTTGCCTTCATGACAGCTTTGCACACTCTTGGCATTCTCTCAACCAGCTTCATGAGGTTGTCACCTGGAATGCGTTTCATTAAAAATGTATTTGTGTAATGTCTTTCCTTAATGCTTTTGAGCCAAACAGTTGTGTTGTGACAAGGTAGGGTTGGTTTACAGAAGATATCCCTATTTGGTCAAATCAAGTGAATATTATGACAAGAAAAGCTCAAATAAGCAAAGAGAAACTACAATCCATCATTACTTTAAGACATGAAGGTCAGTCAATCCGGAACATTTCAAGAACATGTGCAGTCGCAAATATCTTCAAGTGCTATGATGAACCTCGCTCCCATGAGGACCGCCACAGGAACCGCAGAGTGAAGGAAAAGCAGCCAACAAGTGCTCAGCATATGTGGGAACTCCTTCAAGTCTGTTGGGAAAGCTTTCCAGGTGAAGCTGGTTAAGAGAATGCCAACAGTGTGCAAAGCTGTCATCAAGGCAAAGGGTGGCTATTCTGAAGAATTTGTTCAACACTTTGGTTACATGATTCCATAGTGTTGATGTCTTCACTATTGTACTACAATGTAGAAAATAGTAAAAATAAAGAGAAACCCTTGGATGAGTAGGTGTGTCCAATCTTTTGAATGGCACTGTATGTGCAATCACACACAAATAGGCCTATGTATGAGCAAATACAAGTAGAACCATAGGGTTCTTCTGTTTGTCCCCATAGTGGAACCCTTTTTAGTGCTAGGTAAAGTAGAACCATTTGCAGAGGGTTCTTCCTAGAACCCTGTATAAATGGTTCTACCAAGAACCCTTTTATTATCTAAAGGTTCTAGCAAGAATCCTTATATCTTTGAATGGTTCTTCCTATGACCCTTTATGAACGGTTCCACCAAGCTTATTATCCTTTAACAAACTCTTTATCAATCCAATTTATTTATAAAGCCCTTTTTACATCATGTCACAAAGTGCTATATAGAAACCTAGCCTAAAATAACAGTACATAAAGTATAATATAAAGCCTTTATTTGCGGGCCTAGTGCTTTTAGGAAACTCCTCGTTTACAAACCAGATTAGGCCTGTACATCACATTATGCTGGTTTGCAAAGTAATGTGTAATTCCTATTGGAATCCAGCCAGTGAGGATGTTCAATAATTGGAACGTTTAATGACCCGCAACCTGTATTCAGAATGACTGCCAAGGTAGGCAAGATTGATAAATGAAACTACATAAACCATCTAAACTGGAAAAACCATCTTAGCAACAGATTCGATAAGTCCAACTACTAACAGATTTGATTCGATTAGAAACATTTGTAATTTATCTTTGTGGAGCATTAGATCAACCACTAATCAATCTACATGCAAAAACCCAAATATTGAAACAAACAATTCTAAAAATCAACTTGCTTTAGAGCATGCTGAGAAATATGATAATGATGGGTGTGGTTGAGTGTTTTACTCTACACAGAGTAAGAATTAAACAATCACAATGGTTATTTACACCACTGAGTTAATTTAACTCCTGATCTAACTCTAGAAACGTTACACTGAAAAATCTTAACTAGGTAACACTGGCCAATTTGGTGTGTACAAATATTCCCATATAATGTAGATAAAGTTTAAAAAGTTCTCACACCTATCCTTTTAAACACTGAGTCAAACACCAATGCTCAGGTACTGTCAGGTATGCTTAAATGGCTGGGAGGAGTCAGGTGCAGGAGAGCAGATATATAGAAACCATAAGCCAACGGAGCCTTTTATTTAGGTGAACCAAAAGCACACGGCAAAGTGAAAACTAAATAACAATACGGGTTAACATAACCCAAAGCAACAGACTAACATGTGCATAACATGAAACAGAATAAACAATACCACACAAAGACATGAGGGAAACAGAGGGTTAAATACACAACACATAATGAGGAAAATGAGAACCAGGTGTGTGGGAAAACAAGACAAATGGAAAATGAAAAATGGATCGGCGATGGCTAGAAGACCGGTGACGTCGACCGCCGAGCATCGCCCAAACAAGGAGAGGTATCGACTTCGGCAGAAGTCGTGACAGATACTATTTAAAATAAAGAACAAAAATACAGATTCTGAAGGGGCCCCTTATTGCTTTCTGAAGAACACTTCTTGCCTTTCAAAGAATCATCAAAGAACTGTTTCTATCAAAAACGTTTCACTCTTGTGTTCCAAAAACGGTTCTAAGGATAAATTGTTCTTGGTTTAACTCTATTCCTCTGCAAAGAACCTTTTTGGAACTCTTTTTCTAAGAGTTACAAACAAAGAATTCAACTTCAACATACAGACCTAAAAACACAGAAACTACTCAAATGGGAAACATAACCAAAATATTAAGATGGCATTGATGCCCTTTACTGTGTGTTCATCTCTCCGCCAAGGTGGAACTGCACACATAAAAAAATGGTTCTATGGAATATAATCAGAGCGGATCGATTTTTGGAGAATGGTACTATAAATAACCATTCTCAATCTCAAAGGTCCTACAAATAACCTTTTGATGAACCATATTTTTTTTAAATCTGGTTAGCCATAGTATAAAGTTAGGGTTTGGCCTGGGTAGGCCGTCATTGTAAATAAGAATTGTTCTTAACGGACCTGCCTAGTTAAAAAGGTTAAACAAAATTGTTAAAATTCAGTAGGTGTTATTATTGTGTTAATTGACAAGTTGAATCAGGTGTGCAAGCTCTGGAACAGGTGGGGGTCCCTGAGGAGAGAATTGAGTACCACTCCTTTAGTCAACAGTTCTCAACTGACACAAGACCTTACTTGAGTCTTTCACAAGACACCGTAACTAGTCATGGTCATACCATAACCAGCCACTAGAAATAGACTTTGATTTTGGATGTTTAAAAAGGTCTTAAGAATGTCGATATATGTCTTCCTCTGCACTCAACCCAAAAATTGAAAATTATTGCCTAGCGCTGGGCACAAACTCAAGATGCTCTGATCGGATGTGCGCTGCTCATACCACTGCACTACAGCAGTCAACAATGCTCTAGCAAGCCGTGGGAATAATTGATGATACTCGATGTTATGAGATCGGTTGGTTTGCAGAGTCTTCCCCAAACCATAGCCATGACCTTAACTACTCGGAATGAATGCCTAAACCGTTAACCTTTCAGTTGTTTCTGTTTAATCCCTTTGACCACACAGAATTAGTGCATTACAAATCATATCACCCTTCCTAAAGAACACTTGAGGAACCCACTTTTATTAGTGTGTATGTGTGTTCAACCATGCATGCAGAGAACCAATCAGGTGCAGGTATTGCAAGGGCTGAAAGTTCAATTTCCATTCTTTGTGTTTGTGTGACCGACCAAGGCTTTTGACTCTGTTTACCTGAGATATGTTTGCCTGAAAATGTTAACTTCCTCTGCCTCCTGCATGACGGTATGAAGGCTGTCGTTCTCTCCAGTAGTGAAACCAAAGAGCAAATCGAGATGAGTACCGGAGAAAAGCAAGGCTCAATGATCGCACCAACCATCTTCTCCATCTTCCTTGGAGCAATGCTCCATCTGACAGAGACCAGACTCCACAGAGGCATACGCATCACCTACAGGACAGATGGGAAGATATTCAATATCAACTGTTTCAGAGCCAAGTGAAGAACCACAACCCCTTCTGTTGTAAAATTTCAGTATGCAGATGATGCGCAAGTGAGTGCCTGCTCAGAAGCTCCAGTTCATCGTTAACATATTGACAGAAGCATGCAGCAGGATGGGTATTACACAACACAGGCAAAACTAATATCCTCTTCCAGCAAGTTCCGGGAGTACACCTGCCACTCCCCAAGATCACTGCCAAAAATGCAATACTTGAAACCGTTCCCAGTTTTCCATACCTAGGTATACACCTCTCCACCAATATCCTAATCAATGATGAAATGCGACATCAGATTGCTCGAGCTAGTGCTGCCTTTGGCACACTCATGACATTACCACCAGGACCAGAGTGGATGTGTACAGCTCAGTGATCATCCCTACCCTGTTATACAGTGCAGAAACTTGGACTGCATATCAATAAACACATCAAACCTCTTGAAAGATTCTACCAATGTTGTCTCAGGAAAATACTTAACATCAGCTAGGAAGACATCAGTGTCTTGGAGTGAAGCAACTCAGGTAGGTAACCTCGTGAGAATGAGTGACTCATGGCTTCCTAAACAGATTTTCTACTCCCAGCCCAGGGATGGATCATGCCCCTTGAGGTTAGAAAAGTGTTTCTGTGACAACCACAAAGCACAGCTGAAGAAATGCCATAAGAATCCAAACAGGGAAATCCATGCCCAAATCAAAAATGGAACCCCAGTCTATGAGGTCAAAATAAGAGAATTAACAGCCGGCAAGGTAGCACGCCGCAAAGCACAGACTCCGGTGCCAGTAACAACTAGCCCTGGCCACATGACCAACCATCCCTGCCCCCACTGAGACAAGTTCTGCAAGTCACGGATCGGCCTCTTAAGCCATCTCCAGACACATGGCCAGCCAGACCAACAACAACCCGGACCTGTGATGCCTGGAGGGAAATCATATTCGATTATGAGGGATCCCAAAGGAAAGTGTGTGTGCGCGTGTGCACGGAAAAAGATAAATACATCCATCCATTAGTAATAAGGTGCTGCATAAAGAAAAAAACAAATAAATGTGTGTCTCCTATGTGATAGCCGGCATGCATGTCTACGTGAGTAGTTGTGTGCCCGACTCCAAATGCACACCAGGGACACAGTTGCATGTGTTACGGATTAGGGAGTGCTATCTGCCCACACACTATCAGTCCGCTGAGCCCAGCCAACTCCTCTCTCTTTTCTAATGCTCTGCTAGGGGAATGCTCAGATCATAAAGAAACAAGTCAGGAGTACAGAGAGACGCACACACACAGACTCACACGCACAGGAACACACATAGGAGCATATAGAGAAAGAAAAACACAAACACA
Organism: Oncorhynchus clarkii lewisi; assembly: GCF_045791955.1. NCBI lineage: Eukaryota > Metazoa > Chordata > Actinopteri > Salmoniformes > Salmonidae > Oncorhynchus > Oncorhynchus clarkii. The sequence continues at coordinate 3,950,404 of NC_092171.1, read as the reverse complement.
CACAGGAGCATATAGAGAAAGACACACACGCACAGGAACACACAGGAGCATATAGAGAAAGACATACACGCACAGGAACACACACAGGAGCATATAGAGAAAGACACACACAGGAGCATATAGAGAAAGACACACACGCACAGGAACACACAGGAGCATATAGAGAAAGACATACACACACAGGAACACACACAGGAGCATATAGAGAAAGACACACACAGGAGCATATAGAGAAAGACACACACAGGAGCATATAGAGAAAGAAAGACACACACACACACACACACACACACAGGAGCATATAGAGAAAGAAACACACCCATGCACAGGAACACTTAAAGGAGCATTTAGAGAAAGAAACACACGCTCACACACAAAGGAGCATGTAGAGAAAAAAACACACACAGGAGCATATAGAGAAACACACACACGCACAGGAACACACAGGTGCATATAGAGCAATAAACACACACACAGACGCGCACACACAGAGGAGCATATAGATAAAGTAACAATGAATATTTCTATGTAATGGCTGTCAAGCTTAAATAATCAATATGGAGCAAAATATTGTGCACTTGAACACAACCTTGATTTTAGCTCAGAGGGTGGGTTAAATAAAGTTCACTGCTGGATTCTTCTTTATTTATTTGGATAACTGGGAATGAATACATCCAGACTGGTATTATGAAAGTATTAGACCCTATTTAATAGTGTGTGTGACTCATTTTTAATAGCATTTGCGGTAAACTTTTTTGGAGACATGCAGTACTTTATCAGCTAGTATAAGCTTCCTACGGGAGTGACTCACAGGTGTGTCACGGGGAGAAAATGAATACATATCTATATAAGATGACAACATAATCCCCTGAGGTCCCATTTTGCCTGGGGTACTAAGAATAATGCGACACACCTCAGGCGCATCACCCGCAAGGCTGAATCATTCTATATTTGTTCCACTCACTGATGGTCCAATTCCAAAAACAGACTAGAAATCTAGGTTGGTAGTTGAAAAACTAAAATGTTGGTTAGCACGTCTTATGTAAAGAGGAGGTGCCAACTGTTGAGGCCACAGTGGCGAAATTATTACGGCATGGCAAGTTAAACACTGGGGTGATAGATGTGCAGAAGACAAGTGTGCAAGTAGAGATGCTGGGGTGCAAATGATCAAAATAAATCAAATAAATAACAATATGGTTAAAGGGTAGTTAGATGGGCTATTTACAGGTGCAGCGATCTGTGAGCTGCTCTAACAGCTGATGCTTAAAGCTAGAGAGGGATATATGAGTCTCCAGCTTCAGTGATTTTTGCAGTTTGTTCCAGTCATTGACAGCAGAGAACTGGAAGGAAAGGTGGCCGAAGGAGGAATTGGCTTTGGGGGTGACCAGTGAAATATACCTGCTGGAGCGCGTGCTGTGTGTGGGTGCTGCTATGGTGACCAGTGAGCTGAGATAAGGCAGGGCTTTACCTAGCAAAGACTTATAGATGACCTCGAGTCAGTGGGTTTAGGGACGAATATGAAGCGAGGGCCAGCCAACGAAACCATACAGGTCGCAGTGGTGGGTAGTATATGGGGCTTTGGTGACAAAAAGGATGGCACTGTGATAGACTGCATTCAATTTGCTGAGTAGAGTGTTGGAGGCTATTTTTTAAATGACATCGCCGAAGTCAAGGATCGGTAGGATAGTCAGTTTTACGAGGGTATGTTTGGCAGCATGAGTGAAGGAGGCTTTTTTGCGAAATAGGAAGCCGATTCTAGATTTAATTTTGGATTGAATATGCTTAATGTGAGGCTGGAAGGAGAATTTAGTCTAACCAGACATCTAGGTATTTGTAGTTGTCCACGTATTCTAAGTCAGAACCGTCCAGTGTAGTGATGCTGGGTGGGTGGGCAGGTGTGGGCAGCAATCGGTTGAAGAGCTTGCATTTAAGAGCAGTTGGAGGCCACAGAAGGAGAGTTGTATGGCATTGACGCTCGTCTGGAGGTTAGTTAACGCAGTGTCCAAAGAAGGGCCAGAAGTATACAGAATGGTGACGTCTGCGTAGAGGTGGATCAGAGAATCATCAGCAGCAAGAGCAACATCATTGATGTATACAGAGAAGAGAGTCGGCTCGAGAATTGAACCCTGTGGCACCCCCATAGAGTCTGCCAGAGGTCCGGATAACAGGACACATGGAACTCTGTCAGAGAAGTAGTTGGTGAACCAGGCTAGGCAGTCATTTGAGAAACCAAGGCTGTTGAGTCTGCCAACAAGAATTTGGTGATTGACAGAGTCAAAAGCCTTGGCCAGGTCGATGAATACAGCTGCACAGTATTGTCTCTTATCGATGGCGGTTATGATATCGTTTAGGACCTTGAGCATGGCTGAGGTGCATCCAAGACCAGCTCGGAAACCAGATTTCATAGTGTAGAAGGTACGGTGTGATTTGAAATGGCCGGTGTTCTGTTTAACTTGGCTTCCGAAGACCTTAAAGGCAGGGTAGGATGGTTTGTGTATGTGCAGGTGAAGGGAGGGTGTGTGTGTGTGTCTGTGGGTGGTGTTATCTATAGCTAGAGTACTTATGCTATCTCCAGGACTGAGAAGTGCACATTTTAGCTGTGTTCTAATATGTGTTTAGTTCTTAGATTCTAAACATAACACGAAAAGGCAAGCACTGTATGTACTAATTTTACCAGAAGTTCCATAAGAGTACTTATTTTCCACCATAATTTGCAAATAAATTCATTAAAAATCCTACAATGTGATATTCTGGGTTTTTTTTCTCATTTTGTCTGTCATAGTTGAAGTGTACCTATGATGAAAATTACAGGCCTCTCTCATCTTTTTAAGTGGGAGAACATGCACAATTGGTGGCAATTGGTGGCTGACTAAATACCTTTTTGCCCCACTGTAAACCTGTAAACACAATAAAAAATCCCCGCTTGTGACAAAATGTTCCAGAGGAATATGAAATAACTTGGTAAAAATTAAGTATTACGTTTATTTATTAACAATATTTTGTTAAACTGTTCAAACTACTTCATGGTGAATGTTTTATTCAGATGTTGAGTCACTGCTGTTTATCAGCCTGCTAGACAAGCTAAGTTAGATTGTTGGACTCGATGGCTAGCTAGCAGGCGATCTCGTCCTGGTTATCAGCTCTTTAGGGATGAAAGCAGCTGTGTCAATTGTGAAGACCTGGACAGTTTTTTTTATTTTATTTATCCTGAATTGGTGGGCTTGTTAGCAAATGTAGCAAGTCTTTTTTTAATTACTATTTGTTTTCAGGGACAGATGGCAACTAATGCGTTCATTTCACTCCATAGCATTGGCTTGGCAGGACAAAACGGTCGTGCCCAACTGGTTTGGAGGCAAGACATTTGAACAAAATGTGATAGAAAATGTAGCAAATGCACCCGGCTGTGCTCTGTTCAATCTACAGTAGGCTTGCTATCCAGCCATGTTATTTGTGCATTCTTATATGATCAGTCAATACATGCATGCAGTGTCTGTTTCTTCTTGTCATTTTCTCATCCCCTTGTGTTTCACCATTGCATATAATGAAAATGATCAATTAAAAGTAAATTGTTGAACACTTGGTCAAGCCTATGGACATGCAAAACTGTTTACAAAACCATTGTACATTAACAAAGGTAGTTGTGGTTCTCGGCAGATTGCTCAAATTTCAGTGCTGGTTCAATGAAGTTAATTTCTCCTTCCATGGCCTTATGTTTCTGCTATGTTCTCATCAGGTGGAAGCACATGCCACCCCATCACCCAGATGTAAAGAACTTGGGAATCTCCCGTTCACCAGGAAAATCACCCTATCCCAGGAGTTTAGTCAGGAGTTCATTCAGCAGTATGCAACATCACTATGTTAGAAGTAGATCCACACGTTATGCTCTTATCATGCAGAATTATCAGCTCATTGTAACATACAGTTTGAAGCTCATTCTAAAATACAGAGCTGGGTGATTTCTGGCCCCATGGTACTGCACCTTGTGCAAGTTTTATTCCTGCCTATTACACGCCATGTTCAGCTATTCATCGACCACAATTAGTTTAAGAAGGTGTTAGTGAAAGGCTGAAACAAAAACCTGTAAACTCCTGTCCTGTGTATAAAAAAAACGTGTGGCTGTCATAACATTTGCCACGTACTGAACAATCTTTTGAATGTTGATGTCCCTCACTTGGGGATGTTCAGTTTTTTTTTCTATCTTGTATTATTTCTTTGGACCAAGTGTACCCAGTACATACGACTAATAAAACTTGACTTATATTGTACAAAAACTGTTTTCTATGGATTCATGCACAGATACAGTATAACGAATGAGGGTTAATATTTATAAAAATGAAGTGTTGATGTCTCCCCACGGTTCTGGTTTTGAGGCTCTGGGGGCTGCATCTGTCTAATCCCCTGCAAGTAGAATGGTGAATACATTTAATATATTCCTGTTTGATATGCATGCATATAATTAAATTGGACATGTCCCCCTTTATATTATGCCAGTGTTTTGTATCCAAAGCATTTATCTTAGATTAGGATGAAGTAGTTTAGGCCTTCTAGTCTAGTTGTCCCCTATCAATTAGTTATCAATGCATAAGGTGAATATAAAACCAAGCTATAGTGAATAAGTCTGATTTAATAATATGCATGGGTGTTATAGTTGTATGCATTTATCACAATGGAAGCCTGCTCATTGCAAATAAACACACCAACAGTCCTAATGCAACTCAATATTAGCTTCACAGTGAAACACCACTATTCGGGCTATTTATCATTCTTAAACAGTAAGCAAAATAGTTCTCTTTGCTTCAGCCTCTGTACAATGCATAAAAGCTTGCTGTCATACGTCCACAATGATGTAGCAGCAGACCAAGAAATTTGGACGGTGTAAGCTTAATTCACTGACAGGTACTGAGATAATTGATTCTGTTACTTGTTATTCGTGTTAAATATTTCCATTAGTTGTTCACTGAATTGCAAGCACGAGTTGTTTACGCTGATACATTGGGTACAATGCAAGCAGACATTGCATAAAGCTAGCTTTGTTGATGCCGGCTGCGTGATGATGCAGTTTCCAGTTTAGGTTTGAGATCATGTCGAAGTATGTTTCAAATTTGAGATTTTAAGCGCTCTGCGTTCTCCCATACCAGAAGATAAGCTCTCTCAGGAGTTCTTGGAACATCACCCTTGAAAGAACAGGAGAACGCAAGTGCATATTTTGGAACATAACTAGTCTTAAATTGTTGTCTACTACTGTCTTTTTGCTAGCTAGCTAAGTCCCGCACAGTCATCCTATTTCCCAAGTAAAAATAGCTTTGACCAAAACATCATCCCTATTAAAATGCACAGAATTTAACAAATTGTACATTTTCTCTCATCTCTAACTATCAGGAAGCCTGAAAGAACAGGCTGAGTGGGTGGGGAGTGTATATTCATGCGCTCAACTTGACTGGCAGAACTTTGAAACACCCTTGTGGTCATTGCAAGGTAACAAGGTAAACAATGGGCCACATGTCATTGATGACCAGGTAAATATTAGCATCGAAAGCATCGTAAGCATTAGCATCGAACAGCCCCCGTGATATGCAACTTTTCAGGGAAGCTAGAAACCAATATACACAGGCAGTTAGAAAAGCCAAGGCTAGCTTTTTCAAGCAGAAATTTGCTTCCTGCAACACAAACTCAACACAAACCCACTGCACTGAGGATAGGAAACACTGTCATCACCGATAAATCCACTATAATTGAGAATTTCAATAAGCATTTTTCTACGGCTGGCCATGCTTTCCACCTGGCTACCCCTACCTCGATCAACAGCAATGCAGCCCCCACAGCAACTCGCCCAAGCCTTCCCCATTTCTTCTACTCCCAAATCCAGTCAGCTGATGTTCTGAAAGAGCTGCAAAATCTGGACCCCTACAAATCTGCCGGGCTAGACAATCTGGACCCTGTCTTTCTAAAAGAATTCTGCCGAAATTGTTGCAACCCTTATTACTAGCCTGTTCAAACTCTTTCGTGTCGTCTGAGATTCCCAAAGATTGGAAAGCAGCTGCGGTCATCCCCCTCTTCAAAGAGGGGAACACTCTTGACCCAAACTGCTACAGACCTACATCTATCCTACCCTGCCTTTCTAAGGTCTTCGAAAGCCAAGTCAACAAACAGATTACCGACCATTTCGAATCCCACCGCACCTTCTCCACTATGCAATCTGGTTTCCGAGCTGGTCATGGGTGCACCTCAGCCGAGCTCAAGGTCCTAAACGATATCTTAACCGCCATCACTAAGAAACAATACTGTGCAGCCGTCTTCATTGACCTGGCCAAGAATTTTGACTCTGTCAATCACCACATCCTCATCGGCAGACTCGATAGCCTTGGTTTCTCAAATGATTGCCTTGCCTGGTTCACCAACTACTTCTCTGATAGAGTTCAGTGTGTCAAATCGGAGGGCCTGTTGTCCGGGCCTCTGGCAGTCTCTATGGGGGTGACACAGGGTTAAATTCTCGGACTGACTCTCTTCTCTGTATACATCAATGATGTCGCTCTTGCTGCTGGTGAGTCTCTGACCTCTACGCAGATGACACCATTCTGTATACCTCTGGCCCTTCTTTGGACACTGCGTTAACAACCCTCCAGATGAGCTTCAATCCCATACAACTCTCCATCCATGGCCTCCAATTGCTCTTAAATACAAGTAAAACTAAATGCATGCTCTTCAACCAATCGCTGCCTGCACCTGCCCGCCCATCCAACATCACTACCCTGGACGGTTCTGACTTAGAATATGTGGACAACTACAAATACCAAGGTGTCTGGTTAGACTGTAAACTCTCCTTCCAGACTAGCATCAAACATCTCCAATCCAAAGTTAAATCTAGATTTGGCTTCCTATTTTGCAACAAAGCATCCTTCACTCATGCTGCCAAACATACCCTTGTAAAACTGACCATCCTACCGATCCTCGACTTTGGCGATGTCATTTACAAAATAGCCTCCAATACCCTACTCAATAAATTGGATGCAGTCTATCACAGTGCCATCCGTTTTGTCACCACAGCCCCATATAGTACCCACCACTGCGACCTGTACGCTCTCGTTGGCTGGCCCTCGCTTCATACTCGTTGCAAATCCCACTGGCTCCAGGTCATCTACAAGACCCTACTTGGTAAAGTCCCCCCTTATCTCAGCTCGCTGGTCACCATAGCAGCATCCACCTGTAGCACGCGCTCCAGCAGGTATATCTCTCTGGTCACCCCCAAAACCAATTCTTCCTTTGGCTGCCTCTCCTTCCAGTTCTCTGCTGCCAATGACTGGAACGAACTACAAAAATCTCTGAAACTGGAAACACATATCTCCCTCACTAGCTTTAGGCACCAGCTGTCAGAGCAGCTCACAGATTACTGCACCTGTACATAGCCCATCTATAATTTAGCCCAAACAACTACCGCTCCACCTACTGTATTTATTATTTTGCTCCTTTGCACCCCATTATTTCTATCTCTACCTTACACATTCTTCCACTGCAAATCTACCATTCCAGTGTTTTACTTGCTATAGTGTTTACTTCACCACCATGGCCTTTTTTTGCCTTTAACTCCCTTATCTCTCCTCATTTGCTCACATTGTATATAGACTTATTTTACTACTGTATTATTGACTGTATGTTTGTTTTACTCCATGTGTAACTCTGTGTTGTTGTATGTGTCGAACTGCTTTGCTTTATCTTGGCCAGGTCGCAATTGTAAATGAGAACTTGTTCTCAACTTGCCAACCTGATTAAATAAAGGTGAAAAAATAGTATACCTCACCCCATTTTCTCATGGTCAACAGAGCTGACCATGGACTGTTGGATATCAGACAAACAGCAGCAATATACAACTGCATTTTTATTGTTTAGAATGTTTAGAATCGTATGTTTTTGTTATACATTTATTTGAAAGCTGAATGAGAGACCTCGGTTTAATGTTTTTGTAAATCTGACAGTGTTTCCTTGTAAATGTTACATTTATATTGTATCCTGCGGCTCTGTTGGGCTTAGTTGCAAATAGTGCTGCTGTCTGTCCCGTGTTCCTCTGCGGTTTCAAATGGAGGTCGCTATTGAACGCTTCCACCGCAGCAAGAGCTGTGTTTACTTTTCTTTGTTCCTGGACAATGTGGACCGCACTGACTTTCAATGTAGCAACTGCTCGCTTGCGGACTACTACAGGGGCGAAGGGGCTACTCTTAGGAAATAGGTAACAATCCTACACAAGCTACTGGGGAATCCATGGCAAGCTGTAGACCACACTATCTACCTAGAGAGTTTTTCTGTATTTTTCATAGCTGTCTACATACCACCATAGAGCGAGGTTGGCACTAAAACCACACTAAATGAGCTGTTTTCCGCCATAAACAAACAGGAAAATGCTCAACTAGAGGCGGCGCTCCTAGTGGCCTGTGACTTTAATGCAGGGAAACTTAAATCAATTTAAGTTTTATATCAGCATGTTAAATGTGCAACCACAAGGGAAAAAACATTGTAGTCCACCTTCACTCCGCGTACACTCCGCGTTCACTCCCTAGCCCTCCATTTGGAAAACCTGACCATAACTCGGAATTTTGGATGAAAAGCATGCCCAAATTAAACGGCCTGCTACTCGGGCCCAGAAGCTAGGATATGCATATAACTGGTAGATTTGGATAGAAAACACTCTAAAGTTTCCAAAACTGTATCTGTGAGTATAACAGAACTGATTTGGCAGGCGAAAACCTGAGAGCAATCCATTCAGGAGGTATTTTTTGTTTTTGTTTTGTAGTTTTCTATTCAATGCCATTAAAGTATCCATTGACTTAGGACTCAATTTGCAGTTCCTATGCCTTCCACTAGATGTCAACAGTCTTTTGAAATGCAGGCTTGTATTCTTATAAATGAGGGAGTAAGACCAGTCTGAATGAGTGGACCTTGACGTGTCACAGAGCTTTTTCATGCGCAATCCTGAGAGAGGGCATTTCTTGTTTACCTTTTATATTGACAACTGTTATTCTAACCATGGCTTGATTAACGAATAGCGCTTTTATTGATAAATGTGATCTAGCAGAGGTAAATGGCAAATATTAACCATGTATGCTGTCTAAATTGTAATTTTTACATACATTGTTATGGTTGTATTGTTTTAAAAACCCAACAAGGTTGTGGGTCCATCAGACCGGCAAACATTGGGTGAATAACAAGAACATGAGCACCCCACAAATGTTAAGAATGATGGAGGCCACTGTGTTCTTTGTGCTCTTCAATGCTGCAGTAATTGTTTTGTTACCTTTCCCCAGATCTGTTCCTCTACAAAATCCTGTCTCGGCACTCTACGGACAATTCCTTCACCCTCATGGCTTGGTTTTTGCTCTGACATGCACTGTCAACTGTGAGACCTTAGACAGGTGTATGTGCTTTTCCAAGTCATGTCCAGTTGTAGAAACATCTCAAGGATGATCAATGGAAACAGGATGCACCTGAGCTCAATATCGAGTCTCATAGCAAAGGGTCTGAATACTTATGTAAATAAGGTATATCTGTTTTATTTTGAATGAATTTGCTCAAATTGATAAACCCGTTTTTGGTTTGTCGTTATGGGGTATTGTCTGTAAATTGATGAAGAATGTTTTTTTTAATACATTTTAAAATAAGGCTGTAATGTAACAATGTGGAAAAAGGGAAGGTGTCTGAATACCTTTAACGAATGCACTGTGTATTGCCATAATGTCTTGCATTAACGGATCATAGCCTTACTGGATGTAGAAATTGTCCTGGAGCCAAGGGGAGAGAGCATGGTGTGTGTGTGCGCCCGTGTTTCGGTGCCTGCTCAGCTGAGGACAGCTTGACCTTCTTGGTCTAGAGCCAGTGTAAATGGTGGTATGTGTGGGCCAGGACAGACAGACCGAGAGAGAGAGACTGACCATAATAAGATGTGGCAGAGGGGGTAATATATTATCCAGACCCGTCTAAGGGATAAGTCTTAACACTGACGACTAGTGATGTTACGTTTGATACCGGAGCTCCGAAGCAAGCGTTGGAAACGATAAGCTACTATCTTCGAAGCAGTGCCAATGCGTGTATCATTTATCAGAAGTGATACGAATGCCCACATCCTTGTACACACACATTTTACATTAACATTTATCATTTAGCAGACGCCCATCCAGAGCGACTTACAGTTAGTGCATTATTTCACTTTAAGATAGCCGGGTGGGACAATCAAATATGCTTGCTAAAAAGCATCCTTCCTTCATGACCTGAACTCTGTAAATTGGTATAGAACCAGCTTGATCCCCTCTCTTGAAAATCCTTGGACCTTCTGTTTTTACATTTCAGTGTTTTTTCAAGCATGTCCCCATACAGAAAAGGAGAATTAAAACTGGTTCAGCCCCTGGTTCGACCATGATCTGGCAGAGTTACTCCACCTCAAGAAGACCATTTGGGGAAAGGCACTCAAATATTCAGGCTGACTTGCTGTCGTTCAGGCAAATGATAAATGAATGCCACACAGGCTATTTGGATGGCCAAAGTTAGTTACTTTATTAGGGAGCAGTTCTCTCTCTATGGGTCTAACTCCAAGAAGTTCGGAAAAATGGTGAAAGACCTGGAGAATAAACCCTCCTCACAGCTGTCGGTAACCCTTAATGTTGATTATGTGTTTTTTAATGACAAGGAATGTGTGACTGAGCTCTTAAATCACCACTTCATTAAGTCAGCATTCCTATTTGACTCAGGCATGCCTCCTTGCCAGTCCAACATTTCCTCAACTCCCAGCCCTTCTAATGTGACTTTCCCTCTTTTCCCCCATTCCCCGCTACAGTTTCTCCCTGCAGGCAGTCACTGAGTCTGAGGTGCTAAAGGAGCTCCTTAAACTTGACCCCCAAAAATCATCTGGGTCAGATGGTTTAGATCCTTTGTTCTTTAAGGTTGCAGCTCCTATCATGGCCTAGTCTGTCTCTCCACTCTGGGGAGGTTCCCATTCTCCCTTTATTTAAAATTAGTGCAGTTCAGAATTATTTTCTGGATGGTGTCTGGGATGAACAGTTCAAAAGAAGACTTTATGTCCTGCACATGAGTCCTTCATCCGTGTTGCCCCTGGTTGCATCCTTATCACATTGGCAGCCATGCGGGGTGGCTCATTCCTTTGGCAAGAAGACCATTAAATTAAAAAAAAATGGACATCCAATTTTCTCCTCCTTCAGGCTGCTAATGAGCTGGTTGCTGAGGGACTGGTCCTGGGGTTGGATGCTGAGCGACTGGTCCTGGGGCTGGCTGAGGGTCAATCTCATCCTCCTCTTCCATCTCACTGTCAGACTCCGAATTAACAGACATGATCCTCATCGTTGTAAAATTCTTAATCTTCCAAAGTTTACAATATCGAAATAATGTATTGGAATAACATGTTGAAACAGCAGGCCCAGGGAGGAGGAAGACAGAGGGAAGGCACAAAGTAAACCTTTTTTTCATTTTTACCTACACACACACTTTTATTACCTTCTGGTCCAGTGGACCCGAACACCACATGTAATATAATTATGAATTATGAATTGTTCTTCAAAGAAAATTAGCTATGGACAATGACTCTCAGGTTGAAAAAATGGTATCATTTCTCTTTCAGTAAACATTGAAACGACATCCTGCTTGGAGTTTGCCAAAAGGCACGTAAGATTCTCTGGTCTTGGAATAAACCAAGATTGAACTCTTTGGCCTGAATGCCAAGCGTCACGTCTGGAGGAAACCTGGCACCACCCCTATGGTGAAGCATGGTGGTGGCAGCATCATGGTGTGGGGATGATTTTCAGCGGCAGGGACTGGGAGACTAGTCAGGATCAAGGGAAAAATGAACAGAGCAAAGTACAGAGAGATCTTTGATGAAAACCTGTTCCAGAGTGCTCAGGACCTCAGACTGGGTGAAGGTTCACCTTCCAACAGTACAACGACCCTAAGCACACATCCAAGACAATGCAGGAGTGGCTCCAGGATAAGTCTCTGAATGTCCACTAGTGGCCCAACCAGCGCCCAGAGTTGAATTTTTGGACAGACCTGGAAATAGCTGTGATGCTACTCATCCAACCTGACAGAGCTTTAAAGGATCTGCCGAAAATAATTTAAGAAAAACTCTGCAAATGTGCCAAATTTGAGAAAAACGCATTTGTATCGTCATACCCAAGAAGACTCAAATCAAATTGTATTTGTCACATGCGCCGAATACAACAAGGGCTTACTTACAAGCCCTTATCCAACAATGCAGTTCAAGAAATAGTTAAATATTTACTAAATAAACAAGAAAATGACATAAATAATGAGGCTATATACAGGGGGTACCGGTACCGGGTTAATGTGCGGGGTACAGGTTAGTCGAGGTAATTTGTAAAGTGACTATGCATAAACAGCGAGTATCAGCATTGTAAAATCAAAGGGGTGTGGTCAATGTATATAGTCCGGATGGGCTTTTCATTAATTGTTCAGCAGTATAATGGCTTGGAGGTAGAAACTGTTAAGGAGCCTTTTGGTTCTAGACTTGGCGCTCTGGTACTACTTGCCGTGCGGTTGCAGAGAGAACAGTCTATGACTTGGGTGAGTGGAGTCTGACAATTGTTTGGTCTTTCCTCTGACACCGCCTAGTATATAGGTCCTGGATGTCTTGAAGCTTGGCCCCAGTGATGTACTGGTCTGTATGCACTACCCTCTGTAGCGCCTTACGAGCAGTTGCCATACCAGGCAGTGATGCAACCGGTCAGGATGCTCTCGATGGTGCAGTTAAGGATCTGGGACCCATGTCTCCTGAGGGGGAAAAGGTGTTGTTGTGCCCTCTTCACAACTGTCTTGGTGTGTTTGGACTCAAGGCTGTAAACACTGCCAAAGGTGCTTCAACAAAGTACTGAGTAAAGGGTCTGAATACTTATGTAAATTATGTATTTGCTTTGTCATTATGGGGTATTGTGTGTAGATTGATGAGGAAAAAAATCTAATTTAATCAATTTTAGACACAAAAACAGAAAACAACTACCCACAAACACAGGTGGGAACAGGCTACCTAAGTATGGTTCTCAATCAGAGACAATGATTGACAGCTGCCTCTGATTGGGAACCATACCAGGCAAAACAACACACAGAACAAAACATAGAATGAAAAACATAGGATGCCCACCCCAACTCACACCCTGACCAAACCAAAATAGAGACATAAAAAAGAAACTCAGGTCAGGACGTGACACAGCTCTGCAGCAAGAAACTTTCTTTATTTCATATTACAGTACACCTACTTTCATTTGGTATCAAATAATGACAGTACAATATCGTAAAATGTATTGTATTATACTTTTTTTTTAAATGTAACACTACCTGAATGAATGAATGGAATAATTAATTAAATGAATTGAAGGGATGGGTTTGGATTTCACAGTAATTGCAAGGGATTGGTGCAAGCAGGTTGGATGCTATGTGAAGTGTTTACACATTACATCATATTCATTCATATTTCCTGGCACTTCTAGAACAATTGAAAACCTCTACAGGATTGGTGTCCCTAAACCGGGACAGTTGATGCTCAATATGCGATAATATGACTAGAATGACATTGTAAACAACAGCTTTCCGGGACGAAGACATGTCTTATATGGCCAGAAGGCTTAAATTCAGGTTAATCTAACCACGTTGTCCAATTTACAGTAACTATTACAGTAAAAAAATGCCATGCTATTGTTTGAGGATAGTGCACAGCAACAAATCACCTTGGAAGGTAAATAATGTAGTTATTGTAACGAGTGTGCTGAGAGTCGTGAAGCAATTTCAGGGAGTGAGTGTTTAATAAATAAAATAAACAATGAACACGAAACACAACGCACCGACATGAAAACAAAGTCAATAACACCTGAGGAAAGAACCAAGATGAGTGACAGATATAGGGAAGATAATCAAGGAGTGCAACAAATATAGCCTTTTACAAGGCACGCCTCAAAATATGTTTGTGTTTTGTATTTATTAGGGATCCTGGGGTTCAAACACACTAAAGCACCCACATTATATATATAAAACAGTGAACTGTTTGTACTGAATGAGCTAAAGATAAAACAAATAAAATTTGATTGGTCACATACACATGGTTAGCAGATGTTAATGCGAGTGTAGTGAAATGCTGGTGATTCTAGTTCCGACAATGCAGTAATATCTAACAAGTAATCTAATAAACTCACAACAACTACCTTATATACACAAATGTGAGGGCTGAATAAGAATATATAAATATGTGGATGAACGATGGCTGTGCGGCATAGGCAAGATGCAGTAGATGGTATGGCAATGTAGGATATGTAAACATTATTAAAGTGGTGTTATTTAAGGTGACTAGTGATCCATTTGTTAAAGTGGCTAATGATTTCAAGTCTGTATGTAGGCAGCAACCTCTCTGTGTTAGTGATGGCTGTTTAACAGTCTGATGGCCTTGAGATAGAAGCTGCTTTTCAGTCTCAGTCCCAGCTTTGATACACCTTTACTGACCTCGCTTTCTGGATGGTAGCTTTTTGGCCTTCCAGTGACATTGGGTTCTGCAGGTGTCCTGGAGGGCAGGTAGTGTGCCCCCGGTGACATACTGTGCAGACCGCACCACCCTCTGGAGAGCCCTGCAATTGTGGGCAGTGCAGTTGCCAAACCAGGCAGTGATACAGCCAGACATGATGCTCTCAAGTTTGTGTGGGTTTTAGGAGACAAGCCAAATTTCATCAGCCTCCTGAAGCTGAAGAGGCTCTGTTGCACCTTCTTCACCACACTGTCTGTGTGGGTGGACCATTTCAGTTTGCCTGTGATGTGAAAGCAGAGGAACTTAACTTTCCACCTTCTCCAATGCTGTTCCGTCGTTGTAGATAGCAGAGGGAGCACCCCCCTGTTTCCTGAAGTCCACGATCACCTTCCTTGTTTTGTTGATGATGAGTGAGAGGTTGTTTTCCTGAAACCATACTCCGAGTGCCCTCACCTCTTCCCTGTAGTCTGTCTCGTCGTTGTTGGTATTCAAGCCTACAACAGTTGTGTCGTCTGCAAACTTAATGATTGAGTTGGTGGCATGCATGGCCACGCAGTCATGGATGAACAAGGAGTACAGGAGGGGGCTGAGCACGCACCCATGTGGGGCCCCAGTGTTGAGTATCAGCAAAGTGGAAATGTTTCCAAACTTCACCACCAGGATCCAATTTCACAGGGCAAGGTTGAGACCAAGGGCTTCAAGCTTAATGATGAGCTTGGAGGGTACTATGGTGTTGAATCTTGAGCTATAGGTCAATGAACAGCATTCTTACATAGGTATTCCTCTTGTCCAGATGGGTTAGGGCAGTGTTCAGTGAGATGGCGATTGCATCGTCTGTGGACCTATTGGGGTGGCAAGCAAATTGAAGTGGGTCTAGGATGACAGGTAAAGTGGAGATGATATGACTTGTCTCTCAAAGCACTTCATGATGACAGAAGTGAGTGCCACAAGGCAATAGTAATTTAGTTCAGTTACATTTGCTTTCTTGGGTACAGGAACATTGGTGGCCATCTTGAATCATGTGGTGACACCAGAATGGGATAGGGAGAGATTGAATATGTCTGTAAACACTCTGGTCTGCGCATGCTCTGAGGATGCGGCTAGGGATGCTGTCTGGGCCGGCAGCCTTGCAAGGGTTAACATGTTTAAATGTCTTACTCATGTCTGCCACGGAGAAGGAGAGTCCACAGTCCTTGGTAGCGGACCACGTCGGTGGCACTGTATTGTCCTCAGAGGGCAAGTAAGGTGTTTAGTTTGTCTGGAAGCAAGACGTTGGTGTCCGTGACGCGGTTGGTTGTCCTTTTGTAGTCTGTGATTGTCAGTAGACCCTGCCACATACGTCTCGTGTCTGAGCTGTTGAATTGAGATTCCACTTTGTATATATACTGACATTATGCTTGTTTGATTGCCTTGCGGAGGGAATAACTTCCCTGTTTGTATTAGCACATATTCCTGTCCCCTGTCCATGGTTGAATGCATTGTTTCGCGCTTTCAGTTTTGCGCAAATGACGCCATCTATCCATGGTTTCTGGTTAGGGTAGGTTTTAATAGTCATAGTGGGTACAAATCTATATACTTCCTTATAAAATCACTCAGCGTATATACGTATTTTAATCTCTGAGGATACCCAGAACATATCCCTGTCCGCATGATCAAAACAATCTTGAAGCATGGATTGATTGGTCAGACCAGCATTGAACAGTCCTTAGCACGGGTACTTCCTGTTTAAGTTTCTACCTATAGGAAGGGAGAATCAAAATGGAGTCGTGGTCAGATTTGCTGAAAGAATTTAGGTAGCCTTTTTCTCAAATTTGCTTTGTTAAAATCCTCAGCTACAATAAATGCAGCCTCAGGATATATGGTTTCCAGTTTGCATAAAGTCCAGTGAAGTTCCTATGTAGTACTGTGCGCCTCCCATAGTCTGTTCTGGACTTGTAGTTGAGGTTTTGGGTTTAGTAAATGATTTCTCCCAAATACAATGCTTTTAGTTTTGGAAATATTTAGGACTAACTTATTCCTTGCTACCATTCCAAAACCAACTGCAACTCTTTGTTAAGTGTTGCAGTCATTTCAGTCTCTAGTAGTAGCTGATGTGTATAGTGTTGAGTCATCCTCATACATAGACACACTGGTCTTACTCAAAGCCAGTGGCATGTCATTAGTAAAGATTGAAAAAAAGCAAAGGGCCTAAACAGCTATCCTGGGGAATACCTGATTCTTCCTGGATTATATTGGAGAGTCTTCCATTAAAGAACACCATCTGTGTTTTGTTAGACAAATAACTCTTTATCCACATTATAGTAGGGGTTGTAAAGCCATAAAACACATGTTTTTTTCATCAGACTATGATCGATAATGTCAAAAGCTGCACTGAAGTCTAACAAGACAGCCACCACAATAATTGCATCATCAATTTCTCCCAGCCAATCATCTGACATCAGTCTGTTGTCAATTTGTTTTCTGTGAAAAATCATTCTTCAAACACAAGGGTTGGTAACAGGCTGATTGGTTCGCTATTTGAGCCAGTAAAGGGGGCTTTACTATTCTTGGGTAGCGGAATGACTTTAGCTTCCCTCTAGGCCTGAGGGCACACACTTTATAGTCTGTTTAAATTAAAGATGTGCTAATTTCGTCTGCTATTATCCGCTATTGCAAATGGTAGGTTACCTCAATAACCCACAAGTCTTTAAACGGACCTACAAACCGCAGGCTCAGCTTCCGGCAGGGCAGGCGGAGGGGCAGGTTCTGGGTGGAGAGCCAGACCCGGTCGCTTGGAGAGAAGACAGGCGCCTCACTGCAGTGTTCCTTATGCTGGAGATGAGTGTGCGCGGTGTTCCATGTCTCCTCACTGCGCCAGGGGCCTGGCTCGGATAGCAAGGTGCCAGTCCTTGCTGATACCCCAACTGGCACTGGAAAGGAGTAAGGTTAGTGGAGCAGTGGCGGAGGGAATGTTGAGCGTACTCAGCCCAAGGTAGAAAATCTGCCCACTCCCCCAGACGGTCCTGACAGTAACACCTCAGGAACCTGCCCACTTCCTGATTTACCTTTTCCACCTACCCATTAGCTTGAGGGCAGTACCTGGAGGTGAGACTGACCGTGACTCCCAGGCGTTCCATGAACGTTTCCATACGCGTGAGGTGAGTTGAGGGCCACGATCTGACACAATGTCCTCCGGGATCTCGTAGTGCCGGAAGACGTGCGTAAAAAGAGCCTCCGTGGTTTGCATGGCTGACGGGAGCGCAGGGAGAGGAAAGGGGCGACAAGCTTTGGAAAACCGGTCAACAACGATGAGAACGGTGGTATTCCCCTGGGAGGGGGGGAAGGTCAGTGACAAGTCCTCCGAAGGTGAGACCAGTGTTGTTGTGGAACCGCCAGGAGAAGAAGCTTTCCATAACGGAGGTGTCTCGGTGTCGAGACTCGCACCTGCACAGTGCCCGGAGATCTGCGCCTATGTGACCATGGGTATGCGGGACTGCCTCCTTACCGGGGTGCACACGGAGCGGGGTGCACACGGAGCCTGTGTTGGGTAATCCTGAAATAGGCCCACCTGGCCTGTCTCGGGTTTAGCCTCTTCGCTGCCCTTATGTACTACAGGTTGAGGTGGTCCGGTCAGAAGAATAGACCAAAATGCTGTCTATAAAAACCACAAGCCCCATAACACTTTGTTAGTAAAGGCTTGGAAGACTGAAGGAGCATTAGACAGGCCAGAAGGCATTACAAGAATTGGCCATTTTCCATTTGTGGCCTGCAAAAATGCGTTCCAGATTGTAGGCACTCCTCAAGTTCAGTTCTGAGAAGTATTGCGCCCTGTGCATTTGCTCAATGATGGTTGGGATGTTTGAACCCGTAAAACAAGTTCACAATAACACGTAGCAAGGAAGCCGATAAAATAGTAGAAGTACTCACACGACCAATGGACATGGAAACAATAACCGACAAGGACAATGGGGAACAGAGGGCAGATATATACACATACTAATTAGGGGGAATGGCAACCAGGTGTGCGTAATGAGACAAGACAGTCTGGGTTTGGTGGTAATGAATCGAGTTCAGTGACGCCGAGAAGGCCGGTGACGTAGACCTCCAGAACTGGTGAACGGAATGAGCAGCAGTACGGGGGATCTGTGACGCTTTCCTATATACGGCTATTATCAGGGTTGGGTTATAAAAAAATATCAGAAACTTTGAACATCCCACAGCGCATTGTTAAGCCATTATTAAAAAATGGAAAGAGTATGGTACAACAACACACCTGCCAAGAGAGGGCCGGCAACCAAACCTTACGGACCAGGCAAGGAGGGCATTAATCTTAAGTCTACCCCCTCCTTTTTCGAACATTCTGTTAAAAATCGCGCAACTTTTCAGCGTCCTGCTACTCATGCCAGGAATATAGTATATGCATATGATTAGTATGTGTGGATAGAAAACACTCTGAAGTTTCTAAAACTGGTTAAATCACAGCTGTGACTATAACAGATTGTGTGTTTCATCGAAAAGCGCAAGAAAAACTGCTCTCTGAAGCTAAAAATAATTTCCATGCGTCACTTTCATGAGATGTTAAAAGGGCACAAAATTAATTATGGACCTGCATGCAATTCCTACACATTCCACACGATGTCGCCATTGTCGTCATTTTCCAGGGACTTTTTTGTTGGTAAATCCAACTAACTGGATTCAATTTCTTCCGGTCTCCGCCAGGATGTTGTGAAGTGCACATTTTCAGCCATTGATTTGAAGACGAGGAGCTATTGAATACACATCGCCCTGTAATCATTTTGATAGATTATAAACGTTTACTAATACCTAAAGTTGGATTACAAATGTATTTCGAAGTGTTTTGTGAAAGTTTATCGTCAACTTTTTTAATTTTAAAAAATGACGCTGCGTTTTAAAACAATGTTTTTTTCTGAATTACACAGCTTCCATAGAAAGCTATTTTGGGTATATATGGACCGATTTAAATGAAAAAAAGACCCAATAGTGATGTTTATGGGGCATATAGGAGTGCCAAGAAAGAAGCTCGTCAAAGGTAATGAATGTTTTATATTTTATTTCTGCGTTTTGTGTAGCGCCGGCTACGCTAAATCTTTGTTTACGTCGCATTCAGGCATTTTGGGGTGTTGCATGCTATCATATAATAGCTTCTCATGCTTTCGCCGAAAAGCATTTTAAAAATCGGACTTGTTGGCTAGGTTCACAACGAGTGTAGCTTTAATTCAATACCCTGCATGTGCATTTTGATGAACGTTTGAGTTTTAACGAGTACATTTAGCATTTAGCGTAGCGCATTTCCAGGTGTCTACTTGAGACATCTGCGTCTCAAGTAGGAGCAAGAAGTTAATCAGAGCGGCAAGAAAGAGATCAAAGATAACCCTGAAGGTACTGCAAAGCTCAACAGTTGAGATTGGAGTATCTGTCCATAGGACCACTTTCATTCCACAGAGCCAGGCTTTACAGAAGATTGGCCAGAAAAAAAGCCATTGCTTAAAGAAAAAAATAAGCAAACACGTTTGGTTTTTGCCGAAAGGCATGTGGCCATCAAGGAAAACGCTATGTCTTGCGCAAACCCAACCCCTCTCATCACCCAGAGAACACCATCCCCACAGTGAAGCATGGTGGTGGCAGCAGCATTATTATTATTATTATTATTATTATTATTATTATTATCTACTTTCAATAGAAAAAGCCTATGTTTTTCAAAGGATCTTCTTATTATTCAATGTTCTACCGATGTACTGTACATCAATGTGGTTTGGTCTGATAAAGTAAAGTTGACATGTTAGGTGAACGGTGGGCAGGATTATGTACCACTGGTTATGACGTGACAGAGTAATGTTGCTAAATGAATGGACATTCCGGTGGCTTCCACCTCAGATCCTCAGAGCTCCCACCCTCATCAGACCGTGAGGCTGCCTGAGAGACCGGCTCATTCAACATCACCAGCTGTCATCATTGGCATCACTATGGTGAGAAACATCTCGGTTCCCAATGCAAAAACCCTGTGCTACACAGGAGCACGAGTACAGGAAATAACAAGGCTGCTTCCAACTGTTCAACGACAGATGCTGGGAGGAGGAGGAGGCCGAGCTCGAAACATCAGAAAATGTATTTTAAAGAACTGATTTTAGCATTAAAAGACTCCAACAAAATTGCCAATCATTTCAGGTCCAATACCATCATTGGGCCCGCAGGTGTGAAAGATTCAGCAGGCTACTGGTATTACACATCTAACTAAAATATTACTGTAGCTCTACTGGAATCACTTTTATATATAACTTTCACACTTTCTGGAAACAGAAGATACTCTATAGGAGTCCATCCAAAACATATGTGAGCAGGAGCCAAGATGATAAGGCTACAATGAAACAATGAATTACCAATGACCCAAGACCAGATCAGTTAATCCCTACCCTACCAGTTAATCCCTACCATCAAATGTACATTATCCTAGGGGTGTTGGCAGACACAATGTAAGTAAACTTAATTTGTCCCACCAAATTGCCCTGAATACCTCTGATCCTACAGCTATTGTATGCAGTCATCATGAGCCGATGAAACAGATTTACACTGTTAGCACTGAGGCGGTGTGCCCTAGTAGGAGGAAACACTTTTGTGCAGCTCACCCTGCACTATCAGCTCCAATATAAATAACATGAGCAATTCTACTTCTGATAAGCTTCCCAGTAAAAGCATTAAAAACAAGCAACCCAGAAAAGTGCTAAAAATAGCCCACATTAAAGAATGCAGCTTGACAGACAAGGTCCATGAAGTCAATAACTTGCTTGTAGCAGATGACATTCATATTCTGACTTCTTCTGAAACTCACTTAGATAATACCTTTAATGATACAGTGGTAGCAATACACGGTTATAACATCTACCGAAAAGACAGAAATGCCAACCGGGTTGCAGTCTATATTCAGAGCCACATTCCTGTAAAGTTTAGAGACGATCTAATGTTATGTACTGTTTACGTAATATGACTGCAGATTCAAATGCCTCACCAAAAACCCATTCTTGTGGTAAGCTGCTATAGAGTCAGTATCTGGATAATATAGTATGTGTGAAATACTTGATAATGCATGTGATATCAACAGAGAAGTATATACTGTAAAGTATATATTGTGGGTGATTTAAATATTGAATATTCAAGCTACCCACTCAAGAAAAAACGTCAAACTGTAACCAGTGCCTGCAACCTGGTTCAGGTATTTACAAACAGCACATGAATGAAATCATCAACATGTATTGATCACATCTTTACTAATGCTGCTGAAATTTGCTTTAAAGCTATATCCAAATCCATTTGATGTAGTGATCACAATATACAATGGCTTGCAAAATTCACCCCCTTGGCATTTAGCCTATTTTGTTGCTTTACAACCTGGCTTTTTGGGGGTTTGTATCATCTGATTTACACAAAATGACTACCACTTTGAAGAAGCTAAATATTTTTTGTGAAACAAACAAGAAATAAGACAAACAGAACTTGAGCATGCATAACTGTTCACCCAGTCTTCCATAAAGCCCAGGTCTGTGGAGTGTACAGGTTAAAGTGGTCCTATGGACAGATACTCCAATCTCAGCTGTGGAGCTTTGCAGCTCCTTCAGGGTTATCTTTGGTCTCTTTGTTGCCGCTCTGATTAATGCCCTTCTTGCCTGGTCTGTGAGTTTTGGTGGGCGGCCCTATCTTGGCAGGTTCCATTTTTTAAATAATGGATTTAACGGTGCTCTGTGGGATGTTCAAAGTTTCTGATTTTTTTTATAACCCAACCCTGATCTGTACTTCTCCACAACTTTGTCCCTGACCTGTTTGGAGAGCTCCTTGGTCTTCATGGTGCCGCTTGCTTGGTGGTGCCGCTTGCTTAGTGGTGTTGCAGACTCTGGGGCCTTTCACAACAGGTGTATATATACTGAGATCATGTGACACTTGGATTGCACACAGCTGGACTTTATTTATCTAATTATGTGACTTCTGAAGGTAATTGGTTGCACCAGGTATCATGTAGGGGCTTCATACCAAACTTTTTTTCAGTTTTTCTTTTATTTTTATTTCACTTCGACTATTTTGTGTATGTCCAATACATGAAATCCAAAAAAATATATATTTAAATTACAGGTTGTGATGTAACAAAACAGGAAAAATGTCAAGTGGGATGAATCATTTTGCAAGGCACTGTACATCCTAAGTCTCGGTCTCTGCTCATCATCTGGTTCCACAGAATCTGCATTTTCTTCAGTTGGTTCTTAGTGCCTCTGAATCCTGCATGTGGAGAGTATGGAAAGCTTTTACCCCTGCTGCCACAAGAAAATAACTATTATTGGAGTCTGTCTACTTTGTGTGCAATCCTACCCGCATTTTCATTGACCCATGGGTAGTGAAAAAACAAAAGTAGTTGAACTTGTTATTAAAGGTCTGCTTTCAGAGAAACTGTCTGCATTTTGAACAGATAAACTCAATACTTTGTTAAATTTGAATAAAAAGCACAAGTGTTTCTATTTTCACATCAGTCCTGTGCGTTCACGGACATTAAACACCCAGAGAAATCCATCTGACCCTGGCTTAATGGAATGTGGGATGGATGAGGATTTCAAACCCCCATCCACACATTCTAAATTGCGATAATACATTTTAAGGGGGCCATGGTTGCATACATCAAGTCTTGCAATACATTAGAACTGCATCACAAGGACTAATACCTGTCGGCGTTAAAGTGCTACCAACATTTCCCCAACTTAGTTTTGGTAGATTGGGATAGAAATCCCTCCACATTTCAAAGGGCCAGCCCTATTCTTGTCTGGAGCTCAAAGAGAAGGAATCAGTAGGCTAGATTGTAGGGTGCCCTGAGGATTAGAGCCCCACACTGCAGTGTCAAAGCAGTTCGCTCATCCCTGGCCGGTCTGTGGCAGCTGTACTTCCCATCTGTGAATAATATATATTTTTTCTGGAATCATAAAAGTGCTTTACGTTTTTTGATTACCCCGAAACAGCTGTTTTTCACCTCACAATTACAGCAATTTATTCTGACACTAACACATCATACTTTATGCTGCTTCCCTTGTCCTGCATTCTCTGCCCTTGTTGCTGTCACAGTTTCTAGATGAATTTTAACGATGCAATGTCTCTTTCTCACTCTGTTCCACCTAACCTCTCTATTTGTCACTCACTTTTTTTCAACTTGTATTCAAATTCCTCCACCCCTAATTCCTCTGGATCTTTCTGTCTGCCTGTCTCTCCATTAATCTCTCTCTCCCTCCCTCTCGCTCCCTTCCTTTCTTTCTCTGTGTCTCTTACAGAATTGTTTGGGATGCTACTCTGACTCCTGGTGGGTAGAACAGTACAAAGTCTGAGATGTAGAAATGAAACATTTGAGCCTCATATAAAGACACTGATGGAAAAAACAACCGCCTGTCTTTGAATGAGAGATCTCTTGTCAACTTCGGATCCGTTACAGTGGCGGGCAAAAGTTCTTCTTTCTCTCCTCCTAGCAAGCCTCGTTGAATATGTGGTCTGCTTTTTGTCTTCCCAGACAGTTATGTAAGCCCAAGACTTTCATCCACCACACCCCCTCTCTTTTCGCATTCACACTCTCATCTTTACTATCTCTAATTGCGTATTCCGCCCCGCTGAGTTTGAAAGGATAAGAAGAAACACAGAGGGAACATTTGCAAGGGAACAGTGTCTTAGTTCTTCACAGCCAAACGACTAGTTTAGCTGATCACCTTTGGCGAAGCACTGAGGAGAAGCGTTTTTGTGGAGTGAACAAATGAATGCTTGACAAACCAGACGTGAAGCAAATGTAGGGTAGGAGTTGTCCTTCTTAATGTGCCCTACTTATCAAAGCAAATGTGTTCTCCCTGTCCAAAGTGCTACCTCAGAGTAGGTTTTGTATCATGGGCACTTTGAAAGGGGACACCACCGGTGTTGTCTAATATCCTCCCTGCTAGTGAATGACCGGCAGACTTTCATTTGCTCACCTCTGTGGTGGACCCTTTTAGGTATCAAAGACATGAAAAAGAAAACAAAGTACACTGAACTACACATCATTGGTAGTACTGTATGTCTGGCGCCTATGATGTCCATTTTGAAAGTCCTGCTAAGATTGAGACCGCAGCGGGAGGCAGGGGTGCCGAGGGTGCTGCAGCACAAAAATAGTACACTGGGCCTGTACTAGTCCTGTATTAGCGGACCGATATAGCCGTCTGTAGTGTACATTTTTAGTCAGCATCTTCATTCAAAATGTACTTTTGGTGTCAGGGAAAATGTATGGAGAAAAAGTATTATTTTCTTTAGGAATGTGGTGAAGTAAAATATAAAATATATAAATAGTAAAGTACAGATACCACAAAAAACTTGAAAGTATTTTACTTAAGTACTATACACCACTGTATTTGTGTGTATTATTTGTCAACTATTTTCAGCCTTGAATACTGAAATGTTAAATTGTAAGCATGTGCATTAGGATTAAATATTTATTTGCGTACAGGATGGCTTGTGTGTTTGTAATATATAATAATATATGCCATTAAGCAAACACCTTTTATCCGAACCGACTGTGTACATACATTTTACGTATGGGTGGTCCCGGGAATCGATCCCACTACCCTGCCATTAGAAGCACCATGCTCTACCAACTGAGTATGTATTTACTTATTTTTTCATTCGTAGCTCAAGAGCACTCTTATTCGGCTCTTCTTGACGCAGCAATGGAATGTTAAACCATATTTATACAGTTAAAAATTTTGGCGAGCTAAACCCCCTGCCACATTTTGTTAGCATAGCCCTTTGATATTTGCCATTCAAGCTTTCACACATGGAATGGGCTCACATGCTCCTCCTGGCTGCCTGACGACAATGTCAGTGCCCCATCTTGTTCTATCCCATTAGTCCGCTCAGCCTGAGCAAATATATTGTGGTTTTTCACCTGCAAATGAGGAATTGGGGAATTGGATTTCTGCTCCTATCGTGTCGTCTCCCCTCACCCCCTTCTTGACTGCAGGGGCAGTCTAGTGCTCTAATTCTAAAAGTAATCTTTGGTCAACAGGGAAACCGAGAGAAGACTCAGGGGAGGTTGGCTGGCCATTTTCCCCAGCCTGGTCTTATACAGTAGACGAGACATAATATAGTATGTCGGGACACTCAAATTAGTATGATATGTTAAATTTGGTATACATAAGAATGAAGGTCAAAAACAGAAGTAGGGTGTTTGGTCAGAGTGGATGGATAGTATATAACACGAATTTCTAACACCACAAAGGTTGCATGTTTGAATCTCATCATGGACAACAGCATTTTAGCTAATTAGCAAACACTTACAACTTTAGAACTACTTAGCACGTTAGCTAACCTTTCCCTAACCTTAACCCCTAACCCTAGTTAGCGTTAGCCACCTAGCCACGTGGCTAATGTTAGTGACAACAAATTGGAATTCGTAAACTTACTGTATATGTTTTGAGAATTCAGAACATATCATGCAAATTGT
Source organism: Oncorhynchus clarkii lewisi (assembly GCF_045791955.1). Lineage (NCBI taxonomy): Eukaryota > Metazoa > Chordata > Actinopteri > Salmoniformes > Salmonidae > Oncorhynchus > Oncorhynchus clarkii. The sequence continues at coordinate 3,924,407 of NC_092171.1, read as the reverse complement.
AATTCGTAACATATCATACTAATTGGAGTATCTTGGATGTACATTTGCTATGTTACGTCTACCCCTGAGTCCAGGTTGTTTTCCCTCAACTCCTCTCTAGCAAGCGCCTTACAAACAAGGTTTCCAGCTGTCCAGAGGGACTTATCATCCCTGGTTTGTTGGCACACTCCAGATACGTAAAATAACTCCTCTCAGCCGTCCAATCAGGTGTTACTGGCTATTGGAGTGGCACCCGTGTCACCTGGGACCAGGGAGGGTTGCCAGATAGGGATGAGTGAAGGTCCTCCTGAAACAAGAGGCTTCTCTCTTGACTCCTATAGACCCAGGTGGAGTGGTACTGTTGGCCAGGTGGTGAGGGATTTATAAGGAGCCAAGAATGCTGATGATTATGTGTAGTTGGCCCTGTATTTGGCCTGAGTGGATTTCTCAATGATGGCTGGGCAGTTCTTTCTGGTTTGGAAGTTCACTGACCATGCCATCCATGTGCAAGAGGAATTGCCTGTGAAAATGCACACAATACAATTTAGATACACCCCCGTTCAAAAGTTTGGGGTCACACAGAAATGTCCTTGATTTTGAAAGAAAAGCACATTTTTTGTCCATTAAAATTACATCACATTGATCAGAAATAGTGTAGACGTTGTAAATGACTATTGTAGCTGGAAACGGCTCATTTTTTATGTAATATCGACAGAGGCCCGTTATCAGTAACCATAACTACTGTGTTACAATTGCACGTTGTGTTAGCTAATCCAAGTTTATCATTTGAAAAGGCTAATTGATCATTAGAAAACCCTTATGCAATTATGTTACCACAGCTGAAAACTGTTCTGATTTAAAAAGCAAAAAAATTGCCTTCTTTAAACTAATTGAGTATCTGGAGTATCAGCATTTGAGTGTTCGATTACAGACTCAAAATGGTCAGAAACAAAGATCTTTCTTCTGAAACTTGTCAGTTTATTCTTGTTCTGAGAAATTGCCAAGAAACTGAAGGTCTCATACAATGCTGTGTACTACTTCTGCCGTTTCCAGCTACAATAGTCATTTACAACATTTAAATACAATAGTCAGCTACAATTGTCATTTACAACAATACATTGTAATTTTTATTTATTTTAATGGATTTTCTAAGTGACCCCATACAGTAGTGTATGTGTATGCAGTTTATATAAGTGGGTAAGAGTACGTGTGTGTGTGTGTGTGTGTGTGTGTGTGTGTGTGTGTGAGTGTGTGTGTGTGTGTGTGTGTGTGTGTGTGAAAATGTCAGCACCTGTACCATAATCATATGCAGGATGACACAGTTACACAATATACTGGCACTTTTTAAAAACATTTATTTCACCTTTATTTAACCAGGTAGGCCCAGTTGAGAAAAAGTTATTATTTACAACTGTGACCTGGCCAAGATGAAACAAAGCAGTGTGACAAAAACAACAACACATGAACAAATGTACAGTCAATAACACAATAGAAAAATATATGTACAGTGTGTGCAAATGTAGAAGAGTAGTGAGGAAAGGCAATAAATAGGCCATAGAAGTGAAATAATTACAATTTAGCATTAACACTGGAATGATAGATGTGCAGATTATGATGTGCAAGTAGAGATACTGGGGTGCAAAATAGCAAGAAGATAAGTAACAGTATGGGGATGAGGTAGTTGGGTGTGCTGTTTACAGATTGGCTGTGTACAGTGATCGGTAAGCTGCTCTGGCAGCTGATGCTTAAAGTTAGAGAGGGAGATATAAGACTCCAGCGTCAGTGATTTTTGCAATTCGTTCCAGTCATTGGCAGCAGAGAAATGGAAGGAAAGGCAGCCAAATCAGTGTTGGCTTTGGATGAACAGTAAAATATACCTGCTGGAGGGCGTGCTACGGTGACCAGTAGGCTGAGATAAGGCGGGGCTTTACCTAGCAAAGACTTATAGATGACCTGGAGCCAGTGGGTTTGGCGACGAATGTGTATTCATGGCCAGCCAACGAGAGCATACAGGTCGCAGTTGTGGGTAGTATATGGTGCTTTGGTTACAAAACGGATGGCACTGTGATAGACTACATTCAGTTTGCTGAATAGAGTGTTAGAGGCTATTTTGTAAATGACATCGCCGAAGTCAAGGATCGGTAGGATAGTCAGTTTTACGAGGGTATGTTTGGCAGCATGAGTGAAGGAGGCTTTGTGAAATAGGAAGCCAATTTTAGATGTAATTTTGGATTGGAGATGCTTAATGTGAGTCTGGAGGGAGAGTTTACAGTCTAACCAGCCACCTAGTTATTTGTAGATGTTCACATATTCTAGGTCAGAACTTAGAATATGCTATTCGGGCGGGAGGGTGTGGGCAGCAATCGGTTGAAGAGCATGCACTTAGTTTTACTAGTATTTAAAAGCAGTTGGAGGCCACAGAAGGAGTGTTGAAGCTTGGTTGGAGGTTTGTTAGCACAGTGTCCAAAGAAGGGCCAGATGTATACAGAATGGTGTCGTCTGCGTAGAGGTGGATAAGAGAATCACTAGCAGCAAGAGCGACATCATTGATGTATACAGAGAAAAGAGTCGGCCAGAGAATTGAACCCTGTGGTACCCCCATAGAGACTGCCAGAGGTCCGGACAACATGCCCTCTGATTTGACACACTGAACTCTATCTGAGAAGTAGTTGGTGAACCAGGCGGGGCAGTCATTTGAGAAGCCAAGGCAATTGAGTCTGCCGATAAGAATGCGGTGATTGACAGAGCCGAATGCCTTTGCCAGGTCGACGAAGACGGCTGCATAGTACTGTCTTTTATCGATGGCGGTTATGATATTGTTTAGGACCTTGATCGTGGCTGAGGTGCACCCATGTCCAGCTCAAAAAACAGATTGCATAGGGTAGAAGGTACGGTGCGATTCAAAATGGTCGGTGAGCTGTTTGTTAACTTGGCTTTCGAAGATTTTAGAAAGGCAGGGCAGGATGGATATAGGTCTATAACAGTTTGGGTCTAGAGTGTCTCCCCCTTTGAAGAGGGGGATGACCGCGGCAGCTTTCCAATCTTTGGAGATCTCAGACATTACGAAAGAGAGGTTGAACAGGCTAGTAATAGGGCTTGCAACAATTTTGGCGGTTAATTTTAGGAAGAGAGGGTCCAGATTGTCTAGCCCAGTTGATTTGTAGGGATCCAGATTTTGCAGCTCTTTCAGAACATCAGATGTCTGGATTTGGGTGAAGGGGAAGCAGGGGTGGGGGGCTTGGGCAAGTTTCTGCAGGGGGTGCTGAGATGTTGGCCGGGGTAGGGGTAGCCAGGTGGAAAGCATGGCCAGCCATGGAAAAATGCTTATTGAAATGATTGATTATCGTAGATTTATCCGTGATAACGGTGTTTCCTATCCTCAGTGCAGTGGGCAGCTGGGAGAAGGTGCTCTTATTCTCCGTGGACTTTAGTGTCTTAAGATAGACTTCCACCATGTAAATCAACTGTAAATGTCAACCACATTCCTATTAATAATAACAGTTGGGTGACATTATCCTTGATATTTTCGTGTTCCACTTTTTGCTGGGGGAAACAAATTAAACAGATGGTTGGTGCAGTATATATACAAAAGTATGTGGACACCCCTTCAGATTAGTGGATCCCGCTATTTCAGCCACACCCGTTGCTGACTGGTGTATAAAATTGGCCACACAGCCATTCAATCTCTGTAGACAAACATTGGCAGTAGCATGGCCTTACTGAAGAGCTCAGTGACTTTCAATGTGGCACCGTCATAGGATGCTACCTTTCCAACAAGTAAGTTTGGAAAGGTGCTAGAGCTGCACCGGTCAACTGTAAGTGATGTTGTGAAGTGGAAATGTTTAGGAGCAACAACAGCTCAGCCGTGAAGTGGTAGGCCACACAAGGTCACAGAACGTGACCGCCGAGTGCTGAAGTGCGTAGCGTGTAAAACATCATCTGTCCTCGGTTGCAACACTCACTACCGAGTTCCAAACTGCCCACAGCAATCAACGTCAGCACAAGAACTGTTTGTAAGAAGCTTCATGGAATGAGTTTCAATGGCCGAGCAGCCGTACACAAGCCTAAGATCATAAGACCATGTGCAATTCCAATTGTTGGTTGGAGTGATGTAAAGCTCGCCACCATTGGACTCTATGAAATGCATTCTCTGGGGTGATGAATCTAGCTTCACCATCTGGCAGTCCAACGGACGAATCTGGGTTTGGCGGATGCCAGGAGAACGCTGTCTGCCCCAATGCATAGTGCTAACTGTAAAGTTTGGTGGATGAGGAATAATGGTCTGGGAAATGTTTTTCATGGTTCGGGCTAGGTCCCTTAGTTCCAATGAAGGGAAATCTTATCTTTACAGCATACAATGATATTCTAGACGATTCTGTGCTCCCAACGTTGTGGCCCTTTCCTGTTTCAGCATTATAATGCCCCTTTATAATGCCCCTGTGCACAAAGTGAGGACTATACAGAAATAGGTTGTTGAGAATGGTGTGGGAGACTTTGACTGACCTGCACAGAGCCCTGACCTCAACCACATCAAACACCTTTGGAATGAATTGGAACGCCAACTGTGAGCCAGGCTTAAATCGGCCAACATCAGTGCCCGACCTCACTAATGCTCGTGGCTGAATGGAAGCAAGTCCAAGTTCCACTAGATGTTCCAACACCAGATCCATACAGAGAGTTGAACAGATATTGAATTGGGCTGCTTGTGTAAATGCAGCATAGTCACAAGACTAAGAAACCAAACCAATCTCTCTCAATATTTGGCTCTGGTATCCCCTAAGATTCATCACTTATCCCAAATGGAAACACCACCAGTAGTTCTGACGCAATGTGCTTCTCTTGCCTGTATTTTCTCACTGGTTTGTTCAGTTACTCAGTTACCCATCTATAAAGTCATTGACAAATGATCTGTCATTGAGAGAGAAGATGCACTCCAATCAATACCTTAACATGTCTGAGCGTAGCTATAGATTTAGAGTGGGGTTTACCCAAGTCTTTCTGCCCACATTATTTCATGTAATCATCTTTCCCTATCCCACTAGCTGCCTTTATCGTCTAATTTCCAATGGCTGTGTTCTAGAGCGTCCCTTTTGCTCAGTTGCTGATCACCGACATAGATGTCGTTTTTTACAGTGCAAGGTGATTTGTAGATCCGCCAGTCTGTAGACATCAACTGCAATGTAGTCCATCTCAAACCAATGGCTGCATTTTACAGTATTTCAGCTAGCTTTCTGAATTAAAACATGCACCTGGTCCACTCTCTACCAGATGTTTGCACTCCATCAGAAAACTGCTGTTACTGTATGCTACTAAATGTGTCAACATATTTTCCTTGCATTGATATTCCCACAATATTTTTGTTTTGTCTGACTCTGCCAGTGGGTGACTGACAGAACTTTGACCAGAGTTCATTATCAATTGTTTACTAGCACCAGTTTGTATCTTGACCTCACCTGAACTCTCCAGGCTCAGTTTGTGTGTAACAATGCTGATGCAGTGCATTTCCATGGATCTACAGTATATGTTGTGGATGCCCCTAGGCTTATTTTGACTGCCTCTTCCACGCTGACATTTAGCAGAAGTTGATCTTAAAAACATTTTGTTTTGACATTTTAACAGTAACTGGTAACCAAACAATAATTTGGGCTCTCATTCAAATAATGTTTTTCGCTTTCAGATGTTGCCATAGTTGTTTGTTTGAATGAAGAAGTGCCAGGTGCTCCAAAATCATTCAGCTCGGGATTGACTCAAAATACATCACTAAACAGCAGGGTGTAAATATAAACATTACATTCATTTGCCGATCAATGCAGTCGAGCTCACTGAAGAATTGGTTTATGTGTTCGTGCGCATGCGTGTATAATAATGACTTTGTGTACTTATGTGAGTTTGTTTCCCTCTGCCAGTGTGCTCACACCTTCAAATGGGGCACATGTGCACATGACAAAGCTCGCACCAGAGTTTTTTAGAAGGCCAAAATCTCTCGCTAATGAAAATACCCTGGCAACCGACTTCGACAAGAGGAAGTCCCACTGTTATTATTATGATTGGCTATCTATGCCCAGACAAAAATGAAGTTGAGAAGAGAGGGGAAAAGGGGTGCAGACTGCATTAACTAATTTGGTTGCTTGTCTTTGGCTGGAAAGCTGCCGAATGCTGTCAACTATCATTATCTTCAGCTGAAGCTCTCTCACTGAACACAACACAGCAGTTCCCACTCCTTAATGTAGCATGTTTTTCTTATTCTAATCAATCTACCAAGTTCTTTCAGCTGAATTAGACAGGTGCAATGTTAGCATCGAACGGAAGAGAGACACCGACCCACTCCTTTAGTGCAAGTCTGCAAGAAGCAGGGTCGTTGCCACGATGTTGCAGGTTCAATTCTTACAGGACAGACAATTTAACATCTCAGGCAAATCACAAAGCTTTCATGGCTTATCTCTTTAGAGAGGTGCTTATGGAATTAGTTTTTAATGACTACAACCTAAGTGTATATACAACCATGTACAGTTGAAGGTGGAGGTTTACATACAGCTTAGCCAAATACATTTAAACTGTTTTTACAATTTTGTTGATAGGATTGAGGTCGGGGCTTTGTGATGGCCTCTCCAATACCTTGACTTTGTTGTCCTTAAGCCATTTTGTCACGACTTTGGAAGTATGCTGTGGGTCATTGTCCAAGTGGAAGATGCACTTGCTACCAAACTTGAACTTTCTGACTGATGTCTTGAGATGTTGCTTCAATATATCCACATAATTTTCCATCCTCATGATGCCATCTATTTTGTGAAGTGCACCAGTCCCTCCTGCAGCAACGCACACCCACAAAATGATGCTGCCATCCCTGTGATTCACGGTTGGGATGGTGTTCTTCGGCTACAAACCTCCCCCTTTTTCCTCCAAACATAACGACTGTCATTATGGCCAAACAGTTCTATTTTTGTTTCATCAGACCAGAGGACATTTCTCTAAAAAGTACGATCTTTGTCCCCATGTGCAGGTTCAAACCATAGTTTGGCTTTTTTATGGTTGTTTTGGATCAGTGGCTTCTTCCTTGCTGAGCGGCCTTTCAGGTTATATCGATATAGGACTCGTTTTACTGTGGATATAGATATTTTTGTAACTGTTTCCTCCAGCATCTTCACAAGGTCCATTGCTGTTGTTCTGGGATTGATTACCACTTTTCGCACCAAAGTACGTTCATCTCTAGGAGACAGAACGCGTCTCCTTCCTGAGCGGTATGACGGCTGCGTGGTCCCATGGTGTTTATACTCGGGTACTATTGTTGTACAGATGAACGTGGTACCTTCAGGCATTTGGTAATTGCAGTCTTTGCTGATTTCTTTTGATTTTCCCATGATGTCAAGCAAAGAGGCACTGAGTTTGAAGTTAGGCCTTGAAAAACATCCAAAGGTACACTTCCAATAGGTTAATTGACATAATTTGAGTCAATCAGAAGCTTCTAAAGCCATGACATAATTTTCTGGAAATACCAAGCTGTTTGAAGGCATAGTCAGCTTAGTGTATTTACATTTCTCACCCACTGGAATTGTGATACAGTGAATTATAAGTTAAATAATCTGTCTTTAAAAAATGACGTGTCATGCACACAGTCGATGTGCTAACCGACTTGCCAAAACTATGATTCTAGCCATCCCGGATCTGGGATCGTGAATACAGCCTCAAGCTCATTACCATAACGCAACGTTAACCTCTTGATCCTACTTGAGACGCAGACGTCTCAACTAGGCACCTGGAAATGCAAATGCGCTACGCTAAATGCTAAATGTACTCGTTAAAACTCAAACGTTCATTAAAATACACATGCAGGGTATTGAATTAAAGCTACACTCGTTGTGAATCTAGCCAACGAGTCAGATTTTTAAAATGCTTTTCGGCAAAAGCATGAGAAGCTATTATCTGATAGCATGCAACACCCCAATATACCTGAAGGGGACGTAAACAAAAGAATTAGCGTAGCCGGCGCTACACAAAAACGCAGAAATAAAATATAAAACATTCATTACCTTTGATGATATTCTTTGTTGGCACTCCTATATGTTCCATAAAAATCACAAATTGGTCTTTTTCCCGATTAAATCCGTCCATGTATGCCCAAAATATCCATTTGTATAGCCTGTCTGGTTCAGGAAAAAAAGCTCTCTTCCAACACGCAACGTCATTTTTAAAAATTATATAAGTTGCCTATATTCTTTGACAAAACACTTCAACCTACTTTTGTAACCCAACTTTAGGTATTTGTAAACGTTAATAAGCGATCAAATTGATCACTGGGCGATCTGTATTCAATAGCAGCTACTCAAGAAAACAATATCCATTTTTCAATCTTCCAAAATTGATTGTTGTAGGCTGGATGGAATGACGGATCTATTGGTCATGTCTCAAAGGATTTTTGTCAATGAAAATGACGTTTTTGGCGACATCGTGTGGAAGCTGTAGGAATTGCATCCGTGTCCATATTTAATTTGGTGTCCTTTAAACAATACATGCATGTGGCTCATGGATACTTTTTTCAGCTTTCAGTGACCAGTTTTTCTTGCGCTTTTCGATGAAACACACGCTCTGTTATAGTCACAGCCGTGATTTAACCAGTTTTAGAAACTTCAGAGTGTTTTCTATCCACACATACTAATCATATGCATATACTATATTCCTGGCATGAGTAGCAGGACACTGAAATGTTGCGCGATTTGAAGAGGTTTAACTATTCATGAAAATCGCAAATGAAATGAAATAAATATGCTAGCTCTCAAGCTTAGCCTTTTGTTAACAACACTGTCATCTAAGATTTTCAAAAGATGCTTCTCAACCATAGGAAAACAATCATTTGTGTAACAGTAGCTAGCTAGCGTAGCATTTAGCGTTAGTATTAGCGTTAGCATTCAGCAGGCAACATTTTCACAAAAACCAGAAAAGCATTCAAATAAAATAATTTACCTTTGAAGAACTTCAGATGTTTTCAATGAGGAGACTCTGTTAGATAGCAAATGTTCAGTTTTTCCTGAAAGATAATTTGTTTAGGAGAAATTGCTCCGTTTGGTGCGTCACGTTTGGCTACCAAAAAAAAACGAAAATCCAGTCATCAAAACGCCAAACTTTTTTCCAAATTAACTCCATAATATCGACTGAAACATGGCAAACGTTGTTTAGAACCAATCCTCAAGGTGTTTTTCACATATCTCTTCGATTATATATCGTTCGTGGAAGTGTGCTTTCTCTCCTGAATCCCAGGAGAAAATGCCCGCACCTGAAGATTACGCACCAATTTAGACAAAGGACACCGGGCGGACCCCTGGAAAATGTAGTCTCTTATGGCCAATCTTCCAGTGATATGCCTACAAATACGTCACAATGCTGCAGACATCTTGAAGAAACGACAGAAAGCGCAGGCTCGTTCCTGGTGCATTCACAGCCATATAAGGAGACAAGGGAAAACAGAGCTTCAGAAATTCTGCTCATTTCCTGTTTGAAGTTTCATCTTGGTTTCGCCTGTAGCATGAGTTCTGTGGCACTCACAGATAATATCTTTGCAGTTTTGGAAACGTTAGACTGTTTTCTTTCCAAAGCTGTCAATTATATGCATAGTCGTGCATATTTTCGTGACAAAATATTGCGCTTAAAACGGGCACGTTTAGACGTATAGACTCTTAAATAGAAATTTGTGGAGTGGTTGAAAAATGAGTTTTAATGACTCCAAATTAAGTATATGTAAACATCTGACTTCACCTGTATTTAGGTTCAGAACTTTTGTGAAACAGCACAGTTGAAAATTCATGGAAAATAGAAATCAAAACTGGATGGTCTTCAGAGATAGATGGGTTGAGGATAGCTGAAGGATGGGATTAAAAACAAACAAAGATAACTGTCAGTAAAAATTATATAGTATGTGTAGTGCATTCGGAAAGTATTCAGATCCCCTTGACTTTTTCCACATTTTGCTAAGTTATAGCCTTATTTTAAAATGGATTAAATTTTTTCCCCTTATCAATCTGTACACAATTCCCCATAATGACAAATCAAAAACGGTGTTTACAAATGCATTTGAAAAATAAAACTGAAATATAGCATTTACACAAGCATTCAAACCCTTTACTCAGTACTTTGTTGAAGCACCTTTCACAGCGATTACAGCCTCAAGTCTTCTTGGGTATGACGCTACAAGCTTGGCACACCTGTCAGGTTGGATCGGGAGCATCGCTGCACAGCTAATTTCAGGTCTCTCTCGATCAGGTTCAAGTCCAGGCTCTGTCTGGGCCACTCGTGGACATTCAGAGACTTATCCTGGAGCCACTCCTGCATTGTCTTGGCTGTGTGCTTAGGGTGCTTGTCCTGGTGGAAGGTGAACCTTGGACCCCAGTCTGAGGTCCTGAGCGCTCTGGAGTGGGTTTTCATCAAGGATCTCTCTGTACTTTTCTCTAGTCAGGGTTGAGGGTAAGATGAACAGTCTCCCAGTCCATGCCGCTGAAAAACATCCCACACCATGATGCTGCCACCACCATGCTTCACCGTAGGAATGGTGCCAGTTTTCCTCTATACTTGACGCTTGGTATTCAGGCCAAAGAGTTCAATCTTTGTTTCATCAGACCAGATAATCTTGTTTCTCATGGTCTTAGAGTACTTTGTCAGAGTGACCATTGGGTTCTTGGTCACCTCCCTGACCAAGGCCCTTATCCCCCGATTGCTCAGTTTCCGGCCAGCCAGCTCTTGGAAGAAACTTGGTGGTTCCAAACTTCCATTTAAGAATAATGGAGGCCACTGTGTTCTTGGGGACCTTGGGGGAAGCTGGAGGTGACCAGGTTGATGAATGGTCATATGTAGCGAGCTTCAGCGCGTCAACTTTTAAGTGTAGATCACGGGTGGACAGCCACACCCGGACAGCTCGGTGGAGCCGAAGAGGTCTTCGGTGCTGGTTTTCCTGATGTTGGTGTCGGGCAGAGGAGTGGAGCAAGGAATGTCGCGCTCTGATCCAGGTGCGGCGATATCGTTGAATGAATGCCTCGGCTGATGGCACCCCCTCTTCGGCCTCAGGAAATGGGGGGTGAATCCGAACTGACACTCGAACGGCGACAGTCCAGTGGAAGGGTTCAGCAGTGTGTTTTGAACATAGATGAGGAACTTGCTCAAGTTGTTGGCCTGAGTGGAGACGAAGCAGCGGAGGAACTTCTCCAGCTCCTGGTTGGCCTGCTCAGTTTGCCCATTAGACTGAGGGTGAAACCCAGAGGAGAGACTCACCAATGCCCCCAACAGGGAACTGAAGGCTTTCCAATACCATGCAATGAACTGGGGCCCACAATCTGGGACAATGTCCTAGGGATGTCTGTGAAGTCTAAAGACAAGGATAATCATGAGATCAGCGCTCTCATTCGTTGAAGGCAACTTGGGTAAGGTGATGAAATGGGCAGCCTTGGAGAACCGACAAGGGCCGGCTGGGGATGGGCAGAGGTTGGAACAACCCAGCCGGTCCCTGTCATGAGGAATTGCTTTGGGCACAGATGGAACAGGTTGCAACAAAGGGTCTCATATCCTCAATCACGTTGGGCCACCAGAAATTCCGCCGCAAGGAAACCAGTGTCTCCGATTAACCCCTGAATTACCAATTAATTAAGAGGAGCATCCACATTGTAGTACTCGGGACAGGGCTGATCGCAGAACGTAAAGTCTGTTAGTGGGTCCCCCGTCGGGTGGTCAGGTTCTCGGGTCTGGGCTTGTGAACCATTGTCCAATACTCCATATCACAGCGGCCACAGTGTGTGAGCTGGGGATGATGGGCTCAGGGTCCCTCTCCTTATTAGAGACATTGGGTTGGCGGGACAGGGCGTCTGCTTTTGGATTCTTGGATCACGGGCGATAAGCTAGTGTGAAATCGAACAGAGTCCTCCTGGCTTGGCGAGCATTCAATCTCTTGGCTTCTTGAATGGAGACCAAGTTCTTATTGTCCGTCTAGATCACGAAAAGATGAGTTGCCCCTCCAACCAGTGTCTCTACCCCTCAAGAGCCCACTTAACTGCCAAGAGCTCCCGGTTGCCTACATCGTAGTTGCGTTCCGCTGGTGAGAACCACTTGGAGAGAAAGGCTTATGGTTGCAGTTTCTTGTCCTCCTCGTTCCGCTGTGAAAAGACCAACCCTGCTCCAGCGTCCTCCTCCACCAAAAAAGGGACAAGTTGGATCAGGATGAACGAGAATGGGTCCAGAGGTGAAACGTCCCTTGAGCTCCATGAATGCCCTGTCAGCCTCGGAGTCCAGCAAAAACAGGTCTGGGACTTGCGGGTTAGGACCGTGAGAGACGCTGCCACCACACCAAAGTTGCATATAAAATGCCTGTAAATATTGGCAAACGTGAGGAACCGCTGGACCTGCTTGATCGATGTGGAACGGGGCCAGTCGGCCACTGCCTCGATCTTTACGAGGTCCATTTGGATGTCTGCGGTAGAGAAAATGTGACCCAGGAAGGAAACCTGGGATACGTGGAACTCACACTTCTCTATCTTGATGTGTAGTTGACTCTGCAGGAGGCGTCTCAGGACTTGGCGGATGTGCAATATGTGTTCCGGAAGGGTCTTGGAGAAGATCAAGCCATTGTCGAGGTTAACAAAGATAAACCAATTCAACATATCCCTCAGGGTGTCATTGACCACTGCTTGAAAGACTGCCGGTGAGTTCGATAATCCGAAGGGCATGACGAAATACTCATAGTTGCCACTAAGGGTGTTAATAACCACTCTGGAATCGTTCAGGACGCTAGCGTCCCACCTCGCCAACAGCCAGTGAAATTTCAGGGTGCCAAATTCAAAACAGAAATCTCATAATTAAAATTCCTCAACTATACAAGTATTTTACACCATTTTAAAGATACACTTCTCGTTAATCCAACCACAGTGTCCAATTTCAAAAAGGCTTTTCGGCGAAAGCAGAACAAACATATCATTATGCTAAGTCAGCAACTAGTCACATAAAGCATTCAGCCATTTTCCAACCAAAGAGAGGTGTCACAAAAAGCAGAAATATAGATCAGATTAATCACTAACCTTTGACGATCTTCATCAGATGACACTCCCAGGACTCAATGTTACAAAATACATGTATGGTTTGTTCGATCAAGTTCATATCCAAAAACCTCAGTTTACATTGGCGCCATGTTCAGAAATGCCTCCAAAACATCCGGAGAAATTGCAGAGAGCCACATCAAATAACAGAAATACTCATCATAAACTTTGATGAAAGATATATGTGTTACATAGAATTAAAGATAAACCTGCTCTTAAGGCAACCGCTATGTCATATTTCAAAAAAGCTTTACGGCAAAAGCACAATCTTCAATAATCTGAAAACAGCGTTCAGCCACAAAAGCAAGCCATACAGTTACCCGCCAAATTGTGGAGTCAAAAGTCATAAATAGCATTATAAATCTTAACTTAGCTTTGCACTCCCAGGACTCCTACTTCCACAAGAAATTTTCATTTTGTTCAATTACGTCCATACTTATGTCAAAATACCTCTGTTTTGGTCGCGCATTTAGTTCACTATTCCAAAGGCAAAATGTGTGAGCGCAAAATCCAGACAATAAGTCAAAAGAGTTCCATTACAGTTTGTAGAAACATGTCAAACGAAGATTACAATCAATCATTAGGGTCTTTTTATAATAAATATTCAATAATATTCCAACCGGACAATAGCGCATTCATTACAGAGGAAAAAGAAGGCACAGCGCGTCCGCGTGACCGCGCAGTAAACAACTGATTGGCCACAGCCTAGTCCACTTATTGAAACAGCTCTTATTCGACCCCCTTCCACAATAGAAGCCTCAAACAACTTTCTAAAGACTGTTGACATCTTCTGGAAGCCTTGGGAAGTGCAATCTGGCCCCATAGACACAGCATATTGGATAGGCAATCACTTAAATGAAACTACAAACCTCAGATTTCCCACTTCCTGGTTGAATTTGTCTCAGGTTTTCGCCTGCCATATGAGTTCTGTTATACTCACAGACATCATTCAAACAGTTTTAGAAACTTCAGAGTGTTTTCAATCCAATACTACTAATAATGTGCATATATTTGCATCTGGGACAGAGTCTCAGGCAGTTTACTCTGGACACCTTATTCATCCAAGCTACTCAATACTGCCCCCCTGTCACCAAGAAGTTAAAGGCAGTCTTCCACTCATCTCCCTCTCTGATTCTCACCAGATTGTAAGCGTTGCGGAGCTCCAGTTTGGTGAAGAATTGGACCAACTCCAATGGGGAGGACATCAGGGATAGGGGGTAACGATTACAGATCGTAATCTGGTTCAGCCCTTTGTAGTTGATGCAGGGATGCAAGCCTCCGTGCCCACGAAGAAGCCTGCACCAGCAGGTGATGTAGAGAGGCGAATGAAACCTGCCTCCAATGACTCCCAGATGTAATTGTACATGACTGCTGCATCAGGGGTCGAGAGGGATTACAGACTTCCCAGGGGAGGTGTGGCGACAGGTAGGAGTTCTATGGCACAGCCGTAAGGATGATGAGGGGGAAGGGTGATGGCCTGCCTTTTACTGAAGGCAGGTCAAAGTATTCGGGAGGGGGAGCGGAAGATTTTCAGTCTTCAAGGGATACAGGAGTACACGGCAAGGCTCTTGGTGGGGGTCTTAGAAATTTAGTCTGGCAGTCCTTACCCCACTCTAGTAGGTGTCCCGTGGACCAGGAAACTAGTGTGTTATGTAGATCTAGCCAAGGGTACCCTAGGATAAGTGGGTTCTTGGGAGAAGTGATCAACAGAAAACTAAGAGTCTCACTGGTTCACCCCAACCAGCAGTAGAATGGGCTTGGTCTGATATTCCACCTGACCGGAGCCAATAGGGCTTCAATCTGCAGAGGGATGGGACATTTAACGCAGGGGATCTGTAACTCTCTGGCAAAGTCTTGATCAATGAAATTAACTGCGGCCCCGGTGTCCACAAAGGCTTGAATCAGTAACAGATGGTGACTAGGTAGCCGGGAGGTAACTGCACAGCTGATCAGGGTCTCCCCCTGTCCTAGCAAGCCCTGGCGTTTCCCGTCAGCTCTGGGCAGGTAGCACAGAGATGGCCAAGACCTCCCCCGTAGAGGCAGCAGCCTTTGCGCTCCTGTGAGCTCAGACATGTACGACCCAGCTGCATGGGATACTCTATGCTGGCATGCTGGGCTCGTTGGGTTTGGGGTGCTCAGGAAACCGGAATGCTGGAGTGGTGTCAAAAGGGTGCTGTTTCACCCGTTCTCGGATGCGGTTGTCAATCTTGATTGCCAGCGTTATCAGGGACTTGATCTTCTCCCAGTTCCCGAGCGGCCAGTTCATCTTTGATGGAGTTGGACACACCCTGGTGGAAAGTGTTAACCAGGGCCTCTGTATTCCACCCACTCTCGGCGGTGAAGGTGGGGAACTCAATGGCGTCCGCCGACTGGGTGGTCGAAGACTCGTCACAGCTCGGCAGTGAAGGCTAATATGGATCTGCAGGATGATGGCTGATTTTCCCATACTGCCGTTGCCCACGCCAGGGCCTTGCACGAGTGTGGAGAGATGATGTAGGCGATCATGGCCCGATCGGTGTGGAATGAGGAGGACTGTAGCTCAAAGACCAGAAAACACTGAGTGAGGAACCCCCTTGCATTCTCCCGGGTGTCCGTCATATCTCTCGGGGGCTGGTATCTTGGGTTCCCGGTGCAGGTTCCCTGGAGGAACCACGATAACGTCTTTAGCACTGGGTGAAGCGACCTGGGCAATGGCTCTTCCTGGGTTGGGGGAGTGCCGTGGTTGGAGGGACTCTGCCCGAAGGGTCCCGGAGATTTGCGTGAGCAGTTCTTTCTGCTGTCCTAACAGTGCTCCTTGATGCTTACTGGGTGATCTCTGCTGGGTCCATGTTGCGGCAAACGCTTGCTGTGACATGGTAAGGTTGGACCCAGGTGCAGAGAAGAGACCAGACGAGGAATCAGCGGTTAAGGATAAACATAATACTTTACTGACATATGGTAGTCGCAGGATCACATTACACTTGAAAAAACAACAAACAAGTCTCAAACTTAGGAAACAAACGAACAAGGTAAACAATTCAAGCCTCTGCAAAAGACAACAGAAACACACCTATTTTAACAGGGACACAATAATGAAATAATAAGACACACCTGAGTCAAATAAAAGTTTATAGGGCGGTCTCTGCCACCCTCTGGTGCCAGGAGGAACCATGACATTCTATTACTTGAACTCTTTGAAGCATTTATGTGGGCTGCAATTTTTGAGGCTGGTAACTCTAATAAACTTATCCTCTGCAGCAGAGGTAACTCTGGGTGTTCCTTTCCTGTGGCGGTCCTCATAAGTCCAGTTTCATCATAGTGTTTGATGGTTTTTGCGACTGCACTTTTCCGGATTGACTGACCTTCATGTCTTAAAGTAATGTTGCACTGTCATTTCTCTTTCCTTTTTTGAGCTGTTCTTGCCATAATATGGACTTGGTCTTTTACCAATTAGGGCTATCTTCGGTATACCACCCCTACCTTGTCACAACACAACTAATTGGCTCAAACGCATTACGAAGGTAAGAAATTCCATAAATTAACTTTTATCAAGGTACACCTGTTAATTGAAATGCATTCCAGGTGACTACCTCATGAAGCTGGTTGAGAGAATGCCAAGAGTATAAACGCTGTCATCAAGGCAAAGGGTGGCTACTTTGAAGAATCTCAAATATAAAATATATATTGATATGTTTAACACTTATTTGATTACTACATGATTCCATATGTGTTATTTCATAGTTTTGATGTCTTCACTATTATTCTACAATGTAGAAAATAGTCAAATGAAGAAAAACCCTTGAATGAGTAGGTGTTCTAAAACTTTTGACAGGTAGTGCATATATTGAATAACCAACATGAAAGGGTTAGTTGAGCCACACCTTCCTCCTAGGAAACAATACACAAAAGGAATCATGTAACCAAATATTTTGGAAGAGGTCATTTCATGGAGTCTGTAAAGGAAGAAACCACATGGAAAAAGTGGTAAGCAAATTAGGTCCCCAAAAAATCTAACAAACGTAGATTATTGTATACACCAGTTAAGGGGTCTCTATAAACTACAATATGAGGTACTAAACCTAGCATGAAAGTTCATCCTTGGGCTAAGGTATGGGTTAACATACTCAAAATGTTTGCCTTGGGGGTTTAGTTCAATGGCTATGGGGTAAATTGAGCCTATGGCCACAATACCCTATCGGAATTATGATTACATTTGGTCCATTTTATACATAATATGCATACTATTTTTGCAATGTGTCATGGATATGAACTCAAGATAGCACATTATTAATGTTACAGAGCAGAAGATTTTGTGTTTTATTAGTTGTATGTAAGGGATACATGTGGTACACACCTTCCAATGAAATGCTTACTTGCAGATTCCTTCTCAACAATGCAACAACAATAAGAAATAATAAAATATAAGAATTGGAACAAAAAGTAAATTGTTCAGTAGAATAGAATAAACATTTTAGCATAAGTATAATACAGGAAGGCACAATTTATAGTCCAATATTTACACAGGTTTTCAGGAAGGGAGCATTTGGGGGCAAGTTGACGCACCCCATCCCGTTAGCGGGACACCAGCTGAATTGCAGTGCGCCAAATTCAAATAAAATTACTAAACATATTTAATTTTCATGAAATCACAAGTGCAATATAGCAAAACACAGCTTCGCTTGTTGTTAATCGAACTGCCATGTCAGATTTTGAAAATATGCTTTAGAGCGAAAGCAATCCAAGCGTTTGTGTGAGTTTATTGATCACTAGACCAAACATTATGAACACCTAGCATCAAAGTAGCTTGGTCACGAAAATCAGAAAATCAATAAAATTAATCGCTTACCTTTAAGGATCTTCGGATGTTTTCACTCACGAGACTCCCAGTTACACAATAAATGTTCCTTTTGTTTCATAAAGATTATTTGTATATCCAAAATACCTCCATTTGTTTGGCGCCTTATGTTCAGAAATCCACAGGCTCGAGCGGTCACGACATTGCAGACAAAAATTCCAAATAGTATCCGTAATGTCCACAGAAACATGTCAAACATTTTTTATAATAAATCCTCAGGTTGTTTTTAAAATATATAATCGATAATATAACAACCGGGACAATCACTTTTTCAATAGGAGAGGGAGAGACATTGGCTGCCCCACTCTGTTGTGCAAGCAAAACTCATGCGAACACCCAGCTATCCACTGACGCAATGTTATCTTTCTCGCTTATTTTCAAAATAAAAGCCTGAAACTATGTCTAAAGACTGTTGACACCTTGAGGAAGTGATAGGAAGAGGAATCTGGTTGATAACTCTTTAAATGTAGCGAAGGCAGGCTATGGAACATGGAGCTTTCAAAATAGAAGCTACTTCCTGGTTTGATTTTCCTCAGGTTTTCGCCTGCAATATCAGTTCTGTTATACTCACAGACAATATTTTGACAGTTTTGGAAACTTTATAGTTTTCTATCCTAATCTGACAATTATATACATATTATAGTTTCTGGGCCTGAGAAATAGGCAGTTTCAAATGGGGACGTTTTACATCCAAAATAATCAAAACACTGCCCCCTACACTCAACAAGTTAAACGGTGCAGTATTTAGCAATCATAATAATAGTCTGGTAGCAGTAGTTGTAATGTGTGTGTGTGTGTGTGTGTGTGTGTGTGTGTGTGTGTGTGTGTGTGTGTGTGTGTGTGTGTGTGTGTGTGTGTGTAGCATGAATGCATATGTGTGTGTATATTTGTATGTCAGTGTGGGTATGTGCATGAGTGAGAGCATGTGTGCTAAAGTGAGGAGATCAGAGCAGTTGATCAGTCCAGTTTATGTGTTCAGCAGTCTGATGGCTTGAAGATAGAAACTGTCCCTGAGCCTGTTGGTATCAGACCTCATGCTCTGATATCGTCTGCCCGATGGTAAGGGACTGAACAGCTCGTGGCCGGGGTGTGTGGGGTTGATGATGCTGCGGGCCTTCCTCAGGTGATCTAGAATGTAAAACAAGGCTCAACGTACCCCACTCTCCCCTATGTCCTCTATTTGGGAACTCCTAGCCATGTTGTCTTTGACCAAGGTGAATTTTCCAAATCTCTTTCACAAATCCAGCTGTAGACGCATTATAACATGACAATAACTTTTCACAAAAGAAGCAATTCCTCCACTGATAATAAACTATACTGTAGTAATAATAATAATTTCATGTCATAGGGCATGGCACTTGTTTTTTATTGTTTTTAAATATTAAAATCAATATGTTAATTCCACTGCAATTATAAAGCGGGAAATCTCTCCCGATTCTCTTGTTTGGCACAATAGATCAAACAATCAGACTGCTGGGTCTGGGGAATTAATGACAAAATGATCTCTGCATTCAAGGCTTGGTCTCCTCCCATGAAGAACTATTACATACAATGCGCTCTGCAGGAGCATCAATAAGAGGCTTATTGTCTTCCCATGGATAAATCCTCTCTCTTTGTATTCAAATATATACAGACATAATTCTGCATTAATTATCCTAGGCTCTTCTCTCCATAAGTGTAGTTGGATCGATCGATCTACCCAACTGGGATATTTTACCAGCTTTTGCCCCCCTCTTTGGGGCAATAAAGCTCGTTCAATTTTGGCACCTTGACATACCCTTGCTTTGAGGTTTTCTTTTATCTTATTGCTGCACAGTTGACTTTGAAGTGCACAAAGGCAACTGTTATTTTGAAGGAATCATAGACATGACTCGAGTGCGGCAACTATCCATACCAAAGTACAAATAACATTAATTGTGATACTCCTCCTTTAACTCTGCATCAAGTTTCTCAACTCCAGTCCTGGGGACTCACAGGACTGTACAATTTTATATTTTTAATAGAGCTCAGAATTACACACCTGATTCAACTCGTCAATTACTCATCAAGCCATTCAGTTGAATCAGGTGTGCTATTTTCTGGGCTGGATAAAAAATGTGCAGTCCTGTGGGTAATGAAACACTTAGTTTGCCCAGAGCCTTGGGGACAGTCATGTGACCAAAACTCTGTATGTTTTCTAAATGATCCAATTACAGTGCATAAATGCATTGGTGTGCAGTGTACAGCTGAATGCCGTTTGAAAGTGGATATCACGTATTCAAATGTATTTGCGTAACACAACGCCTGACAGAATAACTCTCAAATGCAAATGATGCATGAGATCAGTTTAAAAAAGCCTCGGCGCCATCTCATCTCCCACTTGGGTAAATAATTATATTTGATTAGGAACAGATTTAAAAAGTAACCTTCAAAGTTGAGCGTCTTGTTTCTCATGACTTAGATTACATATTTTATGTATACCCAGAGTAGTTTAACAGACTTGGGTTCTGTGTATTTTGTGTTGTTGCCTCAAGAACACCAGTGCAGACACACACCCGCACACGTGAACACACAGTCACAGGCATTCTCATACATACTGGAAACTCCATCTAGGTACAGTACATTCTAGGCCAGTTCCACTTTGATGGTCACCCACACACAAAGCCGAGAAGGGTTGATGATTATGAAACGGGCTTCAGAGCTCCAATAATCAAAGTGGCGCTCAAAGGCGACTCATTCTCACAGAGCCTTTGTGTCTTAATGAGCTTTCCAATAAAGCCCAGATGAAATGGCAGACACTTCCCTTTATTGCTTGTATTATGATTCCTTCACATGCAACAATATGTGAGTTAGAGTAATCTGGGTGTTTATAGACTGTCAGACAAGAAACATTGAGAGGCGATAGATCACAAGACGGTGTGATACTCGTATGTTGTGGTTATTCCTCATTCATTTCAGGTTGTTTCTTCTTGCGAAGGGCAGAATAATCTGTTTGCTCTCTGATAGCAAGAGTTAAGATGGTAAGGCTTTTAAACTGTCATGCTAAGGCGTTTAAACTGAATCTTGGCATTTTTGGGATTATCTATATCCGACTTGTTTAGCTTCCAATTATTCGGCAATGTTACATGTATCTTTCTGACACTGGGAAAAATGTTGGACTTCCTCTTGAGCTTGGAGGTCCAATCTTGGGGAGTTCCACCTGTTCAATAGACTTTGTCTCTTCCTGTTAGGGTCAGAGGAGAAAAAGTAGTTGGACGATATAGAATAGTGTTGGTCTATGGATTCCATACTTCATTAATTTCACCTGGTTAGTCCTACAGTAGCTACACAGTGGCTAAAATGTTACATGGTTGTATCTTTATGATACTGGGAAAACGTTTGGCTTTCCTCTATAGCTTGGAGGTCCAACCTTGGAGTTTCACCTGTTCAATATACCTTGGTTCTTCCTGTTAGGGTCAGCAGAGAAAAAGTAATTGGACGATATAGAATACTGTAGAGTATGGATTCCATAATTCATTAATTTCACTTAGTTGGTCCTACAGTCGCTACACAGTGGCTTAAATCCCCAAGACCCCATGCAGGACAAAACTAGTAATTTGTCCACATACAGTATATTTCTCATTCCTCAACCTCCCTATCTTTGACATTCCTTATCTTTCATTCACTATCTCACAAATGTTCTGTCACGTCTACTCCCGCTCCTCCCCTCCAGCATTCGACGTCGATGGTTTACTAACCACTGGTCTTGGCAAGCATCATTACGTGCACCTGCTCCTCATGATTAGGCTCACCTGGAATCCATTTCCTCTCTCATTAACTCCCCTATATCTGGCACTCTGTTAGGTCTATTCCCCAGGCAGTATTAATGTGGTTCCATGAACGTACTCTACACTTGGTTTGTCTTGCATTGTTCTTTGTTACATTTATTATTAAACTCTACCTGCACTTGCTACCCGTCTACCAGCATTGTCGTTACACTATCTGTCACCATATCTATGTCCATGCATCAACTTCTCAGCTTCGAGGCTCTTTATCCCTCCCCACTCTCCCTATGAATCCATTTAAATGTGCTCCTTTAAATTCCCCTCTCTTGCCTCTCCACTCTCATGCTGACCATGTTTATAATGATCCAACATGTTGCTGATAGCATTTCAGTTTGTCTTCTTGTGGTTGAAAGTGAAATACTAAGAATGCATTTGTTCAGCCCATCCTTTCACAGTCATCATGTCACAGTCAAAGCGTCACTTCCTGTGGAACGAGAGAGCTCAGTTTGTTATTTTGGTAAGTTTGTTGTTTTGGAATGTTTTAAAAGTCTATTGAAACAGTTTGGTTGCTAGCTCTCCCTCTTTTGAGTTTGTATCCCACGTCGCTGTTGGCATCAGTTGCTGGGACCGCTACTATCTGTCCAGTGATCCTGCCGACCAAATCAAATCAAATCAAATCGACCAAGGTCGGGTCTGAAGAGCTGCTTGGGGTGGCAGCTAGCTTAGCTGCTAGCTAGCTGCCTATCAAGCTAGCAGAGTTTTCTTGAGGGCTTGAACGCAGCCTGTGACATGGTTAGCCATTGTGGCTGGGACCCAGGATTGTCTCGGGCTTGTGGCTGTGCTATTTGTTGTTGTTTCTAATATTCCATGTGACCTGCCCTGTCTGGAACTGCGAGGATTAACAGCGTAACCTATGTTGCTACCATGACAAAGACCAAAGCAGGCGGTAGTACCGTTAAGGACAGTTGTGTGTCTCTATTACAGGTGAAGGATCTTATAATTAAGGCTAGGCGTCCCGCTAGCAGGACAACTTCCGGTGAAAAAGGAGGGCGCGCAATTCAAATAAATAATCATACAAATTATGGATATTAAACATTTAGGTACATACAAGTGTCTTATATCGGTTGAAAGCTTATATTCTTGTGAATCTAACTGTCTGATTTACAGTAGGCTTTACAGTGAAAGTATTCCATGCAATTGTTTGAGGATGGCGCCCCACATCAAAATATTTTTCCACCGGCACAGGTTTCATAAATTCATAAATTGAGATTAAACATTTACTTACATTTTGAAAATATTCCTCTGATTTTGTCATCCAAAGGCTCCCCCAACTATGACATGTAATGTCGTTTTGTTAGATAAAATCCTTATTTATATCCCAAAAAGTCTGTTTAGTTGGAGCCATCAATTTGAGTAATCCACACGTTCAACGAGCCAAGATAGGAATCCAAAAACCTACCTCTAAACTTTGTTTCAACAACTCAAAATACGTTTCTATTTAATCATCAACCCTAAAATGTAATCAAACTATAATATGTCATATGGAAATAAGTATGTTCAATAGGAAAACGATATTAGCAGGTGTGTCTCCTCTTCATCGCGCACGCGCATACACGATTTCTAAGTCACAATTTCCAAGTCATTATTCTTACTCATTTTGGAAGACACAAGCCTGGAACCTTGAACATTGAGTGCTGACACCCAGTGGAAGCCATATGAATTGCATACTGTGAGCTAGATTTAATTATTTCCCTATACTTTCCATTGGAAGAGCATGGGCTCTCAAAAAAATGAATCTGGTTGGTTTATCTTTGGATTTTCTCCTACCATATCTATTGTGTTATAGTCTCCTACATTATTTTAACATTTCTACACACTTCAGTGTTTTCTTTCCAATGGTAATACTTACAGTATATGCATATCCTGGCTTCAGGGCCTGAGCAACAGGCAGTTTACTTTGGGCACGTCAGTCTGGCGGAAATTGAGAAAAAAAAGGACCCTGGCCTGAAGTTTTAAATGAACAAAAATAGTTCTACCAGCAGTTGTTACAACAACCACTAAATAGCTTCAAGTGTTGTGTCCAAATAATGGTGCAAAAACAATAAAAGAATGGGCAACCTGACTAGAGGTCCAGGACCTGAAGAACAGTTTGGTGAGTTTAAACAGGAGAATGGCAAAATTACATCAATCTAAGTCATTGAGAGAGGACATCAGTTCTGTATTTGAATCCATGATAACAATGACAGAGAAATCAGATTATCTCGAAATTGACAAACCGATAGTGGTCAAGTTCCTGAGTTTTTTAACACTTATTTTACCAGAAAGTTGACTGAGAACACATTCTCATTTACAGCAACAACCTGGGGAATAGTTACAGGGGAGGGGGGGGGGGATAGTTACAGTGGAGGGGGAGGGCGGAGGGGGGTGAATGAGCCAATTGTAAACTGGGGATAATTAGGTGGCCATAATAGTATGAGGGCCAGATTGGGAATTTAGCCAGGACACAAGGGTTAACACCATACTCTTACGATAAGTGCCATGGGATCTTTAGTAACCACAGAGAGTCAGAACACCCGTTTAACGTCCCATTGGAAAGACAGCACCCTACACAGGGCAATGTCCCAAATCACTAGTCTGGGGCATTGGGATATACACTACTGTTCAAAAGTTTGGGGTCACACAGAAATGTCCTTGTTTTTGAAAGAAAAGCTCATTTTTGCCCATTAAAATAACATCAAATTGATCAGAATTACAGTGTAGACATTGTTACTGTTGTCAATGACTACTGTACCTGGAAATGGCAGATTTTTATGGATTATCTACATAGGCATACAGAGGCCCATTATCAGCAACCATCACTCCTGTGTTCCAATGGCACGTTGTGTTAGCTAATCCAAGTTTATCATTTTAAAAGGCTAATTGATCATTAGAAAACCCTTTTGCAATTATGTTCGCACAGCTGAAAACTATTGTACTGATTTAAAGAAGCAATAAAACTGGCCTTTAGATTAGTTCATAATCTGGAGGGTCTGCATTTGTGGGTTCAATTACAGGCTAAAAATGTCCAGAAAAAAAGACCTTTCCTTTGAAACTCATCAGTCCATTCTTGTTCTGAGATATTAAGGCTACATGAGAGAAATTGCCAAGAAACCTAAGATCTTGTACAACACTGTGAACTACTCCCTTCACAGAACAGTGCAAACTCTAACCAGAATAGAAAGAGGAGTGGGAGGCCCCGGTGCACAACTGAGCAAGAGGACAAGTACATTAGTGTCTAGTTTGAGAAACAGATTCCTCACAAGTCCTCAACTGGTAGCTTCATTAAAGAAACTCAGCAAATAAAGAAATGTCCCTTTTTCAGGAACCTGTCTTTCAAAGACAATTCATAAAAACCTAAATAACTTCACAGATCTTCATTGTAAAGGATTTAAACACTGTTTCCCATGCTTGTTCAATGAACCAAAAATAATTAATGAACATGCACCTGTGGAACGGTCATTAAGACACTAACAGCTTACAGACGGTAGGCAATTAAGGTCACAGTTATGGACACTAAAGAGGCCTTTCTACTGACTCTGAAAAACACCAAAAGAAAGATGTTCAGGTTTCCTGTCCATCTGCATGAACGAATCTGTGCGTTACAGATCCTCCTGCCTCGGGGCGGCAGGGTAGCCTAGTGGTTAGAGCGTTGGACTAGTAACCGGAAGGTTGCAAGCTCAAATCCCCGAGCTGACAAGGTGCAAATTTGTCATTTTGCCCCTGCACAGGCAGTTAACCCACTGTTCCTAGGCCGTCATTGAAAATAAGAATTTGTTCTTAACTTACTTGACTAGTTAAATAAAGGTAAAATAAAATGTGGTACCCTTCCTGCAGGCTCATCCTGACATGTCCCTCCAGCATGACAATGCCACCAGCCATACTGCTCGTTCTGTGCGTGATTTCCTGCAAGACAGGAATGTCAATGTTCTGCCATGGCCAGAGAAGAGCCCGGATCTCAATCCCATTGAGCACGCCTGGGAACTGTTGGATCGGAGAGCTAGGGCCATTCCCCCCAGAAATGTCCGGTAACTTGCATGTGCCTTGGTGGAAGAATGGGGTAAAATCTCACAGAAAGAACTGGCAAATCTGGTGCAGTCCATGAAGAGGGGATGCACTGCAGTACTTAATGCAGCTGGTGGCCACACCAGATACTGACTGTTACTTTTGATTTTGTCCCCCCCCATTGTTCAGGGATGCGTTATTCCATTTCTGTTAGTCACATGTCTGTGGAACTTGTTCAGTTTATGTCTCAGTTGTTGAAAATAAATGTAGTTGACAGTGAGAGGACGTTTCTTTTTTTGCTGAGTTTAGTAACCGCAAAACACCAGTCTCAACATCAACAGTGAAGAGGCGACTCCAGGATGCTGGCATTCCAGGCACTGTTGCAAAGAAAAAGCCATATCTCAGAATGGCCAATAAAATATTAAGATGGGCAAAAGAACAAACACTGGATAGAGAAACTCTGCCAGTCTCAACATCAACAGTGAAGAGGCGACTCCAGGATGCTGGCATTCCAGGCACTGTTGCAAAGAAAAAGCCATATCTCAGAATGGCCAATAAAATATTAAGATGGGCAAAAGAACAAACACTGGATAGAGAAACTCTTCCCAATCTGCCAGCATCCCGGAGTCGCCTCCAAAACTTTTGACATTGAGACTGGTGTTTTGCAGGTACTATTTAATGAATCTGCCAGTGATAAACTTGGATTAGCTAACACAACGCGCCATTGGAACACAGGGGCGATGGTTGCTGATAATTGGCCTCTGTATGCCTATGTAGATATTCCATTAAAGATCAGCCAGCTACAATAGTAATTTACAACATTAACAATGTCTGCACTGTATTTCTAATCAACTTGATGTTATTTTAATGGACAAAAAATGTGCTTTTCTTTCAAAAACAAGGACATTTCTAAGTGACCCCAAACTTTTGAACGGTAGTGTATATACCGTATATATCTATACATATTTTTGTAGACCCGAGGAAAGGGTGCCTCCTACTGGCCCTCCAGCCCCACTTCCAGTAACATCTGGTCTGCAATCCAGGGACAACCCAGGACCAACCCTGCTTAGCTTCAGAAGCAAACCAGCAGTGGGATGCAGGGTGGTTCAAGGACAATGTAGCTATTCTGGAAAGAGCAAAGAACTTGAGAGGAATGTATATCTTCCTCAACGAGGACTATCCTGAAGCTGTGCGCCAGAAAAGGAAAGAACTTATCCCATCCATGAAACCTGCCAGAGCATGTGGGGATATTGCTAAAATCAGCTATGACGCTGCAGGCTCATTGTCCACCCTCCCTCTCAAAAGCCTGGAAGGGATGAGAGAGCCAAGCTTCAACCACGCAGCACACACACAATGAATGTATATATTTGTATTTTACTTTGTTTGCTCTTTTCCATATTATGTCTATCTCTGAGAATCTAAAAAGGAAAGGGCTGAAAATAGCCCATATTAATATACAGAATGTAGCCTTAGAAATAAGGTTAATGAAAACAAAAACTTGCTAACATCAGATAACAATAATATATTAGCAATTTCTGAGACTCACTTAGAAAATTAATTTATTGATACAGCAGTAGAAATACAAGGATATAACATCTATAGAAGAGACAGAAATGCTTATGGGGGAGATGTTGCTGTATAAATTCAGAGTCCTATCCCTGTAATCCCCGAATTGGATTCTTTGTTTGTACACCCAGGGCAATTAAACTTATTCCAGAGGCTGCTCCAAAACACCACCGGGGGAGAATAAGTAATCAGAGTGGACCTCTAGTCCGATTTGAGGCGTGCAAACCATTTTCGAGTATATTACTCGCTAGTGTTCAGTCTCTGGATAACAAAGTACACGAGCTCAGGGCGAGGATTTCCTTTCAGAGAGACATCAGGGAATGTAACATACTCTTTCACGGAAAAATGTGTCTTGGAATATATTGTCCCTGTCCATACAGCCAGCTGGGTTCTCAGTACATCGCACAGACAGGAATAAAGAACTCTACGGGAAGAAGAATGGCGGGGGTGCATGTTTCATGATTATTAACTTCATGGTGTGATAACATACAGAAACTCAAGTCTGTTTGTTCACCCGACCTAGAATACCTCACAAACAAATGCAGATGGCATTAACTCTCGAGAGAAATCTCTTCGGTTATAGCGATAGCCATGTATATTCCCCCTCAAGCCAATACCATGATGACCCTCAAAGAACTACACTGGACTTTATGCAAACTGGAAACCACATATTCTGAGGCCGCATTCATTTTAGCTGGTGATTTTGACAAAGCAAATTTGAGGAAAAGTCTACCAACACATTGACTGTACTACTCGATCTTGAAAAACATTGGACCACTGCTACTCAACTTTTTGAAATGCCTACAAGACCCTCCCCCGCCCTCCCTTAGACATTTTGCTCCTCCCTTCCTACGGGCAGAAACTCAAAGAGCAAGTACCCTTCGCGTAGGTCTATTCAATGTTGGCCTGACCAATCGGAATCCATGCTTCAAGATTGTTTTGATCACAATGGGATATGTTCCGGGTAGCCTCTGAGATAACATTGACGAATACACAGATACGGTGACTGAGTTCATCAGGAGGCAGAAGAATCTTGTCTTGGCCTCTAAAACCTTCACAAACATTTACAGATGCACAATTGAGAGCATCCTGTTGGGCTGTATCACCGCCTGGTACAGCAACTGCACCGCCAGCAACTGCAGAGCCTGGTGACCAACACATCACCAGGGGTAAACTACCTGCACTCCAGGACACCTACAGCACCCGATGTAACAGGAAGGCCAAAAAGATCATCAAGGACATCAACCACCCGAGCCATGCCCTGTTCACCCCGCTATCATCCAGAAGGCGAGGTCAGTACAGGTGCATCAAACTGGGACCAAGAGACTGAAAAACAGCATCTATCTCAAGGACATTAGACTGTGAAATAGCCATCACTAGCCGGCTTCCACCCGTTTTTTCCGGTTTTGCCACTTTGGACAATGACCCCAAGCATACTTCCAAAGTTGTGGCAAAATGGCTTAAGGACAACGAAGTCAAGCTATTGGAGTGGCCATCACAAAGCCCTGACCTCATTCCTATCTCGAATTTGTGGTCAGAACTGAAAAAGCATGTGCGAGCAAGGAGGCCTACAAACCTAACTCAGTTACACCAGCTGTCAGGAGGAATGGGCCAACATTCATCCAACTTATTGTGGGAAGATTGTGGAAGGCTACCTGAAAAGTTTGACCCAAGTTAAACTATTTAAATGCAATGCTACCAAATGCCAATTGAGTGTATATAAGCGTCTGACCCACTGGGGATGTGATGAAATAAATAAAAGCTGAAATAAATAATTCTCTCTACTATTATTCTGATATTTTACATTCTTAAAATAAAGTGGTGATCCTAACTGACCTAAGACAGGGCAATTTTACTAGGATTAAATGTCAGGAAATGTGAAATGTAGTTTAAATGTATTTGGCTAAGGTGTATGAAAACTTCCGACTTCAACTGTAAGTGTGAACCACTGGTACCATTAATGCTAGTTATTGCTAGCTTGACCAGAAGAGGGCATCTTTGAGGTGCATTTGATAGCCTTCAACAATGGCTCTACTAGAAAACACGGGTGAGAACGAGGTTCAATTCCACTATGGGGAGGAAGAAGTAGGCTGTCTGGTAAATAATAATTTGTTCTTAACTGATTCCATATGTGTTATTTCATAGTTGTAGAAAATAGTCAAAATAAAGAAAATCCATGGAATGAGTAGGTGTGTCCAATCTTTTGACTGATACTTGCTTAATTAATTAGATTAATATTATGGTGTTTCTATTCCAAGAAAAATTGAGTTTAAAATGACAATGCTTGTCTTTTATAATTTGGTCAGATATACTTGGATGTGTAGTTTCAGCGTTTTGTTGCTGGCATGTCATGCCGAAGTTTGCTAATTTTGCCAAAAAAACAAATACTAAAGTAGTTGGCAATATCAGTTGGTTTTGTGATGAGTTAGCCATCTGATTCAATGAATGATGGAGATGAGTTAGATTTTTTTCCCAAAATGTCATTTACTATCATTATTTTATTTATCTTTGTTTCATAGTATAGTTAAACTTTTTTATTCTGTTTAGCCACATTTTTATCAATTTGCAATAAGTTTGCCAATCGGTTGTGTACCAGACTTATTTGCCATTCCTTTTGCCTCATCCCTCTCAACCATACAATTACTAAATTCCTCATCAATCCACAGGGATTTAACCGTTTTTACAGTTGTTTTCTTAATGGGTGAATGCTTATTAGCAACTGGAATAAGCAATTTCATAAACATGTCAAGTGCATTGTATGTTTGCTCCTCAGTACACACCACCGACCAACAGATATTCTTTACATTAATAGCATAGGCATCACTACAAAACCTATTGTATGACCTCTTCTACACTATATTAGGCCCAGCCTTTCAAACTATGGTTTTCCTAGATACGGGTGCTATATTGTGATCTATACATCCAATGGATCTAGATAGTTCTTTCAAGCACATTTTTGCAGCATTAGTTAAGATGTGATCAATAAATGTTGCTGATTTCATTATTGTGCCGTTTGTAACTACCCTGGTAGGTTGACTGATAACCTGAACCAGGTTGCAGGCACTGGTTAAAGTTTGAAGCTTTTTCTTGAGTGGGCAGCTTGATGAAAGCCAGTCAATATTTAAATCACCCAGAAAATATACCTCTGTTGACATCACATACATTGTCCAGCATTTCACACATGTTATCCAGATACTGATTGTTAGCACTTGGTGGTCTATAGGAGCTTCCCACCAGAATGGGTTTTAGGTGAGGCAGATTAACCTGTAGCCATATTATATCAACAGTATTTAACATGAAATCCTCTCTTATCTTTACAGGAATGTGGTTCTGAATATAGAACCACAACCTCCACCATTGGCATTTCTATATTGTCTGTAAATATTATAACCTTGTATTTCTACCACTGCATCATCAAAGGTATTATCTAAGTGAGTTTCAGAGATATGAATGTCTTCTGTTACTAGCAAATTATTGATTTCATGAACCTTGTTTCTTAAACTACACATGGGCTATTTTGAGCACTTTTCTTCAGGGATGCTTACTTCCTTTTATTGCTTTGCTGAGTAGGTTAGCAGAAGTAGATGTGTTCATGTTCTTTATGTTAGTGCAGGGTGAGCTGCTCACAGTGTACTTCCTCATAGGGCACACCAGCTTAGTGCTAACAGTATAAATCTGGTTCATAGGCACATGTTTACTGCATACAATAGCTGTAGGATCAGTAGAGGCATTCAGGGCAGTTAAAGGAACATAAATTAGGTTACTCATATTGTGTCTACCGACGCCCCTGGTGTAGTGTACAATTGCTGAAGCATTATGGTGACTCTGCATCACAATGGTAAGGATTAGCTAAGCTGGGCTTGAGTCATTGATAAGTAATTGTCTCAACGCAGCCTTACAGTGCTGTGAAAGGATCCAGGATCCCACACGATTTGGTTGGATCCCATCCTCCTTTCTAAAACGTGATTTCAAAAGGTATCAAAATTGTCAAAAAAGTTACAGCCATTGAGCTGCAATAATCATGTAGCCAAAGATGGCTCAGGGCCAGATATGATTGGTATTTTGTGTCGAGCAGAGTCAATCAGCTCTGTTTGCATGTCACATTATTCTGTCTAAGATCAGCATATTCCAGCTATCTTAATCAGGTTTCTCATAACCGGGATACAAGCTTATTCAGGTTATTGTAAATGGGATATGATGTTCATATGCGTCAACTCAATAACAGAACACATGTAAATGTGGTCAATTTCTCATCTCTCTCTCCATCTTTCTCTCTCTTGCTTTTTCTCTCTCCTCTCCCACTTTCTCTCCCTCTTCAATCAGCTGTTTCTACCTGAGTCGGGGAATAGGGTCTCTCCTTCATTGGAGTGTCGCATGCTCACATTAATTAGTTTCACTTTTTGCCGTCACTTGGAATAATGCAATAGGGCATTATTACCAATTAACGGAGCAGCCTAATTTGAAATAGATATGGCCTCAGTAAATATTGTACCCATGATTAATTGGAAACAATAATTTATATACAGTGGGGCAAAAAAGTATTTAGTCAGCCACCAATTGTGCAAGTTCTCCCTCTTAAAAAGATGAGAGAGGCCTGTAATTTTCATCATAGGTACACTTCAACTATGACAAACAAAATGAGAAAATGGTGGAAAATAAGTATTTGGTCACCTACAAACAACCAAGATTTCTGGCTCTCACAGACCTGTAACTTCTTCTTTAAGAGGCTCCTCTGTCCTCCACTCGTTACCTGTATTAATGGCAAGAGGCCCCACTGTAGGGCCTCTTGTTTAAAAGCTGTCCGGGAAATTAGCATCATTATAAAGATGTGGCCGGTGACACTTTGATTCTTGAAAGTGTAATATCTTGGAAACTGCCTGCTGACAAGCAAAAGATTTTGGGATTAATAAAAGAAAAATACAAATATATATTTTTAGTGGATTTTTCCTTTAAGATTCCTCCTGCTTGAATGATAAAATGAAGAAGTAGTGAAGTGAATATGTAAAGATAATAGTTATTTAGTGTGTGTAAGGATCATGGGTTTGGTGTGCTCATTAAAATGACCTGTTTGGCTTTGTAATTTTGTACATCTTCCTTGGCGAATTAGATCGTTTTATTTGTTTGCTAAATGAAAGAGGTTTGGCACCGGTAAAGATGCATGTGTCTGTGCACATTTTATCCGGGGCATTGGCAGTGTACACTTTCAAACACTAAACAGAGGCATACGCTTAGCATACCAATTGTATGTACAGTACTTTGACTCACACATAAACACATGCATGCATGGACCCACCACATGCACACAAGTATATGCTTATGGGTAGTCCTTTTGTGATAGCCTAACTGAGATTTGATTCTGGGTGCCGAAATTAACCTTTGGATACACTCACACAGAAAAAAAAAAAAACACATCAGAGTTATAAACTTAAAATAACACAATTTTTTAAATATTATTTTTATTCTATTCATTTCATATAGGTCTCAGAAGATTCCTTAACCCCTGTTATAATGTAGCCAGGTAGCTGTTTGTTGAAGTGTAGAAGTATCATGGGGTCATATAGCACTCCGCTAAGAACAACAGAACACCTTCTGTTTACCTTCTATACCTCATTTAGCATCTACCAATGTGTTTTAATTGCTGGGTTATTGTGTTTCTGTGGTAATTATAAAAGTCTTGACTAGAAGTATAGCGGCTACAAATGGTTATGGTATGCTAGTAATAGTACACACATTTACACAATTTCAATCCATTGTTATTTTCGTTATCAACTGTACTGAGCATAATCAAATGTTCTCTTACCATTTTTCAGCTTTGATTGTGGCCCTGTTCCCATTTCCACAATAGCAAACCACTCAGAATGGAGAAATGTATTGGGGAGTTATTTGTAGTGTGGCTATTGGAACCAAGCTGTCAACAACAAATACATCCTTGCGATGCTCTCTGGAATATTCCAATGCACTCTTGACATTGCTGTAACACCAGTTGATGTGAGCCTGAGCTTGCAGAGCAGTAGTTGTCACCTGTCAGAGTCAAAAAGGTGGACATAACATCATGGCTAGGCCTTTGATGACTCTGTTGCGTTAATATTGATTCTGATACTGTATGGTCAAAAATATTGCACTATGTAGGGAATAGGGTTCCATTTGGAACGCAAACTGTGTGTGTGTAACAGTGTTGAGTTGACCATTTTAACCAACATTTCATTTAAGGTGCTCCAATGCCTTTTACTATCATTATTTAGATTTATTGTTGTTTTATAGTGTGCAACAATAACTAATTTAAGCAAATAAAAAACGGAAATATCACTTTCACGTAAATATTCAGACTCTTTACTCAGTACTTTGTTAGAGGACCTTTGGCAGCGATTACAGCCTCGAGTCTTCTTGAGTCTGACGCTACAAGCTTGGCACACCTGTATTTGCGGAGTTTTTCACATTCTTCTCTGCAGATCCTCTGAAGATCTGTCATGTTGGATGGGGAGCGTCACTGCACAGCTATTTTCAGGAATCTCCAGAGATGGTCAATCGGGTTCAAGTCCAGGCTCTAGCTGGCCCACTCAAGGACATTCAGAGACTTGTCTTGAAGCCACTCCTGCGTTGTCTTGGCTGTTTGCTTAGAGGATGTTGTCCTGTTGGATGGTGAACTTTCGCCCCAGTCTGAGATCCTGAGTGCTCTGGAGCAGGTTTTCATGAAGGGTATCTCTGTACTTTGCTCCGTTCACAGTCCCTGCCGCTGAAAATCATCCCCACAGCATGATGCTGCCACCACCGTGCTTCACCGTATGGATGGTGCCAGGTTTCCTCCAGATGTGACGCTTGGCATTTAGGCCAGTGTTCAATCTTGGTTTCTCATGGTCTGAGTCCTTTAGGTGCCTTTTGGCAAACTCCAAGCGGGCTGTCATGTGTCTTTTACTAAGGAGTGGTTTCCGTCTGGCAACTACCATAAAGGCCTGATTGGTAGAGTGCTGCAGAGATGGTTACCCTTCTGAAAGGTTCTCCAAACTCCACAGAGGAACTCTGGAGCTTTGTCAGAGAGACCATCGGGTTCTTGTTCACCTCCCTGACCAAGGCCCTTCACCCCATTGTTCAGTTAGGGCAGGCAGCCAGCTCTGGGAAAAGTCTTAGAGCTATGGACAATTCCTTCGATCTCCTGGCTTGGTTTTTGCTCTGACATGCACTGTCAACTGTGGGACCTTATATTGACAGGGGTGTTCCTTTCCAAATCATGAGCTCAATTTTTAGTCTCATAACAAAGGGTCTGAAGGCATAAAACATTTTTACAACTGTTTTCGATTTGTCATTATGGGGTATTGTCTGTAGATTGATGAGGAACATTTTTTTATTTAATCCGTTGAAGAATAAGGCTGTAACGTAACAAAATGTTGAAAAAGGGAAGAGGTCTGAATATTTTCCGAATGCACTGTAGTGTGAAATGATTTGCATTTCATGTTTGGAACAGTTATTCTCAAAGAGGGATAATTTGAAACAGGGCTCTCAATTTAGTAAGTTAAGATATTTTTATAGGTTACAAACCAAATTCTTTTCAATATACAGACGGGAACTGAGTCGAGGGTCTCAACTTACTGTTGAGAGATAGAATAATAGAATACACAAGGTGCCATTTAGAAATGTGTATGGATGTGGGTATGCAGACCCACGAGCCACTGCTGCCCTTTATGGTGAGTTAAATGTTTTTGTTGCCCCCACCCCAATCAAAGTTGCCCATTTCTGGCCTAAATTAACCAATTCTAAACGCCACTAGCAGTTCGCAAAGTAGGGTCGTCACTAACGTTAGTTAGCACAGCCACAAGTCAAAACCCTGCCTGTTTCCACAATTTCGCTTCTTAAAATCGAATTATAAACCTTAACCCTTTACCTGAATCACACTGTCAATATTATACCTAACCTTAAGACCAAAAAGCACATTTTTTTTTTCCTGAATTTAAATTATATAGCCAATTTTGACTTTATGGCTGTGGTAGCTAGTGACAACCTCGAAGTAGCTAAGCCTAAAATTACGCAATCATTCCAGAACTTCAGCTCATTGTTGGAACAAATGAATAGTGTCTTCAAGACAACATTTAGACCAAACAGTTTTACAGCATTTGAAAAAAAAAGTGATCTCTGGTTAAAGATTGACTTTTGACGTCAGTTCGAGTACTTGAGTATTCGATTACACATGCCCATCCTAGCCCAGATTTAGGTTAGCCTGTAAACTAGATCAGCTAGATTATTCTTAGCTTGCATGGAGCTGCATAGTTTTCACATTGACAAACACCTGTCATGGCTGCTGTTACATTGACAGGTAAGTTAGTGGCATATGTCAGTAATACCAGTGTTAAGATAGCATTTTATTAGCCTTCCATCTAACAGCTAACAACAGAAGCAACATTTCCTGTTTTCTTGAGCTCCCCTGTAGTTTTTAAAGGTTTGCAACCATCACTGCGAGAGGAAAAATGTAAGCCGTATCTTCAGCGTACTTCTTACTGTTAACAATACCGCAAATGAGGCATGATGTACTGACCAACTGCCATAGCTCCTGTAGAAAATGAAAATATCTATTTTTTCTTTCTTTTTTCTTTCTTTTCTCTCTCTCTCTCTGCGTGTAAAACTGGTGGCGTGCAGCCTTTATTCCCATGTGTTAGTTACGTAACTGCTCCCTCCTCCCCTGTTCACCCTTCCTCTCTTCGTCCCTCCATCCGCCCTTCTCCTCTCCACCTTTCCTTGTACCTCTTTTTAAAAAATGTTTATATTACTTATCATACTCCGCTAATACATTCTTGCCGAAAAACAGCTGCTTTAACCAGCCTCTGTCAAATCCAATGAATCACATTAAGGAGCGAGAGAACATAATTCATTTATGAATAAAAGAGAGAAGTCGTGTTATAAAGAAAGCCAATGAAGCTTTCATGTGCATGGGGGGAAAAAGGAGGATAGGAATAATGAAACAGGCCTGCATGTATTAATTAAATATTTAAAAGCCCTGTGTTAAGGACATGTTAGAGAGTCAGCCTCTAGATTATAACCTAAAGGGGGGCCTACGAGCTAAGGTGGTAGAAAGGGTAGGGCAGTTGGATAGATTGAGAGCGATACTGATGGCCAAAGCCCCTTGATGGGAGAGCGTAATATACAAGGACATTCTCAAAGCTGCTAATGAGAACCTTGATGAACTTGTACCTAGCAGGTGTCTATTCCGGTGGGGTGCCCCCACCCAGGCAGTGGCAGTGCTGGCAACACTAGCTACACTAACCCATGGAGAGGGGGTCACACTCGGACATTAAGAGAGGGGGTATATTATTGTGGCCCTGGTGGCACAATCAAAGGTCTGACTGCAGAGATGCTTGGAAATATGGTCACTACGGGGAACCATGTGGAGGTTTCAGGAGAAACCTGCATCACCTAGGTCGTGACAATGGTTAATCAAATCTCCCCTTTTTTAGCTCAGTTTTGCAGGCCTTCTCATACAGCTGCAACTGTATATGCATTGGTAAATCAAGACCTTTCTTCAGGTGGGCTCTGGGATGGTGCAACTGTTGAGAATCTGAGTCTATGGTTATTGTGAGGGAAAGGGGTTGAGTGTGTATAAGTTTGTGTGGTTCCCACAACTGTTGCGAGGGAGTAAAAGATGTTAGGGACAATATAGGATGAATCACAATAATTGTTTGCTAAAATAATAATTGCTTGCTATAATGTAATGGTGAGACTGGTGAGAGGTAAAAATCCTTTGCATAAACTGCCACCATTACTACAAATATTAATAGCTAATTATGGAAAATAAGAAACAGGTTTTTTTTAAGAAATCTATATTTTTTAATGCCTATATCAATCAATCAAATGTATTTATAAAGCCTATCAGCTGTTGTCAAAAAGTGCTATACAGAAACTCAGCCTAAAACCCCAAACAGCAAACAATGCAGGTGTTAAAGCACGGTGGCAAGGAAGAACTCCCTAGAATGGCCAGAACCTAGGAAGAAACCTAGAGAGGACCAGGCTATGAGGGGTGGCCAGTCCTCTTCTGTCTATGTCGAGTGGAGAATATAACAGAACATGGCCAAAATATTCAAATGTTCATAGATGACCAGCCGGGTCAAATAATAATCACAGTGGTTGTAGAGGGTGCAACAGGTCAGCACCTCAGGAGTAAATGTTAGTTGGCTTTTCATAGCCAATCATTCAGAGTATCTCTACCGCTCCTGCTGTCTCTAGAGAGTTGAAAGAGCAGGTCTGGGACAAGTAGCACGTCCGGTGAAGAGGTCAGGGTTCCATAGCCTCTGTGTCACGCCCTGGTCAAAGTATTTTGTGTTTATCTTCATTTATTTGGTCAGGCCAGGGTGTGGCATGGGTTTTTGTATGTGGTGTGTTGGTATTGGGATTGTAGCTTAGTGGGGTGTTCTAGTTAAGTCTATGGCTGTCTGAAGTGGTTCTCAATCAGAGGCAGGTGTTTATTGTTGTCTCTGATTGGGAACCATATTTAGGCAGCCATATTCTTTGAGTGTTTCGTGGGTGATTGTCCTTAGTGTCCTGATGTCCGTGTTTATGTGCACGAGTATTAGGCTGTTTCGGTTTTTGTTAAGTTTATTGTTTTGTAGTGTTTGTATTTAGATTCGTGTTGCTTCAGTTTAATAAACATGGATCGCAATCTACACGCCGCATTTTGGTCCGATAATTGCTACACCTCCTCGTCAGAGGAGGAGATAGAAGAAAGCCGTCTCTGGCACTCTGGCAGAACAGTTGAAACTGGAGCAGCAGCACGCCCAGGTGGACTGGGGACAGCAAGGAGTCATCAGGCCAGGTAGTCCTGAGGCATGGTCCTAGGGCTCAGGTCCTCCGAGAGACCTCGATTTGTGTATATACAATACAAATCGAGGTGAGGGCGATGGACATGCATTTGGCGGTTGATCTACTTCTGTTCTGTAGGTGGCACTGTGTGCTCTTTCAAAGGATGAGTCCCAGTCTCTCCGGGGACATGGGATCTGGGTTGTCTGCTGGGAATTGGGATGACAACAACACTCGGGATGAGGGGTTTTAGTGGGTGGAATAGTGGGGACCAATTTGAGGTTTACTTAGTAGCAATGCAAATATCATGGTAGAGCTATATAGACACTTAATCATCATGTTACTTTTTAATTGTAACGGCCTTTATATGTACCACAGGAGAACCAAGAAATGAAGAGCGACACCTTTTGTCTTTTTGGCTTTTTGGCTTTTATGTTGATCTGCAATAGTATTGTGAAAAGACAGGACAGGAACACATCAGTCTCCAACTCACCATCTGACAAGTTGTTCTTTCTCTCTGCGTTTACACGGACTCACACAAATCACATTCATACATAAAGCCATAAGGTATAGTATAAAATAATAACCACTCCTTAATACAACAAATGTATAATCTTAATTCTTAGACAATAGAACCATACCTGCAATAGTATTGTGAAAAGACAGGACAGGAACACATCAGTCTCCAATGCATCATCTGACAAGTTGTTCAATACAGGAGCATGAAGAAAGTTAAAACACATATCCTGTCTCACATCCCCAATACATTGCTAGATGCTTTGTGTTGACAGTACCAAAATACAACAACTCATGTACAAAAACACTGCAACACAAACAAGTTACAACGTGAAATCGCCTCTATCCCATTCAGACCTTAGAGGGCCAAAACTACATCTCCTATAATTCAACGCCAGCACCAGTTTTCAGCTCGGCTAACCGTCTGCATCATAGAAAGGCATGCAAGCTAGCAACAGCAGCACTTTTAGGACTCTGGAAACTATATTAACAACAACACAACTCTGAAAGTTACATGTTTCAATAGTCTCACACTCCCTTATAACAATATATACAGCATTAACCTTGGGATGTTTTATTTATTTCACGTTATGG
The DNA here is from genome assembly GCF_045791955.1 of Oncorhynchus clarkii lewisi. Taxonomy (NCBI): domain Eukaryota; kingdom Metazoa; phylum Chordata; class Actinopteri; order Salmoniformes; family Salmonidae; genus Oncorhynchus; species Oncorhynchus clarkii. The sequence goes on along the minus strand of NC_092171.1, from coordinate 3,885,294 downwards.
ACTTCTACAAAGGAGTAATCTACAACACATACCTGTCTCTGTGTTTTCTCGGACTGAGGAGAACGGGAGCTACGGGTAATACCAGGGTGTTAGTAGGTGACACAAGCACCCAGATTAAATAAAATACATTTAATGAAACAAAACCCGAAGATGTTAACATCATTCAGCTACTATAGATGCCTACGTAACATCAACAAGCAGCACCAGTAGCGCAACAATTAAAAATAGACACCAAAAGTAAAGTTCCTGGCGATCATAGCGATCTGACTCCCTCCCCCCTTCTGTCTGAACTTGGAATATTCCTGTTCGCTGGCTTTTTTGCCACTGACCCTCAACCTGGTTGTTCTGTTCTGCGTTGTGTACTATTCTAATAATTTGAAGTTTGATGGAATAACCTTTTTAACTCTCCTACATAATGGTACGTTTACAAACATATATTATGATAAATATAATTTAAACTAGGTAATTGTCTCATTATGGTAATTGGTGAAATAGTTATAATTGTAATGGCTTAGCAGATAATAAAAGAAGATCAGTATTTTCTTGGTTAAAGGAGAAGGAACATAAATATATATTGTTTACAGAAAACTCATTCAACAATTTTAGATGAAGTTTTGTGGAAAAAGGACTAGGGGAGTGAAATGTATTTTTGGGTAAATAAATACATTTAAAAAGGGGTGATGATATTACTTAACAGTAATTTTGATCCAAATGTGCAAATTGTCCAAACAGATCATCAGGTAGATGGATTATTTTAAATATGTTATTGGACAATAAACATATGACTTATTAACTTATATGGTCCAAATAATGATGATCCAAGCTTCTTTGAAAATATATATAAGAATTTACCAACTCTACAAGCAACACTAGGCTCTATTATTATGGTGGGAGATTATAATACAGTTTTAAATACCTCTATGGACCGTAAAGGAAATCACACTACAAACTATCACCCTCAGGCACTTAAGGAAATCAGGAATGTCAAGGGTATATTGGAATTAGTGGATATATGGAGGCTTAAATACCCTGAGCTAGTGCGATATACATGGCGGAGGCTTTATCAAGCCAGTCGTCTTGATTACTTTCTTATGTCATTCACTCTGGCACCAAAAGTTAGTGTTGATAGGGGACAGAGTGCGGTCGGATCATCACATAATTGCCATATATATTACTCTTACAGAATTTCCACGTGGGCGAGGATATTGGAAATGTAATCAATGCTTACTGGATGATAACTTGTTTATTACTATGACAGAGGATTTTATAACTGACTTTTTCCGACAGAACATAGGTACAGCAGAACCGCTTTTTGTAAGGGGCAGGTCAAAAGAGTCCATCTTAACAAAGGAAATTGAAGGACCAACAGAACAGTCAGTAGCAATAAAACTGTACCATTGTTATGAGCCTCCTAATGGAGGGAGGTGCAGGGAGCAGGAGAGCAAGGAAGTCCCAGTGGCAAAATAGTTTATTAGGCAGTCCCAACTCAACTACAACATCGGACTGAAACAAAACGAGGTCGCCACACACACAGGGAAGAAACCTCTACTCCTCAACTCATACCGAACGGCGCAATTGCTGTGAGAAAAATAAAACCCTGTGGTGCAGACACGCACCCCTAACGAACGTAACCACAAAACAATCCCGCACAAAGACTAGCAGACAGCGGAGGTAAATATACCCACCGAAATCAACTAATAAGACACAGGTGTAAACAATAGACAGACACAACCGAAAGGAAAAATGGATCGGTGGCAGCTAGTAGGCCGGCGACGACCGCCGAGCACCGCCCGAACAGGGAGAGGAGCCACCTTCGGTAGAATTTGTGACTACCATAGAGGCACAGAATAAGTTAGAGGAAAAATAAATGGAGGAACTTATTCAAGAAAGGTCCAGTGTAATTCATTATTAAAAAAAATAAAGCGAACTGGATGGAATATGGGGGAAAATGCACCAATCTTCACCATAGAAATGCTACCAAAACAAATGTATTCAAACTTGTTACAAATGATGGGGTCACGCATGAATCACCAAATTATATTTTGAAAGAGGAAGTACTTTAAGAATATGTTTTCATTTCACTCTCATCCATCTCCGTTAACCGAGGCTAATTGTATGGATTTTTTAAATATTAATAATGTAAAATTAACATCTGTACAGAAAGACTCATGCAAAGTTCAAATTACAGAGGAGGAACTTCTTGATGCCTTTAACTTCTCTAGGGTAGGGGGCAGAATTTGAAATTTTGGATGAAAAGCATGCCTAAATTAAACTACCTTCTACTCAGGCCCAGAAGATAGGATATGCATATAATTAGTAGATTTCGATAGAAAACAGTAAAGTTTCCAAAACTGTTAAAATAATGTCTGAGTATAACAGAACTGATTTGGCAGGCGAAAACCTTCAGGAACCATTCAGGAAGTAGTTTTTGTTTGTAGTTTTCTATTCAATGCCATTACAGTATCCATTGACTTCGGACTCAAATTGCAGTTCCTATGCCTTTCACTAGATGTCAACAGACTATAGAAATTGTTTCAGTCTTGTATTCTGAAAAATGAGGGAGTAAGAGCAGTCTGAATGAGTGGACCCTGCCGTGTCACATAACTTTTTCTTGCGTGCGACTGAGAGAGTGCCTTTCTTGTTTACATTTTATATTGACGATGTTCTTGTCCGGTTGAAATAATATCGATTATTTAGGCTAAAAACAACCTGAGGATTGATTAAAAACATTGTTTGACATGTTTCTATGAACTTTACGGATACAATTTTGATTTTTTTTGTCTGCTTGTTGTGACTGCGTTTGAGCCTGTGGATTACTGAAGAAAATGCGCAAACAAAACGGAGGTTTCCGGATATAAAGAGACTTTATTGAACAAAATAAACATTTATTGAATAAATTAATGTCTGAGTGCAAACATATGAAGATCATCAAAGGTAAGTGATTAAGAAGTTAATCCCACCAAAGTGTCTGATTTCAAATAGGCTTTTCAGCGAATGCACTACAAACGATTATGTTAGGTCTCCACCAAACCACAATAAGCATAGACATTTTCCAGAAAAATATAGCCTTCACAAAAACCAGAAATAAAGATAAAATTAATCACTAACCTTGAATTATCTTCATCAGATGACACTCATAGGACTTCATGTTACACAAAACATGCATGTTTTGTTCGATAAAGTTCATATTTATATCAAAAACATCTGAGTTTACATTGGCGCGTTAGATTCACTAGTTCCAAAAACATCCAGTGATTTTGCATAGCGACATCATTCAACAGAAATTCTCATCATAAATGTAGATGATAATATACACATGGAATTATAGATATACCTCTCCTTAATGCAACTGCTTTGTCAGATTTAAAAAAAACTTTACGGAAAAAGAAATGCATGCAATAATCTGAGACGGCGCTCAATTTAAAAACACTTCAGCCGCAAAGATGTCGTCAACATAAACAAGAAATTACATGATAAATATTCCCTTACCTTTGATGATCTACATCAGAAAGCACTCCAGGAATTCCAGGTCCACAATAAATGTTTGTTTTGTTCAAAAATGTCCGTTATTTATGTCCAAATACCTTATTTTGTTAGAGCGTTTGGTATACATATCCAAACGCTAATTCTGGTCAGCGTTATATTGGACAAAAACTTCAAAAAGTGATATTACCGGTCGAAGAAATATTTCAAACTAAGTACAGAATCAATCATTAGGATGTTTTTAACATATAGCTTCAATAAAGTTCCAACCGGAGTATTCTTTCTTGTCTTCGTGAGCAATGGAACGCAAGTGACTACCATGAGGAAAAAGTGGGATCACAAAATGGCTGCTTGATGGACAGCTGATATATTCTGCTCTCATTCACTCCCACAACAACATAGAAGCCTCATTATAATTTATATTGATGGTTGACATCTAGTGGAACCCCTAGGCAGTGCAACATCATTCATATCTCAAGGGGATTTCATTGGGGACTACATACAAACTCAGATTTCTGACTTCCTGTTTTGATTTCAACTCAGGATTTTGTCTGCCAATATGAGTTCTGTTATACTCACAGACATCATTCAAACAGTTTTATAAACTTCAGAGTGTTTTCTATCCAATACTAATGATACTATGCAAATATTAGCAACTATGACTGAGGAGCAGGCCGTTTGATATGGGCACCTTTTCATCCAAGCTACTCAATACTGCCCCTGCAGCCATAAAAAGTTAAACCTGACACCCTATGCGGATTGTCACCGCATATGTCGTTCGGCCTACTGTTTCGAAAAACACAACATTTAAACATGGCACCCCAAGGCCTGTAAATCTGCAAACAGTTGTGACATTAATAAGGGCTGCATCGGACAATTTTCATCCAGACATACTGAACAGTTATAACTGCACGAGTGCCAACCCCCCTTTCGGGTGTAGCCGGTATGGCAGGATGGACACACATATGGTGAGCCTAAAAACGCTGTGATGTTGGTAATAGCATAATAATGGTCGTTTTGCACATAAAATACAGAATCTGAGGATGAGGTTGTGGGTTGTTTTCTGATTGCATATTAGGCTATCTAGTTTCCTTCTCTGACCCCCACCACCCAGGGGTTGACGTATTATTTGCACTACAAGCTCGAGGGTTCTATTGGCTATGACGGATACATCTATTACTGAACAAGTCGTTCTAGCAGGGCTATAAATTGTTCAAGATCTGCTTCGCCATTGGGTAAAATAAGAGATACAGTGTTTTGCAGGCTATCTACACAAATTTCCAACTGTAAGACATCACGAGGTTCGCTATAATCTCTCGCCCTGTCTAACAGTTCATTCAGAGTATCCAATATCATTACATAAAACACTGCATAGTCAAGATTCTGATTCATCCATGTGAAATTGAAAAAATGTTGTATCTCTATATTGCTGCATTTATTTCGGTACACAACCCGGACACTTCTATCGATACCATTGCTGATCGATACCTCCTGATTTATTAGACAATTTTCCCATTCCTCAAAAACATTGTATTGCAGTTCAGACTCTTTGGAAACAAGTGTTAATGGCAGGGTTTGTGGGGGGTCCGGTGTAGAATATCTTAGGCTCTCATTCATCTGGTTAATTAACGATATGAGGGCATTTGGGATAACAGGTTTTCATCGGTCGTCCTGGACTCATTCATATGATTAATTAATTCTATGAGTTCGGAGGGAATCTGGGATAATATGCTTTCATCTATCGTAATTATGTCTGTTACCTCATCCTCATTCATCTGGTTAATTATAGCTTGGAGTTCAGGCGGTATCTGGGATAACAGGCTTTCAACTGTCTCAATTATGTCTGTTGGCTCAGCCATTTGGATAATTAATTATGTGTATTCTGGAAGGTTACATGTTACATATATGTTTTTAGCGCCTGTATTTTCATTTTTTAATCGGATTGCTGTTTAACAAACGTGGCATTGTTCTATGCCAGAAGGATAGATCCTGACTGTATTGTCGCTCGAGTAAAGCCACCATTTGTTTGTGGAGCAAAACTTTTCGGGAGATTTTAGAGCTGTGAAAAATCTAGCTTGTTCTATTTCAGATTTGGGTGTTTCCACCAAGAATTGGAGGAATCAAGAAGGTTGGCCGCCTCACATAATAGCAGGTCGTCTACCTCTGAAATGTCATTTAAAACGGTGAAATCCTCTGGTTTTGGTGTTTTATTGTGAATGTCCGGTGAGCCGAAATCCTCCGCATGCTCTAGGTGCGTAGGTCTTCTGTGCCATTATACGCCGGGGAGGAGTCTGAAAGAAAATAATACATACAAAATAGGTTATTAAACATTAAATATATTAGATAAAAAATGTCAAATACATGTCAGGTATAATACTAATTACCTCTGCTCTTTTGACGAGGTCTATTCTGACGAATCGCGGAAACCGGGGGCTCTTGACTTTTTTCGCAAAGCATTCCAGATTTCTGCATGGCATGTATTGTTGAGTCTGAAAAAAATATTATTTGTCATTGTTTACACCTATTCAATCATAAAAAATGTATAAATAATAAAATATGTATAACTAATAACATATATATATATATATATATATATATATATATATATATAATGGCTTCATACCGTGTCCGGGATGGGTTGATTCTGAGCAATGTACTTGCGCCTGAGTTGTGCGTTGCTTGTATGAGTCTTGAATATGGTGCAAGTGGGTGGAGGTTCCCGGGGGATTTGATGGGACGGGTAAATCCTCGGATCTCGGTGTGTTTGAAAAACTTTTTGTACAGAACGCGAGAATTGCATCTATGTCATCTTCTCGCGTTTAATTGTTCAGAGTATATAATGCATCCGTGATAATTCTTGGCAATCTGTCAGCTGTAAACACAAAAATAGCTTTTAATATAGGGTGCAAACTTTTTGCTATTAATGTATAAATATTCTTATGGATTTTATTATTGGACTTACATCGACAATAGTATGATGGGGACTGGCTGCACACGTTTTGCTCTGCTGAATCCCCTTTTAACGAAGGACAGATACCCTACAAACTTAGATTATATTAACATACAGTGGGGCAAAACAGTATTTAGTCAGCCACCAATTGTGCAAGTTCTCCCACTTAAAAAGATGAGAGAGGCATGTAATTTTCATCATAGGTACACTTCAACTATGACAGACAAAATGAGAGAAAAACATCCAGAAAATCACATTGTAGGATTTTTTATTAATTAATTTGAAAATTATGTTGGAAAATAAGTATTTGGTCACCTACAAACAAGCTAGATTTCTGGCTCTCACAGACCTGTAACTTCTTCTTTAAGAGGCTCCTCTGTCCTCCACTCGTTACTTATATTAATGGAACCTGTTTGAACTTGTTATCAGTATAAAGACACCTGTCCACAAACTCAAACAGACCATCTCCAAACTCCACTATGGCCAAGACCAAAGAGCTGTCAAAGGACACCAGAAACAAAATTGTAGACCTGCACCAGGCTGGGAAGACTGAATCTGCAATAGGTAAGCAGCTTGGTTTGAAGAAATCAACTGTGGGAGAAAATATTAGGAAATGGAAGACATACAAGACCACTGATAATCTCCCTCGATCTGGGGCTCCACGCAAGTTCTCACCCCGTGGGGTCAAAATTATCACAAGAACGGTGAGCAAAAATCCCAGAACCACACGGGGGGACCTAGTGAATGATCTGTAGAGAGCTGGGACTAAAGTAACAAAGCCTACCATCAGGAACACACTACGCCGCCAGGGACTCAAATCCTGCAGTGCCAGACGTGTCCCCCTGCTTAAGCCAGTGCATGTCCAGGCCCGTCTGAAGTTTGCTAGAGAGCATTTGGATGATCCAGAAGAAGATTGGGAGAATGTCATATGGTCAGATGAAACCAAAATATAACTTTTTGGTAAAAACTCAACTCTGTTTGGAGGACAAAGAATGCTGAGTTGCATCCAAAGAACACCATACCTACTGTGAAGCATGGGGGTGGAAACATCATGCTTTGGGTCTGTTTTTCTGCAAAGGGATCAGGACGACTGATCCGTGTAAAGGAAAGAATGAATGGGGCCATGTATCGTGAGATTTTGAGTGAACACCTCCTTCCATCAGCAAGGGCATTGAAGATGAAACGTGGCTGGGTCTTTCAGCATGACAATTATCCCAAACACACCGCCCGGGCAACGAAGGAGTGGCTTCGTAAGAAGCATTTCAAGGTCCTGGAGTGGCCTAGCCAGTCTCCAGATCTCAACCCCATAGAAAATATTTGGAGGGAGTTGAAAGTCTGTGTGGCCCAGCAACAGCCCCAAAACATCACTGCTCTAGAGGAGATCTGCATGGAGGAATGCGCCAAAATAGCAGCAACAGTGTGTGAAAACCTTGGGAAAACTTATAGAAAACGTTTGACCTCTGTCATTGCCAACAAAGGGTATATAACAAAGTATTGAGATAAACTTTTGTCATTGACCAAATACTTATTTTCCACCATCATTTGCAAATAAAATCATTAAAAATCCTACAATGTGATTTTCTGGATTTTTTTTCTTCTCACTTTGTCTGTCATAGTTGAAGTGTACCTACTCTATGATGAAAATTACAGGCCTCTCTCATCTTTTTAAGTGGGAGAACTTGCACAATTGGTGGCTGACTAAATACTTTTTTTGCCACACTGTTTATCCTCTTTCAGTAATAAGGAAATCTGTCATGACTTCCGCCAAAGTCGGTCCCCCTCCTTGTTCGGGCGGCGTTCGGCGGTCGACGTCACCGTTCTTTTAGCCATCGCCGATCCACTTTTCATTTTCCATTTGTTTTGTCTTTGTTTTCTACACATCTGGTTTCTATTCACTATTTCTATGTTCATTATTTAACCCTCAGTTTCCCACATGTTAGTGTGCGTGTTTATTGATTGTTCATGTCGGTTCTTGACGGCTGGTTATTGTTTGCCGGGTTATGTATTTACGCCCGTTATTTTCGAGTGACCGGTATTTCTCCGCACCTTTAGTATTGTCTGTATACTGGTGCTGTCATGGAATTAAATACCTTGTACACTCATATCTGCTCTCCTGCGCCTGATTCACTGCACCAGTTACCCACCGCCTGACAAAATCAGACCTTCCTGTTGCGTGTCCGATAATCTTGCTTATATAGTAGTGGTTAAAACATGCTAATAATGGTCCTCTGAGTATATCAAAACAAGTTTGGTATACTTCCACTGGTATGCCATCCAGCCCTGGAGTTTGCCTGGACTTAACCTCTATAGGGTATGTGGGACGCTAGCGTTCCACCTGGCCAACATCCAGTGAGATGGCAGCGCGCCAAATTCAAATACAGAAATACTCATTATAAACATTCAGAAAAGATACAACTATTTTACATTGATTAACATCTTGTGAATCCAACCACGGTGTCAGATTTTAAAAATGCTTTACGGCGAAAGCATACCTTATGAATATTTGAGAACACAGCCCAGGAGACAAATCATTACAAACAGTAACCAGCCAAGTAGAAGAGTTACACAAGTCAGAAAGAGATGAAATTAACACTCTAGCTCAGCAGATGTCCCCGGAAAGGAAATCCTACTTAATGGAGAGCTATGAGGACGTTACCAAAGCGCCATTTTCTTATTTAATTGTGGATTTAAAAGCAAATACTCCAGAACCCCTGAGGCTACGAACCGGTCTTTTCCCATGGGAGTGGCCGGCTGCGTACATTCCTAAAAAGTAACCGCTATGTCTCTGCGTTTAAAAAGAAACCTGCCCCTCGAGAAGCCTAGTTGGGGCTAAAGCTAAAGAACGGAAGGCCATCTTGTTCACTGTTCTTCAGATCTCATATTATCCCTATGTGAGATTGCTTTGTATCTTCTCAAAGGACTCATTCCACTCACCCTGACCTAATTTAAAAAAATAAAGAGACAAAAGATAGCAATCAAACTCTTTGCCAGTAAAAGGGCCAGTCTTCAAAAGAAAAGACATAGCATACAACAGTCTGAGGGTTTTCTTCTGCCTTTGCTAACTATAGCTGTTCCCTTCATCACCAGACTTTTTGCTGCCAGACGTGAGGATTGAACACAGAGTATGATGGCAAATAAAATGTACTTGGTGCCTCAACAAGAGTTGGATAGACTTAAAAAACAAATGCAGGGTCCTGAAAATATCAGACAAACAGCGGGAAATGATTTGGATACGGCCATGAAGGATGTTTTGAATCGAAAAGGATTGAACCCTTATAAGGTCCAAAAATACACAAACCTCTTGCAATGGTATTTGGCCTTGGTAAAACAAGGTGAAAGAGAGACCAACCATTTAAAGCTTTCCCTACCGGACCCTTTAAAAGATGAAGCGCCTCGCGATAGCCAAGCCCCTGTATTGCCTGTACCTGCAATCTTACCGGCTGAAGATAAAATGCCTGTTGAAGATAAAGTTATACGTGACATGTTGACACATGTTCCGGCACGTAACAGGAAAAATGTTAGATACATTATGAACAAGATCAATACTCAAAGGGGACCGCTACTTGGGATGACAAAGGAGAGTTTATCCTTCAGGGCGCTGTTGTCAAGGGTTCACATATCCTTGACTTGCTTAGAAGTACCACGGCAGCCCAAAAGGTTGCTGATGACAGAAGACCTCCCGGGTGGCATCAGTTTCTTAAGGCCCTGGCAATCCTCAACATTCCTCTCTCGGGTGTATCCAACTATAAGCTTCGTCAACAGATTCAAGCTTTAAATAGAAAAAAACATCGAGCTACAGCACCCCTAACGATGTCTCAACAACCCCTCCCCCCTATGAAAGGGATGATGATAACTCATTTACCCCCCTGAACATCTCCGGACCTTTTCCTAATCCCGATCTTTCAGGGTGGTTAGACTTTTCAATTACTATGATTACTACGATTCAATACATTTTATTTGATAAATGTGGCATTTAAACATTTGACGTGAGCATACGCCTTGCTTACACGGTCTTAAAGGACACATATGACATTTTCTAACAAAACAAGCTAGAACGTTAACATTACTTCTTAAATCATCATTATAATGAGGCATAACATCTTCAAAAGAAACTCCCCGGGCTCTTTGGCATAGGTAGAATACACAGTGTTGACCACATGTAATGGAAAGGTTAGCTTGCACTTGTTTGATGCTGTAGTTTAACTTTGATCCGTTTTTGGTCAAAAATTCTTTAATAGATTTGGGGAAATGTGAAAAACCGGGGGGAAAGCAGTAGGAATCAAAAAAAGTTGAGATTTTTCTTCCTCCTTCATCTTCTAATGTCACAGCTAGCCAATGTTCACCCGGCATGTGTTTAGGATGGCCGCTCCGGCCATTTCTCAATAGGTAATTTATCACAAGCCCACACTCCACAAAATTGTTTTCCAATCAATCGGCTCATGAGCCCTTCCAACTCTTGGGTATTCATGTCTTTGCTCAACGATCCTTAATAATAATCCACTAAGACCTGTCTTCGGGCATTCACTTCCAACATTGAATCAGAGCATGCATAAACAATCATGCCAACTGTACAGGCTAAAGGTGTACGGAAACGTATTTCCAGCCTGAGGTTACCACAGACAGATTTCCTGAGGTGTCATCATCAGGTGATAAATTGAAAGCATACAATGTGTAACCCTCTGCAAAATAATTTCTGTCAATAGGTAAAGAGAGATCGTTTAGATGCCTCCCGTTAGCCAGGAATATATTATAAAATTCTCGCACAGATATGTTATTAAATTGCGGTTGGAAAGCCTTAGCAGGGACCTGACCTCCGTCCTGACAGAGAGCTAAATACTCTGCATTGAAGTGTTGAAAATTAAATGGGTTTTTATGTAAGCTGCCCGTATTAGAGGCGTGATCAACCAAACCTATAACAATGTATCGGGGTAAAGGGTTGCCCCCAACACTTTTAAACTAAAGTCACCATCCTGGGCAGACATCAGACAAAACTCATCCGTGGCCCTGGTTAATTTTAGTCTAATTTAAAAGTAAACATTCTTGAAAGAAAATGTCAGAGTGTATAGGCCCTAGCAGATGAAACTCTCGAGATTCGGCACAGTAGCGAGCACATGCCTCCAGTCCTTTGTTTGCACCGGTGGAAGGGTCTATCGATTCCATAGAGACTCCTGCAGTATCCTTGCTAAACAGCCTGGCGCTGAATTGTGTCTTGAGAGTGTCTTCGGAGTAGTTGAGTAAATGGCCCTATAAGGGTATGTGGCACTGCTTTGACTGATTAGGCATTCACCCAAAGTCACATCCACTTGGGAGAAGATGGTGGCCACTGGGTAATTAATGAGACTCACTTTGGCATCACCTGCAATATTAGTACCATCTCTTTTGGTCACTTTTAACCATAAATGCACCAAGGTGTTGTTGAGGTCCAGATAGTGGTCACCGTGGCCTGGTATGAAAAATTCTATAGGACCATTGTCTATAATTGCAGAGAGTGGGCTATCTATTGAAAATTGGGTTAGGGGGGCCGTGAAAAGATCGAGCTCTGTCTTTTTAGCTTCAGAGGACATGCAACATCCGCTGAATTGCAGAGCGCCAAATTCAAATTAAATTACTAAAAATATTTAATTTTCTTGAAATAACAAGTGCAATATAGTAAAACACAGTTTAGCTTGTTGTTAATCCACCTGGCGTGTCAGATTTCAAAAAAGCTTTACAGCGAAAGCAAACCAAGCATTTATGTAAGGACAAATCTCTCAGCAGACAAAACATTACAAACAGCTAGCAGCAAAGTAGATTGGTCACGAAAGTCAGAAAAGCTATAAAATGAATCGCTTAAGTTTGATCTTTGGAGGTTTGCACTCAGGAGATTCCCAGTTACACAAATGTTCCTTTTGTTCGATAAAGATTATTTTTATATCCAAAAACCTCCATTTGGTTGCGCATTTTGTTCAGTAATCCACAGACTCGAGCGGTCACGACGGGGCAGACGAAAATTCCAAATAGTATCTGTAAAGTTCGTAGAAACATGTCAAACGTTTTTTATAATCAATCCTCAGGTTGTTTTTACAATGAATAATCAATAATATTTCAATCGTACTGTAGCTTTTTCAATAGGAGAGAGAGAAAATGTCAAGACCAAGCAAAGTGTGCGACAAAAACAACAGAGTTACGGATGGGATAAACAATCGTACAGTCAAGAACACAATAGAAAAATCTGTATACAGTGTGTGCAAATTAAGTAAGGAGGTAAGGTTATAAATAGGCCAATAGGGGCAAAGTAATTACAATTTAGCAAATTACACTAGAGTGATATGTGCAGATGATGGGGATGACCAGTGAAATATAGCTGCTGGAGCGAGTACTACGGGTGCGTGTTGTTATGGTAACCAGTGAGCTGAGATAAGGAGGTGCTTTACCTAGCAAAGACTTACAGATGACCTCATGCTCATCCCCAGAATCTTTTACATATCTATTTTCAAAGGATAAAGCTAAGAATATTAACATCTTCATAGTTAAGAACACTATAACAATATGGAAGAAAATTAAACATATTTTACAATGACCAATATCACTTCCTAAAAAAAACGACCTTATCCTTGGATAGCTTTTCAGAATTCTCAGATAAATTGGTCCAATTGGAAAACTAAAGGCATAGAAACCGTAAATTACTTGGTAACAGGTACGGGGAGTCAAACATTTAATAAAGAACGGACATGGAAAGAGACAGTAAGAGCGTCAGCAAACTAATAATATAGACAAAAAAATATTAATGCAGCAGTGGGGAACAGAGCTGGGGAACTGACAAATATAGGGGAGGAAATTAACAGGTGATAATTGAGTCCAGGTGAGTCCAATAACGCTGATGTGTGTGAAGAGGGAAGGCAGGCGTGCGTGATGGATGGCAGGAGTGCTTGATGCAGGGCAACCTGGCGCCCTCAAGCACCAGGGGGAGGGAAGAGCGGGAGCAGACGTGACACCTGGGCAAACCGGCCGAGAAATGGGCACTGGGCAAGCCGGTTGCGGCGTAGAAGCCTGACGAAGCCGCAGGAGCGTTGAGGCATGGGAGCCTGTCGATCCCGCTGCAGAGAGGGAGCCCGATGATCCGGTGGAAAATGACGTGGAATGGGAAGCCGCCCAGCCAACCATGGCAAGGAAGCCTCTCGAGCCAGCCAGGATGTGGAAGCCCGATGGGCTGGCTTAGGCACCCCCGGTTCCATCGGCGGCGGAATCCACCCCGACGTCACCAACAACAAAAAACTTCTGGACCGGCTGGGCGAACAAGAACTGACGATCCGGTTGAGGCCCAACGTGGGATTGGGGCCATCCAAACCAACCGGGGCAAGGAAACCTCTCGAGCTGGCTAGGCACCCCCGGTTCCATCAGTGGCGACCCAGAGCCAATGTCAACATACCAACCGGAATGCCAGTACTCCCCGATGCTTCTTATGTTGGCTGCTGCATTCTGTCCCATGTTATGACGCTGAGAGATGAAGCAGGTACGGGGAGTAAAACATTTAATTCATTTTTATTCATTTCACAGGTAGGCTAGTTGAGAACAAGTTCTCATTTGCAACTGCGACCTGGCCAAGATAATGCAAAGCAGTTCGACACATACAACAACACAGAGTTACACATGAAATAAACAAACACAATCAATAATACAGTAGAAAAGTCTATATACAGCATGTGCAAATGAGGTAGGATAAGAGAGGTAAGGCAATAAATAGGCCATGGTGGCGACGTAATTACAATATAGCAATTAAACACTGGGATGGTAGGGTGTGCAGAAGATGAATGTGCAAGTAGAGATACTGGGGTGCAAAGGAGCAAGATAAATACATACAGTAAGGGGACGAGGTAGATTGGATGGGCTATTTACAGATGAGCTATGTACAGGTGCAGATCTGTGAGCTGCTCTGACAGCTGGTGCTTAAAGCTAGTGAGGGAGGTAAGAGTCTCCAGCTTCAGAGATTTTTGCAGTTCGTTCCAGTCATTGGCAGCAGAGAACTGGAAGGATAGGCGTCCAAAGGAAGAATTGGCTTTGGGGGTGACCAGTGAGATATTTCTGCTGCAGCGCCTGCTAAGGGTGGGTGCTGCTATGGTGACCAGTGAGCTGAGATAAGGCGGGGCTTTACCTAGCAGAGACTTGTAGATGACCAGGAGCCAGTAGGTTTGGCAACGAGTATGAAACGAGGGCCAGCCAACGAGAGCATATAGGTCGCAGTGGTGGGTAGTATATGGGGCTTTGGTGCCAAAACGTATGGCACTGTGATAGACTGCATCCAATTTGTTGAGTAGAGTGTTGGAGGCTATTTTGTAAATGACATCGCCGAAGTCGAGGATCGGTAGGATGGTCAGTTTTATGAGGGTGTGTTTGGCAGCATGAGTGAAGGACGCTTTGTTGCGAAATAATAAGACGATTTCTATAATTAATTTTGGATTGGAGATGCTTAATGTGAGTCTGGATGGAGAGTTTACAGTCTAACCAGACACCTAGGTATTTGTAGTTATCCACATATTCTAATTCAGAACCGTCCAGAGTAGTGATCAAATCAAATGTTATTTGTCACACACGTGGTTAGCAGATGTTAATAAGAGTGTAGCGCAATGCTTGTGCTTCTAGTTCCGACAATGCAGTAATAACGAGTAATCTAACCTAACAATTTCATGACAACTACCTTTTACACACAAGTTTAAAGGAATGAAGAATATGTACATAAAAATTTATGAATGAGTGATGGTAAAGAACGGCATAGGAAAGATGCAGTAGATGGTATTGAGTACAGTATATACATATGAGATGACGAATGTAGGGTATGTAAACATATAAAAGTGGCATTGTTTAAAGTGGCTAGTGATACTTGTATTACATCGAGATGGCGAGATGCAGTAGATGGTATAGAGTACAGTATATACATACAGTGGGGCAAAAAAGTATTTAGTCAGCCACCAATTGTGAAAGTTCTCCCACTTAAAAAGATGAGGCCTGTAATTTTCATCATAGGTACACTTCAACTATGACAGACAAAATGAGGACCAAAAACAACAGAAAATCACATTGTAGGATTTTTAATTTATTTGCAAATTATGGTGCAAAATAGGTATTTGGTTAATAACAAAAGTTTATCTCAATACTTTGTTATATACCCTTTGTTGGCAATGACAGAGGTCACTTAACTTACTACCCTCTCCACTACTGTCCCGTCAATGTGGATAGGGGTGTGCTCCCTCTACTATTTCCTGAAGTCCACGATCATCTCCTTTGTTTTGTTGACGTTGAGTGTGAGGTTATTTTCCTGACACCACACTCCGAGGGCCCTCACCTCCTCCCTGTAGGCCGTCTCGTCGTTGTTGGTAATAAAGCCTACCACTGTAGTGTCATCTGCAAACTTGATGATTGAGTTGGAGGCGTGCATGGCTACGCAGTCGTGGGTGAACAGGGAGTACAGGAGAGGGCTCAGAACGCACCCTTGTGGGGCCCCAGTGTTGAGGATGAGCGGGGTGGAGATGTTATTACCTACCCTCACTACCTGGGGGCGGCCCGTCAGGAATCCAGTACCCAGTTGCACAGGACGGGGTCGAGACCCAGGGTCTCGAGCTTGATGATGAGTTTGGAGGGTAGTATGGTGTTAAATGCTGAGCTGTAGTCGATTAACAGCATTCTCACATAGGTATTCCTCTTGTCCAGATGGGTTAGGGCAGTGTGCAGTGTGGTTGCGATTGCGTCGACTGTGGACCTATTGGGGCGGTAAGCAAATTGGAGTGGGTCTAGAGTGCCAGGTAGGGTGGAGGTAATATGGTCCTTGACTAGTCTTTCAAAGCACTTCATGATGATGGAGGTGAGTGCTACGGGGCGGTAGTCGTTTTGCTCAGTTACCTTAGATTTCTTCGGAACAGGAACAATGGTGGCCCTCTTGAAGCATGTGGGAACAGCAGACTGGGATAAGGATTGATTGATTATGTTCGTAAACACACCAGCCACCTGGTCTGTGCATGCTCTGAGGACGCGGCTGGGGATGCCGTTTGGGCCTGCAATCCTGCGAGGGTTAACACGTTTAAATGTTGGCTGCAGTGAAGGAGTGTCCTCAGGTTTTGGTAGCGGGCTGTGTCAGTGGCACTGTATTGTCCTCAAATTGAGCAAATAAGCTTTTTAGTCTGTCTGGGAGCAATACATCCTGGTCCGCGGCAGGGCTGGTTTTCTTTTTGTAATCCGTGATTGACTGTAGACCCTGCCACATACCTCTCGTGTCTGAGTCGTTGAATTGCGACTCTATTTTGTCTCTATACTGATGCTTAGCTCGTTTGATTGCCTTGCGGAGGGAATAGCTACACTGTTTGAATTCGGTCATGTTTCCGTACACCTTGCCCTGATTAAAAGCAGTGGTTCGCGCTTTCAGGTTTGTTTGAATGCTGCCATCAATCCACGGATTCTGGTTTGGGAATGTTTTAATAGTTGCTGTGGGTGCGTCATCGCCGATGCACTTGCTAATAAACTCACTCACAGAATCAGTGTATTCGTCAATGTTGTTGTTTGACGCAATGCGGAACATATCCCAGTCCATGTGATCGAAGCAATTTTGAAGCATGGAATCAGATTGGTCGGACCAGCGTTGAACAGACCTGAGCGCGGGAGCTTCCTGTTTTAGTTTCTGTCTATAGGCTGGGAGCAACAAAATGGAGTTGTGGTCAGCTTTTCCGAAAGGAGGACGGGGGCGGGCCTTATATGCGTCGCGGAAGAATAACAATGATCCAGGGTTTTATCAGCCCTGGTTGCACAATCGATATGCTGATAGAATTTAGGGAGTCTTGTTTTCAGATTAGCCTGGTTAAAATCCCCAGCTACAATGAATGCAGCCTCAGGATTTGTTGTTTCCAGTTTACATGGAGTCCAATGAAGTTCTTTCAGGGCCATCGATGTGTCTGCTTGGGGGGGGAATATATGCGGCTGTGATTATAATCGAAGAGAATTCTCTTGGTAGATAATGCGGTCGACATTTGATTGTGAGGAGTTCTAAGTCAGGTGTACAGAAGGACTTGAGCTCCTGTATGTTATGATCACACCACGTCTCGTTAATCATAAGGCATACCCCCCGCCCTTCTTCTTACCAGAAAGATGCTTGTTTCAGTCGGCGCGATGCGTGAAGAAACCAGCTGGCTGTACCGACTCCGATAACGTATCTCGAGTTAGCCATGTTTCCGTGAAGCAAAGACTGTCTCTGACTGTTACTGTCTCTCTGGAATGCTACCCTTGCTCGGATTTCATCTACCTTGTTGTCAAGAGACTGGACATTGGCAAGCGGTGCGCGATGTACCCATTCGTCTGCCTCTTTTACGGCGTCATTGTTTTGGTTGGCCGGCTGGAATCCGATCCATTTTACTTGCATTTAAGAGCAGTTGGAGGCCACGGAAGGAGAATTGTATTGGCATTGAAGCTCATCTGGAGATTAGTTAACACAGCATCCAAAGAAGGGCCAGAGGCATACAGAATGGTAGCAGCGAGAGCGACATCATTGATGTATACAGAGAAGAGAGTCAGCCTGAGAATTGAACCCTGTGGCACCCCCATAGAGACTGCCAGAGGTACGGACAGCAGGCCCTCCGATTTGACATACTGAACTCTATCGGAGAAGTAGTTGGTGAACCAGGCGAGGCAATCATTTGAGACACCAAGGCTGTTGAGTCTGCCAATAAGGATGTTGTGATTGACAGTCGAAAGCCTAAGCCAGGTTGATGAATACGGCTGCACAGTAATGTCTCTTATCGATGGCGGTTATGATATCGTTTAGGACCTTGAGCTTGACTGAGGTGCACCCATGACCAGCTCTGAAACCAGATTGCATAGTGGAGAAGGTACGGTGAGATTCGAAATGGTCGGTAGAAGACAACAGGAACTGCGTCAGCAAACTAATACTAAAGACAAAAACAAAACATTGCAACAGCGGGGCACAGAGCTGGGGAACTGACAAATTTAGGGGAGGAAATTAACAGGTGATAAGTGAGTCCAATAACGCTGATGCGCGTGACGAGGGAAGGCAGGTATGCGTGACGGATGGCAGGAGTGCGTGATACAGGGCAACCTGGTGCCCTCAAGTGTCAGGGGGAGGGAGGAGCAGGAGCAGACGTGACACAACCTTTGGGTAATCTTATTTGAGTCAGAAAAGGATGTTCATATGATAGGGAAGATATATCAAATAATCCATGCTTTTTGGGAATGCTATAATGTCCAGATTGTTGTAGGCGGAGCTAGAAAGTTGGCTGTCTGAAGTATTACAATGTAAACTTACTTTTCATTTGTCTGTCTGCAGTTTTCAAGACATGGCATATCGGAGTGTAGTCAGATACCCGATGGGTTGGACGATTGTCTTATCACGCAACTTGAAAAAACGTAAATTAAAAACTTGGAAATTAATCAATCCGCCATCAATCCGCCATCATTAACAATGGAAAAATCAGATTATTAATTATTTAAATATGTCAAGTGTATGGGCTACAGAGAGAAACAAAATGGTGCAGTTTCAGGCCATGTGGCAGTGAATCTGTGCAGGTGTGAAGTAGTTGATGTTTTGTATGATGTTGTCGTTTTTGTGTATTGTTTATAAAATATCAAAAAAAATTGTTTTTTACCAGAAAACAATGCCCCTAATAGGCCACACCTCCTGTAAATAACCCTTGGTTTACATTTAAAAAATGATGTCTGAAGGGGGAAGTAAATGTAATAGATATATATGCCCAGAGACAAAGACGAAACGATTGGGATAATTGTATACGATTCATGAAAAAGAAAGTATGGTAAAATTACCTCTTTTCATATACCGTATGCAATAGTTTGGTTGTATTAGAATAGGATAAAATAGAATAGTGATTGACTTACCTCAACTATTGAAAGCAAATATTCAAGAGCCTTGGTTTCATAGAATATGGTAAAGCTGCATTCCCTTGGCAAACACAATCCATTTTTTAGTGTCAGATTTAGAGCTGGGATGTATGGAGAAAATCCGCATCACAATAAATTGACTGAATTATTACAACTATAATCAATTCAACAATAAATAACAATGTACACAGGTTACTTAAAAAATAAAAATTACTCTTAAAACTACTAGTACTACTTTGAATGTTAGCTATGTCCAGTTAGCAATAGCCCATATCAGCAGAGTTACTTCATTTAAAAATTCACATTCCTCTAGTAAAGTTTATTTATCATTATTATCTATCAATAAAATGTCCTCGATCAATGGTCGGTATTGATAATGTTTTGGTTTATTCTCCAAGCTCTAGTCAGATTTAAGCAAAGTAAATCTGTTATTATCTTGATAACACTATGCTTTCAGGTATAAATCAGAGGAGCCTGGGGGGCGGCTCGCAGAAAGCTGTCTCTTTCATTCTGTTTGCTGGCCTGGAATAAACACATCTGATTTGTCTCCAGCCATGGGGTCTGGACAAGATTAAGTTGATTCCAAACAGTGGGAGTTAACATATCATATCACATAAGGTGACGCATCACACAAGATAAATGAACTTTTCCAAAGCCCCTGACGCGTAACGTTGTAAACTCTGGTTTTTGTCAGGCTTGGGTTTTTGGAAGCCCGATTAAATTAGCTGGGCTGTGTAATTCCCCTGACAGAGAATTTTTCCACAAGATGGTGACCCCATCATCTGCAATTTACACACACACCTGGCACTTTGCTCATCATAGGAGCTGGCAGAGCAATCCTAGCCAAATGGCCCTACCAGAAGCGCTGGCACATGGCCTGAAATTCCCCCTTCCAGTCTGCCCCCGTGAACTGGTGGAGGCCCATCACTGCTCATTAGTGTCCAGACAGTCCTGTCTACTTCCCCTCATCATCAAGCATTCTGGGATCTATTGGTAATGCTTCATTCTGTTCCCGTCCCTAACCACTTTACAGCTCCTCCACCCCTCTGCCAGTGTCCCAGGGTCGTGCTTGTCTTCTTGACTCATCCTAGCCCATACTCCTCCTACACCCTACTCATCCTCAGGAACAGCAGCACAATCCAGACACTGGGCCTGGAAAAAACACATTATATAGTATACACTGTAGTATACTACAAACTAAAAATATATATAATATATTATCCAACAAATTATTGTACTATTATAGTAAAGTATTATGGTCTAGTACGTTATATAGGTATTAGATTGTGTAATCTTAGACCAGTTAGCTATGCCTGGTTCCTGCCAGTAAGGACTTGTGGTCCCTGGACAGTCCACTATCCCTACTTTCCTCACTGTCACTTTTCCTGGGTCTGAGAGAAGTATAGACTGCATAGGTCACAACATCTGCTGCTCCAATCCTCTCTCTTCTCCCAGGAGTTTGTCCCATGTTTAATGTATTCTTTGTATATTTATTTGGTGTTCCCATTGAACCAGTCCTCGGTGCAACATGTCACATCTGGAGCCCACTCCCTTGCCGGTTGGCATGGAGCTCGTAGGGCAGTGCTCTGCATTCAGGTAGCGTTGGCTCCACTGGCATTCCCAGAGGTGAAGCAAGTTCAACCACGGTCTGATTTGAAAGGTCAAGCTGCCAGAGACAATTGTGCTCGCTAACTACCTCTCAAACACCTCCCTTGCCTTCCTATCAACATCCCTCCACCCCTTCCTTTCCTATCCACACCAGCTTCCGCAACAGATAAATGTTCCCCCAAACATCAAGCACTATCGGTGATCAGGAAAGGAAAGTGAAGAGGGAAGGATTCCTTATGCCATGTTTGATATGCCTATTGAAGAGTGATAATCAGAAAATCCCTATGTAGGAGAACCATCGCTCAGGGGCTCCCTTCCCTGATGCAAGCTGGAGTGAGATGAGATTCTATCTGTTGGCTCAGCTCATGCCCTTATCCCAAGAACCTCCCATTGATTGCATTTGACACCTCCTGCGTCTTCGCAGCTTGATTTTGTCTTTGCAGAGCCAAAGCATGTTGGGTTACACGTATTGCACCCAAAAGCACAAAACGCCCTTATGGTTAAACACCTACTCACTCGGATGACTCTCATGAACCACCACGTTCTTTGTTGTGGTGCATGAGAGTCATCTGAGTGAGTCTGCAAAAATCTTAAGAAATGCAATTCCTCCCGCTATGAGTCAGTAGGATGTCTTAGTCAATACAACCCCCAGAATATCTTATTTGCATAATAGGAATCGAGCATCTGCTTTGACAATTTTTTTTTATTGCAGTCTGGTAACGTATCTTATTACCCACCAAGTTAGTAGAAGGAAGGAAAAAGAGAAATGTATTAGTTTTGATTCCTACACTAAACCCCAATGTGATGTCATTACTCAAAACATTTGAAGAAACCCGTTGCATTTAATATATCTGAGTACAGTTACTTAGTGATTTTGTGTCATTACTCAAACAGATAGTCACTGTGACCCTGTTGTATCAGCTTAAAAATATTGAGTAACGACCCCACAAAGCCATGCCTACAATATAATTTCCCAGTGTGTCTTGCCTTTTTAAGAGTATTGTAGTGTTAGCACACATGACTGTATGTGGTGGTGACAGAGACATCATTGTTGAATTTGTTTGTTCAGTACTGTGGCCTTCAAGAAATGAAATCCGAGGCAGATATTATCATTATAATTAAATGATTTATGACAATGCATACAGTATCTCATAAGGCCTTATCTTGAGGCCTAACTTTACCCTAATACAGTGGCCTGAAGATCATGGTTTAAAGGCCTACAAGTAGGGTTGTAAAATTCCTAGACTATAATTAAATCCTGGTTGGAGGATTTCCAGGAATCTTCCAACCGGGATTACTGGTAAACCTGGGAATTTTACCAGAATTTTCAAACCTTACTGATGGCTTCGGCGCTTACACCAAAATGTGCTGAAAAAAAACGGTTCATTACTCTGAGCTTCATTATCTGTTCACAATACACATTAGGGACATCTGCTGGTCAGCAAAAAATATCAGCATGGGATTGTCGTTATTTATTTCCACTGTTTTCTTCAAAACTCTGTGGTGCAGCGAAAGATTGTTGGCTTCAGTAGCCTATAATCAGTTGGAATATTTTTGCATCTTACATAATGCTTCCCCTTAGTTGACTATAAAAATAAATAGTCCATGGCATTATTTAGGATGCTAGGACAGATTCTTATGCTATACTAAATAAAACAAATTTGTTGTATGGCATTGAATCTCGCCTGGAGGTTAGTTAACACAGTGTCCAAAGAGGGGCCAGAAGCATACATAATGGTGTCGTCTGCGTAGAGGTGGATCAGAGAATCACCAGCAGCAAGAGCAACATCATTGATGTACAGTGGGGCAAAAAAGTATTTAGTCAGCCACCAATTGTGCAAGTTCTCCCACTTAAAAAGATGAGAGGCCTGTAATTTTCATCATAGGTACACTTCAACTATGAGAGACACAATGAGAAAAAAAATCCAGAAAATCTTATTGTAGGATTTTTAATGAATTTATTTGCAAATTATGGTGGAAAATAAGTATTTGGTCAATAACAAAAGTTTATCTCAATACTTTGTTATATACCCATTGTTGGCAATGACAGAGGTCAAACGTTTTCTGTAAGTCTTCACAGGGTTTTCACACACTGTTGCTGGTATTTTGGCCCATTCCTCCATGCAGATCTCCTCTAGAGCAGTGATGTTTTGGGGCTGTTGCTGGGCAACACAGACTTTCAACTCCCTCCAAAGATTTTCTATGGGGTTGAGATCTGGAGACTGGCTAGGCCACACCAGGACCTTGAAATGCTTCTTACGAAGCCACTCCTTCGTTGCCCGGGCGGTGTGTTTGGGATCATTGTCATGCTGAAAGACCCAGCCACGTTTCATCTTCAATGCCCTTGCTGATGGAAGGAGGTTTTCACTCAAAATCTCACGATACATGGCCCCATTCATCCTTTCCTTTACACGGATCAGTCGTCCTGGTCCTTTTCAGAAAAACAGCCCCAAAGCATGATGTTTCCACCCCCATGCTTCACAGTAGGTATGGTGTTCTTTGGATGCAACTCAGCATTCTTTGTCCTCCAAACATGACGAGTTGAGTTTTTACCAAAAAGTTATATTTTCTGACCATTTGATATTCTCCCAATCTTCTTCTGGATCATCCAAATGCTCTCTAGCAAACTTCAGACGGGCCTGGACATGTACTGGCTTAAGCAGGGGAACACGTCTGGCACTGCAGGATTTGAGTCCCTGGCGTCGTAGTGTGTTACTGACGGTAGGCTTTGTTACTTTAGTCCCAGCTCTCTGCAGGTCATTCACTAGGTCCCCCCGTGTGGTTCTGGGATTTTTGCTCACCGTTCTTGGGATGATTTTGATCCTACAGGGTGAGACTTGCGTGGCGCCCCAGATCGAGGGAGATTATCAGTGGTCTTGTATGTCTTCCATTTCCTAATAATTGCTCCCATAGTTGATTTCTTCAAACCAAGCTGCTTACCTATTGCAGATTCAGTCTTACCAGCCTGGTGCAGGTCTACAAATTTGTTTCTGGTGTCCTTTGACAGCTCTTTGGTCTTGGCCATAGTGGAGTTTGGAGTGTGACTGTTTGAGGTTGTGGACAGGTGTCTTTTATACTGATAACAAGTTCAAACAGGTGCCATTAATACAGGTAACGAGTGGAGGACAGAGGAGCCTCTTAAAGAAGAAGTTACAGGTCTGTGAGAGCCAGAAATCTTGCTTGTTTGTAGGTGACCAAATACTTATTTTCCACCATAATTTGCAAATAAATTCAGAAAAAATCCTACAATGTGATTTTTTGGATATTTTTTTTCTCATTTTGTCTGTCATAGTTGAAGTGCACCTATGATGAAAATTACAGTCCTCTCATCTTTTTAAGTGGGAGAACTTGCACAATTGGTGGCTGACTAAATAGTTTTTTGCCCCACTGTATACAGAAAAGAGAGTCGGCCCGAGAATTTAACCCTGTGGCACACCCAGAGACTGTCAGAGGACCGGACAACAGTCCCTCCGATTTGACACACTGAACTCTATCAGAGAAGTAGTTGCTAAACCAGGCGAGGCAATCATTTGAGAAACCAAGGCTATTGAGTCTGCCAATAAGCATGTTGTGATTGACAGAGTCGAAAGCCTTGGCCAGGTCGTTGAATACGGCTGCACAGTAATGTCTCTTATCGATGGCGGTTATGATGTCGTTTAGAACCTTGAGCGTGGCTGAGGTGTACCCATGACCAGCTCTGAAACCAGATTGCATAGCGGAGAAGGTATGGTGGGATTTGAAATGGTCAGTAATCTGTTTGTTAACTTGGCTTTCGAAGACCTTAGAAAGACAGGGTAGGATAGATATAGGTCTGTAGCAGTTTGGGTCTAGAGTGTCACCCCCTTTCGAAGAGGGGGATGACCGCGGCAGCTTTCCAATCTTTGGGAATCTCAGACGATACAAAGGGAGGTTGAACAGGCTAGTAATAGGGGTTGCAACAATTTCGGCAGATATTTTTAGAAAGAGATGGTCCAGATTGTCTAGCCCGGCTGATTTGTAGGGGTCCAGATTTTGCAGCTCTTTCAGAACATCAGCTATCTGGATTTGGGTAAAGGAGAAATGGTGGGGGCTTTGGCGGGTTGCTGTGGAGGGTGCCGGGCAGTTGACCGGGGTAGGGGTAGCCAAGTGGAAAGCATGGCCAGCCGTAGAGAAATGCTTATTGAAATCCTCACTTATTGTGGATTTATCGGTGGTGACAGTGCTTCCTAGCCTCAGAGCAGTGGGAAGCTGGGAGGAGGTGCCCTTATTCTCCATACAGTGTCCCAGAACTTTTTTGAATTAGTACTACAGGATGCAAATTTCTGTTTGAAAAAGCTTACCTTAGAAAAGCTAACTGCCTGTGTATATTTGTTCCTAACTTCCCTGACAAGTAGCATATCACGGGGGCTATTCGATGCTAATGCAGAACGCCACAGGATGTTTTTGTGGTGGTCAGTATCACAGTTGAGTCAGTATCTATGTAGCTATGATGAATGCTTTTCTATATAAATGTAAGACAAAACTTGCTTTGACTTAGAAACATTTCAAACCTAAAAAAGGTCTGCGGAGGACGGCAAGGGTCTCTACTAAACTTTTCTACCCATTTCAGTGTACCAAATTCCCCAGAAAGGGGTAAAGGACGCGATAGTAATCTTCTTATTTGATTTCAGGGTTTACTTTGTTTCATATATAAACTGTTTTGACTGGTTAAGGGAATGCCCCATTTTTTTTTCAATTTTCACCTAAAATGATATACCCAAATTTAACTGCCTGTAGCTCAGGACCTGAAGCAAGGATATGCATATTCTTGGTACCATTTGAAAGGAAACACTTTGAGGTTTGTGGAAATGTGAAATTAATGTCAGAGAATAAAACATTAGATCTGGTAAAAGATACTACAAAGAAACATGATTTTTTTTTTCTCCATCTTTGAAATGCAAGTGAAAGGCCTCAATGTATTATTCCAGTTTAGGCACAATTTATATTTTGGCCACTAGATGGTAGAAGTGTATGTGCAACGTTTTAGACTGATAAAATGTTGTATCAAGTCTGCCTAAATGTGCCTAATTGGTCTATTTATACATTTTCAAGTTCATAACTGTACACTCTCCACAAACAATAGCATGGTATTCTTTCACTATAATAGGTACTGTAAATTGGACAGTTCAGTTAGATTAACAAGAATTCTGCCCAAGTGTTCTGCCCATATCAGATATGTCTATGTCCTGGGAAATGTTCTTGTTACTTACAGCCTCATTCAAATCACATTAGCGCACATTAGCTCAACGGTCCCGTGTGGGGAAGATACCGATTCCGTAGAGGTTAATTGTATTGTGTCTTTAGCTATGCTCTGTTCATTTTCATGCAAATCAAGATTTTTAGCTTTCAAATTAGGCTTTCTCCATCTCTCTATAGAGCAGTCCCTTGTCATGCAAGATGTAGGCTTTGCAGACAATGTGTTAAGAGGAGGGGATTTACTTTGGCTCCTGGGCACATTTCAATACAACCTCGTCTGGTCAGGGGTATGTAATCTGACCCGTTATGGGTGAGAGAGGGAGGTGGGGTTGTGGTTTTTCATTGCTCCTGACCAACCTTGCTTGCCTTAATCATGCTGCTAATTGGGAAAATTAGCTGTCTCTTGTCGCCACAGGTTTTAATAATGTAATTAAGCCAAGAACAGCAAATGGCGTTCTCCAGGAAAACATATTTACCTCGAGCTATCACGTTCAAATCGGCCTAGTATAGACTTGTTTTGTCATGGACACACGAATTACTCTGATTTGATCCAACATTAATTTTGGGCTCCAAGTGTTGCATCTGATTCCTTGGCTTTGCATCATGACCTCTATTGAATAATTTCTCAATCAGAACTGGTTGGTATAGTCTGTACACAATCTGATCTTTATGAGCAATTCATCGTACTACTCCAAACAGCCCAAGTCTAACTGACATCAAACTAAATGTTTGTGGGCTTCATGGTATGATACAATCACCATGTTGCCACAATATAAAATACTTAAATAATGCAACACACTAAGAAAATCCAGTATGTATACTGTAACTCTGTGCTTGGGGGGTGAAAAGGTCACCACAACCACGTGCTTTTATTTAAAGGTACACATACGTATTAGGCAGTTATTTGTAGTTTATAAGTGTATATAAGTAACTAATAAGGCATTTAATATCACTTCATAGTTACATATTAAGCCATAATAAAGGGTTTTCTTATTCAAAAATGCGTTATGCAGAAATTGCTCTGCCATTTCCTGTTTGCCAAAATTCTAATAGTTCACTTAAATTTAGTTAATTTGACAAAACAAGCAAGTATTGTGTAGAGAATCATTTTACTATCTAAACCGCTGTGAAGTTATATTTTCCATTACCCACCATGTTGTATATTCGGCTGTTTGAAGCTGGTGTACAAAACCAAATGTAGAAGACGCAACTCAATTTGAGAACAGGAAGTATAGAAATAAAACACAAAAAGATCTACCACTTCTTAGACTTGCTTTCAATGAGTGACTGATCTATAGCTCACATTTATATGTGAATTTGGTCAGGTCTCTCAGAAAATTACATATTGCAGCTTAAAAAAATGTATTTATAAAGGAAGAGAAGCTTAGGCCTAGCCCCAGAGAGACAGAGAGATGCCATCGACATGCTACGATGCCAAAATGCATTTCTTTA
Source organism: Oncorhynchus clarkii lewisi (assembly GCF_045791955.1). Classification (NCBI taxonomy): domain Eukaryota; kingdom Metazoa; phylum Chordata; class Actinopteri; order Salmoniformes; family Salmonidae; genus Oncorhynchus; species Oncorhynchus clarkii. Next base: position 3,857,717 of record NC_092171.1, on the reverse strand, counting down.
TTATTGTCAGATAGGTTAGGATTTTTCATAAGCATTTATTGAAAACTTCATTACAGATGGATAGGGGAAACCAGTATCTTTGACTTTGCCATCTATTTTATGAAAAGCCCAGGTGATTCTAACATGTATTGACTCAGGAGGTTGAATACATATGTAAGATAAATATATTAGTGTTTTGTTTTTAAAATGTTAGACATTTTCTTCCACTTTGACATTACAGAGTATTTTATGTAGATAGGTGACAAAAATGGCAATTAAATACATTTTTATCCAACTTTGTAACACAACATTTTGAAAAAGTCAAGGGATGTGAATACTTTCTGAAGGCACTGTACAGTATATACTATATATCAGGGTTTCTGTTAGGAAGATTTGGCGCAGGACAAGTAACTGGGAAGATTTACATTTATTAGTTGTCTATATGTATTGGGTACGTAACCCATTAGGGTGTCCGCCCATGCAGCTGGCACCATCAATAAACAAGGGATATTGGCCAAATGAGCCACATTTACATGACCTTAAATACAGCCTATAACAAATTACAAAAACACTATTGCTGTGTTTTTGATGTGTAGCATAAGCAAAATTTTATAGCCTATTGTTATATTGTTTTTTACTTTCCTAAAACAATAATTGTCCACCTCACGGTTTTTCTGTCAGAGATTTGAGCACCAAATGCATCAGGGCATTGCATGCATAGGCCTACAGGCGTAGACGTCCACTGTATGATATTAATATTTAAAGATGCACCTTGCAGAAATCTCACTGCCATTTCCTGGTTGCTAAAATGTCATTTTATGTGACGAAACAAGCAAGTTTTGTGTAGAGAATCATTGTATTAACTAAACCGTGGTGAAATATATTTTCCATAACCAAATGTAAAAGATGCAAAAACTAAAGTTAAGAACAGGAAGTATAGAAATAACACACATAAAAAGATCTACCACTTCTTAGATTTCCTTTTTAATGCGAATGACAGATCTATAACCCACATTTTCTATCTGAATTTGGTCAGGTCGTCCAAAAAGTTACATATTGCAGCTTTAACCATTATAAGTCATGTGTTTCTGGACAATCCTTCATAACATCATTGTTAGCCATAATAAAGACGTCTTATTGTGGGACTAAAAAGACATAGTACCTTAGAATGCAAATAACAACAAATATGTGGCCAATATGTGTACATAAAAATAAAGTATTCATGGAATATATTTTTGTCCTCGATATTAACATTTACCATGTGATAAGAGCACCGTCTAGTTTTATTCCAGATTCAAGGAGATTTTTTGTTTTGATGGAAGCAACATGAGGTCATGTGCTGGGATGTTATACTGCTTGTGGGACAGTTTCACAATATATGGGCTGCATTTAAAGTGAATTTGAGATGATTACAATTGTCATCCGAAAGTGATGGTTTGATTAAACTTTTTTAAGAAGGGTTGTAATTGTTCTATCCAGCTAGCCTTCCATTACTTTTTAACATGGGTTCTATTGAAGCATCATTGCCCTGCAGTGGTTAGACCATTTATTAATGATTAGAGCTATGAAAAGTCAGTTATTTCTCACATTGATGTCCATTTCATTCAGAATATATTACAACACTGTTAAAAAAAAAAAAAAAAAATGTTGATCAATGTACAATTGTAAGGCAACCAGCTGCAATAGAACTGTGAGTTGCTCAACAAAATAGCATTGAAGTTGATTCAACTTAAAATTGTAATGAATCCAGGTGCAATAGGATTGTGAGTTTGCTCAACATTTAGGCATACAGCTGAACCAACAGAGTGCATTCTCAAGTTCAGTTTTTCAACTTTTAGGTTGAGTGAACGTACAATTCAACTTGAGAATGTATTCTACCTTATTTGCATATTTCTCAAAGTGCCTTGACTAAATTGAATTGATTGTTGCATTCAATAGTGACAGATTGTTGTATTCAATAGTTGTTATATTCAATAGTTTTCAGTACTGTAGCCTACACCAAGTGAGTGTATAAGTGAATATGTTAATCTTTAAAATAACTCTTTATGGCTAAATATAAATGAAGTGCGGTCTAAAGACTGACCCAGGATCAGATTTTTGGGTTCTACTAATAGTCCCTAATGATGAAGGTTAGGATTTGGAGTTCTGTAATCTGACCTGTATCTGTGGTTATGTGCAGTGTCTACCTCAAGTGTGTGTTGTACACCCACATATACACTACAGTGCATTCGGAAAGTATTTAGAACCTTTGACTTCTTCCACATTTTGTTACGTTACAGCCTTATTCTAAAATTGATTAAAATAGTCCCCCCCCCCCCCCCCCATCAATCTACACAAAATACCAAGCCATGAGGATGAAGGAATTGTCCATAGATATCCTAGACATGATTGTGTCGAGGCAGAGATCTGGGGAACGGCGCCAACAAATGTCTGTTTGGAACCACCAAGATTCTTCCTAGAGCTGGCCGCCCTGCCAAACTGAGCAATCAGGGGAGAAGGGCCTTGGTCAGGGAGGTGACCTGATGGTTCCTCTGACAGAGGTCCAAAGTTCTTCTGTGGAGAACCTTACAGATCAAATCACATTTATTTATATAGCCCTCTTTATATCAGCTGATATCTCAAAGTACTGTACAGAAACCCAGCCTAAAACCCCAAACAGCAAGCAATGCAGGTGTGATGCACCTGCACCTGCACAGAAGGATAACCATCCCTGCGGCCAAACCCAGCTTCGTCCATCGGACTGCTAGATGGTGAAGAGCGATTCATCACTCTAGAGAAAGTGTTTCCACTGATCCAGAGTCCAATGGCGGTGAGCTTTACACCACTCCAGCCAACGCTTTGCATTGCACATTGTCATCTTAGGCTTGTGTGGCTGCTCGGCCATGGAAATCCATTTCATGAAGCTCCCAAAGAACATTTCTTGTGCTGATGTTGCTTCCAGAGGCAATTTGGAATTCGCTAGTGAGTGTTGCAACTGAGGACAGATGATTATTAGGACCTACATGCTTCAGCACTCGGCGGTTCTGTTCTGTGAGCTTGTGTGGCCTACCATTTCGCAGCTGAGCTTTCGCTCCTCCTAGATGTTTCCATTTCACATTAACAGCACTTACAGTTGACCGGGGCAGCTCTAGCAGGGCAGAAATTTGACGAACTGTCTTGTTGGATAGGTGGCATCCTATGACTGCCATGTTAAATGACACTGAGCTCTTCAGTAAGGCCATTCTACCGCCAATGTTTGTCTATCGAGATTGAATGGCTTTGGGCACAATTTTATACACCTGGTAGCAACGGGTGTGGCTGAAATAGTCAGTAATTTGAAGGGGTGTCCACACACTTTTGTATATATAGTGTATGTACAGTAGGAACAAATCGGAGAGATAGGTAGGAGCAAATCCATATAATACTTTATAGGTTTGCAGTAAAACCTTGAAATCAGCCCTAGCCTTGACAGGAAGTCAGTGTAGAGTGGGTAGCACTCTCGTAATATGATCGTATTTTTTGGTTCTAGTCAAGATTCTATCAGCCGAATTTAGCACTAACTGAAGTTTATTTAGTGCTTTATCTGGGTAGCATGGATGAGCTTTTCTGCATCAATTTAGGACCAAACGTTTCTGATTTTTGCATTGTTACGACAATGGAAATAAGCTGCCCTTGAAATATTCTTCAATATTATCTTTGATAATATCCTTGATATATTCGTCAAAAGAGAGATCAGGGTCCATAGTAACACCGAGGTCCTTCACAGTTTTATTTGAGGAGACAACTGTCAAAATTAATTATTTGATCAAACAGCAGACCTCTGTTTCTTGGGACCTAGAACTAGCATCTCTGTTTTGTCCGAGTTTAAAAGTTTAACATTTGCCGCCATCCACTTCCTTATGTCTGAAACACAGGCTTCCATGGTAGGCAATTTTGGGGCTTCAACGTGTTTCATCAAAATGTACAGTTGTGTGTTGTCCATATAGCATTGAAAGTTAACATTATGTTTCCGAATGACATCACCAAGAGGTAGAATACATAGTGAAAACAACAGAGGTCCTAAAAAGGAATCTTGTGGAACACCGAAAAGTACGATTGATTTGTCAGATGACAAACCATCCACATAGACTAATTGATATCTTTCCGACAGATAAGATCTAAACCAGGTAATAATTTGAATGTAATCTTCGATGACTACAAGGTCCGATAGGAATTCGGGGAACTCAGTGAGGAACGCTGTATACGACTCAGGAGGCTTGTAAACATTAGCTATAAAAAAAGTGATTGCGTAGACTGAATAGATTTCATGACTAGAAGCTCAAAAGACGAAAATGCAGACATATTTTTTTTGTAAATTTTGATTTGCTGTCGTAAATTTAGCAACACTTCCGCCTTGGCTGGATAAGAGGGTGATATGGTCACTAGTGTAACTAGGAGGAAAGGCCTCATTTAACACAGTCAATTCTTCAGGCTTAAGCCATTTTTTGTTAGGTATTTTTTTAAACTGCATTGTTGGTTAAGGGCTTGTAAGTAAGCATTTCATCTGTTGTACTTTGCGCATGTGACAAATACAATTAGCCTTCTCTGTGTTGATAGATAAGATGAGAGCACCCCTCCAGCTTGGATTGTGTCATTCACTGTTCAGCAGGCCAGGCTTTGTCCTGTTTGTGAGGAAGTCCCTGAAAAAGGGCCAGTTACTATATCTACAAATTTTATCTTTTAGGATTGGCAGAAAACAGTTTTAAACCAGTTTTCATTTGCATTTGCTGTAGAGCTCATCACTGGGAGGAGGCCAGAGACAATTATTCGATGCCAACACATCTTTCTAGCTGAGTTACAGGCTGAAGTTATGTTGAGCTTGATGACCTCTGATTGTTTCATCTTAACATTGTTGGTGCCGACGAGGATAACAATATCCCTATACCATCTACACTCACAGGTTTTAGCGTCAGCCAGCACCATCTTCAGATTAGCCTTTACGTTGGTAGCCCTGCCCCCTGGTGAACAATGTATTTTTAAGTCTAATATTGCGGGTAATGTCGCCAATGACTAGGGTTTTCAATTTGTCAGAGCTAATGGTGGGAGGTTTCGGCTGCTCAGACCCCGTAACGGGTGGAGGAGAGACCTGAGAAGGCTCGGGTTCTGACTCTGACTTGTTGCTTAGTGGGGAAAGAAAAAAGTTTATATCGGCTGAATGAGCGACATCGGTTGAGCATTTATTTCCAGTAGCCATGAGAAAATTGTCCGGATGCGGGGGGATTAAAACTACTGTATTTACTGGTGGCACAGACGCTGTATCATCCTTTCCTACACTTAAATTGCCCTGGCCTAATGATTGTCTGAAACGTCAATTTATAGCCAACTTCATCAAAGTAATCTAAAATAATTAATGGATTTCAAATTAAAAACACTTTCAGTTTGTCATAGAAGGACAAGATGAATTATGAAAGATTAAAGTCGACTTCCTAACGATTGTGAAGTACATAGCGGTGGGGCAGACATTTTGATCAAGAGAGACCTTTAGAAAATATGCAAAGGTTCTCTAACAAAACACACAAACGCATTTTACAGTTATAAGAAGGGTGAAATCTTATGGTTAGTGATTAGTAACTGAGGGCAGAGCACAGCCCCATTCACAGGGCTGTAGTAGAGCAGGTCGAGAGCTTCAAGTTACTCCACATGTCCACATCACCAAGGATCTATCACGGTACAAACACACCAACACAGTCATGAAGAGGGCACAGCAACACTTTGAGGGCCCAAAGATTTGGCATGGGCCCTCAGACCCTCAAAAGGTTCTACATCTGCACCATTGAGAGCATCTTGACCGGCTTCATCACTGTTTAGTATGTCAACTGCTTGGCATCCGACCGCAAGGCACTACAGAAGATAGTGGGGCCGAGCTCCCTGCCATCCAGGACCTATATACCAGACAGGGGTCAAAGGAATGCCCTAAAAATTGTCAGACTCCAGCCACCCAAGTCATAGACTGTTGTCTCTGCTTCTGCATGGCAAGCACTACCAATGCAGCAAGTCCGGAACCAACAGGACCCTGAACAGTTTTTACCCCCAAGCCATAAGATTGTTAAATAGTTAGTTAAATATTTAACCAAATAGCTACCCGGACTGTCTTTTTGCACTAACTTGTTATATATTTGTTTATCGTCACATACAATGCTGCTACAGTTTACTGTCACTTTATTTTTAGTTACTGTATATGTACATACAGTATCTACCTCAGTTACCTCGTACAGCTGCTCATCGACTCGGTACTGGTACACCTTGTATATGGCTAAGTTATTGTCACTCATTGTGTAGCTATTAAAACTTTTGTTATTACGTATTTTACTTTTCAATTATTTCTCTATTTTCTTTCTCTCTGCATTGTCTGAAAGTGCCCATAAGTAAGAATTTAACTTTTAGTCCACACCTGTTGTTTACGAAGCATTTGACAAATACAATTTTATTTTAATGATATCAGAGAGCACATTAATCTTTGTGTAGTATTTCAATCACACGCAAACCATATACATCAGCAAACCATCAGAACCTGGTTAGAATTAGGCTTGTTACAATCAAAAAAATTATTATATCCTTCAGATCAACGATGAGTCCACGTTTTTCTTTAAAACTAAGTGAATCACTGTCTGTAATGATTAACTAACATTTAAACTACTGCATGAGCTCATAACATCAATAAAGCGTAACAATGTAAACCCAGTATTTCCTTTCAATAAGTAAGAAACTGAATTCTGTCCTCCTTTTGTATTTTTCTACAGCACAGGAGAGATTCCATTTAGTGAGGCTCGTATCCTCTGGCCGGTACTCCACTGGGCCAATCTGTCCCTACAGTTCACCATGACGATGTCAGGCAGGTTTATAGCCAGCTATCACTCTTCTAGAACAAGTGGGTTAGAGGTCATCCAAACCTTTCTATTGGCTGTGTCCCATATCGCCTGGAGTACCCTTCTCCCCAATCCCCATTGTCTGAATGATCTGCTCTCTGGTCCTATTTTGACATGTAATCCATCGCCTGCAGCAGTGGGATAAATCTTCCCTGGAACCTTCCCTGAGTGTGTTCCATGGGTTTCCACATCTCCACACCAGAATACGCTTGTGCTTTTGATCACTACTGGGCTTGCATGATAAAACAGTAATACAAGAAATAGGAAGCATGCGATGTGCAATCCTCTTGAGATTTCTGGTGCGCATCACCATTGTGAAGCATCTGGGACTGTAAGCTCTGGAGGGGAAAAACAGGCTACGTACATTATACTGAAATAGATTCCACAGGATGCTGTGTTGAACTCTGAAAGCAAGCACTGTAGCAGAGCTAGTACAAGAACTCAGACTGGAGTTGGGCCCTTGGGTCCTTATTTTGCAGGCGGTCTAGAGATTGTTTGCAGGTTCTCTGGAGATTTGCAACAGTCAAATTTAAGGAAAGTCCTCCAGATTGGCCTTGCTTCGCACCACTTTTTTATTGTGCTAACCTTTCAAAATTGTTATAGCAAGAACATGGGTAAGAATAAAAGAAACAACAAACTTTAGGTAGTTCCTCTATAGCAAGTGTTCCCAAACTGGGGATACGTGCAATGCCGTCGGGGGTACACCAAATAAAAATGTAACACAATGTCAAATACAGGTAGTCAAATAATTAACATCCAATCACATTAAACGTTACTCTCTCTCGGGAATTCCACTAAAGATCCGTATGTAGCTGTTGCTCATGTTGGTATCGTACCAAAGTATTGACATGTTTTTTTGAATTAAGATGAGATTAGTTTTCTTTACTGACCATAATTTTCACGTCTGACCGCTTGCATGATGACGAGTTTCTCACACGACTGGCATATCTGGATGATGTTTTTTCTCGCCTGAATGATCTGAATCTAAGATTACAGTGACTCTCCCCAACTATATTCAATGTTTGGGACAAAATTGAGGCTCTGATTAAGTTGGAGCTCTTCTCTGTCTGCATTAACTTCTTGGTGACAGGGGGGCAGTATTGAGTAGCTTGGATGAATAAGGTACCCAGAGTAAACTGCCTGCTACTCTGTCACAGATGCTAATACAGTATATGCATATATTTAGTCGTATTGGATAGACAACACTCTGAAGTTTCTACAACTGTTTGAATGATGTCTGAGTATAACAGAACTCATATGGCAGGTGAAAACCTGAGACAAATCCAACCAGGAAGTGGGAAATCTGAGGTTTGTAGTTTCATTTAAGTGATTGCCTATCCAAATATGCTGTGTCTATGGGGCCAGATTGCACATCCCAAGGCTTCCAGCAGATGTCAACAGTCTTTAGAAAGTTGTTTGAGGCTTCTATTGTGGAAGGTGGTCGAATAAGAGCTGTTTCAACAAGTGGACTAGGCTGAGGCCAATCAGTTGTTTACTGCGCGGTCACGCTATTGTCCGTGTGGAATATTATTATTAAGATTTATTATAAAAAGACCCTAAGGATTGATTGTAAACATCGTTTGACATGTTTCTACAAACTGCAATGGAACTATTTTGACTTTTCGTCTGGATTTTGCGCTCGCGCATTGTGCCTTTGGAATAGTGAACTAAACGCGTGAACAAATGTATTTGGACGTAATCGAACGAAACAAACATTTATTGTGGGCGTCCTGGGAGTGCATTCCGACGAAAATCAGCAAAGGTAAGTGAGATTTATAATGCTATTTATGACTTTTGTTGACCCCACAACTTGGCGGGTAACTGTATTGCTTGCTTTTGTGGCTGAACGCTGTTCTCAGATGATTGTATATTGTGCTTTTGCCGTAAAGCTTTTTTAAAATCTGACACAGCGGTTGCATTAAGACCAAGTTTATCTTTAATTCTATGCAAAACATGTATCTTTCATCAAAGTTTATGATGAGTATTTCTGTTATTTGATGTGGCTCTCTGAAATTTCTCTGGATGTTTTGGAGGCATTTCTGAACATGGCGCCAATGTAAACTGAGGTTTTTGGATATGAACTTGATCGAACAAACCATGCATGTATTGTGTAACATTGACTCCAGGGAGTGACATCTAATGAAGATCGTCAAAGATCAGTGATTAATTTTATCTATATTTCTGCTTTTTAGTGACACCTCTCTTTGGTTGGAAAATGGCTGAATGCCTTCTTTTGGCGAAAAGCCCTTTTGAAATCGGACACTGTGGTTGGATTAACGAGAAGTATATCTTTAACACGGTGTAAAATACTTGTATGGTTGAGGAATTTTTATTATGATTTCTGTTTTAAATTTGGCACCCTGCAATTTCACTGCCTCTTGGCGAGGTGGGACGCTAGCGTCCCGAACAATCCCAGAGAGGTTAACAAGGACAACAAATAGGTCTTTGTGTGCAAATTAACTTAATCTTTCAGGACAATGTCAAATGTGATATAGCCTAGCACCTGAGTGAGATGGGGTGCGCAATTACACAGGTACTTTCCCGAAACAGATGACACAATCAACCAAATGTATTTATAAAGCCCTTTTTACATCAGCTGATTTCACAAAGTGCTATACAGAAACCCAGCCTAAAACCCCAAACATCAAGCAATGCAGATGTAGAAGCACGGTGGCTAGGAAAAACTCCCTAGAAAGGCAGGAACCTAGAGAGGAACCAGGCTCTGAGGGGTGGCCAGTCCTCTTCTGTCTGTGCCGGGTGGAGATTATAACAGTACATGGCCAAGATGTTCAAATGTTCATAGACCAGCAGGGTCAAATAATAATAATCACAGTGGTTGTAGAGGGTGCAACAGGTCAGCACCTCAGGAGTAAATGCCAGTTGGTAGAAAGAGAGGGTAGCCGATCATTCAGAGTTAGAGACAGCAGGTGTGGTAGAGAGAGAGGGTCCGAGACAAGGTAGCATGTCTGGTGAACAGGTCAGGGTTCCATAGCCACAGGCAGAACAGTTGAAACGAGCAGCAAAATGACCAGGTGGACTAGGGACAGAAAGGAGTCAACAGGCCAGGTAATCCTGAGGCATGGTGCTAGGGCTTACATCCTCAGAGAGAAGAGGAAGAGATTTAGAGGGTGCATACTTAAATTCACACAGGACACCGGGTAAGACAGGAGAAATACTCCAGAAATACTCCCCCCCCCCGACACAAACTATTGCAGCATAATTACAGGAGGTTGAGACAGGAGGGGTCAGGAGACACTGTGGCCTTGTCCGACTATACCTCCAGAGAGGGCCAACCAGGCAGGATATAACCCCACCCACTTTGTCAAAGCACAGCCCCCACACCACTAGAGGGATGTATTCAACCACCATCTTACTATCCTGAGACAGCATAGCCCACAAAGATCTCCCTCACGACACAAACCAGAGGGGGGCGCCAACCCGGACAAGAAGATCACGTCAGTGACTCAACTCACTCAAGTGACACACCCCTCCTAGGGACGGCATGGAAGAGCACCAGTAAGCCAGTGACTCAGCCCCCGTAATAGGGTTAGAGACAGAGAATCCCAGAGGAGAGAGGGGAACCGGCCAGGCAGAGACAGCAAGGCTAGTTCGTTGATCCAATGGCTATCCGTTCACCTTCACACCCCTGCTGCCTCAGTTTGTTTGCTGCCTCAGTTTATTTGATGACAATTTTAAATATACTCCAGAATGTTATGAAGAGTGGCCAGATGAATTGCAATTAATTGCAAAATTCCTCTTTGCCATACAAATGAACTGAATCCCAACAAAACATTTCCACTGCATTTCAGCTGACATCATGTCAGTGATTCTCTCGTTAACATGGGTGTGAGTGTTGACGAGGACAAGGCTGGAGATCACTCTGTTATGCTGATTGAGTTTGAATAATAGTCTGGAAGCTTCAAAATGAGGGTGGTGCTTGGAATCATTGTTCTTCCTCTGTCAAACATGGTTACCTGCAAGGAAACACATGCCGTCATCATTGCTTTGCACAAAAAGGGCTTCACAGGCAAGGATAATGCTGCCAGTAAGATTGCACCTAAATCAACCATTTATAGGATCATCAAGAACTTTAAGGAGAGCGGTTCAATTGTTGTGAAGAAGGCTTCAGGGCGCCCAAGAAAGTCCAGCAAGTGCCAGGACCGTCTCCTAAAGTTGATTCAGCTGCGGAATCTGGGCACCACAAGTGCAGAGATTGCTCAGGAATGGCAGCAGGCAGGTGTGAGTGCATCTGCATGCACAGTGAGGCGAAGACTTTTGGAGGATGGCCTGGTGTCAAGAAGGGCAGAAAAGAAGCCACTTCTCTACAGGAAAAACATCAGGGACAGACTGATGTTCTGCAAAAGGTACAGGGATTGGACTGCTGAGGACTGGGGTAAAGTCATTTTCTCTGATGAATCCCCTTTCGATTGTTTGGGGCATTCGGAAAAAAGCTTGTCCAGAGAAGACAAGGTGAGCGCTACCATCAGTCCTGTGTCATGCCAACAATAAAGCATCCTGAGACCATTCATGTGTGGGGTTGCTTCTCAGTCAAGGGAGTGTGCTCACTCACTATTTTGCTAAGAACACAGCCATGAATAAAGAATGGTACCAACACATCCTCCGAGAGCAACTTCTTCCAACCATACAAGAACAGTTTGGTGACGAACAATGCCTTTTCCAGCATGATGGAGTACCTTGCCATAACGCAAAAGTGATAACAAACATCGGTATTTTGCGTCCATGGCCAGGAAACTACCCAGACCTTAATTCCATTGATAATTTGTGGTCAATCCTCAAGAGGTGGGTGGACAAACAAAAACCCACAATTTCTGACAAACTCCAAGCATTGATTATGCAAGAATGGGCTGCCATCAGTCAGGATGTGGCCCAGAAGTTAACCTCTCTAGGGGGTGTGAGACGGTAGCGTCCCACCTGGCCAACATCCAGTGAATTTGCAGAGCGCCAAATTCAAAACAGAAATACTCATTATAAAAATGTATAAAAGACGTTCAAGTGTTATACATAGGTTTAAAGATCAACTTCTTGTTAATCCAACCACGGTGTCAGATTTCAAAAAGGATTTATGGCGAATGCATACCATGCGATTATCTGAGAACAGTGGCCAGCAGACAAATCATTACAGTTACCAGCCAAATAGAGGAGTTACACAACTCACTTACCTATGATGCTCTTCATATGGTTGCACTCACAAGACTCCCATTTACTCAAATGTTTGTTTTGTTCAATAAAGTCCCGCTATATATCCAAAAACCTCAGCTTTGTTAGCGAGTTTTGTTCAGTAATCCACTGGCTCAAAGGCAGTTAGAACAGGCAGACGAAAAATCTTAAGTGTCAGTAAAGTTCATAGAAACATGTCAAACGATGTTTATAATCAATCTTTAGGTTGTTTTTAGTCATAATCAATAACATTTCAACTGGACAAAAACTTTGTCAATATAGAAGGAAAACAAGAAAGGCGCGCTCTCGGTTGCTCGCATGAAAATCCTCTGGGACACTGCTGTGTCCACTCATTCAGAGTGGTCTTACTCCCTCATTTTTCAGAATACAAGCCTGAAACAATTTCTAAAGACTGTTGTCATCTAGTGGAAGCCATAGGAAGTGAAATTCCTAAATCAATGGAATCTGTATAGGCAGCCAATGGAAAACTACAAACATAATGGATTTTCGCCTGCCATTTCAGTTCTGTTATACTCAAATTATTTTAACAGTTTTGGAAACGTGCGTGTTTTCTGTCCAAATCTACTAATTACATGCATATCCTAGCTTCTGGGCCTGAGCAGCAGGCAGTTTACTTTGGGCACGCTTTTCATCCGAAGGTGAAAATAGTGCCCCCTACCCTAGTGAGGTTAATTGACAGCATGCCAAGGCGGATTGCAGAGGTCTTTAAAAAGAAGGGTCAACACTGCAAATATTGACTCTTTGCATCAACTACATGAAATTTTCAAAAGCCTTTGACACTTATGAAATGCTTGTAATTATACTTCAGTATTCCATAGTAACATCTGACAACAATATCTAAAGACACTGAATCAGCAAACTTTGTGGAAATTAATATTTGTGTCATTCTCAAAATTTTGGGCCACGACTGTATAGGCAGACCATTCTATAGACATTTAGCTGTATAGGAGAAAGCCCTGCCTCCAACTGTTTTCTTAATTCTAGGGACAATAAGTAGGCCTGCATCTTGTGACCGTAGCGTACGTGTAGGTATGTACGGCAGGACCAAATCGAAAAGATGGCTAGGAGCAAGCCCATGTTATGCTTTGTAGGTTAGCAGTAAAACTTGCCCTAGCCTTAACATGAAGCCAATGTAGAGGCTAGCACTGGAATAATATGATCACATTTTTTGGTTCTAGTCAGGATTCTAGCAGCCATGTTTAGCACTAACTGAAGTTTATGTAGTGCTTTATCCAAGTAGCCGGAAAGTAGAGCATTGCAGTAGTCTAATCTAGATGTGACAAAAGCATGGATACATTTTTCTGCATCATGTTTGGACAAAGTTTTGGATTTTTGCAATGTTCGATAGATGGAAAAAAGCTGTCCTTGAAACAGTCTTGATATGTTCGTCGAAAGAGAGATCAGGGTCCAGAGTAACGCCGAGGTCCTTCACAGTTTTATTTGAGATGACTGTACAACTGTCAATATTAATGGCCAGATCAAACAGAAGATCTCTTTGTTGCTTGGGACCTAGAACTAGCATCTCTGTTTTGTCCGAGTTTAAAAGGAAATAATTTTCCGCCATCCACTTCCTTATGTCTGAAACACAAGCTTCCAGGGAGGGCAATATTGGTGTTTCACCATGTTTCATCGAAATGTACAGCTGTGTATCGTCCGCATAGCAGTGAAAGTTAACATTATGTTTCCAAATGACATCCCCAAGAGGTAAAATACATAGTGAAAACAATAGAGGTCCTACAACGGAACCTTAAGGAACACCAAAATGTACAGTTGATTTGTCAGACCATCCACAGAGACAAACTGATTTCTTTCCGACAGATAAGATCTAAACCAGGCCAGAACTTGTCCTTTTACACCAATTTGGGTTTCCAATCTCTCCAAAAGAATGTGGGGATCGATGGTATCAAAAGCAGCACTAAGGTCTAGGAGCACGAGGACAGATGCAATGCCTTGGTCTGACGCCATTAAAAGGTAATTTACCACCTTCACGAGTGGGGTCTACAACAAGAATGAAGCATTTCGTATACGTTGTTAGTCTTCAGGAAGGCAGTAAGTTTGTGCGCAACAACTTTTTCTAGAATGTTTGAGAGGAATGGGAGATTTGATATAGGCTGATTAGTTTTTTTATATTCTCTAGGTCAAGGTTTGGCTTTTTCAAGAGGCTTTATTACTACCACTTTTAGTGATTTTGGTACAAATCCGGTGGATAGGGATCTATTTATTATGTTCAACATAGGAGGGCCAAGCACAGGAAGCAGGTCTTTCAGTAGTTTAGTTGATATTGGGTCCAGTATGCAGCTTGAAGATTTAGAGGCCATGACTATTTTCATAAATGTGTTAAGAGATATAGTATTAAAAAACTTGAGTCTCTCCCTTGATCCTAAGTTTTGGCATTGTCTTGCAGACTCAGGAAAACTGAGCTGATTTAAAGAGGAGTCCGTAATTTATTTCTAATGATCATGATCTTTTTGTCAAATAAGTTCATGAATTTATCACTGCTGAAGTGAAAGCCATCCTCTCTTGGAGAATGATGCTTTTAAGTTAGCTTTGCTAGAGTATCAAAAATAAAATAAGGGTTGTTCTTATTCTATTAAGTTGGAAAAATATGATGATCGAGCAGCAGTGTGGGCTCTTCGATACTGCACGGTACTGTCTTTACAAGCAAATCGGATGACTTCCAGTTTGGTGTAGCACCATTTCCGTTCCAATTTTCTGGAAGCTTGCTTCAGGGCTGGGCTATTTTCTGTATACCAGGGAGCTAGTTTCTTAAGACAAACGTTTTTTTGCTTTTAAGGGTGCGACTGCATCTAGAGTCTTACGCAAGGTTAAATGAAGTTCCTCAGTTAGAGTACAACAATCGGTTAACCACCTGACATCCTTTGGTAGGTGGAGGGAGTCTGTAAGGGCATCAGGAATCTTTGGGTTGTCTGAGAATTTATGGCACGGCTTTTGATGATCCTCGGTTGGGGTCTGAGCAGTTTATTTGTTGCGATTGCAAACGTAATAAAATGGTGGTCCGATTGTTCAGGATTATGAGGAAAAAGATTTAGATCCACAAAATGTATTCCACGGGACAAAACTAGGTCCGATGTGTGACTGTTGCAGTGAGTAGGTCCGGAGGCATGTTGGACAAAACCCATTGAATCGATGATGACTCAGCAAGCTTTTTGGAGTGGGTCTGTGGACTTTTCCATGTGAATATTAAAGTCACCAAAAATGGGAATATTATCTGCCATGACTACAAGGTCCGATAGGAATTCAGGGAACTCAGTGAGGATCCCTGTATACGGCCCAGGAGGCCTGTAAACAGTAGCTATAAAAAGGGATTGAGTAGGCTGCATCGATTTCATGACCCGAAACTCAAAATAGTCTTTATTTATATATATATATATATATATATATATATAATTATATTTTAATTGAAATTTGGTATCGTAAACGTTAGCAACACCTCCACCTTTGCAGGATGCCCGGGGGATATGGTCACTAGTGTAAACAGGAGGTGAGGCCTCATTTAACACAGTAAATTCATCAGGCTTAAGCTATCAGATATTAGTTAACTATAACTGTCTTGGAAGTGAGGGATCTAAAGTAGCCCTATTTTGAGATATCACAATCCTTTCAAGAATGACAGGAATGGAGGAGGTCTTTATTCCAGTGAGATTGCTCAGGCGAACACCGCCATGTTCAGTTTTGCCCAACCTAGATCGAGGCACAGACACAGTCTCAATGGGGATAGTTGAGCTGACTACACTGACTGTGCTAGTGGCAGACTCCACTAAGCTGGCAGGCTGGCTATCTCATTGTGGAGCTAGAGGAGTTAGAGCCCTGTCTATGTTCATAGATAAGATGAGAGCACCCATCCAGCTAGGATGGATTCTGTCACTCCTCAGCAGGCCAGGCTTGGTCCTGTTTGTGGGTGAGTGCCAGAAAGAGGGCCAATTATTGACAAATTACATCTTTTGGGAGGGACAGAAAACAGTTTTCAACCAGCGTTTGAGTTGTGAGACTCTGCTGTAGAGATCATCACTCCCCCTAACTGGGAGGGGGCCAGAGACAATTACTCGATGCCGACACATCTTTCTAGCTGATTTACAAGCTGAGGCTATGCTTCATGCCCTGCCTCCAGTCCACTTACCGATATCTGAGCAAGAGGGCCTCATCGAAATTGCAACAAGCGGTTCTGTGAAAATTTAATCAGAAGCCACTGCCAGATTTCTGGAGTATCCTGCCTTCGCAAATTGCGCTGTTAAGACACTGATGCCTTTTGCATCCACGTACCTATGTGAGAGTTGATTGTTTGCCCTCACTAGCATGAAAACTAAATACAGGCACAGACTGTGTGTGGAAAATTATTTAAGACAGACTCTCTCCAATACAACCCAACATTGCAGAGTTATGTGCATCCTTTCAAGCACACCCTTCTCATTAACATGTGGTGAGTTATTTGTTCATCAAAAAATGTAAATAAGGTTTTATATGTAAGATGTTTAAATAAAGAGCAAAATATTGATTATTATTATATTATTTGTGCTCCCGTCCTACAAGAGCTCGTTGTCACTTCCCATGAGCCGGGTTGTGACAAACTCACACTCATTCTTATGTGTAATAAATGTATTGTATAGTGTGTGTGTGGCAGGCTTACAATGATGGCAAACAAATAATAATTATCAAATCAAAGTTGAATTGTCACGTGCGCCGAATACAACAGGTTCACCTTACAGTGAAATGCTTACATACAGGCTCTAACCAATAGTGCAAAAAAGGTATTAGGTGAACAATAGGTAAGTAAAGAAATAAAAACAAAAGGTGTTTAGTCCCAGGATCCTTAGCTTAGTGATGAGCTTTGAGGGTACTATGGTATTGAACGCTGAGCTGTAGTCAATGAATAGCATTCTCACGTAACTGTTCCATTTGTCCAGGTGGGAAAGGGCAGTGTGTAGTGTAATAGAGATTGCGTCATCTGTGGATCTTTTTGGGCAGTATGCAAATTGGAGTGGGTCTAGGATTTCTGGGATAATGGTAATGATGTAAGCCAATACCAGCCTCTCAAAGCACTTCATGGCTACAGACGCGAGTGCTACGGGTCTGTAGTCATTTATCAGGTTGCCTTTGTGTTCTTGGGCACAGGGACTATGGTGGTCTGCTTGAAACATGTTGGTATGACAGACTCAGTCAGGGACATGATGAAAATGTCAGTGAAGACACCTGCCAGTTGGTTAGCACATTCCCGGAGTATACGTCCTGGTAATCCCTCTGGCCCCACAGCCTTGTGTATGTTGACCTGTTTAAAGGTCTTACTAACGTCGGCTACGGAGAGCGTGATCACACAGTCGTCCAGAACAGCTGATGCTCTCATGCATGCCTCAGTGTTGCTTGCCTCTAAGCGAGCATAGAAGTGATTTAGCTCATCTGGTAGGCTCGTGTAACTGGGCAGCCCGCGGCTGTGCTTCCCTTTGTAGTCTGTAATAGTTTGCAAGCCCTGCCACATAAGACGAGCGTCAGAGCCGGTGTAGTATGATTCAATCTTAGCCCTGTATTGACACTTTGCCTGTTTGATGGTTCGTCGCAGGGCATTGCAGGATTTCTTGTAAGCTTCCGGGTTAGAGTCTTGCACCTTGAAAGCGGCAGCTCTGCCCTTTAGCTCAGTGTGAATGTTGCCTGTTTTCCATGGCTTCTGTTTGCGGTATGTACGTACAGTCACTGTGGGGACAGCGTCCTCGATGCACTTATTGATAAAGCCAGTGACTGATGTGGTCTACTCCTCAATTTCATTGGAAGAATCCCGGAACATGTTCCAGTCTGTGATAGCAAAACAGTCCTGTAGTTTAGCATCTTCTTCATCTGACCACTTTCTTATAGACCGAGTCACTGGTGCTTCCTGCTTTAATTTTTGCTTGTAAGCAGGAATCAGGAGGATAGAGTTGTGGTCGGATTTACAAAATGGAGGGCGAGGGAGAGCTTTGTACGCATCTCTGTGTGTGGAGTACAGGTGATCTAGAATTTTTTTCCCCTCTGGTTGCACATTTAACATGTCGATAGAAATTTAGTAGAACTGATTTAAGTTTCTCTGCATTAGTCACCGGCGACTAGGAGAGCCGCCTCTGGGTGAGTAGTTTCCTGTTTGCTTATTTCCTTATACAGCTGACTGAGTGCGTTCTTAGTGCCAGCATCTGTTTGTGGTGGTAAATAAACAGCCACGAAAAGTATAGCTGAAAACTTTCTAGGCAAGTAGTGTGGCCTGCAATTTATCACAATATACTCTACTTCAGGCGAGCAAAATCTAGAGACTTCCTCAGCTGTTTGCAAATATGCACTGTCCCCCCCGTCTTACCGGAGTGTGCTGTTCTAACATGCCGATTCTATCTTGCCGGCCCATCTCGTCATTCAGCCATGATTCCATGAAACATAGTATATTACAGTTTTTGATGTCCCGTTGGTAGGATATTTGTGGTCGTACCTCGTCTAATTTATTGTCCAAAGATTGTAGGTTATATTGACGATAACGGCAGCTTTCCCACTCGCCTTCTGCGGGTCCTCACGAGGCATCCTACTCTGTGTCCCCTGTACCTGAGTTTCTTCCTCTTTCAAATGTCGGGGATGTTGGCCCTGTCGGGTGTTTGGAGAATGTACTGTGCGTCTTGCTTGTTGAAGAAAACATCTTTGTGTAATCCGAGGTGAGTGATCGCTGTCCTGATATCCAGAAGCTTTTTTTTGCCATTTAAGATACAGTTGCAGAAACATTATGTACAAAATAAGTTACAAATAACGCAGAAAAAACACATAATAGCACAATTGGTTGGGCACCCGTTAAACTGCTGCCATTTCTTCCGGTGCCGTTTTAGTGTGCTGACCCTGGTGCTAGAGAGGGTACGCAGCTGTAGGTTGAATGTTTGAAGGTTTGAAGGTTTACGTGACTATAAAAAGTTTGGGAACCTCTGCTCTATAGGGATAGCACTGTTGTGGTGGGTTAAGGCCGATGGACAATCTGTTCTGAAACTGCATGCACCTTCACAGCAAGTATCTCAAATCTGAGCACAAACAAGAATACGGCGTACACCTCAAGGTACACTATATATACCCAAAGGTATGTGGACACCCCTTCAAATTTGTGAATGGCTATTTCAGCCACACCCTTTGCTGACAGGTTTATAAAATCGAGCACACAGCCATGCAATCTCCATAGACAAACATTGGCACTAAAATGGCCTTACTGAAGAGCTTAGTGACTTTCAACTTGGCACTGTCATAGGATGCCACCTTTCTAACAAGTCAGTTCGTCAAATGTCTTCCCTGCTAGAGCTGCACCTGTCGATGTAAGTGCTGTTATTGTGAAGTGGAAACGTCTAGGAGCAACAACAGCTTAGCCACAAAGTGGTAGGTCACACAAGCTCACAGAACGGGACTGCAGTGTACTGAAGCGCGTCTGTCCTCGGTTGCAACACTCTACCGAGTTCCAAACCACTTCTGGAAGCAACGTCAGCACAAGAACTGTTAGTCGGGCGCTTCATGAAATTGATTTCCATGTCCGAGTAGCCACACACAAGCCTAAGATCACCATGTGCAATGGCAAGAGTCGGCTGGAGTGGTGTCAAGCTCGCCACCATTGGACTCTGGAGCAGTAGAAATGCATTCTCTGCAGTGATGAATCATGCTTCACCATCTGACATTCCGACGGACATTTTAAGCTACACTTAAAATGTTTTTTGAAACATATATATATATATATTTAATACATTTTAATTGCAAGGTAAAGCATACTGTTAGCTTGCTAGCTAAAGTTACGTGTATGATATGTGTAGTAATATTATTTGTATCTCAGCCATTTGCATTGCTAGTTATAGCCTAATGTTAGCTAGGTAGCTAATATTGAACCTAGCTAATTGGTTAGCTTGAGCTACCAGCAGATTCAAGCTGAGTAATAACTTTATGAGTTGGGATAATGGTTCATTGTTTAGCTAGCTAGTTACATGTCGGACAAAAGACTCCACTATGCAAGCAACCATTTCACTGTCCCGTTTACACCTTCTGTATCCTGTGCATGTGACAAATAAACTTTGATTTTATTTGATATAGTGTGTTTTTACCAGAGACGGTAATGTGAAGAACAACATGATCTGAACCAAAGTCAAATTAGGATATAACGTTAGGCCAACGAGACAGTGTCCAAGTTCTAAAGTTCTGGTAAAATGCCCTACTTCTATTTTGTCACACTCACAACCGTAAGCTATTTTCTGTATTTAGCTCTCCTTTAATTTGTAATTAATGATCTTGTTGTGAATTTATTTTCCTGTAATAACGAAAAACAAAGTTTAGATGTCATCTACAGTACCAGTCAAAAGTTTGGACACACCTACTCATTCCAGGGTTTTTCTTCATATTTACTATTGGAAATGTACATTGTCAAAACTATGAAATAACACATATGGAATCAGGTAGTGACCAAAATATATTTTATATTTGAGATTCTTCAAAGTAGCCACCCTTTGCCTTGATGACAGTGTTGCACAATCTTGGCATTTTCTCAACCAGCTTCATGAGGTAGTCACCTGGAATGCCTTGTTAAAAGTTCATTTGTGGAATTTCTTTCCTTCTTAATGCATTTGAGCCGATCAGTTTTGTTGTGACAAGGTAGGGGTGTATTATGCCGAAGATAGCCCTATTTGATAAAATACCAAATCCATATTATGGTCACTATGGTCACTGAACTGGCTAGCTAGAGAACAAGCTCGAAACGTAACAAAACCTTCTTTAGAAAGTTGCTTTTATTTGCCTGCTTTTGCTAGATTTACATATACTGAATACATTTTTAAACAGATGGGTTTATTGGTGTTAAAATACACCAGTTATGCTATTTTGCACTACCAGGCTGCTGATATCATGCAGCCTGTCATTTTTTTATTATACTTTTCCATAACAATAAAACATTTGATGTCGGACAACAAGAAAATGTTCATGATGTCACTGTGACAACTGTCTACAAACATGTTGATAGAATAGTTTAAACCAGTCTTTAGTCTTAATCTTTGGTTGTTTAGTACACTACTGTACTCACTCTGTATAGCACATGGCATCACATGTGAATCATTAAAGAGGGTGTGAACAATGCTGAATGGGTGTAGATATACAGTGGTTCTTCCTGTAAAAGTTGCATCATACTGCAGCACACCTTGCAGGCTGCCACAGAATTCTATGGCACGTTATTTAATTGTCAGCAATTGTTGCCATTAATGCTAGTTAGTGCTAGTTTGACCACCAGAAGGCATCTTTGAAAAGCATTTTACTTTTTGTAATATTGGCTGTTCTAGAGAATTTAAAAGCTTTTTTTGTAAGAACATAGTATATGGGGTAGATTTTAAATGTAGCTTAATTAATTTGATCAATACGATGGTGTTTCTATACATTGCAAATTGGGGGATATTCACACCTACAGTAGCCGGGCTATGAAGAGTCTGTTGTCCTGCTATATGGAAACAGTGTTTGCATAATGGGCGACACCTGCTACAGTACTACAGTACACTTGTGAAAACCTGTTTTCAAAATGCCTCCAGCTGTCCATCACTGTAAATAAAAAACAGCATCTTGTTTACATTCCTTATTGTAACCACATTGTCACAAATAATTTGGATCTACCTTTCCAATTACTTTTAGAGTTCGGGATTTACAAATGTGCGCTGTGAGAATATCTAATAATAATAATACATTTGCAGATAAGGATGCATTATGAAAGGAAAATGACATGTGCAAGAGACGGTAATATTTTTCCTTTCAGCGACTATAATAGGAACGAAAAAATCTGTGTCAATTCATAAACCATGCGCCATTGAATCTCTTCCCAACTATTTTGTAATCTATATGGATATCCGCCAATAATTACATTTAGGTGATTGGAGGATTCTGAATTAATATCTAAGGGGCATTTTTTGTTAGGGAAAATCTGGAAAATGACATGCGCAAGAGACGGTGCTAATATTTTTCCTTTTAGAGACTATTAAAACAGAGACATCCAATGACATCAGCAAGAGAGATGCTGGACCCGATGTTTTTGGGATCGCATTGTGTCTATTAACCCTTGTGAAAAACAAGTGTTTAAAAACATTAACGATGTGTTGTAGATTATTTTGTTTTCAAATAACCAAAAGTTATTGGCTGTACTAGAGAATTTAAAACCTTTTTTTTTGTAAGAACATAATATATTGGATTGATTTAAGAAATGTAGCTCAATTAATTTGATTAATATTATCGTGTTTCTATTCCAAGAAAAAAACTAAAATAAAACCCTCAGGGTTTCCGTTAGGAAAATATGGCGCTGTACAACTTTACCTTTAGGCACAAGTTAAGAACCTTCATTAGCTTACTTTGTGTCAATATTTCTGTCATTCAGGAATATTTATCCATTCGTTATGGATCCATATGGAAAATTACATGCGCAAGAGACTGGTAATATTTTCCTTTTAGGGACTATAGTACATGGTGTCCAGGTCAGGATAACCAACACATTTCTTTATTAAAGACGATCAGAAAGAATTTTGGTACTTGTTTATTTTGATCCAAAGCTATGAATGAGTGAGTCACTCAGCTTTATGTAGGTGCCGAGGCTATATGAATGCACCCTCAGCTTGATTATTTAGCAGACATCACTTGCTTATATTTAGTCAACACATACATCCTTAAGAATATCATGTAAAAGTTTTTTTGTTTCTCTCAGAATGAAAACCGTAGTGTAATGACAGTTTTAGTAAGTAATACTGACGAGTAGAAACCGAGTAAATAAGTGTATTTTTCTGGGTGTGCGCGTGCAGGACAGAGGAATAGCAATTCTTACTCTATTGGTCTAAATTCAATCACCTTCTTCATCCTCATCATTCAGTTCATTGCACAATTATCAGTTTCTATTTGGTTTATGTCGCTCATTCATTGTCAGTTGGAAACACATCAGCGCCTTGGGACCCAAAAGCATAATCAGTCCTCTAACTCCCCCTTGCGCTGGTCTGGAGCAATGAAGCAGTGACACAGGGTACCGTACTAAACCACAAAATACCAATAAGTCCCGCAGCATAATCTCAAAACTTTAATTTAGCAACCACTGTAGAAGAACTCTCAAGTAAGTGTTCTAAAACATTTAAGTGCCATTTTCTCAAAAGTGGGGTTACAAGATTATCAACTCTAAGCAGATTTACTTTCCCATTGTTCCTTAACTGTAGTGTATGATATACTATTTTCTAGCTCTGAGTCTCTACTTTTATCCAATGTTAAAAAAAAAAAAAAACATTTGAAATTTTGCTACATAAGACCGAATTGAGCCGGTAGGTCACAACCCAACAAGCTACTCCACAGATAGAAGAAGCGATGAGTGGGGAAAAAGGTGCATTGATGAGCACACCAAAGACAGCATAATTAATAAAGTAATACAATTAAATAAAGATGGCACTTCTTAAAACCTATTCTACACCACAGCCTGCTAAATGAAAATGTGGCACTGACTCGCCCATGGATGTATGTTTCAGCATTGTCTCTATTAACATTGTGGTTCGACTAGCCATGTGTGACATGGCTAGTCGAACCACAGTTACAAGCCTGCCAGAGTCAGCGGCAGGTGGACAAGCAATATCCAATGTCATAGTACAGTTGAACCCTGACCTGGAATGTGAAGCTAACTTAAGTTGGCTAGCTTTATAAAAGCCTGAGTAGATTGAGCTTTCTTCATAGTATTCCACTCAGGTCTCCAGGAGAAACAGTTGATTTGTCGGACTGGTGTAGTAGAGTAAATGAGCACTCTCTAGATCCAGTGATGTCCTCAACTAGGGTCAGATCTCTTACTGTTTCTCCTCACTTCTTAAACGGAAAATGGTGTAGTACACTAAATGAGCACTCTCTAAATGCAGTGATGTCCAGAACTAGGGTCAGATCTCTTCCTGGCTCTTCTCACTTCTGAAAAGAAGAAGTTTCAGGATGACCTCTACTACAGTTATTGTAAGGATACTTATTTTCAGGTGGTGTTTGGGCATACCTCATTGTGAGACAGGTAAAAATGTTGAGGTAGGTTTGTGAGCTCGCATGAAGGGGGATTGCTTGTTGCTCATTCTTGATTTTAAAAATGACAATATTTTGACCTGCATCCAAGCCCCATACAATTTGAAAAGGAAAAATGTGGCTTTAGTATTTTTAGTGCCTGTTCACTTCTTTGAAACTGGGGGGCAGTATTGAGTAGCTTGGATAAAAAGGTGCCCAGAGTAAACTGCCTGCTACTCAGGCCCAAAAGCTAGAATATGCATATAATTAGTAGATTTGGATAGAAAACACTCTGAAGTTTCAAACTGTTTGAATGATGTCTGTGAGTATAACATAACTCATATAGCAGGCAAAAACCTGAAGTGGGAAATCTGAGGTTTGTAGTTTTTCAAGTCATTACCTATCGAATATCCAGTGTCTATGGGGTCATATTGCACTTCCTAAGGCTTCCACTAGATGTCAAGTCTTTAGAACCTTGTTTGAGGCTTCTACTGTGGAGGAGGAGAGAATGAGAGCTGTTTGAGCCATAGTTCTGGCAGAGTGCCATGAGCTGATCACGCGTGCGCCCGTGAGAGGTAGCTGCGTTCCATTGCATTTCTAAAGATAAAGGAATTCTCCGGTTGGAACATTATTGAAGATTTATGTTAACATCCTAAAGATTAATTCTATACATCGTTTGACATGTTTCTACGAACTGTAATAGAACACTTTTGACATTTTGTCTGAACAAGTGATCTCGCAAACAAAACGTGCAAACCAAAAGGAGGTATTTGGACATAAATTATGGACTTTATTGAACAAAACAAACATTTATTTACCACAAGTGGACTCCAATCAAGTTGTAGAATCATCAAGGATTATCAATGGAAACAGGATGCACCTGAGCTCAATTTCAAGTTTCATAGCAAAGGGTCTGAATACTTAGTGGGGAGAACAAGTATTTGATACACCAACATTTTTACAGGTTTTCCTACTTAAAGCATGTAGAGGTCTGTAATTTTTAACATAGGTACCCTTCAAATGTGAGACGGAATCTAAAACAAAAATCCAGAAAATCACATTGTATGATTTTTAAGTAATTAATTTGCATTTTATTGCATGACATAAGTATTTGATACATCAGAAAAGCAGAACTTAATATTTGGTACAGAAACCTTTGTTTGCAATTACAGAGATCATACGTTTCCTGTAGTTCTTGACCAGGTTTGCACACACTGCAGCAGGGATTTTGGCCCAGTCCTCCATACAGACCTTCTCCAGATCCTTCAGGTTTTGGGGCTGTCGCTGGGCAATACGGACTTTCAGCTCCCTCCAAAGATTTTCTATTGGGTTCAGGTCTGGAGACTGGCTAGGCAACTCCAGGACATTGAGATGCTTCTTACGGAGCCACTCCTTAGTTGCCCTGGCTGTGTGTTTCGGGTCGTTTTCATGCTGGAAGACCCAACCACGACCCATCTTCAATGCTCTTACTGAGGGAAGGAGGTTGTTGGCCAAGATCTCACGATACATTGCCCCATCCATCCTCTCCTCAATATGGTGCAGTCGTCCTGTCCCCTTTGCAGAAAAGCATCCCCAAAGACTGATGTTTCCACCTCCATGCTTCACAGTTGGGATGGTGTTCTTGGGGTTGTACTCATCCCTCTTCTTCCTCCAAGCATGGCGAGTGGAGTTTAGACCAAAAAACTATATTTTTATCTCATCAGACCACGTGACCTTCCCCCATTCCTACTCTGGCTCATCCAGATGGTCATTGGCAAACTTCAGTCGGGCCTGGACATGCGCTGGCATGAGCAGGGGGACCTTGCGTGCGCTGCAGGACTTTAATCCATGACGGCGTACTGTGTTACTGGTTTTCTTTGAGACTGTGGTCCCAGCTCTCTTCAGGTCATTGACCAGGTCCTGCCGTGTAGTTCTGGGCTGATCACTCCCCTTCCTCATGATCATTGATACCCCACAAGGTGAGATCTTGCATGGAGCCCCAGACCGAGAGTGATTGACCGTCATCTTGAACTTCTTCCATTTTCTAATAATTGCGCAAAACAGTTGTTGCCTTCTCACCAAGCTGCTTGCCTATTGTCCTGTAGCCCACCCCAGCCTTGTGCAGGTCTACAATTTTATCCCTGATGTCCTTACACAGCTCTCTGGTCTTAGCCATTGTGGAGAGGTTGGAGTCTGAGTGTGTGGACAGGTACAGTTAATACAGGTAATGAGTGGAGAACAGGAGGGATTCTTAGAGAAAAACTAACAGGTCTGTGAGAGCCGGAATTGTTAATGGTTGGTAGGTGATCAAATACTTATGTCATGCAATAAAATGCAAATTAATTACTTAAAAATCATACAATGTGATTTTCTGGATTTTTGTTTCTCGCAGTTGAAGTGTACCTATGATAAAAATTACAGACCTCTACATGCTTTAACTAGGAAAACCTGCAAAATCGGTAGTGTATCAAATACTTGTTCTCCCAATTGTATGTAAATAAGGTATTTCTGTTTTGTTTTTTTTAATCCTGTTTTCTCTTTGGGGTACTGTGTAGCTTGTTGAGAACGTTTTATTTCATATATTTTAGAACAAGGCTGTAACATAACAAAATGTGGAAAGGGTCAACATCTGAATACTGGAGGCATTTAAGATATGACCCAGTGGGTCAGATGAGAAGACTAGGGGCCCGGCTTAGCAAGGGAGTGACTTTCAGACAGTTCTTTTTAGCTACATGTAAGAGTAAATCTCATTCCTGTTCATCATATACATTTTGTAAAGAACACTTTTACATTTTCCTTGAATGTTCATGCAGATTAGAAATTCTGATATAATATTAACATAGAGCCATGACAATCATTCAAAAGCAATGACCTCTTTATATAGTAATAAAGTGGTAACTATTCCAACATTGGGATTTGCATAGGCTCTTTAGGAACTCATACACGTCTATAAGCCTCATTGAACCTACAAAACTGTCAGTGTTCAACCTTAACATGTGATGACAATAAAACAGACTGATAAACAGTAAGTAAATCTATTCTCACATGTGATCAAAAATAACTATCTGAAAGCCACGCCCTTGCTAAGCCACGTCCCCAGTCTTCTCATCTGACCCACTGGGTCATATCTTAATAACCCAGCTTCAACAACCCAACCTGGCTCTTTTTAAAGAAAACAACCCAATTAATAACGCTTTTACATAGGATTTACAGTACTTTAACTGTAAAAAAATTATATGAGCCCCTTACAAACAGGCCCTTTGTACCACATTCTTGCCTGCATATGCTTTTATACCCTCTGTGTGCATACCAGCATGCTGGTGATGAGTTTTATTAGTGGTGTGCAGATGTGGGTGGGCGTCTATTTTAATCAATCCATTGAATATACACCATCAAAAATAAATCCAATATCAATTTGTTTAGGCAGGTCCAAAGAAACATTACAAAACTAAAACATGTATTTTCAACACAACAGAATGGCATATTTTGAGTTTAATAATGTTACGTCCAAATTAATGACATCCATATTTCATTATTTTGTTCTTAAACAGACAAGACACCAGCCCCAATCAGTCAACACAAATACATTTTGTAGTAAGAATATAACGGAATATAACATCATAAAATACAGATATTCTTCCCACACCACTTGTGTCATGGGTATGTGTGGAACCGCTATCATATAAAAAGGTTATATTTTAAAATAGCCCAAGCCCATGCCTTTTGATCAGCATTTCAACTCTTTCCTACCCTCACTCCACTTTGTTAGGGAGCAAGCGTAGGGTCTTACATTAAGAGTATTTTCATCATGATACCGACAGAAAATTAGCAGCTATCCTATCCTAGAGTCTCATATTCATATTTCACAACCTTCTCAGGCTTTTGGAGTTGCCTATACGCAACCGAGCAAAATAATAGGGCGACACTTGATTTGGCATACATTCTGGCATGAATGAGAAAACGAATACATGAGCTATACCACCTCCACTTATATGCACAGCCAGAAACCAATTATCCAAATAGCCTATACAGATGGAGATTCAGTGAAACAAAACCACATTGATTGTGAAGTCACAGGCTTTTGGTTGGAAGTAGACCTAGGCTACTCAGCGACTGAGAGTGAAGAGCAAAACAATCCACTTGTTAAGCTACATAACATGCAGTCAAAATGTTCCAATAAATGAGCCAACTAGACAAGATAATCATGAGCAGTGGCGACCCGTCATTCAGGGCAGGTGGGGCTGAGCACCACACTTTTTGGGGGGGGGGGGGGGCTTGCCTGTTTGGCTTGTTATTTTTGGCAATAATAGGTGTCGCATATCAGTTTGCAAACAATGTAAAAAAATATACAAATATTGAGTTAATACAGCTGCATATGAACAAGCTTTGGAGTAAGGCAGCCCCAAAATGCACGTGTTTCAGCCTAGCTCAGTGCTTTCTGTGGTGGTGGGGCTAGCCAGCAGAAAATACAGAGCATTGTGCCTGATTAGCTAAGTTTTCTGTCACTCATGGGACAGTACGTCATCCCCAATTAGGTTAGACCCATAGAGTTATATTAGAATTGCCCATCAAAGAAGGCTCAAGGTCACAGTAGCTTTGATTGGACTGATCATGTCAACATCTTACTTTAAAAGTCTTTGCTAGCATTGATCATCAAGTCGACAATATACTTGCAAATCCTTTGTATTCCTTGTCATATGAAAATAAATTATGAAGAGAAATTATAGATAAAATGTATCGGTGCTCATCAGCCATTGTACTTAAAAATTACATAAGTTGGAAATCACAAATTCAACAATGAGTCGTTTGGAAGGAGTCAGTGGCAAAGAAACTACTAACATTAGCCTGCTATTCAATGGAGTGGCTGTGGTTTTTTTCCGAGTTCCCACCATAAATCCAGAGAATACCAGACTTTGATGACAAAGTTTGAAGACAAAATTTGCCAACAAATGACCGATGTGCCGCCTTCACAAAGTAAGCTCAAAATTGTTTTGTATGCTGCTGCATAAATTATGTAATATTCCAGGGAGAAATGTATACTGCAGCTGACAAAGTAATAATAAGTGTATGCTGTGTGGTAAGCTGTTAGTAGCCCATATGCCTCACTCAAATAATTTGGTCTATTTTTACCAACGCATTACTGTAAACACATCGTTCGTGCTGTGTGCTTGTTTGGCAACTCTTTTTGTACAGCTTTGACAGTGATAGTAGTTGTTGTGCATGGCTTGCACTTGCTAATTCAGCAGGCATAACATTCTGTAATACAATTGTGTTATTTGACGTGTCAAATTAAAAGCTTATTTAATACTTCATATAGTGTTATGACGTGTATCTTTTTGACACGCAACGACCCAAACGGCGTTCAACGTGCTTCACCCTAATAATTTGGTATATTTTCACCTCTTAATTTCATCTACTGTTCTAACTTGGTGGTGCGCAAATAGCCTATAACCTGTTTTAGAGAAATGTAATTGTTGAATATTGTAAGAGCTTTCATTGTCTGTTTTTATGCCCATGTATTTGCCCTATGGTTCTGACATGTACAGGGAGTACATTGTAAGAACGGCCCATGTTCTGAATTATGTTTGCTGTACATTTCAGAAGTGCTGAACAAATAGTTATATTGACTATGTCCATCGACGCTTGCTCATTAATGTCTTAATCGAAATTACGGATTGCCTCTTATCCGCTTGTTGTCACCTTATGCCATAGTTTGAACATCTCAATTGTCAGTAGAAACCACATCAGCTATGTTTTTATGTGTGGGGGGCTTTGCTGGCATGCATCCCACTTCTTTTTTTTGCCCTACCAAGATATAAATGCTAAACTCGCCACGGATCATGAGCAGCACTCACCTTAACTTAGCTAACATTTCTCCAGCCTAATTGTAGCCTAACCAATATCCAAACGGAGATTCAGTGAAAAAAAAAAAACTCTGATTGATTTAAAGGAAGAAACCACAAAGTTAAATCAAGAATTGGCTTCCTATTTCACAACAAAGCATCCTTCACACATACTGCCAAACATACCCTCGTAAAACTGACCATCTTACCTATCCTCGACTTTGGCGATGTCATTAACAAAATAGGCTCCAACACTCTACTCAACAAATTGGATGCAGTCTATCACAGTGCCATCCATTTTGTCACCAAAGCCCCATATACAGTTGGGCAAAAAAGTATTTAGTCAGCCACCAATTGTGCAGGTTCTCATACTTACAAATATGAGAGAGGCCTGTAATTTTCATCATAGGTACACTTCAACTATGACAGACAAAATGATTTAAAAAATCCAGAAAATCACATTGTAGGATTTTTTATGAATGTATTTGCAAATTATGGTGGAAAATAAGTATTTTGACAAGACTGGCGACATCGTGTGGAAGCTGTAGGAAATTAAATCTCAGCACCATTTAATTTGGTGTCCCTTAAACAATACATGCAAGTGGCGCATGGATATTTTTTCCAGTTTTCAGTGACCAGTTTTTCTTGCGCTTTTCGATGAAACACACGCTCTGTTATAGTCACAGCCGTGATTTAACCAGTTTTAGAAACGTGAGAGTTTTCTATCCACACATACTAATCATATGCATATACTATATTCCTGGCATGAGTAGCAGGACGCTGAAATGTTGCGCGATTTTTAACAGAATGTTCGAAAAAGTAGGGGGTCGACTTAAGAGGTTAACATCTCTTGGATATGTGGGACGGTAGCGTCCCACCTCACCAGCAGCCAGTGAAATTGCAGGGCGCCAAATTCAAAACAACATACATCCCATAATTGAAAAGTATTTTACACCATTTTAAAGATAAACTTCTTGTAAATCCAGCCACAGTGTCCGATTTCAAATAGGCTTTACGGCGAAAGCACACCAAATGATTATGTTTGGTCAGCCCCTAGTCACAGAAACCATACAGCCATTTTCCAGCCAAGAAGAGGGCTCACAAAAATCCGAAATAGCGATTAAATTAATCACAAACATTTGATGATCTTCATCAGATGGCACTCACAGGACTTCATGTTACACAATAAATTTGTGTTTTGTTCGATAAAGTTAATCTTTTTCTCCAAAAACCTCATTTGAAATTGGTGTGTTATGATCAGAAATGCATTGTCTCAAACAAACATCTGGTGAAAGTGCAGAGAGCCACATCAAATTACAGAAATACTCATAATAAACACTGATAAAAGATACAAGTGTTATTCATGGAAATATAGATACACTTCTCCTTAACAAGTGTCAGAGTCTCATACTTTCACAGCAGTACATGTCAGTCATCCTGGCCCAGTTTTAGTCTACTTGAATGAGAGAATGTGGATCGAGAGAGATTAAACCAATAGATGGATTCATGCACTGCATTATTTAGGAGCAAGTCTTGTCAGTCCGTAACTTCACTCCACCATACATTCTACACACTAACTCTCTCTCTTTCTCTCTTTTTCTCTGCCACTGAGGCTTCATTCACCATGTTTTATGCAATCTATTCAGTACATCACCAGAGTGAAACTAACTGCAATCATACATCCTTTATCCCACAAGATTGAGCACTTTGGAGAAGGATGTAAATATTGTATCTCACAGGATTATAGTAATAGTCTTGAGGTCGGAACTTGAGGGCAGTTACAAACTATGGTGTATTGTATACAGTGCTGTCAGAAAGTATTCACACCACTTGATTTGTCCACATTTTGTTGTGTTACAGCCTGAATTTAATAAACATTACACCCAAATCAATTAAATAGATGTTGGATGGTGTATCAATACACCCACTTACCACAAAGCAACAGGCATCCTTCCTAACTAAGTTAACGGAGAGAAAGGAAACCACTCAGGGATTTCACCATGAGGCCAATGGTAACTTCAAAACAGTTACAGAGTTTAAAGGCTGTGATATGAGAAAACTGAGGATGGATCAATAACATTGTAGTTACTCCACAATACAAACCTAATTGACAGAGTGAAAAGAAGGAAGCTTGTACAGAAAAAAAATCCTGTTTGCAACAAGGCACTAAAGTAATCCTTCAAAAAATGTGGTAAAACAATTTACGTTTTTGTCCCGAATACAAAGTGTTATGTTTGGGGGGAATACAATACAACACATTACTGAATACCAATCTCCATATTTTTAAGCAAAGTGGTGGCTGCATCATGTTATACGTATGCTTGTACAGTGCCTTGAAAAAGTTTTCATCCCCCTCAGCCTTTTTCCTATTTTGTTGCATTACAACCTGTAATTTAAATGTATTTTTATTTTGATTTCATGTAATGGACATACAAAATACTCCAAATTCGTGAAGTGTAATGAAAAAAAAAATTACTTGTTTCAAAACATTCAACAAAAAAAGTGGTGCATGCATATGTATTCACCCCCTTCGCAATGAAATCCCTAAGATCTGGTGCAACCAAGTCACATAATTAGTTGAATAAAGTCTACCTGTGTGCAATCTAAGTGTCACATGATCTCAGTAAATATACACCTGTACTGAAAGGCCCCAGAGTCTGCAACACCACTAATCAAGGGGCACCACCAAGCAAGCGGCACCATGAAGACCAAGGAGCTCTCCAAACAGGTCAGGGACAAAGTTGTGGAAAAGTAGAGATCAGGGTTGAGTTCTAAAAAATATCTGAAACTTTGAACATCCCACAGAATCACCGTTAAATCCATTATTAAAAGCTGAAAGAATATGGCACAACAAGAAACCTGGCAAGAGAGGGCCGCCCACCAAAACGCACGGACCAGGCATGGAGGGCTTTAATCAGATAGAGACCAAAGAGAAAAAGAGACCAAAGATAACCCTGAATTTGCTGCAAAGCTCCACAGCTGCGATTGGAGAATCTGTCCATAGGATCACTTTAAGCCATACACTCCAGAGAGTTGGGCTTTACGGAAGAGTGGCCAGAAAAAAAGCCATTGCTTAAAGAAAAAAATAAGAAAAAACATTTGGTGTTCGCCAAATGCTGGGAGACTCCCCAAACATATGTAAGAAGGTACTCTGGTCAGATGAGACTAAAATGTAGCTTTTTGGCCATTAAGGAAAACGCAATGTCTGGCACAAACACAACCCCTCTCATCACCCAGAGATGTTTTTCATCGGCAGGGACTGGGAAACTGGTCAGAAATGAAGGAATGATGGATGGTGCTAAATACAGGGAAATTCTTGAAGGAAACCTGTTTCAGTCTTCCATAAATTTGAGACTGGGACGGAGGTTCACCTTCCAGCAAAAGCAACACTCAAGTGGTTTAAGTGGATTAGGGGAAAACATTTAAATGTCTTGGAATGGCCTAGTCAAAGCCCAGACCTCAATCCGATTGAGAATCTGTGATCTGACTTAAATATTGCTGTACACCAGCAGAATCCATCCAACTTGATGGAGCTGGAGCGGCTTTGCCTTGAAGAATGTGAAAAAATCCCAGTGGCTAAATGTGCCAAGCTTATAGAGACATACCCCAAGAGACTTGCAACTATAATTGCTGCAAAAGGTGGCTCTACAAAGTATTGTCTTTTGGGGGGGTGAATAGTTATGCACGCTAAAGTTTTCCATTTTTTATTGTCTTATTTCTTGTTTGTTTCACAATATATATTTTTTTGCATCTTCGAAGTGGTAGGTATGTTGTGTAAATCACATGATGCAACCCCCCCCCCCCCCAAAAAAAAGTTTAATTCCAGATTGGAGAGTTTTTAAGGATTAAAAAGAAACGGAGTGGATCTAAGCACAAGCAAAGTCCTAGAGGAATACCTGGTTCAGTCTGCTTTCCACCAGAATTGGGAGAGGAATTCACCTTTCAGCAGGATAATAACCTAAAACATAATGCCAAATCTACACTGGAGTTGCTTACCAAGAAGACAGTGAATGTTCGAGTGGCTGAGTTAGTTTCTCCTTGAAAATCTATGGCAAGACCTGAAAATGGTTGTCTAGCAATGTCCAACAACCATTTTGACAGAGTTTGAAGAATTACAAAAATAATAATGAGCAAATGTTGGACAATCCAAGTGTGGAGAGCTCTTAGAGACTTACCCAGAAAGACTCACAGCTGTAATCGCTGCCAAAGGTCATTCTAACTTGTATTGACTTAGGTGGTTGAATACTTATCTAATGAAGATATCAGTGTTTTCTTTTAAATGTTAAGACTTTTTTACACTTTGACATTGCAGAGTATTTTGTGTAAATTGTTGACAATGATTAACAATTCAATCCATTTTAATCCCACTTCGTAACACAACACAATGAGGAAAAAGTCAAGGGGTGTAAATACTTTCTGAAAGCACTGTATAGCCGCCACCTACAAGACATGCCTCAAAATATGTTAATTAGCCAGAAACAAAAATACCATGCACCTACTAGTACTGTACTGTATTATGTGGGTGGAATTAAAGTACCATTTCGAAATACAGCAATTCTTTCCCCGCTCACAACATTTCCCTACAATGCACCATCCTTTACAGTATGCTGCAGTAAAAAGTTGCATAGTATTTTGCTGTTGACAATACCAAAAATTAAATATACATTTATCATAGACAAACCTTTGACTAACATGAATAATTGTGATCTTCTCATCACCCTTTAAGGGAGCATGACTAGGTAGTCCCTATGAAATTACATGATTCAACCACACCTACTGTACAACTAAACCCTTTGCTTCCATGGGCTGTGGTCTAAAAGCTGTCAGTTGTAAAAGGAATACCAAAGAGACTACCCTATTTTGTAGCATATTGTTGCTCTTCACTAGACACAGAGAGCTCCACTGTGTTTGGTTCTTCCTATGTACATATGGAACATACTATTTTTAAACAGCACTGAGGGCTTATGCTTTTCGAGATAAATAACAGTTTAAATATTCCCTTTCAAAAGGGAGCAAACATATTTAAAGTGGGAAAAGTACAAAATAATTGGAAGCAATCAAGATGTCAGGAGTAAAATTATGAGCAATACAAGCCATATACAAATGCACCAAATCACCTCGGAACATTGAAGGCTCTTGTGCCAGTCAGCCCCACCTCCCTCACCCCCTTCCCCCCCATCGCAACCCTTCCCTAATCACCAAAGCTGTCATTTGGTAGAGCAATTTCCTTTTGCTCACTTACGTATGAGGTTGAAGAGTAATTGAATTTGGGGCATAATTCAACTTAAAAAGTGCAAGCAGGTGTCATGTGATTTCTCCCCCATATTCCTTTCATCTTTGTAATTTAATAGCACTTTAGGCCCTAGTTACAATGTTTTCATCACTGAAATGAGTAGTGGGAGTTTCTAAGGATCTATTTTTCATTATATGCCATGTAAGGTAAATCAACAGGCCCTTGTTTAATGTGCCGTTGCAATTTAATTTGCTGTTCTGTGTCGGGAACATAAGTCTGGCTGGCAAGTGCTTGAACTTGGGAGTGGGATGTGTGTCTGCATCCCTAAGAACTGTTTTTGTGTGTATTAGCTCAGCACCCACTAATGTGAGTACTTATCTTCTCTCACATATATATATATATATATACACATACATATATATATATACACATACATATATATACATACATGTGTATATATATATATGTATATATATATATATATATATATATATATATATATGTGTATATATATATATATATATATATGTGTATATATATATATATATATATATATATATATATATGTGTATATACATGGAGCCAGTGAGTTTGGCGACGAGTATGAAGCGAGGGCCAACCAACGAGAGCGTACAGTAGTGGGTAGTATATGGGGCTTTGGTGACAAAACAGATGGCACTGTGATAGACTGCATCCAATTTGTTGAGTAGGGTGTTGGGGGCTATTTTGGAAATGACATCACCAAAGTCGAGGATAGGTAAGATGGTCAGTTTTACGAGGGTATGTTTGGCAGTATGAGTGAAGGATGCTTTGTTGCGAAATAGGAAGCCAATTCTAGATTTAACTTTGTGGTTTCTTCCTTTTAAATCAGAGTTTTGTTTTCACTGAATCTCCATTTGGATATTGATTAGGCTACAATTAGGCTGGAGAAATGTTAGCTAAGTTAAGGTGAGTGCTGCTCATGATCCGTGGCGATTTTAGCATTTAAATCTTGTTAGGGCAACAACAAAAAAAAGAAGTGGGATGCATGCCAGCAAAGCCCCCACACACAAAAACATAACTGATGTGGTTTCTACTGACAATTGAGATGTGGCATAAGTGGACAACAAGCGGATAAGAGCGTTGACGGACGTAGTCAATATAACTATTTGTTCAGCACTTCTGAAATGTACAGCAACATAATTCAGAACATGGGCCGTTCTTACAATGTACTCCCTGTACATGTCAGAACCATAGGGTAAATACATGGGTTATATAAACAGACAATGAAAGCTCTTACAATATTCAACGATTAGATTTCTCTAAAACAGGTTATAGGCTATTTGCGCATCACCAAGTTAGAACAGTCGACAAAATTAAGAGGTGAAAATAGACCAAATTATTAGGGTGAGGCACGTTGAACACCGTTTGGGTCGTTGCGTGTCAAAAAGATACACGTCATAACACTATATGAAGTATTAAATAAGCTTTTAATATGACACGTCAAATAACATAATTGTATTACAGAATGTTATGCCTGCTGAATTAGCAAGTGCAAGCCATGCACAACAACTACTATCACTGTCAAAGCTGTACAAAAAGAGTTGCCAAACAAGCACACAGCACGAACGATGTGTTTACAGTAATGCGTTGGTAAAAATAGACCAAATTATTCGAGTGAGGCATATGGGCTACTAACAGCTTACCACACAGCATACACTTATTATTACTTTGTCAGCTACAGTATACATTTCTCCCTGGAATATTACATAATTTATGCAGCAGCATACAAAACAATTTTGGGCTTACCTTGTGAAGGCCTTAGTTGGCAAATTTTGGCAAATTTTGTCTTCAAACTTTGTCATCAAAGTCTGGTATTCTCTGTATTTATGGTGGGAACTCGGAAACAAACCACAGCCACTCCATTGAATAGCAGGCTAACGTTAGTAGTTTCCTTGCAATACTTGCAGTTAGCCACTGACTCCTTCCAAACGACTCATTGTTGAATTTGGGATTTCCAACTTGTGTCATTTTTAAGTACAATGGCTGATGAGCACCGATACATTTTATCTATAATATCTCTTCATAATTTATTTTCATATGACAAGGAATACAAAGGATTTGCCAGTATATTGTCGACTTGATGATCACTGCTAGCTAAGACTTTGAAAGTAAGATGTTGACATGATCAGTCCAATCAAAGCTACTGTAGATATAACTATCATTGGCCAATGACCTTGAGCCTTCTTTGATGGGCACTTCTAATATAAATCAAATTGATTTATTTTTATATAGCCCTTCGTACATCAGCTGATATCTCAAAGTGCTGTACAGAAACCCAGCCTAAAACCCCAAACAGCAAGCAATGCAGGTGTAGAAGCACGGTGGCTAGGGAAAACTCCATAGAAAGGCCAAAACCTAGGAAGAAACCTAGAGAGGAATGTGGCTATGTGGGGTGGCCAGTCCTCTTCTGGCTGTGCCGGGTGGAGATTATAACAGAACATGGCCAAGATGTTCAAATGTTTATAAATGACCAGCATGGTCGAATAATAATAAGGCAGAACAGTTGAAACTGGAACAGCAGCACGGCCAGATGGACTGGGGACAGCAAGGAGTCATCATGTCAGGTAGTCCTGGGGCATGGTCCTAGGGCTCAGGTCCTCCGAGAGAGAGAAAGAAAGAGAGAAGGAGATAATTAGAGAACGCACACTTAGATTCACACAGGACACCGAATAGGACAGGAGAAGTACTCCAGATATAACAAACTGACCCTAGCCCCCCGACACATAAACTACTGCAGCATAAATACTGGAGGCTGAGACAGGAGGGGTCAGGAGACACTGTGGCCCCATCCGAGGACACCCCCGGACAGGGCCAAACAGGAAGGATATAACCCCACCCACTTTGCCAAAGCACAGCCCCCACACCACTAGAGGGATATCTCTATAGGTCTAACCTAATTGGGGATGACGTACTGTCCCATGAGTGACAGAAAACTTAGCCAATCAGGCACAATGCTCTGTATTTTCTGCTGGCTAGGCCCACCACCACAGAAAGCACTGAGCTAAGCTGAAACACCTGCATTTTGGGGGATGCCTTACTCGAAAGCTTGTTCGTATGCAGATTTATTAAAATCAATATTTGTACTTTTTCACATTGTTTGCAAACTGATATGCGGCACGTATTATTGCCCCCCCCCCAAAAAAAAAGTGTGGTGCTCAGCCCCACCTGCCCTGAATGACAGATGGCCACTGTTCATGATCATCTTGTCTAGTTGGCTCATTTATTGGAACATTTTGACTGCATGTTATGTAGCTTAACAAGTGGATTGTTTTGCTCTTCACTCTCAGTCGTTGAGTAGCCTAGGTCTACTTCCAACCAAAAGCCTGTGACTTCACAATCAATGTGGTTTTGTTTCACTGAATCTCCATCTGTATAGGCTATTTGGATAATTGGTTTCTGGCTGTGCATATAAGTGGAGGTGGTATAGCTCATGTATTTGTTCTCATTTAGCATGCAATAATGTATGCCAAATCAAGTGTCGCCCTATTATTTTGCTCGGTCGCGTATAGGCAACTCCAAAAGCCTGAAGTCTCACAGGCTTTTGAAAATAGTATTGCTGCTAATTTTCTATCGGTATCATGATTATTACTCTTAATGTAAGACCCTACGCTTGCTCCCTACCAAAATGGAGTGAGGGTAGGAAAGAGATGAAATGCTGATCAAAAGGCATGGGCTTGGGCTGTTTTAAAATATAACATTTCATTTGATAGCGGTTCCACACGTACACATGACACAAGTGGTGTGGGAAGAATATTTGTAATTTATGATGTTATAGTGGCTTAGCAAGGGCGTGGCTTTTAGATAGTTATTTTTGGCCACCTGTGAGAATATATTTACTTCCTGTTTATCAGTCTGTTTTATTGTCATCACATGTTAAGGTTGAACACTGACAGTTTTGTAGGTTCAATGAGGCTTATAGACGTGTATGAGTTCCTAAAGAGCCTATGCAAATCCCAATGTTGGAATAGTTACCACTTTATTACTATATAAAGAGGTCATTGCTTTTGAATGATTGTCATGGCTCTATGTTAATATTATATCAGAATTTCTAATCTGCATGAACATTCATAAACAGCCTGCTTGCAGTTTGCCAAAAGGCACCTAAAAACAATTAGACCATGAGAACCATATTCTCTGGTCTAAGGAAACACAAGACTGAATGCCAAGCGTCACATCTGGAGGAAACCTGTTTGAGAATGCTCAGGACCTCAGACTGGGGTGAAGGTTCACCTTCTAATAGGACAATGACCCTAAGCACACAGCCAAGACAACGCATGAGTGGCTTCTGGAAAAGATTCTGAATGTCCTTGAGTGGCCCAGCCAGAGCCCGGACTTGAACCCAATCAAACATCTCTGGAGAGACTAGAAAATAGCTGTGCAGCCAACCGGACAGAACTTCAGAGGATCAAATCGTATTGGTGACATACACATGGTTAGCAGATGTTATTGCAAGTGTAGTGAAATGCTTGTGCTTCTAGTTCCAACAGTGCAGCAATATCTAACATGTAACCTAACAATTCCACAACAACTACCTAATATACACAAATGTAAGTAAAGGAATAAGAACATAAACAACACAATGTAACTCCAAGTCAATCACACTTCTGTGAAATCAAACTGTCCACTTAGGAAGCAACACTGATTGACAATAAATTTCACATGCTGTTGTGCAAATGGAATAGACAACAGGTGGAAATTATAGGCATTTAGCAAGACACCCCCAATAAAGGATTGGTTCTGCAGGTGGGGACCACAGACCACTTCTCAGTTCCTATACTTCCTGACTGATGTTTTGGTCACTTTTGAATGCTGGCGGTGCTTTCACTCTAGTGGTAGCATGAGACGGAGTCTACAACCCACACAACTATCTCAGGTAGTGCAGCTCATCCAGGATGGCACATCAATGCGAGATGTGGCATGAAGGTTTGCTTTGTCTGTCAGCGTAGTGTCCAGAGCATGGAGGCGCTACCAGGAGACATGCCAGTACATCAGGAGACGTGGAGGAGGCCGTAGGAAGGCAACAACCCAGCAGCAGGACCGCTACCTCCGCCTTTGTGCAAGGAGGAGCACTGCCAGAGCCTTGCAAAATGACCTCCAGCAGGCAACAAATGTGAATGTCTGCTCAAACGGTGAGAAACAGACTCCATGAGGGTGGTATGAGGGCCCAACGTCCACAGGTGGGGGTTGTGCTTACAGCCCAACACCGTGCTGGACGTTTTGGCATTTGCCAGAGAATACCAAGATTGGCACATTCGCCACTGGCGCCCTGTGCTCCTCAGATGAAAACAGGTTCATACTGAGCACGTGACAGACGTGACAGTCTGGAGACGCCATGGAGAACGTTCTGCTGCCTGCAACATCCTCCAGCATGACTGGTTTCGCGGTGGGTCAGTCATGGTGTGGGGTGGCATTTCTTTGGGGGGCCGCACAGCCCTCCATGTGCTCGCCAGAGGTAGCCTGACTGCCATTAGGTACCAAGATCAGATCCTCAGACCCCTTGTGAGACCATATGCTGGTGCGGTTGGCCCTGGGTTCCTCCTAATACAAGACAATGCTAGACCTCATGTGGCTGGAGTGTGTCAGCAGTTCCTGCAAGAAGAAGGCATTGATGCTATGGACTGGCCCTCCTGTTCCCCAGACCTCAATCCAATTGAGCACATCTGGGACATCATGTCTCGCTCCATCCACCAACGCCACGTTGCAGCACAGACTGTCCAGGAGTTGGCGGATGCTTTAGTCCAGGTCTGGGAGGAGATCCCTCAGGAGACCATCTGCCACCTCATCAGGAGCATGCCCAGGGGTTGTAGTGGGGTCATACAGGCACGTGGAGGCCACACACATTACTGAGCCTCATTTTGACTTGTTTTAAGGACATTACATCAAAGTTGGATCAGCCTGTAGTGTGGTTTTCCACTTTAATTTTGAGTGTGACTCCAAATACAGACCTCCATGGGTTGATAAATTTGATTTCCATTGATCATTTTTGTATGATTTTGTTGTCAGCACATTTAACTATGTAAAGAAGTATTTAATAAGAATATTTCATTCATTCAGATCTAGGATGTGTTATTTTAGTGTTCCCTTTATTTTTTTGAGAAGTGTATATTGACGAGCAATGACAGAGCAGCATAGGCAAGATTAAATAGATGGTAAAAAAAATAGTATATACATATGTGTTGAGTAATGCAAGATATGCAAACATTTTTAAAGTGACATTATTAAAGTGGCTAATAATGTCAAGTCTGTATGTAGGCAGCAGCCTCTCGGTGTTAGTTGTGGCTGTTTAAAAGTCTGAGATAGAAGCTGTTTTTCAGTCTTTTGGTCCCAGCTTTGATGCACCTGTACTGACCTTGCCTTCTGGATGATAGCGGGGTGAACAAGCAGTGGCTCGGGTGGTTGTTGTCCTTGATCTTTTTGGCCTTCCTGTGACATTGGGTTCTGTAGGTGTCCTGGATGGCAGGAAGTTTGCCCCAGAGGGTGATGCGTTGTGCAGACCGCACCACACTCTGGAGAGCCTTGCGGTTGTGGGCAGAGCCGTTGCCATACCAGGCGGTGATGCAGCCCGACAGGATGTTCTCAATTATTAATCTGTAAAAGTTTGTGAGGGTAAAGGGTCTGAATACTTATGTAAATGTGATATTTCTGGGGAGGTTTGTTGCAAATAATTCTCAAAACCTGTTTTTGCTTTGTCATTATGGGGTATTGCGTGTAGATTAATGAGAAAAAAAACAAAAAAATTTAATCCAGCAGGAAGCTCTTTCATCCATTTATATGCAGATGATGCAGTCTTATACTCAGCTGGCCCCTCCCCGGATTTTCGCTACCTTTAATTAAATGCTCTACAACAAGCTTTCTCTACCTTTAACCTTGTTCTGAACATCTCCAAAACAAAGATCATGTGGTTTGTTAAGAAGAATGCCCCTCTTCCCACAGGTGTTATTATTACCTCTGAGGGTTTGGAGCTTGAGGTAGTCACCAAATACAAGTACTTGGGAGTATGGCTAGACAGTACACTGTCCTTCTCTCAGCACATATCAAAGCTGCAGGCTAAGGTTAAATCTATACTTGGTTTCCTCCATCGTAATTGCTCTTTTTTCACCCCAGCTGCCAAACTAACCATGATTCAGATGACCATCCGACCCATGCTAAATTAGATTACGGAGACATAATTTATAGATTGGCAGGAAAGGGTGCTCTCAAGCGTCTAGATGTTCTTCACCATTCGACCATTTGCCCCCCCCCCCATGCCCTGCCGAAGGACCCTATCATGCGGCTAGATGGTTGGAGTTCGTTGGTCCACAGTGGTGGTGGGTATACCGGTAACTAGACCATAGACTTCTGGTTATGTATCTGATTATGTGGTTATATTTTGATAATCATTATCACTATCATCACTAGCATAGCTAACTTTAGCTAGCTAGCAACCAAACTACCTAAATATAACTCGGTTTTGGCTTGGAAACACGATAACATTTCAAAAGCAAGGCAACTAATTAGCAGGAAAACATTTTGTCATGATTGTGACGTAGACTGATTGACTTTAGATACAGTATAGTTAGCTAAAGCACTTTTGTACATCGCTCTGTAACGTACAATAGACCATATTTTAGCGCCCCCAAAATGTAATTCTTCCAGGTCAACTGTAATATTCTAAAGCACTATTTCTCCCGTTTCCAGAAAAATCAATGACGAGACCTTCATGCTGCCCGTCTCTGCATGATTGATGAAGGCAATGAGCTCCGTCGGGTCTTTAAAAAAAATGGTGGGTGGGGAAGCGAAACCTAATGTGTGATATGGAAAGGGGGAGATATTGCTTTTTTTCACCCAATCTTTCCAACTTACCACCTCTAAATATAAATAAAACATGTCATTACATACCTATTTGAAGGTTTGTGTCGAATTTGAATTGTGTTTTAGGGCAGTGCTAAAGTTAACAGCGGCTGTCGCGGCTTTTGAGAGTCATGATGGCTTACAGTGATGACGCAAAAAATTAATGCATTCAGTTGTACAACTGACTAGGTATCCCCCTTACCCTGACCCTGTCCCTTTCTTGTTTCTAATCTGCAAGAGAAGTGCTACACCTGGTGGAGAGGCTATACCACACAGAATGAGTTGCATTATGCACGTTAATGCCTGACACGTCACAATTTAACGTACAGCGTGAGAGGGGTCTTCTATCCTTTGCTCATGAATGGATGCCGGGACCTACCAGAAAGAGAAAAGATGG
Organism: Oncorhynchus clarkii lewisi; assembly: GCF_045791955.1. NCBI lineage: Eukaryota > Metazoa > Chordata > Actinopteri > Salmoniformes > Salmonidae > Oncorhynchus > Oncorhynchus clarkii. The sequence continues at coordinate 3,814,319 of NC_092171.1, read as the reverse complement.
GTATCATAACATGTCCAGCAATGTGAGTGAAATGGTTTAGCGACCTCAAAATTATTCCATTCACTGTTCACTTACTATTTTCAAAAAATAATAAAAGTGTGTCATGCAACACAACTACAATTGTGATACCTCTTTCGTTGTTGCCAGAGTTTCCTTGGACTACTATAGGATATGCCATGAGGCCTCTGATAGTGCCCTGATGATGCAGATGGCTTCATCAACAATTACAGCTAATGCAAAGACCTCAACTCCAGCCTCACCTCTTGCCTGCTCACCAACAGTCGTCGATGGGGAGAAAATAATTAGGTAGGCTTAGGCTGACTTGTTCAAACTTCAACATTGTACCTGATTGTGTGTCAGATATTACCTATCCTAACTTCCATTGGTAATAGAAATGTGACTGTGTGTATGTGTTCACAGAAACATGTTTGGAGCCAGCACAGTCCAGACTGATAGACAGGCTTCATACTGATGTCTCTGAATGGAAAGAGACCAGGCAATCGGCATAAACATTTTACTAGCCACAACTTTTACTTGTATTGTCTTTTTTAATTATTGAATTGAATGGTATCAGTCAATATGGGGAGAAACCCTTCGTATTCTGCACCAAGATACCACACAGGAAGGTATGACCACTCTGACATGTTTGCCAAGGTAGCCCCATTACCACCAGACAAAATGCAGATAGGCACAGTATCTGTATTGGCTGGGAATGACATTGAAAGATTTGAATGTGCACATTGTTATATTAGCAGAACACTGCTTCTATGGTATTATGTAAAGGGATGTTTATGTTATATAGACCTGCTACTATATTTGAAAGTTCTAAAAACACTTAGTTTATAATATCTATATAAATTCAGCAATTGCATTCTTCTCATACTACTTTGTAGACTACTGACCTATTCAAAGCTTCCTCTGGCATTTCCCCATACATCTGCCTGTAGTTATTGAATTCAATGTGCAGGAGGTTTGTTTGTTGTGATTGAGTAGGGGGAAACCGGTGCGGGCAAGGTTCTGACAGATGGGTGTGTCTTGGTGGTGGCAAGGACACACCCAAGAAAAACACACATCAAAACACACCCCTAAGCCAACTCCCATTTGGCTTCTGTCATGGCCGCCAGCATTTCTTGAGGAGCAAGCTGAAAAAATAAGGCCAAATCAGCGAGTGCAATTCCCCTTCAGAGGGGGATGACAGAAGAGCAGAGATGCAGACTCAAACAGAGGGGGTATAAAGAGTGACAGTGAGCAAGAGAAGAGAGATAAATAATGAACAGAAGGGAGACAGAGATAATGAGAGGGATAGAGGCAAACAAAAATAATGACTGAGAAGGAAAGAGAGGGAGATAGATAGAGAATTGTAACTAAGTGTTAGAGAGTGGAGAGAAGGAGGGAATGATGGAGTTGTCTTCCACCAAGGATACACTCAGGTAACTGCAGCCATTAGGTCAATGAGTAATCTGCAGCATGCACCACAGGACTTCACCAGAGTGCAAATAACTGTAATAATTTAATACGTCCTTTATGCAACAAAGCATCTACAGTGCCCTCAGACAGTATTCATACCACTTCACTTATTCTACATTTTGTTGTTTCAGCCTGAATAAAAAATGTATTTAATAAAAATTCTCACCAATCTACACAAAGTTTTTGAAAATGTACAAAAATATATAATTTACATAAGTATTCACACCCATTCGCTATGACACTGATAAATTAGGCTCAGGAGCGTCCAATTTCTTTTGATCATACTTGAGATGTCACTACAACTTGATTGGAGTCCACATGTGGCATATATCTGGGGAAAGATATAAAACTATTTATAGAGTGTTGAAAGTTTCCAAAAACACTGTGGTCTCATTCATTGGGAACTACCCTGACTCTGCCTAGAGCTGGCTGTCTGACCAATCGGGCAAGAATGACCTTGGTCAGGGAGGTGACCAAGAACCCAATGACCACTTCGACAGAACTACAGAGTTTCTTGGCTGAGATGGGAGAACCTGTCAGTAGGACAACAGTCTCTACAGCACTTCACCAATCGGGGCTTTATGGGAGAGTCGCCATATGGAAGCCACTCCTGAGAAAAAGGCACATGACAGCACTCTGGGAGTTTGCAAAAAGGCATGTGAAAGGCAAAATGTTCTGATGAGACAGAAATTGAACTCTTAAGGCCTGAATGCAAAACGCTATGTATGGAGAAAACATGTCTAACAACCCTACCGTGATGCATGGTAGTGGCAGAATCATGCTATGGGGATGCTTTTCAGTGGCAGGGACTGGGAGACTGGTAATGAGGGGGAACAATGAATGGAGCCAAATACAGGCAAAGCCTTGAATAGAACATGTTTCAGAGTGCAAAGGACCTCAGACTGGGGCGAAGATTTACATTCCAACAGGACAATGACCCCAAACAGCCAAAGCAAAGCTGGAATGGCTACAAAATAAGAATGTGAAAGTCCTTGAGTAGCCAAGCCGAAGCCCAGACTTGAATCCTAATTGAAAATCTGTTGAAAGACTTGAAGATTGCTATTCACTGCCGCTTCCCATCTAATTTAACAGAGCTTGAGACAATCTGCAAGGAAGAATGGGAGAAAATCCCAAAATCCAGATAAGCAAAGCTGATACAGACATACCCAAGTCGACTCAAAAAGTGCTTCTACAAAGTATTGACTCAAGGGTGTGAATACTTATGTAAATGGTGTCAAAGTGCTTACACAGAAACACAGCCTAAAACCCTGTCACTCCCTGACCGTAGAGATCCTTTTATTCTATGTTTGTTTGGTCAGGGTGTGACTCGGGTGGGAAACTATGTTCTTTGTTTCTATGTTTTGGCAGGGTATGGGCCTCAATCAGGGACAGCTGTCTATCGTTGTCTCTGATTGGGAATCATACTTAGGCAGCCTTTTTTCCTTTGTGTATTGGTGGGTAGTTGTCTTTGTTAGTGGCCTGTATAGCCCTGGTAAGCGTCACATTCGTTTTTGTTGTTTCTTGTTTTGTTTGTGACATTTATAATAAAGAAAAATGTACACTGACCACGCTGCGCCTTGGTCCGGTCATTTTCAAGATGACGTTCGTGACAAACCCCAAACAACAAGCAATGCAGATGTAGAAGCATGGTGTCTAGGAAAAACTCACTAGATAGGCAGGAACCTATAGTTGAAGTCAGAAGTTTACATACACTTAGGTTGAAGTAATTAAAACTCGTTTTTCAATCATTCCACAAATTTCTTGTTAACACTATAGTTTTGGCAAATCGGTTAGGACATCTACTTTGTGCATAACACAAGTCATTTTTCAATCAATTGTTTACTGACAGATTATTTCACTTATAATTCGCTGTATCACAATTCCAGTGGATCAGAAGTTTCCATATACTAAGTTGCCTTCAAACAGCTTGGAAAATTCCAGAAAATGGTGTCATGTTTTTAGAAGCTTCTGATAGGCTAATTGATATAATTTGAGTCATTTGGAGGTGTACCTGTGGATGTATTTCAAAGCCTACCTTCAAACTTAGTGCCTCTTTGCTTGACATCATGGGAAAATCAAAAGAAATCAGCCAAGACCTCAGAAAAAGATTGTAGACCCACACAAGTCTGGTTCATTCTTGGGAGCAATTTCCAAACGCCTCAAGGTAACACGTTCATCTGTACAAACAATAGAACGCAAGTATAAACACCATGGGACCATGCAGCCGTCATACCGCTCAAGAAGGATACGCATTCTGTCTACTAGAGATGAACGTGCTTTGGGGCAAAAAGTGCAGATCAATCCCAGAACAACAGCAAAGGACCTTCTGAAGATGCTGGAGGAAACGGGTACAAAATTATCTACAGTGCCTTGCGAAAGTATTCGGCCCCCTTGAACTTTGCGACCTTTGGCCACATTTCAGGCTTCAAACATAAAGATATAAAACTGTATTTTTTTGTGAAGAATCAACAACAAGTGGGACACAATCATGAAGTGGAACGACATTTATTGGATATTTCAAACTTTTTTAACAAATCAAAAACTGAAAAATTGGGCGTGCAAAATGATTCAGCCCCCTTAAGTTAATACTTTGTAGCGCCACCTTTTGCTGCGATTACAGCTGTAAGTTGCTTGTGGTATGTCTCTATCAGTTTTGCACATCAAGAGACTGAAATTTTTTCCCATTCCTCCTTGCAAAACAGCTTGAGCTCAGTGAGGTTGGATGGAGAGCATTTGTGAATAGCAGTTTTCAGTTCTTTCCACAGATTCTCGATTGGATTCAGGTCTGGACTTTGACTTGGCCATTCTAACACCTGGATATGTTTATTTTTGAACCATTCCATTGTAGATTTTGCTTTATGTTTTGGATCATTGTCTTGTTGGAAGACAAATCTCCGTCCCAGTCTCAGGTCTTTTGCAGACTCCATCAGGTTTTCTTCCAGAATGGTCCTGTATTTGGCTCCATCCATCTTCCCATCAATTTTAACCATCTTCCCTGTCAATGCTGAAGAAAAGCAGGCCCAAACCATGATGCTGCCACCACCATGTTTGACAGTGGGGATGGTGTGTTCAGTGTGATGAGCTGTGTTGCTTTTACGCCAAACATAACGTTTTGCATTGTTGCCAAAAAGTTCAATTTTGGTTTCATCTGACCAGAGCACCTTCTTCCACATGTTTGGTGTGTCTCCCAGGTGGCTTGTGGCAAACTCTAAACGACACTTTTTATGGATATCTTTAAGAAATGGCTTTCTTCTTGCCACTCTTCCATAAAGGCCAGATTTGTGCAATATACGACTGATTGTTGTCCTATGGACAGAGTCTCCCACCTCAGCTGTAGATCTCTGCAGTTCATCCAGAGTGATCATGGGCCTCTTGGCTGCATCTCTGATCAGTCTTCTCCTTGTATGAGCTGAAAGTTTAGAGGGACGGCCAGGTCTTGGTAGACTTGCAGTGGTCTGATACTCCTTCCATTTCAATATTATCGCTTGCACAGTGCTCCTCGGGATGTTTAAAGCTTGGGAAATCTTTTTGTATCCAAATCCGGCTTTAAACTTCTTCACAACAGTATCTCGGACCTGCCTGGTGTGTTCCTTGTTCTTCATGATGCTCTCTGCGCTTTTGACGGACCTCTGAGACTATCACAGTGCAGGTGCATTTATACGGAGAATTGATTACACACAGGTGGATTGTATTTATTATCATTAGTAATTTAGGTCAACATTGGATCATTCAGAGATCCTCACTGAACTTCTGGAGAGAGTTTGCTGCACTGAAAGTAAAGGGGTTGAATAATTTTGCACGCCCAATTTTTCAGTTTTTGATTTGTTAAAAAAGTTTGAAATATCCAATAAATGTCGTTCCACTTCATGATTGTTTCCCACTTGTTGTTGATTCTTCACAAAAAAATACAGTTTTATATCTTTATGTTTGAAGCCTGAAATGTGGCAAAAGGTCGCAAAGTTCAAGGGGGCCGAATACTTTCGCAAGGCACTGTATATCCACAGTAAAACGAGTCCTATATCGACATAACCTGAAAGGCCGCTCAGCAAGGAAGAGGCCACTGCTCCAAAACCCGCCATTAAAAAGCCAGACTACAATTTGCAACTGCACATGGGGAAAAAGATCGTACTTTTTGGAGAAATCTCCTCTGGTCTGATAAAACAAAAATAGAACTGTTTGGCCATAATGACTGTCGTTATGTTTGGAGGAAAAAGGGGGAGGCTTGCAAGCCGAAGAATACCATCCCAACTGTGAAGCACGTGGTGGCAGCATCATGTTGTGGGTGTGCTTTGCTGGAGGATGTACTGCTGCACTTCACAAAATAGATGCCACCATGAGATAGGAAAAAAAATTGTGGATATATTGAAGCAACATCTCAAGACATCAGTCATGAAGTAAAAGCTTGGTCGCAAATGGGTCTTCCAAATTAACAATGACCCCAAGCATACTTCTAAAGTTATGGCAAAATGGCTTAAAGACAACAAAGGCAAGGTATTGGAGTGCCCATCACAAAGCCCTGACCTCAAGCCTATAGAACATTTGTGGGCAGAACTGGAAAACAGAGCCTCTTCAACCGCAGGAGGCTGAAGAAATTTGGCTTGTCACCAAAAACACTCAATCTTCAACAGATGCACAATCGAGAGCATTCTGTCGGCTGTATCACCGCCTGGTATGGCAACTGCTCCACACACAAACACAAGGCTCTCCAGAGGGTAGTGAGGTCTGCACAAATCATCACCGGGGGCAAACTACCTGCCCTCCAAGACACCTACACCACCCGATGTCACAGGAAGGCCAAAAAGATCAAGGACAACAACCACCCGAGCCACTGCCTGTTCACCCCACTATCATCCAGAAGGCGAGGTCAGTACAGGTGCATCAAAGCTTGGCCCAAGAGACTGAAAAAACACTTATATCTCAAGGCCATCAGAATGGTAAACAGCCATCACTAACATTGAGTGGCTGCTGCCAACATACTGACTCAAATCTCTAGCCACTTTAATAATTACAAATTGGATGTAATAGATGTATCACTAGTCACTTTAAACAATGCCACTTTATATAATGTTTACATACCCTACATTACTCACCTCTATACTATCTACTGCATCTTGCCTATGCCGTTCGGCCATCGCTCATCCATATATGTATATATTCTTATTCATTCCTTACACTTTGTGTATAAGGTCATTGTTAGATTGCTTGTTAGATATTACTGCATGGTCGGAACTAGAAGCACAAGCATTTCACAACACTCGCATTAACATCTGCTAACCATGTGTATGTGAACAATAAAATTTGATTTACACCAGCTTTGTCAGGAGGAATGGGCCAAATTTCACTCAACTTATTGTGGAAAGTTTGTGCAAGGCTTCCCGAAACGTTTGACCCAAGTTAAACCATTTAAAGGCAATGCTACCAAATACTACTTGAGTGTATGTAAACTTCTGACCCACTGGGAATGTGATGAAAGAAATGAAAGCTGAAATAAATCACTCTATTATTATTCTGACATTTCACATTCTTAAAATAAAGTGGTGATCCTAACTGGCCTAAAACAGTGAATTCTTACTAGGATTAAATGTCAGGAATTGTGAAAACTAAGTTTAAATGTAGTTGGCTACGGTGTATGTAAACTTCCTACTTCAACTGAGGGGTGGCCGTGAAAATTAGGAGTACAAATGGGAACAAACTACATTACCTTTAGGAATGCCAGAAGCCCACAGTTTGCCAACTATACATCCAACATGTTGATTGACCTCCTTTTCGGAAGTAAGAAAAGCAAAACAGTTATTTTACTTTTGATGGCTCTGGCTTGGAGTCCAAAAATACAAAGATTGTTTTAGTTTGGTATGTGAACTGTTGTGCGAGAACATTTTGGACTACTCCCAGAATCATGGCAACAGAGGATTCAAGGGTTGGCTATTACTTCTAGCTATTTTCTAATTATTATATTTAATATAAATGGACATGGGAGATCTGTGAAGCATTTATGATCAATTGTGGGCATTAATATGTGATTAAAACTACTGGGATGTGTCCTTTTTTGCATAATTGTGTGTGCGCGTATGTGTGTGTGGGGGGGTTACAGTTTATGTTATAGTCTGCTGTGTACGTGCTATTAACGTGACATGATGTAAGTGTCTTTGGGATTCATTGAAACATGAGTTTTGTACCAGGTAGTTACCATTTTAGTTGATTTACTTGAGGGGAAAGTAGCAGAAAGTATCCATTCTTACCAATTCATTAAACCAGCTGAAACAAGTCTGAAAAAATTGTCACCAACAGTTGACCTGATTGAACAGCCTTATCTGAGCCCTTCCCAACTTCCCAGAGCACTATATAGCTGGCACTTAGCACATCGGCCCAGATGTACATCACATTGCATACCAATTACAGGTCTAATGTGATTAGTCCTGCCACTATAAATTGCCCAGATTAGCCCAATGCCGCATACACAAGATACATGCAGCAGCAGCAGCAGCACAACGACGACGGAAGCCACCACGCCGCCACTGCTAGCATTCTGTCAGCTCCTACTTCCTTAACATTCAGCACTGGCCTTGGCGAGCACCGACACAGAAGGACTCAATTAATGTATTCACTTAAGTAACCACACACACGTGCACGAGAACTCATACACACACAAAATACACACAACACACATTTCCTATCTTCACCTGTCTTGGGTGACATACACTGCCTATCTTAACCTCTCTTTCTCTAGATTGACAGACACTCACACAAACACAGTCCACGTAGGATGACAGTTTATTACTATCAGTTCTGTTTTCGTCACTCTTGTCGGCCCGCACACGCGTCTTCTAATTTAGTCCATGTTCTGATTCCTTAAACACATCTACTATTAATTTACGTCAAACGTCACATTTTCCTCGCATGTTGGCAGTTAGAGCTGTTAAAATGTTTTGTCTGTGTCTTTTAGGCACAAGAGTAGGAATGGGCTGTGTCGTGCCGACCTGAACCATGCTGTTCTGGCCCAGATATTTTATTTTCATAAATTTTCTCAAAGAATGTTCTATTTGCATCCACTTAGTTGCTGGAACTGTGCTGCAAAGGACAATGCCCTTTCAGCATAGTTTCAGCAACAAGAGTGGATGAGTAATGTCGTGACTTTACTTTTATTAATCTGATGACTTATTTATTTGAATCCACTAACTAATGTTTAATTGTTACTCAAATTAATCATGTGACAATTAACTCATTAGGATTTGGGGCACCACGGAAGAAGTTGTTTAGAGAGTTACCTTCTCCCGAATTAAATTCTATAATGTCTTTACCTATTTCATCGATAAACAGTCATGTTATTAATCATTACTTCTTATCAAATAATCATTCTGACCAGTCTTAACCTTCTTGAATCTGCAAAAACGCCAGCCTTGCGCATTTTTCAGTACTACACAAATTGGTTTAATAATTTATTTACTAGCTAACTAAATAATAACACAGAATACGCACCCACACTTACATGAGACAAAGGTCCCTAGTGGACTGACAAGATATGACTGCTTGTTACAACAGATGGAGAGCGGGTGGGGAAAAGAGAGGGGAAAAAAAGGGACACCTATTCTCCCATTAACCATATACTTTGCACACGAAGCGCCGCCCGTTTGGAATAAGAACATGAATTTATTCACGCGTGAAATGCATTAGTTAATCGTTTATCTCGGTCGGAACCAAGCCTTCTCGGAAAGTTCTTGGCCTTCCAGCTGTATGGTTCTGATTGTCTCCCCTTTTCAGTCTTCTACTGCTGTTCACTCGAAGATAAACAGCCATGTTGACGGTTCCCATTGGTGGTGAGCGTAGCAGAAGGTTCACTCAGATTTGCTTTTCTCTATATGTGTCTTAAGACAGCTAATCAGCTGTCCCAGTGATTGTCTGAGGTGAGCTACTCGCCTCTTCCTCATTGTGTTGGTATTCAGGATTCGGACCACGATGGACATGAGCTGCAGCTCTTTGTCTCTCTGGTCTAAAAGAAGGTGAGTGTATTACTTCATCTCGTGTTGAGGTTCAACGTTTCAACCACTTCCAACATGAAGCTACCCGCCTCACGTTTCCTGGTCTAAAGGTTGATTCCTCTTCCAAGCCTTTATGCTCACTTGGTAAAAAGGGGTGTTCCGTCACGCTACCAAGATTTCTGACTTCACTCGGAGCATGACTAGTTACTGAGCAAAGAATATCAACCTACCTGGTTAAATAAAAGTGAAATAAGTAAATAAATAAAATAAAAAATCAACAACTATCTCATTAGAAAACTAAAATCACATTCCTATCAACACAAATACAGGTGTAACTGAATTAGGTTTGTAGGCCTCCTTACTCGCACACGCTTTTTCCAGTTCTGCCCACACATTTTTATAGGATTGAGGTCAGGGCTTTGTGATGGCCACTCCAATACCTTGACTTTGTTGTCCTTAAGCCATTTTGCCACAACTTTGGAAGTATGCTTGGGGTCATTATCCATTTGGAAGACCCACTTGCGACCAAGCTTTAAATTCCTGACTGATGTCAGGATGTTGCTTCAATATATCCACATTTTTTTTCCTATCTCGTGGTGCCATCTATTTTGTGAAGTGCACCAGTCCCTCTTGCAGCAAAGCACCTCAACAACATGATGCTGCCACCCCCGTGCTTCACGGTTGGGATTGTGTTCTCTGGCTTGCAAGCCTCCCCTTTTTCCTCCAAACATAATGATGGTCATTATAGCAAAACAGTTATATTTTTGTTTCATCAGACCAGAGGACATTTCTCTAAAAAATACCATCTTTGTCCCCATTTGCAGTTGCAAACCGTAGTCTGGCTTTTTTTAATGGTGGTTTTGGAGCAGTGGCTTCTTCCTTGCTGAGCGGCCTTTCAGGTTATGTCGATATGGAACTCGTTTTACTGTGGGTATACAGTTGAAGTCGGAATTTTACATACACTTAGGTTGGAGTCATTAAAACTCATTTTTCAACCACTCCACAAATTTCTTGTTAACGAACTATAGTTTTGACAAGTCGGTTAGGACATCTACTTCGTGCATGACAAGTAATTTTTACAACAATTGTTTACAGACAGATTATTTCACTTATAATTCACTCTCACAATTTCAGTGGGTCAGAAGTTCACATACACTAAGTTGATTGTGCCTTTAAACAGCTTGGAAAATTCCAGAAAACAATGTAATGGCTTTAGAAGCTTCTGGTAGGCTAATTGACATCATTTGAGTCAATTGGAGGTGTACCTGTAGATGTATTTTAAGGCCTACATTCAAAATCACTGCCTATTTGTTTGATATCATGTTAAAATCAAAAGAAATCATCCAAGACCTCAGAAAACAAAAATTGTAGACCTCCACAAGTCAGGTTCATCCTTGGGAGCAATTTCCAAACGCCTGAAGGTACCAAGTTCATTTGTACAGAAAATACAACGGAAGTATAAACACCATGGAACCATGCAGCTGTCATACCGCTAAGGGGTATCCTTTCCAAAATATGGTATTTGGTCCATATAGTTTTTAATAACATCACAAAATGAAAAACAATATGACAGTTTTCTACATCTCCCCACTGACCATTCCCCAAATTCTTTGGATACATTAACCACTTTTTGGACGTTACAGTTTTGGGCGGGCAAAGGTGTCTGAACAAAGACAGTTCAATCTTGCTTCAATTTACAAACGGGTGTGAGCTGTCAACCCGGCAGTTCCCTCCTCCCCCCTTTGTGGGTGGGAGATGGTCTGGTTATTGTCAGCCCTGCCAAGCTGATCTGGTCGATTATTGTCCTCACAGGACAGTCATGACTGTAACCAGGCCAGCCTAATATAGCTGAACTTGAAGCCAGGTGGTTCCCTGAGCATGTGATGGAGCCCTAAAACCTTGTTGAAACTGCAGGCTTTCCATTTTGGAATACTGACTTTCCAAACAGAAAGTTACAGGTGACCAAATTGTATCTGTGTGTGTTGAGATTGTAGTCATTTGCTGCCATGGCTACGCTAGTAGGCTGATTGGTGGTGGTGGTGCTGGGGCTTCCTTTCACTCAGAAGATGTTGTTTTGCAAGTTAAGGTGACAATAATGCCTGCCATGAAAGTCTCCCAGCTGCTTTGAATGGTAATAAAACTTTCAAAGCTTCAAAGGATAAGATCACATGTTCTTATCAAACTGTCAACAGAGTAGCTTGCAAGCGACAAAATACACCAAATAACAGTATAAAAAAAAACAGATTTGACCGTTCAGACAAAAGTCAGGAATCAGATTTGTATGAATGAGTTTAATCGGATGTGTAAAAAAAAAAAAAAGAGGATTTGAGTCACTTCAAACTGCCAGTGTGAACAAGGCTTAAAAAGGGTTTTGAATGGGTTTTGTCAGTTGTGACATGGGGTCAATTTGGCACTCAATGGAAGTGTAGCCTCTCCTAGACTCCCTAGAGGCTTTCAGAGCATGCAAATCTCTATTCTTTCTTTCTTTCTTTCTCTCTCTCCTCGATCTGTGTCTTATTTTGAGCCCGTCTGTCTGCCTGTCCCAGTCTGTATTTGAAATGAGGTTCAAGAGAGCTGATAGAAAGCGACATGGACTGTATTTTCCTGCCTGTCTCATCAGCTGCTGCTTTTCTGTTTTTGTGAGTGTTTCTAGAGCATGTAAAATTGCCACCCTAACACGAATCCCTCGTCGACTCCTTTTTTTCTCTCTCCTCGGTCTGTTTGTTTCGCTTCCCTTTCATCCTCTGTGGAAAAAATGTACAATGAAATAGCTGACTAATTTGCTTTGCACAGAAAGGCGGGAAAGCCCAATCGCTTTTGTGACTCAGCTGTGAACAACATTGCTAATACTTAGCCTTGAGCAAATCTTCATAGTGGTCAACAAACTGTGTAATTTTCATGACTTCTGGGAAATAAAGATCTGCAGTCCTTTGAGAGATGTGATTTTAGATGCTGCTCGATGTCAAGACCACAACAAACAGTCATAACAGTTGACTTTGAATGGAAGAATGTTTTATTGCGGAATGTTGAGTTGAACATGTCAGATTTAGCCGTTTCTATTGGTTCCCCTTTGACCCTACAGAGCAAACCCAACCAACCTCTTCCCAATCACACACCCTATTTGAAGGAGGGGCGCAACAGTTTCCCAGCCCCCTCGAGAGATAACGTTAAAATGTGTCGCATTTCAATTTTGGCTTGTCAAAGCGGTTGATCTTATCAACAGTTTTCTTGGCGCACCTGGCCCCGCTTGTTCTGCAGTATGCTATTTGACAGTTAATATCAATGTGGCTTTAATAGGTACCCTGATCCTGAAATCTCCAAACTGGCAATATTGTCCCAACCACCAACCAACCTCCTCCTCTAGCCTCGATTTCATCTCAGGCATATAAAAAGCCACTGTATTAACCATGCACAGTCCCTGCATGATCAAAGTATTTTTAAGTATGTGTGTCTCAGGGTAAAATGTTGTTATGTTGAGCCTTGTGAAGAAAAAGTTTGACTTCTGTCATTGCCAACAAAGGGTATATAACAAAGTATTGAGATAAACTTTTGTTATTGACCAAATACTTATTTTCCACCATAATTTGCAAATACATTCATTAAAAATCCTACAATGTGATTTTCTGGATTGTTTTTTCTCATTTTGTCTGTCATAGTTGAAGTGTATCTATGATGAAAATTACAGGCCTCTCTCATCTTTTTAAGTGGGAGAACTTGCACAATTGGTGGCTGACTAAATACGTTTTTGCCCCACTGTATGTTGAAGGGGGTGTGTTCCTGTCATTCAATTGAAAGATGAGTGAAACATTCCTTCACCTCATTATAACATCTTTCGTCTGAGAGACATTTACGTGACACCCAGAATGCATTATATAATATGAACAAACATGTCACCACACATAGCTGGCAAATAGCTTAGCATTAGCTCATCATAATCAGTACAACCTTCAAAAAAATGTTTTTGCACAGATCATAGGTGTCCCTCACAATCTATGCAATAATCGGAATGGATTATTTGTCACCAGTACTTAACGTGAATAAAACTGTATAGACATTATGCTCCATACATACAGTAGAAACAAAAACATGATATACCGAAAATGAGGCACTTGCTTTGGTGCCGACAGAGAGCTGCCTCGCTTCTAGCTCTAAAGAACATTTGCAGTATTTCGTTTTTTTATTTACTATTTCTTACATTGTTAGCCCAGAATTTGTTTTATGTTATTACATACAGCTGGGAAGAACTATTGGATATCAGAGGGGCGGTAACTCACCAGCACTACGACCAGGAATACAACTTTTCCGAAGCAGATCCTTTGTTCGCACCCCCCAGGGTGATTGAACTGATTCCAGACCCAAAACAACACCAGCGGAGGAGAGGTACGTCTAGTCCGACTTAGGAGGCGCACACACCACCCACGGCTTCCGAGTATATTACTCGTAAATGTTCAGTCTCTGGATAATGAAGTTGACCAGCTCAGACAGAAATAAATATCTCTCTGGGAAGAAGTGCGGGGGTAGATGGGGATTTTAACAAAGCAAATCTGAGTAAAAGGCTGTAAAAGGTACAGTGCCTTGCGAAAGTATTCGGCCCCCTTGAACTTTGCAACCTTTTGCCACATTTCAGGCTTCAAACATAAAGATATAAAACTGTATTTTTTTTGTGAAGAATCAACAACAAGTGGGACACAATCATGAAGTGGAACGACATTTATTGGATATTTCAAACTTTTTTAACAAATCAAAAACAGAAAAATTGGGCGTGCAAAATTATTCAGCCCCTTTACTTTCAGTGCAGCAAACTCTCTCCAAAAGTTCAGTGAGGATCTCTGAATGATCCAATGTTGACCTAAATGACTAATGATGATAAATACAATCCACCTGTGTGTAATCAATTCTCCGTATAAATGCACCTGCACTGTGATAGTCTCAGAGGTCCGTTAAAAGCGCAGAGAGCATCATGAAGAACAAGGAACACACCAGGCAGGTCCGAGATACTGTTGTGAAGAAGTTTAAAGCCGGATTTGGATACAAAAAGATTTTCCAAGCTTTAAACATCCCAAGGAGCACTGTGCAAGCGATAATATTGAAATGGAAGGAGTATCAGACCACTGCAAATCTACCAAGACCTGGCCGTCCCTCTAAACTTTCAGCTTATACAAGGAGAAGACTGATCAGAGATGCAGCCAAGAGGCCCATGATCACTCTGGATGAACTGCAGAGATCTACAGCTGAGGTGGGAGACTCTGTCCATAGGACAACAATCAGTCGTATATTGCACAAATCTGGCCTTTATGGAAGAGTGGCAAGAAGAAAGCCATTTCTTAAAGATATCCATAAAAAGTGTCGTTTAAAGTTTGCCACAAGCCACCTGGGAGACACACCAAACATGTGGAAGAAGGTGCTCTGGTCAGATGAAACCAAAATTGAACTTTTTGGCAACAATGCAAAACGTTATGTTTGGCGTAAAAGCAACACAGCTGAACACACCATCCCCACTGTCAAACATGGTGGTGGCAGCATCATGGTTTGTGCCTGCTTTTCTTCAGCAGGTACAGGGAAGATGGTTAAAATTGATGGGAAGATGGATGGAGCCAAATACAGGACCATTCTGGAAGAACACCTGATGGAGTCTGCAAAAGACCTGAGACTGGGATGGAGATTTTTCTTCCAACAAGACAATGATGCAAAACATAAAGCAAAATCTACAATGGAATGGTTCAAAAATAAACATATCCAGGTGTTAGAATGGCCAAGTCAAAGTCCGGACCTGAATCCAATCGAGAATCTGTGGAAAGAACTGAAAACTGCTGTTCACAAATGCTCTCCATCCAACCTCACTGAGCTCGAGCTGTTTTGCAAGGAGGAATGGGAAAAAATTTCAGTCTCTCGATGTGCAAAACTGATAGAGACATACCCCAAGCGACTTACAGCTGTAATCACGGCAAAAGGTGGCGCTACAAAGTAATAACTTAAGGGGGCTGAATCATTTTGCACGCCCAATTTTTCAGTTTTTGATTTGTTAAAAAAGTTTGAAATATCCAATAAATGTCGTTCCACTTCATGATTGTGTCCCACTTGTTGTTGATTCTTCACAAAAAAATACAGTTTTATATCTTTATGTTTGAAGCCTGAAATGTGGCAAAAGGTCGCAAAGTTCAAGGGGGCCGAATACTTTCGCAAGGCACTGTTTATCAACTGTAGTACTCGCGCTGCTATAACACTCGACCATTGTTACTCGACGCATCTCCTTCCTGAGCAGTATGACGGCTGTGTGGTCCCATGTTGTTTATACTTGCGTACTATTGTTTGTACAGATGAACGTGGTACCTTGAGGCATTTGGAAATTGCTCCCAAGGAAGAACCAGACTTGTGGAGGTCTACAATATTTTTCTGAGGTCTTGGATGATTTCTTTTAAATTTCCAATAATGTCAAGCAAAGATGCACTGAGTTTGAAGGTAGGCCTTGAAATACATCCACAGGTACACCTCCAATTGACTCAAATTATGTCAATTAGCCTATCAGAAGCTTCTAATGCCATGACATAATTTTCTGGAATTTTCCAAGCTGTTTAAAGGCACAGTCAACTTAGTGTATGTAATATTCTGACCCACTGGAATTGATATACAGTAAATGATAAGTGAAATAATCTGCCTGTAAACAGTTGTTGCTATAGAGCTATAGTTTGTTAACAAGAAATGTGTGGAGAGGTTGAAAAACTAGTTTTAATGACTCCAACTTAAGCGTATTTAAACTTCTGACTTCAACTGTATATACCGTATTCTATACTATTCTACTGTATCTTAGTGTCTTAATCATTTTAGTGACATTAATCATCCATATATTGATATATTCTTATTTACATTCCTTTACTTAGATTTGTGTGTATTGGGTATATGTTGTGAAAATGTTACTTGTTAGATATTACTGCACTGTCAGCTAGAAACACAAGCATTTCGCTACACCCGCAATAACCTTTGGTATTTTATTAGGATCCCCATTAGCTGTTGCAAAAGCAGCAGCTACTTTTCCTGGGTTCCACACAAAACATGAAACATAATACAGAATGACAGTTCAGAACATCATTTGACAAAAACAGCTCAAGGACAGAACTACATACATTTTAAAAAAGGCATACGTAGCCTACATATCAATGCATACACACACTAAGTGTGTGTGTGTGTCAAAGCTGTGTGTAAGTTGACCCGCAATAACATCTACATGTGACGAATACATTTTGATTTGACACATGTACAAATAATAATGATGGCAATGGGGGCACCAGCCAGAAAATGTGCCTGTGCGGAAACACGTGGAGAGTGCTTGGACTCGAAGAGAGAATTATGTATGTCCGGCTCAGTAAAGCCTCAAAAATAAATTGTCCACAACATTGAAATGTGGTACTTCTATTTGACATTAACGAAGAGGCAGAACACACCTCAAATCAAACTGTTGTTAGAAAATCATTTGAAATGGACAATTTGAAACAGCCTACAGATAATTAGCAGGCAGAGTGTGTTAACTGTCCTGTTGCATAACAATCACATTTTGGAACAATGACCGCAATCTGACATGTCCATAAAACAACTCGCGGTGGGGAAACCGTTAGAGATATTTCAAACTCGTGAAAAGGTTCATGTTTAGTTGCTAGCTAGCGAGATTGCCAGGCTCTAGGGTTTGCAGCATCGTGTTACTGGAAACCAAGACTGTTCTCAGGGCAGGCCTGATTGTAGCAATGTATGTTTGAGTCATGTCTGGAACAATTTAAGCATGCTAGCTAACCCTAACTTAATTCTCATAACCTGCCACCCTAGAAAGGTCCCTTCTGCTAGTAATGACCGGCAAACCTACCCTGACAAGAGTCTTGGTTTCCACCAATTCCTTCGACCTCATGGCTTGGTTTTTGCTCTGACCTGCACTGTCACCTGTGGGGCTTGTATAGACAGGTGTGTGCTTTTCCAAATCATGTCCAATCAATTGTATTTACCACAGGTAGATTCCAATCAAGTTGTAAAAACATGTCAAGGTTCGTCAATGGAAACAAGATTCACCTGAGCTCAATTTTGAATCTCATAACAACATTTTTATAAATTTTCAAAAAATTCTAAAAACCTGGTTTTGCTTTGTCATTATGGGGTATTGTGTGTAGATTGATAAATGTTTTATTTCATCCATTTTAGAAAATGGCTGTAAAGTAACAACATTTGGGAAAAGGGAAGGGTTCTGAATACTTTCAGAATGCACTGTGCTTCCATTAATTTTTTTAAACTGGTAAAGGAGGACCTTCACGTGAGTCTTGTGGGCTTCCTAGATCAAAACAACTGACATGTTACAGACGTTTTCACGAGAACACCAATTTTCTGGGTGCCTCATGGACTGACAAACACCGCTCTAGCTCTGCAACATTTCACCACAGTTGCGGAAGTGTAATATCTGTTGACACGGTGGATTGACAAGCATCCAATGCAAAAAAACATATCTCTAGCTTAAACTGACGTATTTTGATGGGGATTTTTGTATTATGCTAATTCGATTATTCACTTTATTTTAAATGATGATGTAATGGTGAATGCATCACACATTGTAAAATGTGTTAACTACAAGCTGCCTGTGCTTCCATCCCTCTCAGTCCAATCTCCAACCATGGAGTGAGAGAGGTTACAAGAGAACGGGTAGGAGGAATAGGTGGATGCTCAGATTCCTTGAGTTACCCTCTAAATTATCAACCAGCTAGTTATTAGAATCAGGTGCACTAGATGAGGGTTGAAGCAAACCTACAAAACGGTACCTGTCCAGGAGAGCCTATATCAGATCTGTATTCAGTCTGTTGATTCCATCTTCATCTGGTCATCCTCATCGTGGTACTCCAAACCTCTGGGGCCTGATTGGTGTCACACTATTCCCCAGACCCAGCTAACACACCTAATTTTAAAGTAATAACATTCCGACGACTGGATATGCCCATCTCTATGACATAAATAGTGTCACAATTACTTTGTTTGCAAACTGTAGCAACACTGAAACTTGGGGTGTTGTGTGATAATTGAGGATTCTTTAAATGTTTTATACATTTTAGAATAAGGCTGTAACATATCAAAATGTGGAAAAAGTCTGAATACTTTCCGAATGCACTGTCTTTATAAGTTATCATTAATGCTGTCTTTGGTGTGCTTATCAATTCATAAGCATTTTTCCCATTCCTATCGCTCCTTGTGGAACAGCTTGTTGCGTTGTGGCCATAGACATATAATCCATAGAAGTTATTTTAAACCTTTATCCCTGGCAATTTGACTATTTACAAATGAAACGTTTGTGTTTAGGGAGTCCGCCAGATCAGAGGCAGTAGGGATGACCAGGGATGTTCTCTTGATAAATGTTTGAATTTGACAAACTAATGTCCTGCTAATCATTCAAAATGTAACAAGTACTTTTGTTTGTCAGGGAAAATGTATGGACTAGAAAGTACATTATTTTCTTTAGGAATGTAGTGAAGTAAAACAAACTTGTCAGAAATATAAACAGTAAAGTACAAATACCCCCCAAAAACGACTTCTGTAGTACTTTACATCACTGCCGTTCATCCCGAATTGAACTCAGTTAACCAAAGTCACCTCGCAAACCCCTCAAACCTGATTCGTAGTATAGGGCTCAGGACGAAGGCCTTTCTGTCATCTCCTCTGTCCCACCGCTACAGCACTGTGCTCCCAGTTCACCCCCAATAAGTTGATCACTGTCTGTGAATGCATCCATCCATCCATCCATCCATCCACACACACACACACACACACACACACACACACACACACACACACACACACACACACACACACACACACAATGTTTTTTTATAAATGGTTGCATATTCATTTGACTTCTACACATACAGTACTTGTAAAAAGTTTGGACACTGTCAAGGATCCCCCCTGGTACTGCTGCTCATTTCGTTCACCAGCTCCGGGGGTCTACATCACCGGCCTTCAAGGCGTCATTGAACTGGATTCATTACCACCAACCCCGGACTGTCTTGTCTTATTACACACACCTGGTTCCCATTCCCCCTGATTAGTATGTTTATACTGTATATTGTTAACATGTCCGTTGGTCGTGTGAGTACCTGTCCTATTGTATCCGCTTTCATGCTACGTGTTATTGTGCACTTGTTTTACGGGCCCCGTGTATTAAGTAGAGGTTTACACCTCGCACTTTTGTTAGCGTGGAGAAAATAAAACCCCTATTACGTATTCCTGCACCTGTCTCCAATCATTTTACAACATGACAGACACACCTGCTCATTCAAGGGATTATCTTTATTTGTACTATTCTCTACATTGACAAAAAAAGTGTTAAACAAATCAAAATATATTTTAGATTATTCATAGTATTCACCCTTTGCCTTGATGACAGCTTTGCACACTCTTGGCATTCTCTCAGCCAGCTTCATGAGATAGTCACCTGGAATGCATTAAATTAACAGGTGTACCTTGTTAAAAGTTCATTTGTTTAATTTATTTCCTTCTTAAACTTCTTTGAGATAGGTGGGATGGTAGCGTCCCACCTGGCTAACATTCGGTGAAATGGTAGATGGCAAAAATTCAAATTAAATTACTATAAATATTAAACTCATGAAATCACATGTCCAATACATCAATATAAAGCTTAACTTGTTAATCCAGCCAAGGTGTCAGATTTCAAAAAAGCTTTACGGCGAAAGCAAACCATGCCATTATCTGAGGACAGCATCCAGCACACAAATGCATAACAAATCATTTTCAACCAGGGAGTTGCGACACGAAAGTCAGAAATATGAAAACTATGTGGCTCGGGTATCAAAACATAAATTTCTTTTTTTGGTCCATGGCCAGGAAACTCCCCATTGAGAACTTGTGGTCAATCCTCAAGAGGCTGGTGGACAAACAAAACCCCACAAATTCTGACAAACCCCAAGAATTGATTATGCAAGAATGGGCTGCCATCAGTCAGGATGTGGCCCAGAAGTTAATTGACAGCCTTGCCAGGGCTAATTGCAGAGGTCTTGAAAAAGAATGGTCACCACTGCAAATATTGACTCTGCATCAACTTCATGTAATTGTCAATTAAAGCCTTTGACACTTATGAAATGCTTATAATTATACTTCAGTATTCCATATTGACATCTGACAAAAATATCTAAAGACACTGAAGCAGCAAACTTTGTGAAAATGAATATTTGTGTCATTCTCAAAACTTTTGGCCACGACTGTATATACACGACTATATATACATACACACACCTATATAGACACATACTTTTTTTTTGACTATACCTTTATTATTCCCCGGTAACCCTACCACCCTTCCCCCAATTCGAGTAAACTAATAAACAACAAGACTTAGGCTTCTACCGTCAGTTTATACATACACATTTTACAGACACAATCTATTTTATAACAGTTATATTTTGTTTGTTTTCGTCCTTCCTCTATTTCTAATGTCCATCCAGTTTGATTTCTATTTGTAACTGTTATTTCACAAAATTTCTGAATCTACATACATTTTACAGATTTTACAGTATGTTTTACATTGGTTATCTTGTTATTAGTCTCATCCTCAGCTCCATTCAACCCCTCCCATCTATCGCTCAACAACATCCATTTTGGATTTCTATATGCCATATATTTTTCAACTGTGCTGGGATTCTTGACAAAGGTACTGAACCTTTCAATTCTCATAGCTTCTACAGATTGTAAATGAAAAATAAAATGTTTTGCTCAAATATGTATTAAATGATTGATTCATTGACTATGGCTTTGCAAATCATCCAGTATTGCTATCTGCAGTGTTAGTTCCATAGCCACCGTCTCCTCCTGTGACAGAGGATACACGTTACTCCTGGGAAGTGCTGCGTCTACCTGTAGATTTATCGCACAATCCCCCCGTCGATGAGGTGGTAATTTAGTCGCCCTCTTCTTACAGAAGGTGAGAGCCAAATCGGCATATTCTGAGGGGATGCGCACGGTGAAGACCTGGTCTGGACTTTCCACCATAGTCGCACCGATGGGAAACCCCCACACACATCCCTGACCACTCTCGTGACCACCCCTTGAGAGCCCTTTGCCACGAAATAGTGGGCCAACCATGGTAAGCCCAGCACCACGGGAAACGCAGGAGAATCCATAAGGAAGAGACTGATTCTCTCCTTGTGACCCTCCTGCGTAACCATGTCCAGTGGAGCGGTGGCTTCCCTAATCAGCCCTGGCCCTAATGGTCGACTATCTAGGGCGTGCACAGGGAAGGGCATATCCACAGGAACAATGGGATCCCTAAACTATGGGCAAATGAACGGTCTATAAAATTCCCAGCTGCGCCTGAATCTACTAGCGCCTTATGCTGGGAATGCGGGGAAAACTCAGGAAATAAAATAAACACATACATGTGAGGAACAGGGGGCTCTGGGTGAGCCTGGTGCCGACTCACCTGTGATGACACGATAATGCTCTGCCTGCTGCCTCGACTCCCTGAGGAACCCCCCCAGCACCGACCAGCAGTGTGCCCTCTGCGGCCACAGGTGGTGCATGGAATGGCCCCTCCTCCGGTCACCCTAAGTGCAGCACCTCCCAGCTCCTTGGGCACCGGAGCGGAGGTGCTGGGGGATGGAACTGACAGGCTCCTATCCGGACATTCGCGGACCAGCTGGTCCAATGTGAGGTTGGTGTTTCGGCAGGCCAACTCTCGACGGACGTCCTCGCTCAGACTGCACCAGTAGTGATCGATCAGGGCCCTGCCATTCCATCCCGTGCTGGCGGCTAGGGTCCGGAAGTCCAAGGCAATATCCTGCGCGCTCCTCGTCCCCTGCCTCAGGTGGAACTGACGCTCGACCCTCAGGCGGGTGTTCGAACACTGCCCAAAAGCGGCGGGTGAACTCTGCGTAATGGTCCAATGCCGCGTCTCCTTCACACTACGAGGCAGGAGGCAGGAGACGAGGGCGGACACGCACTCACACCCCGAAGGAGCCGTGTGGACGGTCGCCAGGTAAAGCTCCAGCTGTAGTAGACACCCCTTTCATCCGGCAGCAGTCCCATCATACTCCCTCGGGAGCGCGAGGTGAATCCCTCTGGGATCGAGTGAAGGAGGGGTGGACAGTGGGACCTGCTGTAGTGGGGCTGGTGGAGGCGCTGGGAAACCTCCTTTCTCCAAACAATCCATTGTCTGCAGCACGCGATCCATAGCGGTGCCCAGATGTTGCAACATGGTCGCGTGCTGCTGATCGTGCTCTTCCACTGCAACCGGGAGGGCGTCTGCTCCTGCTGACTCCATTCTTCGGGTGAGTGATTCTGTAATCGCCCTGTGTATAGCTGGTGTGGAAGAGTCAGGCGCAGGACATTCGAATTGAGTAATGAGCGTACTTTACTCAAGAATTCAAATATAATCAACACAATAAACTTAGCCCACAATAACGGACCGAATACATACAAACAATCAGTCACAAAAATCATGGGGGGACAGAGGGTTAAATAATGAACAAGTAATTGGGGAATTGAAACCAGGTGTGTAAAACAAAGACAAAACAAATGAAAAGTGGATTGGCTATGGCTAGAAGGCCGGTGATGTCGACCGCCGAACGCCGCCCGAACAAGGAGAGGGACCGACTTCGGCGGAAGTCGTGACAAGCTGCTTATGCTGAAAAGCCTTGTTAGTACATAGCTCAAATTAGCTTTAGAATTTGCTGGATTTTTTTACTTCAGACAAAAGGTAATATTTCACATAAAACAGTTGTTTTTGTATTAACTCAAATATATACTGGGTAGTTAACACCTTTGAGTTACTGGGACTTGAACCTAGAATTGTTGTGCTATAACCAATTATAGTGTTGCTGTCGTGGATTTTAGTATGAATTTAGCTTGAATCTGTGAAAAACCTCTATTATACTCTATAGTCCAAATAGTTTGATGTTACATTAAAAGATATACTGTCTGGGACTCCTGTCTTGATGGTTAACCCTTTTGAGTTATTGGATTTGAACCTAGAATTGGTGTGTTATAGCCATGTTGATGTCATTGACTTTATTGTAGATGTAAGTTGATTCTGCCAGACTTTAACCTGTTGATGCCAGGAGTTCCTCTAGAGGACATCAACACTGGCCAATTTGCGATGTGTGTGTGTGGACCAGTTTAACTATTCTTGTGGGGACCAGAAGTCCCAAAAATGTGACCAATATGGGGGCATTTTGTTAGTCCCCACGAGGTCAAATGCTATTTCTAGGGGGTTTAGGGTTAAGGTTAGAATTAGTGGGTTAGGTTTAGGGGTTAGGGAAAAAGGATTTTGAATGGGACTGAATTGTGTGTCCCCACAAGGTTAGCTGTACAAGACTGTGTGTGCGTGTTCAGTCATGTGCTGCCGTTACATTGACTTGAACACCCAAAGACACTCTGGCCTAGCATATTATGATATTTATCTACCATGACCTACTATACCAGCCATATACTGCACTGTTGTTACCATAGACACAAGATGGTGGGCAAGAGTTTATCTTCCTAGCACATTAGTCAATGACATTGGACCCATACCCCACAAGCGAATGTGAACGGATAAAAAGCTAATGCAAAAGAGAGACAGGCATAACAAACATGGTCAATACAGTAATGACCTTAACAACCCCATCCTGCCAAATTACCACAAACAGAGCGAGACTGCGTGAGCCAAAAATAAATACCTTGTAAAATATGATTTTATATACAGTGCATATAAACTCAGCAAAAAAAGAAACGTCCATTTTTCAGGACCCTGTTTTCAAAGATAATTCGTAAAAATCTGAATAACTTCACAGATCTCATTGTAAAGGGTTTAAACACTGATTCCCATGCTTGTTCAATGAACCATAAACAATTAAAGAACATGCATCTGTGGAACGGTCAGTAAGACACACTGCTTACATACAGTAGGCAATTAAGGTCACAGTTATGAAAACCTAGGACACTAAAGAGGCCTTTCTACTGACTCTGAAAAACACCAAAAGAAAGATGCCCAGGGTCCCTGCTTATCTGCGTGAAAGTGCCTTCGGCATGCTGCAAGGAGGCATGCGGACTGCAAGGAGGCATGCGGACTGCAGATGTGGCCAGGGCAATAAATTGCAATGTCCATACTGTGAGATGTCTAAGAAAGTGCTACAGGGAGATAGGGCGGACCACTGATCGTCCTTGCAGTGGCAGACCACGTGTAACAACACCTGCACAAGATCGGTACATCCGAACATCACACCTGTGGGACAGGTACAGGATGACAACAACAACTGCCCGAATTACACCAGGAACACATAATCCCTCTATCAGTGCTTAGACTGTCTGCAATAGGCTGAGAGAAGCTGGACTGAGGGCTTGTAGGCCTGTTGTAAGGCAGGTTTTCACCAGACATCACCGGCAACAACGTCACCTATGGGCACAAACCCACCGTCGCTGGACCAGACAGGACCGGCAGAAAGTGCTCTTCACTGACAGGTCACGGTTTTGTCTCACCATGGGTGATGGTCGGATTCCCATTTATCATCAAAGGAATGAGCGTTTCACTGAGGCCTGTACTCTGGAGTGGGATTGATTTGGTGGTGGAGGGTCCGTCATGGTCTGAGGCGGTGTGTCACAGCATCATTGGACTGGGCTTGTTGTCATTGCAGGCAATCTCAACACTGTGCGTTACAGGGAAGACTTCCTCCACCCTCATGTGGTACCCTTCTTGCAGGCTCATCCTGACATGACCCTCCAGCATGACAATGCCACCAGCCATACTGCTCGTTCTGTGAGTGATTTCCTGCAAGACAGGAATGTCAGTGTTCTGCCATGGCCAGCGAAGAGCCCAGATCGCAATCCCTTTGAGCACGTCTGGGACCTGTTGGATCAGAGGGTGATGGTTAGGGCCATTCTCCCCAAAAGATGTCTGGGAACTTGCAGGTACCTCAGTGGAAGGGTGAGATAACATCTCACAGCAAGACATGGCAAATCTGGTGCAGTCCATAAGGAGGAGATGCACTGCAGTACTTAATGCAACTGGTGGCCACACCAGATGCTGACTGTTGCTTTTGATTTTGAACCCCCTTTGTTCAGGGACACATTATTACATTTCTGTTAGTAACATGTCTGTGGAACTTGTTCAGTTTATGTCTCAGGTGTTGAATCTTTTTATGTTCATACAAATATTTACAGTTGACAGTGAGGATGTTTATTTTTTTTGCTGAGTTTATATATTCACACACAGTATAGTAATAGTATGATGAAATGTATTTGATTAATTGGCAAAGGGCAGAAGTCTAGCCTACAGAGCCATCTGTCCGTTTTTGTTTCGGTACAATGAGGATACATTGTGGTTAATGGATGGGCTTTTTGAGAAATGCGGGAGTACACAGAGCCTCAAAGGTCAGTTGGTTTAAAGCACTGTGGTCGCTATCATTACGTTCCCTTCTGAGTTTGACTTTCAAATTGCACTCTATTCCCTTTGTAGTGCACTACTTTCAAACCAGGGCCCATAGGGCTCTGGTCAAAAGTAGCGCACTATGTTGGGAATAGGGTGTCATTTGGGATGCAACCTCAGAGTCATAATGAGAAATATTATCAGCTGTCTGTTCAGATGACGCGAGTGTGTATATAATCATAATTTCTATAACGCATTACTTATTTACATGGAAGGGAAAGCCAGGGCACCGATTGACACACTATTCATTCGATTTAGATGTTTGAGTGATGATATTCAGTGGTTCTGTTCATATCATAATAAAGAGACACTTTAGCATTCAAATTATTTTCCAATTTTGTGAGAATGTGATATTAAATGTGTATTATAGTGCATGCACACTGAATTAGATTCATAAATCTAGAATCATATATGTTTAGATTAGTCTTTGCAATGCTTATATGAGGTCTTCAATAGATAAACTTCCACACAAGACAGAATACTATGTAAATGTAATGTCGTACAAATTATACGATTATATCTAATCTATCTTGGCATATTTTGTGTATTCTTGTAAGAGAGATTCACATTGGAATAATTTAGCCAGTGGAATTGATTTTCTTGAATAGATCATTTGAATAGATCAAGGCAGTTAAAACTTCTTATGGGCAGGTGGGACGCTAGCCAACATCTGGTGAAATTGCAGAGCACCAAATTCAAAATACAGAAATAGTCAAATTAAACATTCATAAAAATACAAGTGTTATACATCGGCTTAAAGATGAACTCCTTGTTAATCCAGCCGCTGTGTCAGATTTCAAAAAGGCTTTACGGCAAAAGCATACCATGCGATTATCTGAGGACAGCGCCCCGCTTACAAAATCATACAAACATTTTCAAGTAGAGGAGTCATGAAAGTTAGAAATAGCGAAAAAATTAATCACTTACCTTTGATGATCTTCATATGGTCGCAGTCACAAGAGTCCCTGTTACACACATGTTTGTTTTGTTCGATTATGTCCCTCTCTATGTCCCAAAAACTCAGTTTGTTGGCGCGATTTGTTCAGTAATCCACTGGATCAAAGGCGGTCACGACATGCAGTTGAATACATCCTAATAGTACCGGTTAAGTTCATTGAAACATGTGAAACATAATTAATCCTCAGGTTGTCTATTGTCTAAATAATTGATCATATTTCACCCGGACAATAGCGTATACAATAAAAAGGAAAAACAACAAACGGCATGCAATCGGTCACTCATGCAAACGAGCTCTGCATTTTTCAGAATACAAGCCTGAAACAATGTCTAAAGACCATTGACCTCTAGTGGAAGCCATAGGAACTGCAATCTGGGTCCTAACCATTTAGATACTGTATAGGCATTCAATAGAAAAGTATCCACATCAAAAGAATCCCACTTCCTGGATGGATTTTCCTCGGGTTTTCACCTGCCATATAATTTCTGTTATACTCACAGACAATATGTTAACAGTTTTGGAAACTTTAGATTGTTTTCTATCTAATACTACCATGCATATGCATATTCTAGCTTCTGGGCCTGAGTAACGGGCAGTTTACATTGGGCACCTCATTCATCCAAAATTCAAAATACTGCCCCTTACCCAAGAGAGGTTAACCCACTGTTCCTTGTCCGTCATTGTAAATAAGAATTTGTTCTTAACTGACTTGCCTAGTTAAATAAAGGTGAAAACTATGGAATATAGTGGAGCATTTGCCCCTTATAACAAAGCTTATTCTCTATCAATGCAGAAATCCCCTCTTTCTTTTTCCCAGAGCCCATACAATGTACTATGCTGGAAGGTGGATGGATGTGGGGAGGGGATAGGAGAGATTGTTGTATTTGAGGATGGTTTGTGTGTGTCTGTGTGTGTGTGTTTTGCCTTTTGCTTAAGAGGATGATTGTGTGTGTGTGTCTTAGGAAACTGTATGTTGTCTGCAGTGAAGGATGTGTGTACAGATGTAGGATCTTAATTTGATCACTATGTTGTCGCTGATAATTTTCCTGTGCCACAGGATTTGCATTAATTTGCACTTTTCATGTACACTGGAAAATTGTTAGGGTGAATTTGATAGTAGTTTACAGGCAGCTCGATGGTAAGTAACATCTGTTTTTCATATTATGGTACTGTAAAAACGGCCAGCTTCAGTCAGCCAGTTAATGCTTTCTAGTCAGGCAGCTTAGTCTCCTACTCAGAAGACACAAAATTATCTAATTCATCAAAGCCACACAAGTTATTTATCACCCTAACTCATTCACTTGCAATTTTGGGAAAAAGGCAACCTTAGCTCCCTCATTTATTGAATCAGATGGATCATTCATCACAAAACCCACTGATATTGCCAACTACTTTAATGATTTTTTTCATTGGCAAGATTAGCAAAAAAACATTTTGAATTCTGAAAGGTGAGTGTGGAAGAGGTGAACAAAGTATTGTTGTCTATCAACAAAGACAAGCCACAGGGATCTTGACAACTTGGATGGAAAATTACTGGTGATATTGCCACTCCTATTTGCCATATTTTCAATTTCAGCCTACTAATAAGTGTATGCCGCCAGGCCTGGAGGGAAGCAAAACTCATTCCGCTACCTAAGAATAGTAAATTCCTATTTACTGGCTCAAATAGCCGAACAATCAGACCGTTACCAACCCTTAGTAAACTTTTGTGTTTGACCAGATACATGCACCAGATATAGCACTTTTTTGGTTTCTACATTATTCCATGTGTAATTTCATAGTTTTGATTGCTTCACTATTATTCTACAATGTAGAAAATAGTACAAGAAAGAAAAACTCTGAAATGAGTAGGCATGTCCAAACTTTCGACTGGTACTGTATGTAGTTGTGGTGGAAATCTTTGAATGCATTGTAATGTTTTAAAAATTGTATAACCTCCTTAATAAATACGGCAAGGTACTGTATTCCGTGGGGTGGTAATTCATTATCATTCAAAATACAGCAATTATTTCCCTGCCCACAACACTTTCTCACAATGCACCTTAATTTACAGTATGATGCAGTGAAATGTTTTAGATTATATTACTTTTAATAAAACACAAAATTGCAAAATTACAGTTTTCCATTACAGTTTAGCATAATTTTGGCCAGCTAATAGTCTAACCACCGATCAAGCAACATGACATCGGCGGAAAAGTGTGAATGGAAAAAATGTTCTAATCCTGTTGCTGCAGGATTATTTTGCTGCGTCAATAATGGTCATATATGGATCCTACATCTGTATGTACTGGTCCTGAGTTACTTATGTCTCATGCATATATTTGGTATGGTTTACTGACTGCTCCACCACTCAATGAAACCCTAGGAGGCACTACAAACATCTTTGGAGATATTTAGTGTGATGGACTTTTTAGTCTCTGCATTACATCCATGTCCTCAGTAGTTCAAGCACTTTTAGTCATGTATCAACATCGATAACATTATGGGTAACATTTTCTGTCCGCCAAACTGAACTCTGCAAGAAGAAAATACCATTTAAGTCACAATATTGAAGCTGGAGTTGTCTTGTAAATGTATCTTTTACAACATCTACATGTGAATGCTATGATTATCTGCGGTTTTAAAGTAAACAGCAAAGTGTGTCCAATGTAATACCGGATAAGTTCTGCCTACTCAAACATTTTTAGGATACCGATTACCCAAAATTGTTTTAGTTAGGAAACTTAACCCATTTAATCCCAAATTTTTCCCAGACATGAAAATATCCAAATCAAGTGTCATTAGTAACCCTTTGAAGTAATCAATCATTATTTTTCAAAATATTAATGGGAAAGTAGGTGAAAAGGTGTGTTTTATGGTCGGTCACAATTGTGACTGGTGGGATAATGTTACGTATACTAAATTAACGTATTTCTCCCATGCAGTTATCAAAGTTCTTATATATCTCAACCCAGTTAATTACACATTTAAAACTCTGTCACTGGCAGTCCCCAGCGTTGCCTCTAGAATGCCCCGTCACATTCTAGTGTGACTATTTAACACATCAAAAACCCTTATACAACACGATATGAATACTGAGAGCAAAGACAAAAAAAACATCAACGTATTTCAACATTGTTACTTTATTGTAACATACATTGTAACATTGTTAGTTTAGTGCAACATATATTGAAACATTAATATTGTAACCTTATTGTAACATTTGAACTTGTACTTTAGTGCAATATTAATTGTAACATTTTCATTGTGACATTTTAGTGCAACATTCACTAACAACTGTATAGCAGTCGTGTTATTCATTCCCACTGAAAGTAAAGGTAACATTTAGGATAGAGGTAGCCTGTAGAACATGCATTCAAGTAGAGGCCTACACTGAACAAAATACAATTATACATGTCATACAGTATGTCTTGAATCAATTGACCTTCTTTTCTAAAAACACTTCAGTCATTTTGATTGTATTTTTTGTCGACTTTTCTTTTCTTGCGTTGTACTGCTTCTCCTCACCCTTTATCGACTTTTCTATTTTTATTTTATTGTCTTTTTCAGCCCTTTTTAATTCGCACTTATCTCCTTTTCTACTGTCCATGGTATATCTTGAAGCACTCAAAGTGCAGTGGCGCTTTGCATTTCTCACATGCATAGGTAGTACGGCAGTGGTTTCTTGACGAACATTTGCATATTTGGGCTGTATACTACGTGTTTTGGAATCACATCAGTGGCAGGCCTCTTCGATCATTTGAACACTCAATCTCTATTTTTGACCACCTGCAGCTTTCCCTTGGCTCTTCTGGCTGACCCCTATGGCTTGTAGAGGCCCTTGGTTCTTCTGACTGGACCCTCTGACGGGTAGAGGCCCTTGGCTCTTCATTATCAACAATGGAGAGGGGTGGGGGAGGTTGTGGAGGGGGGGTGGGTGGTGAGGGGTAGGTCATTATCACTGATAACGTTGTTCCTGTCATGATCTGTTTGCATAGGTTCAGCATGTGCATTCAACAGCCTGGCTGGCATCTGACCCATCGCTATCACAATCACTCACGACAGCATCTTTCTCATTTTGAGGGATAACTGTAATGTTGCATGCCTTGTCTGGGCAGTCACCTAGATCCAACATATCCAGAACTTGCCTCAAAGTGAAACTAAAAGAAAGAACAGAGTAGAAAGTTAGTTAGAACAAGACCTATGTATGTGTATCAGTATGTGTATACCTAATAGCCTGTCACTATTGTTACCATCAACATGTTTACACATTCTATGACCACACTGAACAAAGTTGAGTAATTGCAAATGCAAATGCATATATCAATACAAAAAAAGTGTCCTATCTTTATGTTAACATACATTACTAACCTTTTGTTTGGGAGCTTTGATGCAGCCATCCTCTTCTCAACCAGGAAGTAAACAGCTCTGGTCATGTGACAATTTACACTAAACATGTGACACTGCACATATTTCATTGAGACCCTTGATTTTTTCAATAATTTCTGGAAATGCATTGATACATCATTCAGTGACATTTATAGAGCCTTATAACTGGAAACTTTTTTTTAATAGTGACCGATGGGATAACATAGGTTAAATAGCTGAGTGCTCTCCTGCTATGAGTAATACAAATGTAGTTTTTTTTAATAAGTATACTTCAATTTAATGCCCCCACTAAGCCAAGCTTCCAATCATTTCCCAGTGTGCCTTGCCTTTTCGATTGAATTGTAGCGTTACCACCCATGACTGTCTTTGTCACTAACAAATACAATGTTGTTGAATTCGTTCACTTTCAGTCCTGTGGTCTTTCTAGGTGAATATTGTCATTAAAATGTAATGATTACATACAGTGCATTTGGAAAGTATTCCGACCAATTTACTTTTTCCACATGTTATTAGTGGATGCCTACTGGAGAACTTTGATCTTTTTAATGAATTTATCTTATTAACACTTTGTTCTAGCTAGCTATTTGTGTAGGTAGCTATCAAGTAAACACAATACCCCATAATGATGAAGCAAAAACGTGTTTTATAATTTTATAATATGTATTACATTTACATAATTATTCAGACACTTTACTCAGTGCTTTGTTGAAGCACCTTTGGCAGCGATTAAAGCCTTGGGTGTGACACTACAAGCTTGGCACACTGGTATTTGGGGAGTTTCTCCCAATCTTCTCTGCAGATCCTCTCCAGCTCTATCAGGTTGGAGAGATGTTCGATTGGGTTCAAGTCTGGGCTCTGGGTAGGCCACTCAAGGACATTCAGACTTATCCCGAAGCCAGTCCTGCATTGTCTTGGCTGTGTGCTTAGAGTCATTGTCCTGTTGGAAGGTGAACCTACGTCCCAGTCGGAGGTCCTTAGCTCTCTGGAGTAGGTTTTCATCAAGGATCGCTCTGTACTTCGCTCCGTTCGTCTTTCCCTCGATCCTCACTAATCCCCCAGTCCCTGCCACTGAAAAAGATACCATAGCTGCCACCACCTTGTTTCACCGTAGGGATGGTGCCAGGTTTACTCTAGACGTTACGCTTGACATTCAGGCCAAAGAGTTCAATCTTGGTTTCATCAGACCACAGAATCTTGTTTGTCATGGTCAGAGTCTTTAGGCTTTAACTTACCAAAATTGGAGAAAGTCAAGGGGCCACACTAGACCTGCAAGTAGGGTTGCAAACTTTCCCAAACTTCCAGACAGAATTTCTGGAATACCTGGAAAATGTACCATAATCTTGCAACCCTAACTGTAAATCACATTATGCTGGTTTGCAAAGTGATGTGTAATTCCCTATTGGAATCTATCAAGCATTAGGCTATCCAACATTCAACATTTTTATTCACCCACAACCTGCATTCATAATGAGTGCCAGGGTTAAGAACAGTGGGAGGAAACTACCTAAGTCATTTAAACTGGAACAACCATTTCAGTAACGGTTGCAAAAATTATATTTATTTTATTGTGTAGCATAACATTTAACCATTCAATTACTCAATGTACAGGCAAAAACGCATATATTAAAAACAATTCTAAAAAGTTTACCTGCAGTAGAGCAAGCTGGGAAAAAAAGTTCAGTTATCAGATCTTACAAAAAATATAACTGGTGTGACTTCTCATTTAGTTTTGAGTCAGTACCACAAACATTTTAATTAATAATGACTTTTCATTGACTTTCAGTACAACTTACTAGAAGTGTTGTGGTTGTGGTTTACAGTATGTGTGCATTGTGTTTACTAAATAGCCACAAATCCACAGCTACTGTACTACCTCATGTTGTTTATTTTGATCCAATGGAGGGCGGAGAGGCATACAGTATGTCATAAATAAATAATACAGAAAATAGGCATGGTGATAGGGGGTTGGTAGGGGAGAGGGGGAGGAAGAGAGGGCAAGGGGAGGGAGGAGAGAGAGCGGGAGGGATTAGTCATTGGTCAGTAGCCCGAATCCAAAGTGATATCAGCTGCAATTTGCTTAATAAAATTATGGACCACGTTGAACTACACAAAGGCAGGCGGTGGCTTGCTGGAGAGAGCATTCGCTTCAGGATATCCTTGCACACAGGAGCTAACATTGGTGTGTGTGGCATGCACACACCCTTTCTGACTCTCTCTCTGATACACACACACCTGCACACTCTATTTTTGCCACCTCTGGTACTGAAGTGCAGGGTGTCATCCACGCACACCACCTGTCAGCTTTAGTAAGAGCCTTCGCCAAAAGCTTGTCCACAAGTTACCCGGCAGGAGCATGCACCAACAGGCTAAGGATGAGGGGGAACCTCCCAAAATGCAGGGGGAGGAGGGGGACTCGAACACAACATGCTCCACACGAACCCAGTCTACCCCCTCTCCTGAGACCTCCACGGAGGGGGAAATTCAGGTGGAAGAAGAGGGAACTCCTGTCCTGACTCCCAACCCCTACAGTAGGCATGGGGGGCCCTGTCGCCCGGGGTGTCTACTAGTCGCCCTGATCTTCATGCTCATCTCTTTACTCGGCAGCTGGGCAGTGGTCCACCTCACCCTGGGGTCCCGTGGAATGGCGACCTTCAGGATCCAAGCCAGCTATGACCGGCCGAGCGAACAGGATGCCACCGCCACGATCAAACCGGGCTTCACCACCAACTGCACCATGGGTAAGTGAGCGTTTAAGTTAGCAATTGCTGTGTTGTGTGTCTGCACGCTACTGTACTGTGGAGTGGTTAATAGTTTAATCAAAAGACTGACCCAATGTCAGAAATGTTGGTTCTACTAATGGTTCCTAATCGTGAAGGTTAGGATTTTGAGTTGTGCAATCTGACCTTAGATCTGTGGTTATGGGCATTGTCTACATCAAGTGTGTGCTGTATATCCACATCTAAACTAGGCTATCCTGGGTTGGCACGGTAGCCTAGTGGTTAGAAATCTGTCGTTCTGCCCCTGAACAGGCAGTTAACCGACTGTTCCTAGGCCGTCATTGAAAATAAGAATTTGTTCTTGACTGACTTTGCTGGTAAAATAAATAAATAAAATATGCAAAAGTATGTGGACACCCCTTCAAGTTTTAGTGGATTCGGCTATTTCAGCTGTTTCTGAAAGGTGTATAATATTGATAACAGCCATGCAATCTCCATAGACAAACATTGACAGTAGAATGGCCTTACTGAAGAGCTCACCATCATAGGACACCACCTTTCCAATAAGTCAGCTTGTAAAAATTCTGCCCTGCTAGAGTTGCCCTGGTCAGCTGTAAGTGCTGTTATTGTGAAGTGGAAATGTCTTGGAGCAACAACGGCTCAGACACGAAGTGGTAGGCCACACAAGCTCACAGAACGGGACTACCGAGTGCTGTCCTCGGTTGCAACATTCAGTACCGAGTTCCAAACAAGAACTGTACATAAGGAGCTTCATGAAATGGGTTTTCATGGCCGAGCAGCCACACACAAGCCTAAGATCACCATGGCTAATGCCAAGCATCATCTGGAATGATGTAAAGCTCACCACCATTCGACTCTGAAGCAGTGCAAATGCATTCATTGGAGTGATGAATCCCGCTTCTGGTGAATCCGGATTTGACGGATGCCAGGAGAACGCTACCTACCTGAGTGTATAGTGCCAACTATAAAGTTTGGGGGGAAGAATAATGATCTGGGGCTGTTTTTTGGCCCCTTAGTTCCAGTGAAGGGAAATCTTAATGCTACAGGATACATTGACATTCTAGACAATTCTGTGCTTCCCACTTTGTGGCAACAGTTTGGGGCATGCCCTTTCCTGTTTCTGCATGACAATGCCCCTGTGCACAATGCTAGGTCCATACAGAAATGGTTTGTTGAGATTCGTGTGGAAGAACATGACTGTCCTGCAAAGAGCCCTGACCTCAACCCCATCAAACACCTTAGCGAAAAATTGTAACGCTCACTGCGAGCCAGGTCTTATCACCCAACATCAATGCCCGACCTCACTAATGCTCTTGTGGATGAATGGAAGCAAGTCCCCGCAGCAATGTTCCAACATCTAGTGGATGGCCTTCCCAGAAGAGTGGAGCCCTGCTACAGGAAAGTATAGGGACAATTTGTTAATTGTTTTTTTTCTCATCTATCTACACACAATACTCCATAATGACAAAGCATGACATTTTTTGGGAAATGTTTGCCTGTGTACAACAAATTTAAAACGTTTCACATACGTATTCAGACCCTTTACCCAGTACTTTGTTGAAGCACATTTGGCTGCGATTACTGCATTGAGTCTTCTTGGGTGTGACGTTACAAGCTTGGCCCACCTGTATTTGGGCAGTTTCTCCCATTCTTCTCTGCAGATCCTCTCCAGCTCTGTCAGGTTGGAGTTATCCCGAAGCCAGTCCCGCGTTGTCTTGGCTGTGTGCTTATGGTCATTGTCTTGTTGGAAGGTGAACCTCGCCCCAGTCTATGGTCCTGAGAGCTCTGGAGCAGGTTATCATCAAGGATCTTTCTGTACTTTGCTCCATTTATCTTTGCCTTGATCCTGACTAGTATCCCAGTCCCTTCCGCTGAAAAACACAGAGTCTTTTGGTGCCTTTCGGCAAACTCCAAGCTGGCTGTCATGTGTCTTTTACTGAGGAGTGGCTTCCGTCTGGCCACTCTACCATAAAGGCCTGATTGGTGGGGTGTTGCAGAGATGGTTGTCCTTCTGGAATGTTTTCCTATCTCCACAGAGGAACTCTAGAGCTCTGTTAGAATGACAATCAGGTTCTTATTCACCTCTCTGACCAAGGCCCTTCTCCCCAGATTGCTTAGTTCTAGGAAGAGTCTTGGTGGTTCCAAACTTCTTTCATTTAAGAATGATGGAGGCCACTGTGTTCTTGGGGACCTTCAATGCTGCAGAATTTATTTGGTACCCTTCCCCAGATCTGTGCCTCGACACAATCCTGTCTCGGAGCTCCCTGTACAATTCCTTCTACCTCATGACTTGGTTTTTTGCTCTGACATGCACTGTCAACTGTAGGACCAAATATGGATAGATAGGTGGGTGCCTTTACAAATCATGTCCAATCAATTTAATTTACCAGCAGTATACCACCCTGCACCCCACTGCTGGCTTGCTCCTGAAGCTAAGCAGGGTTGGTCCTGGATGGGAGACCAGATGCTGCTGGAAGTGGTGTTGGAGGGCCAGTAGGAGGCCCCCTTTCCTCTGGTCAAAAAGCAATGTCCCAGGGCAATGATTAGAGACATTGCCCTGTGTAGGGGGCTGTCTTTTGGATGGGACGTTAAACGGGTGTCCTTACTCTCTGTGGTCACTAAAGATCCCATGTCACTTATCGGGGTGTTAACCCTGGTCCTGGCTAAATTCTCAATCTGGCCCTCATACCATCATGGTCACCTAATCATCCCCAGTTTACAATTGGCTCATGTATCCCTCCTCTCCCCTGTAACTATTCCCCGTAAATGAGAATGAGTTCTAAGTCTACTTACCTGTTAAAATAAGGGTTAAATAAATAAAACGTTGTAGGAATATCTCATGGGTGATCAATGAAAACAGGATGCACCTGAGCTCAATTGCAAGTCTCATAGCAAAGGGTCTGAATTATTTTGTAAATAAGGTATTTAAAATATATATACATGTATGAATATGCAAACATTTTAAAAAACCTGTTTTCGCTTTGTCAATATGGAGTATTGTGTGTGTGTATATTGCTGAGGGTTTTCTTTTATTTAATCCATTTTAGAATAAGGTTGTAACGTAACAAAATATGGAAAAGGGAAGGGGTCTGAATACTTTCAGAAGGCAGAAATGGTAACAGAAAAGAGGGGACCAACTCCACTTATTAATGCCCATGATTTTAGAATGAGGTGTCCACATACATTTGGTGATGTTGTGTATGCAGATAACATAGCTGATTCTCTCTAAAAGTTAGCTTCTGCTGTTTCCACTATTTAATTGTGAATACATGTCAAATGCTTACTAAAATATAAGTCTGTGAAGGCATGTTACATCTAGTTGAATTGTTCTTTAACTGTTCTGTAGTCTCGAATCGAGTGTCAAAGTGTTGGTCCTTGCTTACAACATATGTTAGCTTTTTGTGAAATTGACATTTATGTTCTGAGCACGATGCTCTGCTTTGTTGAACATTACAAAGAGAAGAACCGAACAAGTTGCTTAAATGTAATATTTACATAATATATATGTAATATTTTATTATTTTACGTTATTTAAATGTTATAATTTATTCTTTCAAATTTGAAAAGTGAACAGGTTAGTACATTTGTCTTTGAAATAAAACACTTACTTGAGTTAGCTACTAATGTATTAGCTTAGGGGAATACAGTGAACACAGTGAATACAGTGAACTTTGGAAAGAGTTGTTGCTTTCATAGCTATGTTTTGATGTCACTTCTAAGGGTGTTTGAAAAGCAGTGCAAATGTTTTTCAAACTGGAGATTTTTCCGGCTGCTGTTCTGGATGTAAACCCCATTACCATATGTTTTGGAATGAAATGCAGGGTTGGCGTGCTACAGGGGATAATATCTCTCTGTGAACCTCGAGAGGTCCTTAAATTAGGTTAATCCCGTTTATTCAATTTCCTCCGAGCTCTACGCGGAATTGTAGGGACCTTTGCTTTTGACGTTTCGAGGAAGTGTATAATATTGAAGAAATGTGGTATAAAATGTGGATTTCAAAAGAGTTACAGTTGAGTTATGGCTGGTTTCCCCTTTTGGTTATTGGAACAGACAAGCCACTGTCACAGCAGCTATTGTGCATCAATAAAAGCAGAGAAACAGAATGCGGACAAATACTTTATGGGATATTCGAATTGAATTTACATGCTCAATTGACCAAGCGTCACAATGGAAGTAGACTGTTAGGGCACAGACATTAGACAAAAGTCAGTTGAGTGAATTTTCCAAACTTTGTCAACTATGTTAACCACCATTCACTCAGTGGTGTAAAGTTTGGGGTATCTGTAATTTACTTTACTATTTCTATTTTTGACATCTTTTAATTGTACTCCACTACATTCTTAAAGAAAATAATGTACTTTCTACTCCATACATTTTCCTTAACACCAAAGTTACATTTTGAATGCTGAGCAGTACAGGGAAATGGTTTAATTCACAAACTCAAAGAGAAAATCCCTCATCCTACCTACTGCATCTGATCTGATCTGGAGTCACTAAACACAAATGCTTTGTTTCTAAATTATGTATGAGTGTTGGAGTGTGCCCCTGGCTATCCGTTAATTTTAAAAACAAGAAAATTGTGCCGTCTGGTTTTATTAATATAAGGAATTTAAAATAATTTACACTTGTAATACACTTTTAATACTTAAGTAAACTCAGCCATAAAATAAATCTCCCTTTTTCAGGACCCTGTCTTTCAAATATATTTTTTTAAAGCTCTGGACCTGCTAATCGTAGCTGTCTTGAGCATATCAGCTGCTATCTGAACAAGTTTATCGAACAATGATCTTGGGCCACTATAACTATAACTATTTTGACAATTGGATTGGTCCCCTCTACCACACGGAACCCACTAATCTACTGACAGAAATGCACGGGGTGGCTAAAAACAGACCTCCATCTTTTGCTAGCTTGCTACCCATGGCTCGGCTATCTGTCGGAATCGCCGTGACCCCAACCGATCGCACTACTCACTGGAACCTTATGATCACTCGGCTAAGCATGCCTCTCCTTAATGTCAATATGACTTGTCCATTGCTGTTCTGGATATTGGCTTATTTCACTGTAGAGCCTCTAGCACTGCTCATTATACCTTATCCAACCCTTCAGTTCCACCACCCACACATGCGATGACATCACCTGGTTTCAATGATGTTTCTAGAGACAATATCTCTCTCATCATCAGTCAATGCCTAGGTTTACCTTGTCTGTACACTATACCTTGAATCTATTTTATCGCCCCCAGAAACCTGCTCCTTTTACTCTTTGTTCCGGACGTCCTAGACATCCAGGCCCTGCAGTGTCTAGTTCTCTTTTTATGACTTCTGTAACCGTAAAAGCCTTGGTTTCATGCATGTAAACATTAGAAGCCTAAGTTTGTTTTATTCACTGCTTTAGCACACTCTGCCAACCCGGGTGTCTTAGCCGTGTCTGAATCCTGGCTTAGGAAGACCACCAAAAACTCTGAAATCTCCATCCCTAACTACAACATTTTCAGACAAGATAATGGAACTGAACCTGTACATAGCCCATCTATAGCACAAACAACTACCTCTTCCCCTACTGTATTTATGTATTTATTTTGCTCCTTTGCACCCCAGTATTTCTACTTTGCACACTCATCTACTGTCAAATCTACCATTCCAGTGCTTTAATTGCTATATATGATATTTACTTCGCCACCATGGCCTATTTATTGCCTTATCTCACCTCATTTGCTCACATTGTATATATACTTATTTTTCAACTGTATTATTGACTGTATGTTTGTTTTACTCCATGTGTAACTCTGTGTTGTTATATGTCGAACTACTTTGCTTTATCTTGGCCAGGTCGCAGTTGTAAATGAGAACTTGTTCTCAACTGGCCTATCTGGTTAAATAAAGGTGAAATAAAATAAATAAAACACTCTATTAAGGCATCTTTAATTTTACTCAAGTATGAACATTTATTTTGTATATAAAACACAACATGTAAAGTGTTAGGTTATTTCTCTCAAACTTTGTGCACAAATTTGTTTACATCCCTGATAGTGAACATTTCTCCTTTGCCAAGATAATCCATCCACCTGATAAGTGTGGCATTTCAAGAAGCTGATTTAACAGCATGATCATTGCACCTTGTGCTGGGGACAATTAAAGGCCTCTCTAAAATGTGCAATTTTGTCACACAACAAAATGCCACAAATGTCTCAAGTTTTGAGGGAGCGTGCAGTTGGCATGTTGTCTGCAGAAAGGTCCACCAGAGCTGTTACTTTGGTTTGGACTCATTCTCCGACTCTCCCGTGCTCCAATTTGCGTGCTAAGAGCCCAGTAGTGTGCATTTTGAGAAACACCCTATGTATGATTCTCGCAAACAATGTAAAGTATGTATAGATAGGTGTAATCAGATTTTTAATCCGAGGGTATCCTGCTATTGACACACTTGTTGAATAGAACGTGAAAACAACAGTAATTAATGAGGCAGTCTATACAGTGAAGGTGAGTGCAGGTAGGCCTAGACAGAGGATGTTTTTGTGGTTGCAGCCCTGTGCACCCCTTTATGTTAATGTATCAATTGCACCCAAATGAATTCATGCAAATACATTTTCTTCATTTTATCACAAAATATAAAATTCCTGATACCAACATGAGAAGAACATGAGTTCATTCTAAGAAAAGAAACTGTGACATTTTACAATAATTGTAATACCTAAATTCCCACCAAAATCCACGTAATCCATTATTTGTCTATGCCAGTAAAATGTTTTATGTGCTATAATTCAGTCAATACCTGATGGATTAAAACAATTCAAACAGTTTGGAGAATCGTTATCCATTGTCAAACTGCTGCATTCATTATAATTGTTTTTAAACCTTTTAACAAGTTTGATTACCTTTGCAACATACATGCAAGGACTGTATTGCTGTTTGTATTACTTCCTCATTTTGCCACATGCTGCACTTTACAGATAATGTAAAAATGCATTTGATGATCCCAACACACGTAGACACCCCCTCCACACATACAACTCATCCCTAACGACTTGTTGCGTACCAGTGCCTCTCAGACCTCCGACAACAGAACAGGTTGCTGTTGCAAATCCCAAAAATTAGACAAGGCTAATTGTTCTCCTGTTGGGCAGCTCACAATGGCCCCATTCTGGGGCCAACACACACACGCCCGCCCTGGATATGTTTCAACACCCACCCACCTCTGCATGTCTCTCCAAGCTTTAATCCGTTGCACCAGCTCTCCACAACAAGTATCGGCTGATCTACAATTGAGGTGAACGTTGTAGAGTGTACCTCTTGTCCCATGAGCACCTGTCGCTAAGCCTGGCTCGAAAAGGCCCGCTTTTAAAACTTGTATCTCTTGTGGGGTTTTTGCTTGTTTTGATCCAGTCTCTGCCTCTAATGAGTTAATTAGGACTATTAATGATTGCTATTGTGAAGCTTCAGGGGGGCTAAGGCCGATTGGAGCTCAGGGTTTTAGTCGTTGTTTAACTCTCCCTGTGGTTTGCAGTATGTTTGGGTTAAGAGTTGTGCCTCTTTCTCAATGTGCAGGCCATGTTTAAAAATATATTAGATGTACATACTTGATATAAATTAAGATTTATCAGAAATGGGGGGAGGGGGGGGCACGGTGTGTATCTTCAGTTTAAAGCAGTTCTTTGAATTAGCGATCGTGCTTCAGATCAAATATTTTCCCATTTCCAACCCGCAAACGCTGAGATATGCAGACTGTTCTGGTCGTCTCACATCTGTGGTCAGCTGTGATAAATACATTTTACGGATTTCGCAAGCACTTATGCCAAGAGATGTTAAAAACCTCATAAATGTTACTAAATGTAATTGAAAATGTATCATGAGGGCACTAAACAATAACTAGTAGTGCTGCATACTCCAAGAAAGAAATCTCACCTTTCTGATAAAAAAATAGTTAGTCACTATAAGGAGTGCGTACTGGCGGCAGAGAAGTCAGTCGCAGGAGAGCAAAGACTGTGTTACAACGGAGCAATTTAATAATCAAAATCACCGTGAACAAAACAATAAATATATACAATGGGACAAAAACCCTTCGCACGCCAGACATAACGTGCACAAACACTTAAAATAAACAATTATGGACAAGGACATGGGGGAAACAGAGGGTTAAAGTCACAACATGTAATTATGGAATTGGAACAATGTGTGTGGGAAGGCAAGACAAATGTTAAATGAAAGGTGGATCGGCAATGGCTAGAAGGCTGGCGACGCTGACCGCCGAATGCCGCCCGAACAAGGAGAGGGACCGACGTCGGCGGAAGTCGTGACAGTCACTTTTGAGGACACAAGCTCAAGCACACAGTACAAATATGATACAAATATGGCTACCACAGCAGTCTTCAGCGATACGCCATCACAGCTGGTTTGCGCTATGTGGAACAATCATTTATTTTTCAA
This sequence comes from Oncorhynchus clarkii lewisi, assembly GCF_045791955.1. Taxonomy (NCBI): domain Eukaryota; kingdom Metazoa; phylum Chordata; class Actinopteri; order Salmoniformes; family Salmonidae; genus Oncorhynchus; species Oncorhynchus clarkii. Next base: position 3,771,954 of record NC_092171.1, on the reverse strand, counting down.
CAGGACAATGACCCAACACACCTCCAGGCTGTTTAAGGTCTATTTGACCAAAAAGGAGAGTGACGGAGTGCTGCATCAGATAACCTGGCATCCACAATCACCTGACCTCAACCCAATTGAGATGGTTTGGGATGAGTTGGACCGCAGAGTGAAGGAAAAGCAGCCAACAAGTGCTCATCATATTTGGGAACTCCTTCAAGACTGTTTGAAAAGCGTTCCAGGTGAAGCTGGTTGAGAGAATGCCAAGAGTGTGCAAAGCTGTCATCAAGGCAAAGGTTGGCTATTTGAAGAATCTCAAATATAAAATATATTTTGATTTGTTTAACACCTTTTGTTTACTACATGATTCCATATGTGTTATTTCATAGTTTTTATATTTTCACTATTATTCTAAATAAATAATTCAAAATAATACAAATAAAGAGAAATCCTTTAATGAGTAGGTGTGTCCAAACCTTTGACTGGTTCTGTACATATTTGTACATTTAGTTTTAGAGAAAATTTGTATATTTTCTAAAGGTCTCTCTTGATCAAAATATCTGCCCCCATCGCTGTGAACGCTCTTGAACTCGTTAGGAACTCATCTTTCATCTCATATTAATCTTGTCGATCTATGACAAACAGAAAGTGTTTTTTGTTTAAAATCTGAATTATTTTAGATTACAGGCCATAAACAAATCTCTGAATTTACTACAGTGACTAAACCACCCTCTCCTGCTGCATTACAATGTAGGGATTTATTTTGATAGTGGTGTAGGATTTATGTTGATAGTGACGTACGTAGGGTTCTGCCAGGAGTTGATGGACAGTCGGAAGAGTGAATGTAATAGTAGGAGGGACATCTGAGCTTCAAGTGGTGTCAGATTTCACATCCTGCTTCACACAGACAGAAGTTACATACTCCTGTGTCCGTGAGAATCAGGGATACCGCTCAATGCAAGCCATTTCGATCTATGCTGTCCACGTACATTACATGACCAAAAGTATGTGGACACCCACTCGTTGAACATCTCATTCAAAAATCATGGCATTAATGTGGAGTTGGTCTCCCATTTGCTGCTTCAACAGCCTCCACTCTTCTGGGAAGGCTTTCCACTAGATGTTGGAACATTGCTGCGGGGACAAGCTTCCATTCAACCACAAGAGCATGAGTGATGTCAGGCACTGATTTTGGGCAATTAGGCCTGGCTCGCAGGCTGCGTTCCAATTCATCCCAAAAGTGTCCGGTGGGGTTGAGGTCAGGGTTCTGTGCAGGCCAGTCAACTTCTTCCACACCAATCTCAACAAACCATTTATTTATGGACCTTGTTTGTGCACAGGGGATTTGGGCCTTCCCCGAACTGATGCTACAAATTTGGAAGCACAGAATTGTCAAGAATCTCATCATATGCTGTAGCGTTAAGAATTCCCTTCGCTGGAAATAAGGGGCCTAGCTCAAACCATGCAAAACAACCAGGCATTTGGCATCATATGTTGCTTCGTTTTGTGTCATATGATATACCAAACTTTACAGTTGGCACTATGCATTTAGGCAGGTAGCGTTCTCCTGGCATCCACCAGATTTGTCTGTCGGACTGCCAGATGGTGAAGGGTGATTCATCACTCAAGAGAATGCGTTTCCACTCCAGAGTCCAACGGCGGCAAGCGACGCTCAGTATTGCGGATGGTGATCTTAGGCTTGTCAGCAATTGAAACCCATTTCATGAAGCTCCTGACGAACAACTTTGCTGAAACCTGGGACAGGCGATTTTTACGTGCTACGCGCTTCAGCACTAGGCAGTCCCTTTCTGTAAGCTTGTGTGGGCTACCACTTCGCGGCTGAGCCGGCTGAGTTGCTCCTAGACGTTTCCACTTCACAATAACTACACTTACATTGACTGCGGCAGCTCTAGCAGGGCAGAAATTTGACAAACTGACTTGTTTGAAAGGTGATAACCTATGACAGTGCCACGTTGAAAGCCACTGAGCACTTCAATAAGGCTGTTCTACTGCCAACGTTTGTCTATGGAGATTGCACAGCTGTGTGCTCGATTTTATACAACTGTCAGCAAAGGGTGTGTATGAAATAGCCAAATCCACTAATTTCAAGTGGTGTCCACATACCCATGTATATATAGTGTATCGATTTATAAGCAAACTTCAGTCAGAACCGGTACCATAACCACGCAGGCCACCAAAACAGGGGACTTTACATCTAAAAGGTGATAATTATTAACATTCAAACGAAGCATCTTAGTTTTAATCTGATTCCTACAGATTTCCAAGCCTTAAGGTAAATCCAATCTTGATCGACTCCCCTCATAAGAAAAATATGTCTATTAGCTTGTTTCCGGGTCTGTACGAGTTTGACAGTGTACAATTTGCATTCTGACAAGCTCCCTCCTTTTGTGGCATCTTCCCTGCACTTGAGAACAGCGATTAATCAAGCCGTGGCGGTGTGAAAGACAAGATATTCGTCAGCTAACAGCCATGCGGGCCAAATTAATTGAGCAATGTGTCAAGTTTTTTTCATCCTCTGCCATGCTAATTAACTCATCTGTCAAGGGGCCAACAAGTGATTCCCATTCATTACCCAGAAACCAACTTGAGTGCCGGTACATCTATCTCTTACGCTCATCGTTCCCTTTGAAAAGTCGAAATGTCTTGAGCATATCGTCGGTGACACATTTGTATTTCTCACCAGCTGCTATATTGGAATACAGATTAGCTGGCTATTCAGGAGAATCACAGCCTTCCACACTGTTAGCATCCTCAAGTATGTCTAACACGAAGCAAACAGGACTGTTAGCGAAAAGACTGATGGATGAGTTCATTAACAGATCGTGGCAATAACAAATGTGTTTCAGTTTGTCTCTGTCTTTGTCATGACGTTGACTCTGGTTGCCACTAGATTATCAATTGTCATTTATGTTCATTCCTGTTTATACACTTCAAGTTTTTTTCACTCTGAAGATATTTATATTACTTGCACATTGTCACTTGTCATTTTCACAGATGGATAAGTACCTCTGACAAGACAGCAGCAAGTCCCCTCGGGGGACTTCAACCTCTAACCTCCTATTCCCTGGCCCATTTACCTAACCCTTACACCATGCAGCTGCTGGACTCTAATGTGGCGTTACTGCAAGTCTATACTCAGTGATTAGGTACTCAGCGGCGGAAGAGGGTCCCCCTGGCCCATCAATCACTCCTATCCCGGGGAGCCTTGGGAGCGAAATGAGTTAGGAGACTGTTGGTGGAGTAGAAAGAGTGTATATGGATGGATGGAAGGACAGGTTGTAGTGGCAGGATAAGAGGCTGGCCACACTGATAGAGAACTGTAGACTCATCCCAATGCAATGGCTGTGTGGCATTGAAGCATATTGTGTCGTAACTGCTTTGGAACAAAATATTTCTCACGTACAGAATGTGCACCATGATACGTACTCTTGTAATGTGAGATCTACCAAATGACACATAGGATAGCAACAATGAGCTCATTCGTAACCGTCTTCTATCACAATACAAGCATCTCTTTGAATTGATCAGGAATCAAGACCACCAGTCTATTGTTAACTAGTTGTAAACACATTTTCTATTTCACTAATAAACCAAGAATAGGTGTCTATCCTCTTGGTGAGATAAAGTACAGACATAGGTCTGCGTCCAAAACGGCACCCAATTCCCTACATAGTGCACTACTTTTGACCTGGGATCTCAATCAGCCTGGTAAATGTTAGGCCCACTGGTGAGACACTCATGAATCAATAAATGCATTGGTATGCATTGCATATGCTCAGCCAAGTGGAGAGAACATAGTGATCAGCGGACCTGTAAAATTACAATGCATAATGAGGGTATTGGTGAATGGAAGTAGTAGGAGAGAAACGCACTAGAGCACAGAGAAACAATTCCTGTGTGTGTGTGTGTGTGTGTGTGTGTGTGTGTGTGTGTGTGTGTGTGTGTGTGTGTGTGTGTGTGTGTGTGTGTGTGTGTGTGTGTGTGTGTGTGTGTGTGCGTGTGCGTGTCTGTACTACTGCAAATGTAAGATACATATAAAAAGTTTTTATGTTGCTTTTTTGGATTGAGATACATCTTTATTTTCATGCCATCCATCAAATGTAAACACCTGGAGTTTGCTAAACGGCATTGGCACTTGGCACTCGGTGCTATGGTCAGATGACATGAAAATAGAGCTCTTTGGCCACACACACTAGTAGTGGTTTTTGACAAAGAAAGATGCATATGCATCTGTGGTTTGAATTGAAGATGGCAGTCCATAAGCGCAGACAAATGATACCAAGGATCTTGAAATATTCTTTATGGAGAAGTGGTCTAATTTCACAACCAATGTAAAAAAATAAAAAAAATAAAAGATGAGATATTAATATCAGGGGTGTCAATCATTTAGATCTCTACGTTTTTGAGAAAAAATAATATTACTTGTTAAACAAAATCTGTTTCTCTAAGCAATTATATTAGTTTAAAATAATATAATTTCCCAATTTTTAGCATACAATATACAGTTGAAGTCAGAAGTTTACATAAACCTTAGCCAAATACATGTAATCTCAGTTTTTCACAATTCCTGACATTTAATCCTAGTAAAAATTCCCTGTTTTACATCAGTTAGGATCACCACTTTATTTTAAGAATGTGAAATGTCAGAATAATATTAGAGAGAATGATCAATGGGTCCGAAGTTTAAATACACTCAAATCGAATTTGGTAGCATTTTTTCCTGTCATGTCGAAAAATCTCAGTTTTGAATGAGACTGACTTTATGAACAAAATTATCTTATTTACACACATAGGCTGTTTTGTGTTGCTTTTGTGCTTGTCTTTCTTACACTAACACTTGCAATCATCTTTTCTTAATAATTTGTTGATAGTTGCTTTTTTTTAAGGAAAGTTTTATTTGCAATGTCTGTGAAATGTGGTTGTTTTACCAACTTAATTGATTGCACTGACTGAGTCGCTCTGGATAAGAGTGCCTGTTAAATGACCAAAATATACATGTAATGTGTAATGTGATATTACTAGCATGATTCTTTTAAAAAGTCGATTTGTGACTACTATATTTGAAAGATTAGGTTTCTGTAAATGTAATATCCCGATGCTTTGATATGGGCCCATATCACTATCACTCTAACGGGTGGTGGTCTGCATGTAAAAAAACTGACTGAAACTTTGACTGAGTACAGTAGCTCAGTATTTTCATTAAAATGTTTTGCTCATCTTTATCAAGGGTGTCAATAATTTCAGACCCCCCGTACAGCTTACCCCACAAAAAGACAACAACATATAAACAATCACTTCAGTAGCATCAATTAATGATGTTTTGCCTTAAATCTCACTTACCCACAACTTCCTAAAATATACACCCTCCCGTCTTTAGCTCGCGGTTCTCAGCCTCATCTCCTTTTCTATCCCCGTGACAGCTACCCTTGGGCTCTTCCACAAACATCTTCTGTGAAAATGTTCCCCTCTTTACCAATACAAACTGAGTTTGTATTACAAATCCACCCTCTCTGAGGCAATTATAGCAGTGGGTCTTATTTGATGATATTGAGGAAGTCTTCAATGGCCCTGGGCTAGCTGGGTGGAATATTAATACAAAGACAAATGCCAACTAGAACAGATGTCTGGATCAGCCTAGCATTCAGTCAGATTAGAAAACATTTTACAATGAATTACATGTCACATGTACATCTTACAATTACATGTCACATGTATTTACACAGTGGTCAATGGTTATACAGTATTACTTTCATAACTTCACTTTGGTGGATGTCTATAAACCCTGCAACCCTTTCAGATCTTCAGTAGACCAGAATGTGGATCAACCCCAAAATGTCTCAAAACTCCCCATACTTCAAAATCTCTCCATCTGTCTGATTATTTCCTTTGAAGGGAGCATCACTAGCTCCTCTGTGACCCAACGAAGAAAGAGCCGTACATCAAGGTCATTGGACCACCGAGGTATCAAAGACGACTCTGTGTAGCACAGGGGGCTTTACAAAGAGACAGACAGCTGACCCCTTTCACACTCCCACCATTCTCTGGTGCTTTGATGTACCTCGCCATTCTGTGCACTTTTGGTAGCTTCGTATTTCTTTTAGCTGTCCCCTTTCTCCCAACTTCCTATCCTTCACAGAGGACTTGGCTTGCCCACGTTAGTCTAGCCATTTCATTCCATGAACATGTCATTTCTGAGACACATTGTACACAAAAGTGTTTCAAAATGAAAGGAAGATGTTTCTTTCTGTTCCTTTTCCATTTTGTCACATTGGTCACCACACTCGCAATGCACCAGGCATACATCCCCCTTCTTCTCCTACTGAGCGGCATCCTCTGACAGAGATGGATCATGATTGGGCTCTATCTACTCTGACCAATCGAGTGTGGCTCTGGACAGTTAATAGAATTCTTGACCGAATGCCTCCTGTCCGCTGTCCAGAGGGTGCATCAGGGGCATCCATCTTAGGATCCCTCCAACTGTAAATCTGAATATCTCCCCATTCTGCCTCTAGTGAATTTGAATGAGTGAAGCGTTCGCCCTTGTGTGAAGGGGCACCTGGAGAGAGGGAAGACCCCAGAGAAAAACTCAGTATGTTAACAACACAATCATGTGGTAGTGCTTAATTTCACTCTTTCAGCAAGTACAGTATTTGCCTAGTGTTTACAGTTAAACATTGTGTTACAAATGGGTACTTTCTGGTACATTCAACACAATTGGCAACTACTAATTGAAAAGCCCAGTACGGAAACAAAGCAGTGATGTGGTGGTAACCAGAGCAATATACTGTAGATACAGTGATGATCTAGTGATAGAGCATCATTTTACTGTCCTGTTTCAGCGGGTGTTTGCCTAGTGTTTACATGGAAATATTGTGGTACAAATGGGTACTTTCTGGTAGTTCATTCAACATAACTGCTACCAAATAGTACAAAGTGGTGTTTGTTTTGATGAATCCCAAAGAAACCCTACTATTTAGTAATTATTGGATAATGATTATGTTACCATGTAATGGGAGAATTTAAATTAAACCATTGTCTTTATTGGCGATAATGGGGATGGGGAAAAGGGTTGAAACAAGAAAAGAGAACATGGATATGATAGGAAAGAATATGTGAATCATTTAATTGATGTGGATATATACAGTATAAAGACATACAATGCATAGGGAAATTAGTATGGAATTACAACCGGCCAAGAAAATACATGGTTCAGTTCATGACATAACTCTGGAGTACTTCTACTCATTGAAACACACGAATGGTTTTAAGTCATTATAATGAAAAACACAAATAGGGAAGTCCATAGCATTAAGATAACTAAGGTTCTTATTAGAGGCTTGCTAAAGAACGAGCTAGATGTGATGGATTTCAATTGGTTCCCCAGACCTCAGGCCAGACACAATAATTGTGATTAAACTAAGGTGATTCACCCTCTCATGGCAAATAACAAAAACAGAAATGCATCACCCCAGAAGTGAACTTTCGTGTCTGCCACAGACATGTTGTTGTATCGACTTTTATGATGCATGCTTCAACAGACTTACCTACTCAGTCAGCATTCAAATCACTTTTTAATTCTGAACACAGCCGCAGTGAAAGTTGTATTCAAATGAGGTCTTAGAACTTGTTTTTACGTGACCTTACAATCAAAATATTGCCCCCAGATGTACTTACCAGCCTGATCCCAATCTGTGTCTACTCACTTGTCATACTGAGCATGTCACAAGCACAGTTACATGTAAATCTTTTGGCAAATGTGGGTTGGTGTGCTCCTCTTTTTTTTTTGTTCTGTTGCATTTTGGTTGTGCATCCATACAAACTAAGAGGCTGTCCTAGTATGGACTCCCGGACATCCATATTAGCATCATCCAAGTATTATTCCAAGTTGTTTAGAGTAGGTTTGCTTGATGAGTTAAAGGAAAATTCTGCCCTAAAACAATCTTTTGTTATTTGTTTCGTTAGTCCATTGTTAATGTAGTCCCAAAATGTTTTTCAAGATTTATAACTTTCAAAATACAGAAATCATCCCTGTATGATGCATTCTGCATCACATGACGCAAAACGTAACAACATATGATGCCAAATGCCTGCCTATTTTTCATGGTTTGGGCTAGGCCCCTTTATTCCAGTGAAGGTAAATCTTAACGCAATGATATTCTAGACAATTCTGTGCTTCCAACTTTGTGGCAACATTTTGGGGAAGGCACTTTCCTGTTTCAGCATGACAATGCCCCAGTGCACAACGCGAGGTCCATACAGAAATGGTTTGTCGAGATAGGTGTGGAAGAACTTGACTGGCCTGCACAGAGCCCTGACCTCAACCCCATCTAACACCTTTGGGATGAATTGTAATGCCGACTGCGAGCCAGGCCTAATCGGCCAACATCAGTGCCTGACCTCACTAATGCTCTTGTGGCTGAATGGAAGCAAGTCCCCACAGCAATCCTCCAACATCTAGTGAAAAGCGTTCCCAGAAGAGTGGAGGCTGTTATAGCAGCAAAGGGGGGGACCAACTCCATATTATTTTCCATGATTTTCGAATGAGATGTTCGACAATGAGATGTCCACAATGAGATGTCCACATACCGTTGGTCAAGTAGTGTATCTTGAAAGGCTTTGCTTGCAAGTGTAACAAGTTGGATATGAACCCAGCTCTCCCACGGGAGCAACCAACGTCTTAAACCATTTTACAGTCTTGGGCCAAAGGCAGACCCTGGTTTTGGAGTATGCAGGCATGGCTACCTCAACACATGGCCATGACCGACTCATATCCGCTTCACAAGCAGGACTAAGTAACACTGACATCATTTTTTAGGGAGCGGTAATGAGGTGACCAATAACAGCTGCAATTGAGATCAGCTGTGCTGGTTAATTTAGCGCATATTGTTGATGTAACAAGACATCCGCTGGCGATAATCTTGTGCCATCGATGTAGGCTTCTTGTTATTTGATTATATTCCAATGAAAGGTGTGAAAATAATAGGCTACTGTTTCTGTTTCCTGGCTGAGTTGATGACCTGATTTGAGCCATCAGTTGATTGACAGTTGTAGGCGTACTGTAGAATGCTAAACTTTCCTCCAGTGTGTATGCTTGCCCAGGCTTTATCGCTAGGCAATGTATAATTTGTCAATTTAGTTATGGTCTTTGGTGTGGATTGAAAGCCTGTATTGTATGGCTTTAATATTTAATTTTGTAAAGCTGTCAAGATGTTTATTATGCATTTGACATTGTAAATGCAATTAAGTCGTGTCACTAGATCGTAGAGCACTGGTATCGAACTCATGAGGCTCGAAGCCAGACTCGCCTGCTTAGACCACCGCGTTACAGCGGTGAATATTGATGATACCGTAGATGTTATTGATGATACATACTGTACATACTGACTCTGGCATATGTGTGCCAAGGGAAACCGCTGGACCACAAAGGCACTGCAGTAACCAATAATTTATTTGGCCTATTGCTTGCCTTCAATATATAATAAAACAATTTATTAAAAAAGGATTTTCCCTAAGAAAAAATACATCTACACCCTGCAAATATGTCAATTTATTATAATTCACATAAGAATTCACACAAGATGTGCTGTAGCCTGCTTCCCTGGCAGTGATTCTAAATATTATCTTCATATATTAAAATCCTACATCTGCAAGATTATTTTCCTCTTGCGATGAAAGGGGTCAAATTAAGATCCGACATCTGTAGTTTAAAATGACCTTGATGTTTATAATATATACTATTTTTCTTAAAGAAGTACACCAGTAAGGTCAGTGTCAACAGCCTGACTAACATTATTGAGACTATATGATATTAATTGAATCTAATATTCTAGTTCATTACCTAAATGTTGGCTGTTTTGGCACCTTTCAAAGAACAATAACTGCTCCCCACTGACACTAACCTCATCAAATCTATCATATACTAATTTTTATCATCACTCGTTTTGACAGCTTGATGATGGCAACAGGAATCATAAGCGGGAAAAATAAGCTTTAGATTACTAGTGATCCATCATTCCTTATTTCGCAATAATCTCACAGTGCATCATCACTTTAACAGGACCAGCCAATCAGCATTTCATAAGAGAGCCGAGCTATGTTCCTTATTGACACAGACGTTGTCCACCGGTGACTGCTGTAAAATACACCATCAAGAGATAACAAATCAAATGGCAGGACTGAAACAGTGGCTTCCTGATTCTGGGTAGTGATATTGGAAATTACGTCATGAGGTGAAACCTAAGCGGCATGAGACCTAGACCTAAGCAGCATGAGAAAAAGTGAGCCATATGTGTTGCTTTGTAGCTCAGTTGATAGAGTATGGTACTTGTAACACCAGGGTAGTGGCTTCGATTCCCGTGACCACACATACATTAATCTGATGACTGTTATTTATCTAATCAGCTAACTATGTTTAAGTTTTACCCGATTTAAATTAATAATGTAACAATTAACTCATTAGGATTTAAGGCACCACGAGAGTGGTTGTTTTAAGAGTTACCATCTCCCGAATTAAACTATAAAGGTCTTCACCTATCACATCCATAACACAGTCAATGTATTAAAACATTTTCACAACTTTTGGATGAATAGCGTGCCCAGAGTGAACTGCCTCCTACTCAGTCCCAGATGCTAATATATGCATATTATTATTAGTATTGGATAGAAAAAAGCGTCGAGCAAACCCGTATCCGGGAGCGTAATCATAGCCTCAAGCTCATTACCATAACGCAACGTTAACTATTCATGAAAATCGCAAATGAAATGAAAGAAATATATTCACTCACAAGCTTAGCCTTTTGTTAACAACACTGTCGTCTCAGATTTTCAAAATATGCTTTTCAACCATAGCTACACAAGCATTTGTGTAAGAGTATTGATAGCCTAGCATAGCATTAAGCCTAGCATTCAGCAGGCAACATTTTCACAAAAACAAGAAAAGCATTCAAATAAAATAATTTACCTTTGAAGAACTTCGGATGTTTTCAATGACGAGACTCTCAGTTAGATAGCAAATGTTAATTTTTTCCAAAAATATTATTTGTGTAGGAGAAATCGCTCCGTTTTGTTCATCACGTTTGGCTAAGAAAAAAATCAGAAAATGCAGTCTCTACAACGCCAAACTTTTTACCAAATTAACTCCATAATATCGACAGAAACATGGCAAACGTTGTTTAGAATCAATCCTCAAGGTGTTTTTCACATATCTATTCGATGATAAATCATTCGTGGCAGTTGTTTCTCCTCGGAAGCAAACGGAAAAATACACGCAGCTGGAGATTACGCAATAATTGCGACGGAGGACACCAAGCGAGCACCTGGTAGATGTAGTGTAAAATGGTCAATCTTCCAATGATATGCCTACAAATACGTCACAATGCTGTCGACACAATGGGGAAACGACAGAATTTCTAAGCTCATTCGTGACACATTCACAGCCATATAAGGAGACATTGGAACACAGCGCCTTCAACATCTGGGGCACTTCCTGTTTGAAATGTCATCTTGGTTTCGCCTGTAGCATCAGTTCTGTGGCACTCACAGACAATATCTTTGCAGTTTTGGAAACGTCAGGGTGTTTTCTTTCCAAAGCTGTCAATTATATGCATAGTCGAGCATCTTTTCGTGACAAAATATCACGCTTAAAACGGGAACGTTTTTTTATCCAATAATGAAATACCGCCCCCAGAGTTCCAAGAAGTTAACACATTAGGAAAAGGTCCTTAGCTGAATGACACAACATGGTGGCTTTTTACACAACAACGTGGAGAGGGAGAGAAAGAGAGACTTTTCGTTGATACCTTTGAGAAACTATTCTTACAGTAATCATATACTTTGCACACAAACCGCCACCTGTTTGGAGTAAGAAATCATGAATGTATTTACGTGTGAATGCCTTCATTCGCCGTCTATCTCTGTTGGAACCAGCCCTCCTTAGGAAGGAGGATGGGCCTTTCAGCGGCACGCTTGTAAGGCTTTGATTGTCCGAAAGGGTCCGGACCCGTCTTTTCTACTGTTGTTCACTCTGGACGATGCTCCTTTGAAGATAGGCTAGCCAGCCGTGTCAATGGTTCCATTGGGTGAGGAGAGTAGTACAGTGGTTCCACTTAAATTCAATGTTCTAGGTACAGCTTTTTTTAGGACAGCTAATCAGCTGTACCAGTGATTTGCGTTGATATTCAGAGTTCAAACCACTTTAGACATGGGCTACAGCTCTCCGTCTTTCCTGGTCTGGTGTTAATTTCTTTACCAATCCTTTTATGCACTCTGGTAGAAAGGGACATTTCTGTCAGGCTGACACGCTCTCTAACCTCCCTCGGGGCGTGGCTACTTACTATGCAAAGTTTATAGGAGACATATGATCTCATGGCGCCTAAAAACACATTCATATCTTAACAAAAATATGTTCATCGTTTTTCATATGTCATATACAACGTAGAGGATGGAGACTTCTTACATATAGTGTATATACTTTTCAAGTTACAGTATTTCCTTTATAACCTTTTTAATGGCATCACAAATTTAAAACCAATATGACACGACTTTTCTACAGCTAACAGCAGACGTGTTCTGGAAGGGTCTTGGAGAAGACCAGGATGTTCATAGAGGTAAACAAAGACGAACCGATTCAACATATCCCTAAGAGTGTCATTGACCAATGCTTGGAAGACTGCCCATGAGTTCGATAATCCAAATTGCATGACTAAATACTCAGTGTACACTAGGGGTGTTAAAGGCAGTTTTCCATTCATCTCCCGCCTTGATTCTCACAAGATTGTAAGCATTGCGGTGGTCCAGTTTGGTGAAGAATTGGGCCCCCTGTTTCAGCTCCAAGATGGCGGACATGCGGGGTAGCGGGGTAACAGTTCTTAATCGTGATCCTGTTCAGCCCTCGGTAGTCGATGCAGGGACGCAGACCTCAATACTTCTTTCCCACAAAGAAGAAACCTGCACAAGCCGGGGATGTTGAGGAGCAAATGAAACCTGCCTCCAGCAAGTTCTGGATGTAATTGTCCATGACTGCAGCTTCAGGGATCGAGAGGGAGTAAAGATGGCCCCGGGGAGGGGTGGAGCCGGGTAGGAGTTCTATGGCGCAGTCTTATGGACAATGATGAGGGAGGGTGGTGGCTTGCCTCTTACTGAAGGCCTCCCGGAGGTCGAAGTATTCAGTAGGGAGAGAGAAGAAGTATTGGTCTTCAATGGATGCAGGGGGACGCAACGAGGCTGTAGGTGGGGGTTTTAGACATTTATTCTGGCAAATCTTACCCCAGTCTAGTAGGTGCCCCGTGGATCAGGAGAGTAGGGGGTTATGTAGTGCTAGTCAGGTGTACCCTAGAATAAGTGGGTTCTCGGGAGCAGTGATCAAAAGAAAACTAAGAGTCACCCCAACCTGCAGTAGAATGGGAACCATGACAACTGTCATCCATTGCCAAGCTGATCTGACCCATTCGGATCCTCACAGGACAATCATAACAACGTTATTCCAACCAGACCTCATTTTTATGTTTGTAACATCAACCAATTTTGCCAGCTGAGATGAGAGTCCTCATTTCAAGTGGACAGATATTACTCAATCTCCAGAATGAGACAGAATCCACTCGGCAACAATGTTGCCATTTGTCAGTAGGGTTTAGCAGCCACAGTGGCCTTTCCTGTCATCTCTTTGCCTTTTCCTCCCCAAATACATCATTCCTCAGAGCCAGCACAGAGCCGTGGGCGATTGGGATAACAAAACACGCTGACTCCCCTAGGCAATTTGTCTTGCACCTCCCGCTTTGTCTCGCACCTTCCGCATTTTCAGAATCTGACAAGCGTGATTAAGGCAGACCAACTGCGGTCAGCTTGGAGGCATGTGTCTGCCTGGCCACAGTCAGTCAGTAGAGGTCTGCTTTGGATTTCAACATGGCCTCCTCAAACTCAATCGATACAGAAACTCTCAGCTGAGACAGGTAAATACCTAGCTCCAAATTCTATAAGAGGGTTGATGGTGCTTATGATACCTGGCTGTGGACTACAGCTGTAAGTGTTATACAGCTATGTCTCAAGGCGAGGTGTGATAATGAGGTGTAGATTAGGGTCTAGAAATCCTGTTTTGTTTTCTAATCAAGTTGTGGAATTGTCAGTTCTTCACAGTAAGCAACCAGGGAGTCAGAATCACATAATTGCTACTGTCAACATACCTAAACAGTCAAGGCCATAAAAAGCCCATATTATTATACTTACAAAAGAGCTCACATATGACCCCCCCATAATACACACAGAACACTGGCGCATAGCTCTTATTTCTATTATACTTTTGACTAAGATTGTCGTTCTCATTAATCTCAAGTTGAGCATTAGCAAGCCTTTTCACTCTGTCTAATGTTAGGGAAAAGCATTAACTGCCATGGGGATTACATAAGGTGGTGTTTTGTTTCTCACTGTATGAAGGCTTTCTAGCCAAGCGTTGGGAGAAATAAAGACCTAACACAAGAGGCAGTCACTGCTGAGATGTTTTTCTGAACATAATTGAAGGTCATTGTGAGAAGTCATTATTTGCAGGTATTCCCTACTGTGCTAACAGGTAGGGGGAAAGAATAGAGATATGTCCCAAATGGCAGCCTATTCCCTATATAGTGCCCTATATAGGGCATAGTGTGCCATTTGGGACGCATACAGGTCTACAGTTAGCTGGCTGTACATTTGACCACACAGTTAGACATAAGAGTTTTATCGTTCTAAAGACATCTATTGGAGCAATTTTTGTAATTTGCATTTATACAATGACACAGACATCGTTATATTCCTACACCACACTTTTATTCAATTGAAAGTGTAGAACTCACTGTCTGTGGTGTTTCTTTGGTGTGTACTCATACTCTCAGGTTTTCAGGCCTAACTTAATCTTATATTGTCTCACACAAATCAAGGGCAAACTATGGTACAGTACACGGACGCAGCCATCCGCGATAATATCGCTCTTTCTTTCTTCCCTATGAAAATGGAAAAAGTGATCCCCATCAGCAAGCTTCCTGCTTTTCTTTTTGTTCTCCCTTTATCTACGATCATCAGCTTCCGATGATGAACTCCGAGCGAGTTGTCAGTTTTTACAAGAGTGCATTCCAAATGTCACCCTAGTCCCTATGGACCCTGGTCAAAACTAGTGCACTACTTAGGGAATAGGGTGCCATTTGCGACTCAATCAAGTCTGTCTGCTGATGCTTCTGTTTTACAATTTGCATAGATATGCAAATTTTCCACAGCTACCATCTCAATGCTCCCGACTGATGGCCATGGTATCATGGTGACATCACACATTTGTCAGAAATCCTATCCCCCTGTGCCACCCTACTGGTGGCACAGGTCCTTGTGGTCCTTGTCCTATGGTAACGTCGCTGTATGCAAAACGCGACTGTCAGAGTTTACGTGATTTATGATGAGTTGGGTCAAAGATGGGATTCAGATATTTATGGTTAGAGTTATGGATTATCCTTGTGTTATACTTTGTCACAGACTTTACAATGTTGATGACAGAGTTTCTTTACATTTTATTTATTTATTTAGCCCCATATGACCCGCATCCACCTCCTAAAGATGCAGTCTTTGAGGCTCTGCATCAAAGCGTTGAACCTAAAGAAACCACTAAAACATCCCCTTGTGTGCTCCTACCACTTCTTTTACAAGAAGCCTATGGTGGAGCATCTTTACCTAGAAAAATGGCTTGGCTGCGATGCTCCACTCGTGAAGAAGCATTGTGTGTTGGTCAGGCAGTCATCAGTGACAGGAAAGCCAAACGCTTGAGCAGTTTGCCTGCTCTCATTTTGTGTCTCCCTCTTGCTCTTGTATCTAATCACAGTCTCTCAATAGCACCATTTATTTCCTATACAACTCAATAAAAAAATCCCATTTGATATATACTGTACTTAATTATTATGATTATTAAATATTATTAGGAGCGTTCATGCAGTATGGTGTTTCATTGTACGGATTTGTTATTAATTGTCCATTGACTAACAAAGCCATACTAATTTATTAACAGATGACACAACAGGCTCAAGTGTTCACCAAATTGAAAATGGGGATTGGCCAACACAAACAGAAGGAATGGATATGCCTTCAGAGAAGGATGCCCAAACTCAATGGGATGACCCATCTCTAAGTGATCACAACTACAACTCAGATGATCATATAAAGCCCACTACCTGTGAGGCACGGACACAGTGCCCAGCAACACCTCTCTACAAAACCCTGCTGAGGAACGAAGCACTCTGTCGACTGCATACAGGCTTGTCTCTTGCTGCCTTTTCTACCCTGGCGGAACGTCTTCTATCCCTCTACAAAGGCAGCTTTCAGTTAGACCTGACATACCAACTCTTGATGATACTGATGAAGCTGTATCTCAACTTGCTGCAGCGGGACTTGTGCAGAAAGTTTTGGTGTTTTCTAGAGTATTGTCAGTCGAGTGATTTGTTATTGGATTGGCATGATGGAAGAGAATCTGAGGAAATTCCATTGTTGCCAAGGGAAACCATCCGTGCTACAATGCCAGAATGTTTTAAGGACCACTACCCAGGAACAAACTGCTCAGAAACTGCTTTACAGAAGAGCAAGAATCTGGATTCAAGGGGAGAGTCATTCAGCCATTACTACGCCCAGAACACTATCAAATACCTGGTGGCCATTGCACCTTGTGATGTTCATTTCCTCAGCATATGAAAGGGAGATGTAGCGACAAATATGTAACATCGGATTCTGGGTTCCTGGAGTACCTCTGTCCAGGTGATGAGGTCATGGCTGACCGTGATCTGCTACACGAGAGGAAGATCACAATTCCAGCCTTCACAAAGAGGCACACATCTGTCAGAGGAAGACACCACATGTACAAAATGGATAGCTAATTCAGCGTAATTCAGCGTCCTGCGACTGGAGCCGCACGACGTGGAGGGGGTACTGTCACCGTGTGCCAATCAACCTCATCTAAAATGGACAAAATACTTTGAATCTGTGCTGCCCTGTGTATCCTGCGTGGTGATATCATTAATGAAGATGCTGAATGAACTGACCAGTGAAAAGCCATTCACAGGGTCGATTTCCCAATATGTATTAAAGTTGTGTTAAAAGTGTTGTTAAATACATTTAAATTAATTATATAACAACTGAATTATTTGTTTTACATACTCATTAATATTAATACAAAGCAAAGCCATAAAAACAATTTCCACAATACTGTGACTGTTGACGCATTAAGTCAGGGTTTTTAACAATTTGTTAATAGCATCTGCAAACAGGAGAGACATCTGACTACATACTCCTACAGAGTTGCATATATTTGTCACTCAGTGACAATCTGCCTGATTGATACTCCTCAACAATAAATGGCAGCATGTGTGTTGAGTATAATGCATTCAACCTCAAGACAGCCTCTGCACACAACTGTGCATGATAGGGAGCAGGAATGACAACTTGCTGGGACGGAGTCCAGATGAGCACCTTACTTTCTTCCAGTCCTGTGCAAAACATAACAATTTGCACCTGCATGTTGTAGCCACATGGTTGCAGTTGGGGTGTACCCTACACCACCTTCACAGGGAGGGAAGCTAAAGTCATTCCACTACTGTCACTTGTGCTCCCTCTCCGGCATCTAGGTCACCTCCCTGATTACCTTCCTTATATGTGTCACTCCATTTGGTTCCTTCCCCAGACGTTATTGTTTCTGCTTCAGATTTATGTCTGTGTGTTGTTCGTGTTTTGTTTATTAATTAAATCACTCACTCCCTGAACTTGCTTCCCGACTTTCAGCGCACACCGTTACAAAATAACGCCTCACCTAAGGGAAGCATTAGGGAGCGTTTATATATTTTTTGTGTCAGGTGGAATGATGTCGGGTCCGGGAGCAGCAATAGGCTTCCATGCCTCAGCCAGATCGCCAGGCTTCCCTGCCTCCGCTGGCTCGTCAAGCTCTCATGCCTCAGCCGGCTCTTCAGGCTCTCATGCCTCAGCCGGCTCGTCAGGCTCTCATGCCTCAGCCGGCTCGTCAGGCTCTCATGCTTCAGCCGGCTCGTCAGGCTCTCATGCCTCAGCCGGCTCGTCAGGAATTCATGCCCTCCCCGGATCGCTAGGCTCTCCTGCTTCCACCAGCTCGTCAGGCTCTCGTGCCTCAGCTAGATCATCAGGTTCCCCTGCCTCAGCCCCCTGTCAGATTCACGCGTCCCAGCCGGCGACAGATTCCCATGCATCAGCAGGGGTGACCGGTGCACTCCTAATCCTATAGGTTGCCATGCTCCTGTGTCTCAGCCGGATTCACAGGTTTCCTTCACCTCTGCAGAGGTGACCAGTCCAACTCCTGGTCCCCGGGATCGTCTTTTGGTCAGCGTCCTGCAGCTGGAGCCGCGAGTCGTGGAGGGGGTACTGTCACGTGTCCGGCCTCTAGGTCACCAGGCTGCTTGTTATGGCGCACACCTGTCATCATTGTTTCGTGCACCTGCGCATCATCACTCACCTGAACTCCATCACCTCCCTGATTCCTTCCTTGTATATGTCACTCTTTTTGGTTCCTTCCCCAGGCGTTATTGTTTCAGTTTCATGTTTTTGCGTTGTTCGTGTTTTGTTTATTGATTAAATCACTCACAGCTACCGAATAATAGTAAAGCCCCCTTTACTGGCTCAAATAGCTGACCAATCAGCCTGTTACCAACACCTCTGGAAAAAAATGTGTTTGACCAGATACAATGTTATTTCACAGTAAACAAATTGACAACAGAATTTCAGCATGCTTGGGAAGGACACTCAACAAGCAGAGCACTTACACAAATAACTGATTATTGGCTGAGAGAAATTTGATGATAAAATTATTGTGGGGGCTGCCTTGTTAGACTTCAGTGCAGCTTTTGACATTATTGATCATGGTCTCCTAATGGAAAAACGTATGTGTTATGGCTTTACACCCCCTGCTATAATGTGGATAAAGACTTACATGTCTAACAGAACACAGAGGGTGTTCTTTAATGGAAGCCTATCAAATATAATCCAGTTAGAATAAGGAATTCCCCAGGGTAGCTGTTTAGGGCCCTTGCTTTTTCAAGTTTTACTAACGACATGCCAGAACGTCAGCTACTACAGCGACTGAAATGACTGCAACACTCAACAAAGAGCTGCAGTTAGTTTGAGTGGGTGGCAAGGAATAAGTTAGCCCTAAATATTTCTAAAACTAAAAGCATTGTATTTGGAACAAAACACTCACTAAACCCTAAATCTCAACTAAATCTTGTAGTAAATCATGTGGAAATTTAGCAAGTTGATGACTAAACTGCTTAGAGGAAAACTGTATTGTAAACTGTCATGGTCAAAACATATTGATGCAGTAGTAGCTAAGATGGGGAGAAGTCTGTCTATTATAAAGCGATGCCCTGCCTTCTTAACAGCACTATCAACAAGGCAGATCCTACAGGCCCTAGTTTTATCGCACCTTGACTACTGTTCAGTCGTGTGGTCAGGTGCCACAAAAAAATGACATAGGAAAATTGCAATTGGCTCAGAACAGGGCAGCACGGCTGGCCCTTGGATGCACACAGATAGCTAATATTAATAATATGCATGTCAATCTGTGGAGGAGAGATTGACTTCATCACTACTTTTATTTATGAGAGGTATTGACATGTTGAATGCACCAAGCTGTCTAAACTACTGGCACACAGCTCGGACACCCATGCATATCCCAAAAGACATGCCACAAGAGGTCTCTTCACAGTCCCCAACTCCAGAACAGACTATGGGAGGCACACAGTACTACATAGAGCCATGAGTACATTGAACTCTATTCCACATCAAGTAACTAACGCAAGCAGTAAAATTAGATTTAAAAAAGGGATAAAACACACATTATGTAACAGTGGGGACTGTGAAGCAACACAAACATTGGCACAGACACACGCATACACACACAAACACATGCATACACGCATACACACACACACACACACACACACACACATAGATTTAGTATTGTAGATATGTGGTAGTGGTGGAGTAGGGGCCTGAGGGCACACAGTGTGTTGTAAAATCTGTGGATGTATTGTAATGTTTAAAATTTTAAAAACTGCTGTAGCAGCTAATGTGGATCCATAATAAATACAAATACATCACAGGTTATCCCAATGTAGACATCATCCAGATATCACAGCCCTTCCCCATGACAGGACACTGGATATCCAACAGCTCTTAGTAGTTCAGCACTCTGTCAGGGCTCTTCAACAATGACAACAGGGCCTCTGTGGTCTACAGGGTATCCACAGTCTTCCAGCCACTGGGAGGCCATCAGCTCATCATCTTCAAATACATTGAAATGGTACAGCCACAAATAAATATTCATTTCAGTTCATTTTGACCTAGGATGCTACTGGCTGTGATGTTATTGTTATTGTCTGTTCAGCATTAACACGTTTTGTTTTTGTTTATTTGTTAAGATGTGTTAAAGATGCACGTTTTTTAATTATTAGCTAGCCACCGCTCTGAGGTAATTCGCTAGCGTTGACAGAAGTTGTGAAACGGAAAGACAAACACAATTGCGTTTGAATGGAACTGGGTCAAGTGGGCGGGGCTACATAAGGCGAAAACTAAAACATTTAACAAATTCTAGTTATCGCCTTCCCAGAATGGGAAAAATTCACTTTTTATTTTATTTTATTCAGTTTCATTATATTATTCTTAATATAATTGCATTAATTTGCATGACGAAATGTCATGACTGCCACAGCCCCAGCCACACTCCTACTAAACTATGCCTCCAGTCTTCTGATCTGACCCGCTGGGTCATATCTCAATAACTCAGTACCAAAAACCCAGCATCAACAACCCAACCTTGCTCTTTTTACAGAAAACAACCAAACCAATTTGACCCAAAGCCTGCAACCCAGCAGTTGGGTCAACCAAACAATCCATCAGTTGGGTCAACCAAACAACTCAGCAGACACTTCTATGGTGTACAGTTGTAGGGCTATTCAATGATGATCTTGGAGGGCCGAAACATTTAACTATTTTCTTTCTCCCTGGAAGTTCCTTGATCCTTGACTAGAAGTTGACAGCTTTTGCACAGTATCTGTTGGAAGAAATGCAGTTTGAATCTCTTCTCCTATTCATTTTCTTCGGTGTTACCCTGCTGGTTTGTATTATGTCATCCAGCCTGTTATTTCAAGTGAGAATATTATGTGACACACTACAAATGCATTACAATAGACTTACACATGCACCATGATGTTATGTATTAAATGGTGTATGACAGCAGTCTGGCAACATGGCTAATAACTGTGGAGATGTTTCATTGTTCTGATTTGTATTGTTCATGTAGAGATAAGTATATGGCAGGTATGAGAGAGGGAGACCGATAAATAGTGAAGAGGTAGACTGGTGGCCTCTAGGGGCAATATATGTGGACTCCATGGGCGATATACACTGAGTGTATAAAACATTAGGAACACCTTCCTAATGTTGAGTTGCACCCCCTTTTGTCCTAAGGTGTCGAAAGCATTCCACAGGGATGCTGGCCCATGTTGATTCACATGCTTCCAATAGTTGTGTCAAGTTGGCTGGATGTCTTTTGGGTGGTGGACCATTCTTGTGGGAAACACGGGATATTTTTTAGGGTGAAAAACTCAGCAGCATTGCAGTTATTGACACATTCAAATCAATTTGTGTTTGTCACATGTGCCGAATACAACAGGTATTGTACCTTACTGTGAAATGCTTACTTACAAGCCCTTAACCGACAATGCAGTTCAAGAAATAGAGTTAAGAAAATATTTACTAAATTAACTAAAGTAAAAAAAATGGAATCAAGAAGTAACAGAAGAAAATGACATAACAATAACGAGGCTATATACCGGGGGTACCGGTATCGATGTGCGGGGTACATGTTAGACGAGGTAATTTGTGAAGTGACTATGCATAGATAATAAACAGCCAGTAGCAGCAGTGTAAAAACAGAGTTTGGCCATTTGATTAATTGTTCAGCAGTAAATTGTCTTGGGGGTAGAGCCTTTTGGTCCTAGACTTGGCCATGTGTTAGCAAAGAGAACAGTTTATGACTTGGGTGACTAGAGCCTTTGACAAACTGGTACACCATAAGCACTTAAATATTTTGTCTTGCCCATTCACCCTCTGATTTTTTTATTTGACCTTTATTTCATTAGGCAAGTCAGTTAAGAACAAATTCTTGTTTTCAATGACAGCCTTGGTTAACTGCCTGTTCAAGGGCAGAATGTACCTTTGTCTGCTCAGGGATTTGACCTTGCAACCTTTTGGTTGCTAGTCCACCGCTGTAACCACTAGGCTACCCTGCTGCCCCAGCTACCCTGATAGGCACTCATACCAATCCATGCCTCAATTGTCTCGAGGCTTGAAAATCCTTCTTGATCACGCCTCCTCCCTTTCATCTATACTGATTGAAGTGGATTTAAGAAGTGACATCAATAAGGGTTCATAGCTTTCGCCTGGATACACCTGGTCAGTATATGTCATTAAAAGAGTATGTTCCTAATGTTTTTTACACTCAGTGTATGTGATCTGACGATGGCAGCAGTACCGCAAGACTAACCTCCAGCACTCATTGCTCTGTGTTTCTATCTCTCTCTATGATTTTTCCAGATCCCTCCCCGTTCCACAACAACATGGGATCATATTGTAATGAAACAGCAGGGATCAGGTCTCGAACCCTCGACCAGTGCCGCAAAAGCATGCTCGTGCAGCAGAGTTGATTTCCGCACTGAAAAACCCAGGGTTGTTACACAACTCCCTCCTTTCAAAGAGCGCGTTCTCGCGCTAGCTTGCGACTCTACGTCTTACAGTAACGCGCTCACCGGCCAAGCACACGCACTGTCGTGGATGCAGGGTTCGATCACTTCTGACACCATGGTAATGAAACAGGCAGGGAGCAGGTCTCAAACCCTCAACCTTCTTGCCCGAGGTCCGGCGCGCTATCGACTGTGCCGCAAAAGCATGCTCGTGCTGCAGAGTCGATTTTGGCGCTTATAAACCCAGGGTCGTTACAATATCATATGTAAAAGTACATGTGTGTGTATATCTATGCAAACTACACTTTTCTGTTGTAAATAGTACATGGTAGCAGTTTTGTTTACGGTGTCCATTTCATGACACCCTCAAGCCTCAACCATGTCATTGTGATGATGATTCATTTCTCTCTGTTGACAGATGTGTTTCTGTCTCGCTCTCTTTGCTTCTCTCCAGATCTCTCCCCTTTCCACAACATCCCCCTCCAGGGCCAGTACCATTGTCACCATGGCCCGGGGGTCCCTCTGGGACAGTTGTGTGACTTCACGATGGACTGCCCACTCGGCGACGACGAAGGGGACATGTGCAGTGAGTACAGCTTATCTATTCTGAACAAAAATATAAACATTCAACAATTTCAACGTTTTTACTGAGTTACAATTCATAAGAAATAAGACAATATAAATAAATAAATTAGGCCCTAATCTATTGATTACACATGACTGGGCAGGGGTGCAGCCATTGGTGGGCTGCACCCCACCCACTAGGGAGCCAGGCCCAGCCAATCAGAATTATTTTTTTGTAACAAAAAGGCAAAAAGACAATGGAGGCAACTTCAGGTTGAGAAATGAACAATCAATTCTCTGGCAACAGCTCTGGTGGACCTTCCTGCAGTCAGTATGCCAACTTTATGCTCCCTCAAAACTTGAGACATATGTGACATTGTGTCGTGTGACAAAACTGCACATTTTAAAGTGTGCTTTTATTGTCCCCATTACAAGGTGTACCTGTGTAATGATCATGCTGTTTAATCAGCATCTTGATGTGCCACACTTGTCAGTTGGATGGATTATCTTGGCAAAGGAGAAATGCTCACTGACAGTGATGTAAACAAATTTGTGCACAAAATTTGAGAGAACTTCGCTTTTTGTCCGTTTTATTTCAGCTCATGAAACATGGCACCAACACTTTACATGTTGTGTTTATATTTTTGCTCAGTGTACTTCACCATTGGACTGGGTCTGTTGTGGGTAATGGAGGTTGAAGTCTGTTTGTGTGGGTGGGGGTAGGTGGATGGGGGGGGGCATATATCGCGTGCGCCGAGCCATCCTCAACCTTGGTAAAGCAGCAAAATAGATCAACCATGGTGAGAGCTCCTTTAATGAAGCTGTTGTGCCCCGACTGCCTGCCATTACACAGCTATGGCTATGTACCAAATGGCAGCCTTTTCACTATATAGTGCACTATTTTTGACCACAGCACTATACAGTGACATTTGGGACGTTGCCCACAACTACGGCTGCCTGAACTTACTTGACAGAGGCACTGCAGAGCGCAGTCAGAGCATAAACGTTTCCCACTTCGACACCATACATTGCTAGCATTTCTCACCCTTAAAATGTTTCTGCGGTTCTTATTTTTCGTTTACGGGAACACATTTGTTTTCTCAAAGGAACAGTTGTATGCCAATGTTAGATGTCTGTGGCTGGCTGGACGTCTGTGTGCAGGGCCATCATGCCCATTGAAATGCACAGGCCACAGTTCTATTACAATATAGAAGATAATGCTTCTTTAAGTCATGATTAATTAAAATAAGTTTAATTTGGCCATCATTGTCCACCATTTTGAGGGGCCAATGCACCCTCAAAAGAATTAGGTACAAGATGTGTGTGTATGTGTGTGATGTGTGGGGAGAACAAGTATTTGATACACTGCCGATTTTGCAGGTTTTCCTACTTACAAAGCACGTAGAGGTCTGTAATTTTTATCATAGGTATACTTCAACTGTGAGAAAAATTCAGAAAATCACATTGTATGATTTTTAAGTAAATTAATTAGCATTTTATTGCATGACATAGGTATTTGATACATCAGAAAAGCAGGACTTAATTTGTGGTACAGAAACCTTTTTTTTGCAATTACAGAGATCATAGTTCTTGACCAGGTTTTCACACACTGCTGCAGGGATTTTGGCCCACTCCTCCATAGAGACCTTCTCCAGATCCTTCAGGTTTCGGGGCGGTCACTGGGCAATACGGACTTTCAGCTCCCTCCAAAGATTTTCTATTGGGTTCAGGTCTGGAGACTGGCCAGGCCACTCCAGGACCTTGAGATGCTTCTTACGGAGCCACTCCTTAGTTGCCCTGGCTGTGTGTTTCGGGTCGTTGTCATGCTGGAAGACCCAGCCACGACCCATCTTCAATTCTCTTACTGAGGAAGGGAGGTTGTTGGCCAAGATCTCGCGATACATGGCCCCATCCATCCTCCCCTTAATATGGCGCACTCTTTCTGTCCCCTTTGCAGAAAAGCATCCCCAAAGAATGATGTTTCCACCTCCATGCTTCACGGTTGGGATGGTGTTCTTGGGGTTGTACTCATCCTTCTTCTTCCTCCAAACACGACGAGTGGAGTTTAGTTCAAAAAGTTCTATTTTTGTCTCATCAGACCACATGACCTTCTCTAATTCCTCCTCTGGATCATCCAGATGGTCATTAGCAACCTTCAGACGGGCCTGGACATGCGCTGGCTTGAGCAGGGGGACCTTGCGTGAGCTGCAGGATTTTAATCCATGACGGCGTAGTGTGTTCCTAATGGTTTTCTTTGAGACTGTGGTCCCAGCTCTCTTCAGGTCCTTGATCAGGTCCTGCCGTGTAGTTCTGAGCTGATCGCTCACCTTCCTCATGATCATTGATGCCCCACGGAGTGAGATCTTGCATGGAGCCCCAGACCGAGGGTGATTGACCGTTATCTTGAACTTCTTCCATTTTCTAATAATTGCGCCAACAGTTGTTGCCTTTTCACCATGCTGCTTGCCTATTGTCCTGTAGCTCATCCCAGCCTTGTGCAGGTCTACAATTTTATTCCTGATGTCCTTACACAGCTCTCTGGTCTTAGCCATTGTGGAGAGGTTGGAGTCTGTTTGATTGAGTGTGTGGACATGTGTCTTTTATACAGGTAACGAGTTCAAACAGGTGCAGTTAATACAGGTAATGAGTGGAGAACAGGAGGGCTTCTTAAAGAAAAACAGGTCTGTGAGAGCCGGAATTCTTACTGGTTGGTAGGTAATCAAATACTTATGTCATGCAATAAAATGCCAATTAATTACTTAAAAATCATACAATGTAATTTTCTGAATTTTTGTTTTAGATTCCGTCTCTCACAGTTGAAGTGTACCTATGATAAAAATTACAGACCTCTACATGCTTTGTAAGTAGGAAACACTGCCAATTTTGCAGGTTATCAAATACTTGTTCTCCCCACTGTATGTGTGTGTGTGCGTGAGTGAGTGTGTGCGTGCGTGTGTGTGCAGTTCATTATGCATGTACAGTACCAGTCAAAAGTTTGGACACACCTACTCATTCAAGGTTTTTTCTTTATTTTTACTATTTTCTACATTGTTGAATAATAGTGAAGACATCAAAACGATGAAAAAACACATATGGAATCATGTAGTAACCAAATAAGGAGGGGCCTTCACGTGTACCATCTGTGGCCGCAGAGGTCACACGGCTGGTCGGTGCCGGGTTGGTTCCTATAGGGGTCAAGGGAGCAGGAAGGGCACTCTGGTGTCACCCCGGGTGAGCCTGCACCACTCTCATCCAGAGCCCTTTGTTGTACACCTGTTTGTGCATGTTTACTTTCCTGAATTTTCCCCGCATTCCCAGCATAAGGTGCTCGTCAATTCAGGCGCAGCTGGGAATTTTATCGACAGAGCATTTGCCCATAGTTTAGGGATCCCTGTTGTTCCAGTGGTTAGGCCTTTCCTAGTTCACGCTCTGGACAGTCGACCATTAGGGTCCGGATTGACTAGGGAGGCTACCATTCCCCTGGGCATGGGGACGCAGGGGGGTCACAAGGAGAGAATCAGTCTCTTCTTTATTGGCTCTCATGCGCTTCCCGTGGTACTAGGCCTCCCCTGGTTAGCTTGTTATGACCCCACCATATCATGGCAACAGAGGGCTCTCACGGGGTGGCTGCAAGAGTGCTCAGGGAGGGGTTTAGGGGTTTCCGTTGGTGCTACTACGGTGGAAAGTCCAGACCAGGTCTCCACCGTGCGCATTCCACCCCATCGACGGGGGGATTGTGCGGTAAATCTCCTGGTAGACGCCGCAATTACCAAGAGTCACATGTATCCCCTGTCACAGGCAGAGACGGCGGCAATGGAAACATATGTTTCCGAATCCCTGCGTCGGGGGTACATTCAGTCCCCCACTTCACCCGCCTACTCGAGTTTCTTTCTTGTGAAGAAGAAGGAGGGAGGTCTGCGCCCGTGTATTGACTACATAGGCCTAAATCAGATCACTGTGAGGTACAGTTACCCGCTACCTCTTATCGCCACTGCGATCAAGTCAATTCACGGGGGGCGCGCTTCTTCACCAAACTTGGTCTCAGGAGCGCTTACAACATGCAGTGTATCCGGTAGGGAGACGAGTGGAAGACGGCGTTCAGTACAACCTCAGGGCATAATGAGTACCTCGTCATGCCGCACGGGTTGATGAATGCTCCATCAGTCTTCCAAGAGATTTTCAGGGACTTGCACGGGTAGGGTGTAGTGGTGTATATCGATGACATTCTGATATACTCCGCTACACGCGTCGAGCATGTGTCCCTGGTGCGCAGGGTGCTTGGTCGACTGTTGGAGCCTTGACCTGTACTTCAAGGCTGAAAAATGCCTGTTCTTGTCTCCTTCCTAGGGTACCGAATTTCCACCTCGGGGTGGAGATGGAGAGTGACCACATTTCAGCCGTGCGTAATTGGCCGACTCCCACCATGGTAAAGGAGGTGCAGCGGGTTCTAGGGTTTGCCAATTACTATCGGAGGTTTATCCGGGGTTTTGGTTAGGTAGCGGCTCCCATTACCTCACTCCTGAAAGGGGGACCGGTACGTTTGCATTGGTCGGCTGAGGCAAACAGGGCTTTTGGTCACCTAAGGGCTCTGTTTACCTCGGCTCCCGTGCTGGCCCATTCGGATCCCTCTTTGGCGTTCATAGTGGAGGTGGACACGTCCGAGGCTGGGATAGGAGCTGTGCTCTCTCAGCGTTCGGGTACGCCACCGAAGCTCCGTCCATGTGCCTTCTTCTCGAGGAAGCTCAGCCCGGCGAGCGAAACTATGACTTGGGGGACCGGGAGCTGTTGGCTGTCATTAAGGCACTTAAGGTGTGGAGACATTTGCTTGAGGGGGCTAAACACCCTTTTCTCATCTGGACTGACGACCGCAATCTGGAGTACTTCTGGGCAGCGAGGAGACTGATTCCTCGCCAGGCAAGGTGGGCCATGTTTTTCACCTGTTTTGTTTTCCATCTTTCGTACAGACCAGGTTCCCATAATATGAAGGCAGACGCACCGTCCCGGCTGTATGACACAGTGGAGCGGCCCATGGATCCCGCCCCATACTCCCGGCCTCCTGCCTGGTGTCACCGGTAGTGTGGAAGCTGGACGCGGACACTGAGCAGGCGTTACGTGCAGAGCCCGCTCACCTCCAGTGTCCCGCTGGGCATCTGTACGTTCCGTCTGCTGACCGTGACCGGCTGATCTATTGGGACCACACTTCACCTTCCTCTGGTCATCCAGGCATCGGTCGGACGGTGTGCTGTCTGAGTGGGAAGTACTGGTGGCACAGTTTGGCTAAGGACGTGAGGGTTTGTTTCCTTTTGCTCGGTGTGCGTGCAGTGTAAGGCTCCTAGGCACCTGCCCAGAGGTAATTTACACCCCTTACCCGTTCCACGATGGCCATGGTCGCACCTGTCGATCGATTTCCTGACTGATCTCCCACCATCACAAGGAAACACCACGATCCTGGTTGTTGTGGATCGTTTCTCTAACTCCTGCCGTTTCCTTCCTCTGTCCGGTCTCCCTACGGCCCTACAGACTGTGTTGGCCTTGTTAAAGCACGTCTTCCAACACTACGGGGTTCCTGAGGATATAGTGTCTGTTCGGGGTCCCCAGTTCACTACGAGAGTCTGGAGGTAGTTCATGGAACGTCTGAGGGTCTCGATCAGCCTTACCTCGGGTTTTCACCCTGAGAGTAACGGGCAGGTGGAGAGAGTTAGCCAGGATGTGGGTAGGTTTCTGCGGTCTTATTTCCAGGACCGGCCAGGGGAGTGGGCGGCGTTCGTGCCCTGGGCAGAGATGGCCCAGAACTCCCTTCGCCACTCCTCCACTAACCTCTCCCCCATCCAGTGCATCCTGGGGTACCAGCCGGTTCTGGCTCCTTGGCATCAGAGTCAGACAGAAGCTCCTGCGGTGGACGACTGGTTCCGGCACGCGGAAGAGACATGGGACGCCGCACATGTTCACCTTCAGCGGGCCGTGCTGCGCCAAAAGGAGAACGCAGATCGCCACCGCAGTGAGACCCCGATGTTCGCACCGGGGGACCGGATCTGGCTCTCGACCCGAAACCTACCCCTCCACCTGCAATGCCGGAAGCTGGGTCCACAGTTTGTGGGGCTGTTCAATGTCCCGAGGAGACTGAACGAGGTGTTTAACAGGTTATAGCTCCCCCCGATTACTGTATTAACCCCTCTCTCCTCAGGCCGGTGGTGGCTGGTCCGCTCCAGGAGTCTGAGGTGTGAGAGGTTCCCCCGCCCCCTCTAGACATCGAGGTGGCCCCAGTGTACTCTGTTCGCTCCATACTGGATTCGATGAGTCGGGCGAGTGACCTTCAGTACCTCGTGGAGTTGGAGGGGTACAGTCCGGAGGAGAGATGCTGGGTTCCGGTGGAGGACGTGTTGAACCCTTCAATGCTGCGGGAGTTCCACCGTCTCCGTCCGGACTGTCCTCCGAGTCGTCCCCGGGGCCAAGTGTCGGCGCGCGGCTCGGGTGGGGAGGGGGGTTCTGTCACGACTTCCGCCGAAGTCTGTTCCTCTCCTTGTTCGGCAGCACTCGGTGGTCGACGTCACTGGTTTTCTAGCCATTGCCGATCCACGTTTAATTTTTCCATTTTCTTGTCTTGTTTTCCTACACACCTGGTTTCAATTACCTCAGTATTAGACATGTATATAACCCTCTGTTCCCCCCCATGTCTGTGTGGGGAATTGTTTGTTGTTTCGTGTATGTGCACGCTAGACTGGTTTGCGCTGGGTTATATCAACCCATATTGTGTTTTGTGTTCTTAGTGCTGTGTGTTTTGTTCGCCAAAATAAAAGTCTCCTTTGGCAACCTAACTTCTGCTCTCCTGTGCCTAACTCCATTTCAGCCAGTTACGCTGGCTGGTGTCGGAGTTAATGGTGAAGACCGCTAGCAGTGGCTAACTGACTACCAGCTAGTAGCTAGTTAGCTGGCTAGCTTCTGATGGGGGTTCCGATTCTAAAGTTTAAAAATAGCAGATCTGTAACACATTGGGTGAGGCAGGTTGCAGGAAAGTATATGCTTTGGGGCATGAAGGCATTCATGCTTTGGATTTGTTTGGGGCAAATCCAACACAACACATTACTGAGTACTCTCTCCATATTTTCAAGCATAGTGGTGGCTGCATCATGTCGGGAGTTGTTCAGGACAAGAAAGAAATGGAGCTAAGCAGAGGCAAAGTCCTCGAGGAAGACCTGGTTCAGTGTGCTTTCCACCAGACACTGGGAGATGAATTCAACTTTCAGCAGGATAATAACCTAAAACACAAGGCCAAATTTACACTGGAGTTGCTTACCAAGAAGACAGTGAGAATGTTCTTATGGCAAAACTTGAAAATGGTTGTCTAGCAATGATCAACAACCAATTTGACAGAGCTTAAAGAATTTTTTAAATAATAATGGACAAATACTGTACACTCCAGGTGTGCAAAGGAGTATGAATACTCTCTGAAGGCACTGTATATAATTGCATGTGTGTCGCTGTACATATATATCTCTGTAAACACATTTGAAACGAATTCCAGGAAAAACATACAGAATGTTAACCTGTTGCGTCGACCAAACCCGGATCCGGGATTCTATTTACAGACCTAAGCTCATTACCATAACGCAACGTTAACTATTCATGAAAATCGCAAATGAAATGAAATAAATATGCCATCTCTCAAGCTTAGCCTTTTGTAAACAACACTGTCATCTCAGATTTTCAAAATATGCTTCTCAACCATAGGAAAACAATCATTTGTGTGAAAGTGGCTAGCTAGCATAGCATTTAGCGTTAGCATTAGCGTTAGCATCCAGCACGCAAGATTTCAACAAAAACATAAAAGCCTTCAAATAAAATAATTTACCTTTGAAGAACTTCGGATGTTTTCAATGAGGAGACTCTCAGTTAGATAGCAGATGCTCAGTTTTTCCAAAAAAGATTCTTTGTGAATTCGAAATAGCTCCGTTTTGCTACCAAAAAAAAAACGAAAATTCAGTCCTCAAAACGCGAACTTTTTTCCAAATTAACTCCATAATATCGACTGAAAACATGGCAAACGTTGTTTAGAATCAATCCTCAAGGTGTTTTTCACATATCTCTTCAATGATATATCGTTCGTGGAAGCATGGTTTCTCCCCTCAATCAAATGGAAAAGTACAAGCAGCTGGCGTTTGCGCACCGAATTCCACGCATGACACCAGGCGGACACTTGGAAAATGTAGTCTCTTATGGTCAATCTTCCAATGATATGGCTACAAATACGTCACAATGCTGCTAACACGTTGGGGAAACGACAGAAAGTGTAGGCTCATTCCTTGCGCAATCACAGCCATATAAGGAGACAATGGAAAACAGAGCTTCAGAGATTCTGCTCATTTCCTGCTTGACGCATCATCTTGGTTTCGCCTGTAGAATGAGTTCTGGGGCACTTACAGACAATATCTTTGCAGATTCTGAAACTTCAGAGTGTTTTCTTTCAAAAACTGTCAAGAATATGCATAGTCGAGCATCTTTTCGTGACAAAATATCGCGCTTAAAACGGGAACGTTTTTTATCCAAAAATGAAATAGCGCCCCTAGAGATCCAACAGGTTAATTTACCTTAAATGAATCTCCATTCATGCACATGTACAGTATGTGAAGCTGACCAGAAATAACATTAGCATGCCTATGATGGCCACTTCCCTGTGCCTAAAGGTCAGCGAACCGTGGGGGCTAGCGAAATAAGAGGCTAACGTGAGGGTTCATATCCCAGGCCTGATGGCTTTGTCCCTGCTAATGATCCTAGTACCATCAAGCTATCAATGCCAATTAGACTAGCACACTAACCCAGGGGCATAATGTACATTTGAATGTGGCGTGTGCTGGAGATGCCCCAGAGAGACCGACCGTTGCATGACAGTTGAATTAATCACTACTTAAAACATGAAATGCATGGAGATTGGTAGGCGTGGCGGCCAGAGGTTACACAGCTTGGGGTTCACTGGAATTGTTGAAACCGTAGCCTTTGTACAGTGAGTGACTTGAGAGGTGTGCATAACAAATTATTTGGAAGCTCGTTACCCATCTGAAGCTTCCTCTTTGTGGCAACTTCTCTGTTGTATCTCATCTTCAAATAGTGTCAGTCAACCCTGTCAATTATGGAGTAGTTATTTGTCAGTGGTTACGATAACACTAGTTACATCATTGATCTAATTTAGTGGATTGACTCTATTTTACATGAGAAGTGGAAAGTACTGTACATTACTCTACTTCTCATGTCATAAACAATGGATCTATTAGTCACCTGCCCTTTTCCACTCAAATTATGTCCTGAGGATTGCAACGTGATGGTAAGCACAAAGTCTATTTGTGTTGGGAACTAGAGCTCGCTCTCCCATGGCTTGCACTCTCCTTCCCTCCCACCACTCCCTCTCTCCCCCTCTGTCCCATCTCTCTCTCTCTCCTCTCCCAGCTCTCTCGCTCCCCCCTCTGTCCCATCTCTCTCTCCCTCCTATTTCTCTCTTTCTGATCCCTCTCTCTTCCTCAGTCACTTGCAGTTGTGCCCTGCATTTGTGTCCATCTACCCTCCCTGAAACTTTCGCGACTCCAGAGTCCCAAAACACACCATGTTACCCTTCGGCATAACCTATTCCGTATGATCAATCCATAATTTATCTAATTTCAATCAAGAGGAATTTATGGCATTGATATTGAAGATGGGGGGGTGGATTCATTTTTACACATCCGCCCATTAGAGGATCGAAGACTATGCTGGTCGATGTGTTTACAGTCATAGGTCATCATTTCCACCCTCCCTTTCTTGCTCTGCCTCGCCTCTGCAGAGTCGCAATAGTTGAGCAGAGGCTTCACTGATCATCAATCAGTGGAAGACAGAGATATAATTGCATTTGTGGCCACTGATGCTGATTTGGTTGTGTGTGTTTGTGTGTGTGTCTGCATGCATGTGTGTGTGTGTTTGTGTGTGCATGAACGTGTGTTCCCTTCCCTGTGAGTATCTTTGAGTCTACTTAATTGTGTCATCCAGTGCCAATTAGTGTAGAGAGAACAAGTTACAGATGGAACTATTTCAGCATGGGAACGAACTGCAGGAGTGGTACAGGCCCTTAAAGTGCTAGAGCTGGCAGCATGCATCCTTGCTGAGATGACTTGGTAGAGTCAATGTGAAACAGGACAAATTGTCCTCCTAGAAGCCTTGGGCAACTATCTTCCACCTATGAAGTGGCTTTTAGGCAGCTATATATCAGTGGCGGTGGGTGCTAGTTAACTTCTTGGTGACAGGGGGCAGTATTTTCACGTCCGGATGAAATGCATGCCCAAATTCAACTGCCTGCTACTCATCCCCAGAAGATAAGATATGCATATTACTATTTTCTTCCTGTATTGACCACAGATCCTCCCGTCTTCAATGTATCGATTATTTACGTTAACCTCTCTTGCGCACCGAACCCGTTAACAGGATTAAATTCGACAACATACGGTGATCGCTACATAAATAGTCCTATTAAACATTCATGAAAATACAAGTGTCTCACATGTTTCGAAAGCCTAGAATCTTGCTAATCCAACTGCGTTGTCAGATTTAAAAAAGGATTTACTGCTAAAGAATACGATGCAATTATCTGAGGATAGAGCCCCATTAAAAAAACAACTATTTCAACCAGCACAGGCGTAACAAAATCACAAACTGCAATAACATAAATGGTTTACCTTTGACGATCTTCCTCTGTTTGCAATCCAAATGTTCAATGTTACAAAATGAATGGTCTTTTTTTTTTTTTAAATCTATTTTTATAGCCTAACACGAAACATTTTGTGAACCGCTTCTGTCGTGAATTCCGTCTCATTCCATTTTCTACGACACATTCAATGTAAATACACACACGAAATGTGACTTTTCCAGTCATGTTTGGTTACATTGCAATCAACTGGTTTGTTTGTAACACAGCCAAACCTGATGGGTCATTTCGCGGGACATATTGACTGAAAGAAACCGATTTGAAGACAACAAGTAATGACATAATTGTGCACCAATGATATGACCGCTGTTTCGTTGATTGACTGTATTTTAACCCAATGATCACTGATCGTCTTGAAATCTAGCTGGGTAGATAGCCAATGAGCTGAGGTAAACGGCAATATGCAATGTTTATGTGTTGGAAGACCAACCCATGTCGTAAACTCCGTCGTAAAGAGGGTCATTCGCTATTGAAGTTTCATACCGGAAGGAGAAACACATAGCGTTGTTTTGGTAAAGCGAGTCTTCAGCTGTTTATATATCAATCAGTATGGCGACTAAGTCAGGGAAAGCTAAATCTAAGTCTATATATACAGATGTACATACAATTTTAGAAGAAATTGATCGGGAAAATGAGACAGAGATTGTTGGAGGATGATTCATTTAGCGATTCCCAAATGGAGGAATATTTTTTGAACGGAGAGGACATCGTTTTGGACTGGTAAGTTTTTCTCATGCCAATGCCGTGGTTTGAAATTAATAATATAAAATATTATTTGTGAAATGAAATTGCCTATTTGAGGCTGCTGAGGGGAGGGCAGGCCCACAACAATGGCTAAAGTGAAATGGAGACAGTAGATACAGCTGGTCTGTTGTAATATAATAAAGACAGTATATCTAGCTGGTCTGTCATAATATAATAGAGACAGTAGATCTAGCTGAAATGTCGTAATATAAAATAGACAGTAGATCTAGCTGGTCTGTCATAATATATAAATGAGACAGTAGATCTAGCAGGTCTATAATAATATATTCAACCTTATGTTCCCTGTACTCTATATATATGTATGTGTGTATATATATATATATGTGTGTGTTTATTATGCCTGTTGATACAGGGCTCATATGTGAAACTTTTCTAACTGAACATTTTCTTTCACAGTGACACTGACTCCGAATGGGAGCCCCCAGTGCCAAGCTGTCCATTTCCCACTGAAGCTGGTTCATCCAGCTCCTGCCACAAGTGGTGTTCATCTGCCCAAATGTATTTCTGCAGGCATGGATGTGCTATGGCACCTGTCATCAGCAGCATACTATTGTGTAGAGGACTGAGGGTCTTCCAAATATTGAAAGTGTTATTTTGTAAATGTGTATATTTTTTTTCATGTTTTTTCTCTATTTTTGGGGGGGTCTGTTAGAATACCATGTTGGTATTTTGTATATAGTTATTCCATTCAAAATGTATAACTTCACCAATTTGGCCACTTGGGTACATTTGGGCTACTTGTGTGGGACACCTTGGTGATTTCATGATAAATGTCATGTAGCACACTCATTTTGGAAGTTATCATTCTGAAACTTTGCACAAGTTCTGTTGCTCTCTTATGTTTTTCATTGAAATTGTCCCCATCATCCTATCTGAATGTTTGTTTTATCTTGCTCATTTTAAAGATGATGATACAACAATAAATAAAAAAACATAGGTTTTTTTCATTGTATTATCTAAACCAGATCTATTGTGTTATATTCTCCTACATTCACCTCACATTTACACAAACTTCAGAGTGTTTTCTTTCAAATGGTACCAAGAATATGCATATCCTTGGTTCTGTGCCTGAGCTCCAGGCAGTTAGATTTGGGTATGTCTTCAGGCGGAAATTGAAAAAAGTAGAGGGTAGCTCTAAGAGGTTTAAAAGAAAGTTGTATTACAAAAGTAGTTTGAAATGTCTTGGCAAAGTTCACAGGTAACTTTTGAGATATTTTGTTGTCACGTTGAGCAAGTTGGAACCGGTGTTTTTCTGGATCAAATGCGCCAAATAAATGGACATTTTGGATATATATCGACAGAATTAATCGAACAAAAGGACCATTTGTGCTGTTTATGGGACATATCGGAGTGCCAACAAAAGAAGCTCGTCAAAGGTAAGGCATGAATTATATTTTTATTTCTGTGTTTTGTGTAGTGCCTGCAGGGTTGAAATATGGTTTCTCTCTTTGTTTACTGAGGTGCTATCCTCAGATAATAGCATCGTTTGCTTTTGCGGAAAAGCCTTTTTGGAATCTGACATGTTGGCTGGATTCACAACATGTGTAGCTTGCATTTGCTATCTTGCATGTGTGATTTAATGAAAGTTTGATTTTATAGTAATTTATTTGAATCTGGCGCTCTGCATTTTCCCGGGCTTTTGGCCAGGTGGGACGCCACATATCCCAGAGAGATTAAGATAAGATTATTTTTTGAGCATGGCCTTTTTTCTATTACAGCATAATGGATGACTGTCATTCATATTCCATTCACCCAGCTCAATGTGACATCGATCGATTAGGCTACTACATGATACTTGAATGTTCCCCGTACCCACCATGAGGTTGCTACAACCTTGAATGAAAATGTACAACGTAGCTCCACAGGTCGAGATAATTTTGAGTAATCAAGGTGACAGACAGAGGCACATTCAATGCCGCTTTGCACACTCTTGCCAGTAGCTAATCTATGGTGTAATCATTAGTCCAACAGTTGCAAACGAGAGATTCTATTGGACAAATTCAGGTATGTTTATCCCCGTTTTATTCTGTTTGCTTCCATTTGAATACACCCCTGATCACATACAAACACAGTTCACTTTCGTAGTTGCCACATACAATTCCTTCTCGCATCTATATACACGCTCTCCTCCTCTCACCTTTTCCCTTCACTTTTGGATTTCATTGCACAACATATCAGCTGCCTCTGACCAGGCGAAAAAACCTTTCCAAGTCAAACCTTCATATCATGACCACTAACCGCTTCGCACGGCCTACATTGTTGTCACGTATTTGGGATTTCGTATTCATTAGGATCCCCATTAGCTGCTGCAAAAGCATCAGCTACTCTTCCTGGGGTCCACATGAATCAGAACATAATACATAGTACAGAACATTATTAGTCAAAGATTGAAATACATACGTTTAAAACGTCACACACAGCCTACATATCAGTACATACACACAATATCTACGTCTAACACACAGTACAGTGCAAATTACAATACAAAATATAAAATGGTTGTGTCGCTTCACAGTCCCCTTTGTGCAGTAAGGTGTTCTTTTATCTGTTTTTTTAAACTGGGTTTATTGCTAGCTTGAGAAACCTAGGGTGGCAGAGAGTTCCATGTAGTCATGGTTCTATTTAATACTGTTTCCCAGCCTCTGTTCTGGACCTGGGGACTGTGAAGAGACCTTGGGTTTCATGTCTTGTACTGATGAGTGTCTGAACTCTGTGCCAACTGCTTAACAGTTCGGTACCTTCAACACATCAATACCTCGCACAAAGACCAATAAGGATGCAGTCAATCTCTCCTTAACTTTGATCCAGGAGAGACTGACATGCATGTTACTGACACTTTCCCTCTGTGCATATACAGTGCCTTGCGAAAGTATTCGGCCCCCTTGAACTTTGCGACCTTTTGCCACATTTCAGGCTTCAAACATAAAGATATAAAACTGTATTTTTTTGTGAAGAATCAACAACAAGTGGGACACAATCATGAAGTGGAACGACATTTATTGGATATTTCAAACTTTTTTAACAAATCAAAAACTTAAAAATTGGGCGTGCAAAATTATTCAGCCCCCTTAAGTTAATACTTTGTAGCGCCACCTTTTGCTGCGATTACAGCTGTAAGTCGCTTGGGGTATGTCTCTATCAGTTTTGCACATCGAGAGACTGAAATGTTTTCACATTCCTCCTTGCAAAACAGCTCGAGCTCAGTGAGGTTGGATGGAGAGCATTTGTGAACAGCAGTTTTCAGTTCTTTCCACAGATTCTCGATTGGATTCAGGTCTGGACTTTGACTTGGCCATTCTAACTAACACCTGGATATGTTTATTTTTGAACCATTCCATTGTAGATTTTGCTTTATGTTTTGGATCATTGTCTTGTTGGAAGACAAATCTCCGTCCCAGTCTCAGGTCTTTTGCAGACTCCATCAGGGTTTCTTCCAGAATGGTCCTGTATTTGGCTCCATCCATCTTCCCATCAATTTTAACCATCTTACCTGTCCCTGCTGAAGAAAAGCAGGCCCAAACCATGATGCTGCCACCACCATGTTTGACAGTGGGGATGGTGTGTTCAGCTGTGTTGCTTTTACGCCAAACATAACGTTTTGCATTGTTGCCAAAAAGTTCAATTTTGGTTTCATCTGACCAGAGCACCTTCTTCCACATGTTTGGTGTGTCTCCCAGGTGGCTTGTGGCAAAATTTAAACTACACTTTTTATGGATATCTTTAAGAAATGGCTTTCTTCTTGCCACTCTTCCATAAAGGCCAGATTTGTGCAATATACGACTGATTGTTGTCCTATGGACAGAGTCTCCCACCTCAGCTGTAGATCTCTGCAGTTCATCCAGAGTGATCATGGGCCTCTTGGCTGCATCTCTGATCAGTCTGCTCCTTGTATGAGCTGAAAGTTTAGAGGGACGGCCAGGTCTTGGTAGATTTGCAGTGGTCTGATACTCCTTCCATTTCAATATTATCGCTTGCACAGTGCTCCTTGGGATGTTTAAAGCTTGGGAAATCTTTTTGTATCCAAATCCGGCTTTAAACTTCTTCACAACAGTATCTCGGACCTGCCTGGTGTGTTCCTTGTTCTTCATGACGCTCTCTGCGCTTTTGACGGACCTCTGAGACTATCACAGTGCAGGTGCATTTATACGGAGACTTGATTACACACAGGTGGATTGTATTTATCATCATTAGTCATTTAGGTCAACATTGGATCATTCAGAGATCCTCACTGAACTTCTGGCGAGAGTTTGCTGCACTGAAAGTAAAGGGGCTGAATAATTTTGCACGCCCAATTTTTCAGTTTTTGATTTGTTAAAAAAGTTTGAAATATCCAATAAATGTCGTTCCACTTCATGATTGTGTCCCACTTGTTGTTGATTCTTCACAAAACAATACAGTTTTATATCTTTATGTTTGAAGCCTGAAATGTGGCAAAAGGTCGCAAAGTTCAAGGGGGCCGAATACTTTCGCAAGGCACTGTAGCTGTAGCTTATACTTTCACTGTTAGATTCATTCTCTAATCCTTTGATTGTGTGGACAACATGTCAGTTCATGTTGTAAGAGCTCTGATAGGTTGGCGGACTATGTAAGTCTATGGACGGGGCTGCGAACCATGAGCCTCCTAAGTTTTGTATTGAAGTCAATGTACCCAGAGGAGGACAAAAGCTAGCTGTCCTCTGGCTACACCACGGTGCTACCCTCTAGAGTGCTGTAGAGGCTACTGTAGACCTTCATTTCAACAGTGTTTGTTAGTCAATTATTTGGTGACGTGAATATAGTTTTATCTAAAAAGGATAACTTTGTTAGTTTCCCTTTTTCTTTTTTTACTGAGGAGGATGGTCCTCCCCTTCCTCCTCTGAAGAGCCTCCATGTCACGGCATTCCTGTGGTGAAGGAGAAGCGGACCAAAACACAGCGTGGTGGTTATTCATGTTTTTAATATAGACAACTATACATGAACAGACTAAACAAAACAAGAAAAGGGAAAACCTAAACAGCCCTATCTGGTGCAAAACACAGAGACAGGAACAATCACCCACATACACACAGTGAAACCCAGGCTACCTAAATATGGTTTCCAATCAGAGACAATGACCAACACCTGCCTCTGATTGAGAACCATATCAGGCCAGACATAGAAATAGACAAACAAACAAACAATCCAACATAGAATGCCCACTCAGATCACACCCTGACCAACCAAAACATACAAAGCAAAAAGCAAACTATGGTCAGGGTGTGACAGTACCCCCCCCCCCCCCCCAAGGTGCGGACTCCGGCCGCAAAACCTGAACCTATTGGGGAGGGTCTGGGTGGGCATCTGTCCGCGGTGGCGGCTCTGGGGCTGGACGTGGCCCCCACTTCACCGTGGTCTTAGTCCCCCACCTTGTCCGCTTCCGTGGCCTCCTAGCCATGGCGACCCTACTTAATGACACTGGACTGAGGGGCAGCTGCTCAGGACAGAGGGGCAGCTGCTCGGGACAGAGGTGCAGTTGCTCGGGACAGAGGTGCAGCTGCTCGAGACAGAGGTGCAGCTGCTCGGGACAGAGGGACAGCTGCTCGGGACAGAGGGGCTCTGGCGCCTCTGGGCTCTGGCGCCTCTGGGCTGAGGGGCTGAGGGGCTCTGGCGCCTCTCGGCTGAGGGGCTCTGGCGGCCCCTGGCTGACTGGCGGCACTGGTGGCCCCTGGCTGACTGGCGGCACTGGCGGCCCCTGGCTGACTGGCGGCACTGACGGCCCCTGGCTGACTGGCGGCCCCTTGCAGACTGGCGGCACTGGCGGCCCCTTGCAGACTGGCGGCACTGGCGGCCCCTTGCAGACTGGCGGCACTGGCGGCCCCTTGCAGACTGGCGGCACTGGCGGCGCTGGGCAGACTGGCGGCGCTGGGCAGACTGGCGGCTCAGGCGACGCTGGGCAGACGGGTGGCTCAGGCGGCGCTGGGCAGACGGGTAGCTCAGATGGCGCTGAGCAGACGGGAAGCTCCGGCAACGCTGGAGAGGAAGGCTCTGGCAGCGCCGAACAGGCGGAAGACTCCGGCTGTGCCGGAGAGGAGGAAGGCTCTGGCAGCGCTGGAGAGGCGGGAGACTCCGTCAGCGCTGGAGAGGCGGGAGACTCCGTCAGCGCTGGAGAGGCGGGAGACTCCGGCAGCGCTGGAGAGGAAGGCTCCGGCAGCGCTGGAGAGGAGGAAGGCTCCGGCAGCGCTGGAGAGGAGGAAGGCTCCGGCAGCGCTGGACAGGCGGGAGCCCCTGTAAGGATGAGCCGGAGAGACAGCCTGGTGCGGGGGGCTGCCACCGGAGGGCTGGTGCGTGACACCTCCACAGGAGGTGGTGACAGATAGACCGGACCGTGCAGGCGCACTGGAGCTCTTGAGCACCGAGCCTGCCCAACCTTACCCGGTTGAATGGTCCCGGTCGCCCTGCCAGTGTGGCGAGGTGGAATAGCCCGCACTGGGCTATGCAGGCGAACCGGGGACACCGTGCGCAAGGCTGGTGCCATGTAAGCCGGCCCAAGGAGACGCACTGGAGACCAGATGCGTAGAGCCGGCTTCATGGCACTTGGCTCGATGCCCACTCTAGCCCGGCCGATACGCGGAGCTGGAATGTACCACACCGGGCTATGCACCCGCACTGGGGACACCGTGCGCTTCACAGCATAACACGGTGCCTGCCCGGTCTCTCCAGCCCCCCGGTAAGCACAGGAAGTTGGCGCAGGTCTCCTACCTGGCTTCGCCACACTTCCTGTGTGCCACCCCCCAATACATTTTTGGGGCTGACTCTTGGGCTTCCATCCACGCCGCCGTGCTGCCTCCTCATACCAGAGCCTCTCCGCCTTCGCCGCCTCCAGCTCTTCTTTGGGGCGGCGATATTCTCCAGGCTGTGCCCAG
Source organism: Oncorhynchus clarkii lewisi (assembly GCF_045791955.1). NCBI lineage: Eukaryota > Metazoa > Chordata > Actinopteri > Salmoniformes > Salmonidae > Oncorhynchus > Oncorhynchus clarkii. The sequence goes on along the minus strand of NC_092171.1, from coordinate 3,730,261 downwards.
GGTCCTTTACCATCCAACTAATCCTCCCATGTCCATTCCTCTTTTCGCTGCTGTTGCTGTTGCCCGTTACCACGCCGCTTGGTCCTCTTATGGTGGGTGATTCTGTCACGGCATTCCTGTGGTGAAGGAGAAGCGGACCAAAACGCAGCATGGTGGTTATTCATGTTTTTAATAAAGACAACTATACATGAACAGACTAAACAAAACAATAAAAGGGAAAACCTAAACAGCCCTATCTGGTGCAAAACACAGAGACAGGAACAATCACCCACAAACACACAGTGAAACCCAGGCTACCTAAATATGATTCCCAATCAGAGACAATGACTAACACCTGCCTCTGATTGAGAACCATATCAGGCCAGACATAGAAATAGACAAACAAGAGATCCAACATAGAATGCCCACTCAGATCACACCCTGACCAACCAAAACATAGAAACATACAAAGCAAACTATGGTCAAGGTGTGACACTCCACTGCTACATTGGGGCCAAAAAGTATTTAGTCAGCCACCAATTGTGCAAGTTCTCCCACTTAAAAAGATGAGAGAGGCCTGTAATTTTCATCATAGCAAGATCTTCAATTATGACAGACAAAATTAGGGAAAAAAACCCAGAAAATAACATTGTTGGATTTTTTATGAATTTATTTGCAAATGATGGTGGAAAATAAGTATTTGGTCAATGACAGAAGTTTATCTCAATACTTTGTTATATACCCTTTGTTGGCAATGACAGAGGTCAAACGTTTTCTGTAAGTCTTCACAAGGTTTTCACACACTGTGGCTGGCATTTTGGCCCATTTCTCCATGCATATGTCCTCTAGAGCAGTGATGTTTTGGGGCTGTTGCTGGGCAACACGGACTTTCAACTCCCTCCAAAGATTTTCTATGGGGTTGAGATCTGGAGACTGGCTAGGCCACTCCAGGACCTTGAAATGCTTCTTATGAAGCCACTCCTTCGTTGCCCGGGCGGTGTGTTTGGGATCATTGTCATGCTGAAAGACCCAGCCACGTTTCATCTTCAATGCCCTTGCTGATGGAAGGAGGTTTTCACTCAAAATCTCACGATACATGGCCCCATTCATTCTTTCCTTTACACGGATCAGTCACCCTGGTCCCTTTGCAGAAAAACAGCCCCAAAGCATGATGTTTCCACCCCCATGCTTCACAGTAGGTATGGTGTTCTTTGGATGCAACTCAGCATTCTTTGTCCTCCAAACACGACGAGTTGAGTTTTTACCAAAAAGTTATATGTTGGTTTCATCTGACCATATGCCATTCTCCCAATCTTCTTCTGGATCATCCAAATGCTCTCTAGCAAACTTCAGACGGGCCTGGACATGTACTGGCTTAAGCAGGGGGACACGTTTGGCACTGGAGTATTTGAGTCCCTGGCGGCGTAGTGTGTTACTGATGGTAGGCTTTGTTACTTTGGTCCCAGCTCTCTGCAGGTCATTCACTAGGTCCCCTCGTGTGGTTCTGGGATTTTTGCTCACCGTTCTTGTGATCATTTTGACGCCACGGGGTGAGATCTTGCGTGGAGCCCCAGATCGAGGGAGATTATCAGTGGTCTTGTATGTCTTCCATTTCTTAATAATGCTCCCACAGTTGATTTCTTCAAACCAAGCTGCTGATATATTGCAGATTCAGTCTTCCCAGCCTGGTGCTTGTTTGTAGGTGACCAAATACTTATTTTCCACCATAATTTGCAAATAAATAAATTAAAATCCTACAATATGATTTTCTGGATTTTTTTTCTCATTTTGTCTGTCATAGTTGAAGTATACCTATGATGAAAATTACAGGCCTCTCTCATCTTTTTAAGAGGGAGAACTTGCACAATTGGTGGCTGACTAAATACTTTTTTGCCCCACTGTAGGTCTCAGAAGATTCCTTAACCCCTGTAGAAGTATCATGGGGTCATATAGCACTCCGCTAAGAACAACAGAACCCCTTCTATACCTCATTTAGCATCTACCAATGTGTTTTAATTGCTCGGTTGATGTATTTCTGTGGTAATTCTAAAAGTCTTGACTAGAAGTATAGCGGCTACAAATGGTTATGGTATGCTAGTGATAGTACACACATTTGCACCATTTCAATCCATTGTTATTTTTGTTATCAACTGTACTGAGCATAATCAAATGTTCTCTTACCATTTTTCAGCTTTGATTGTGGCCCTGTTCCCATTTCCACAATAGCAAACCACTCAGAATGGAGCAATATATTGGGGAGTTATTTGTAGTGTGGCTATTGGAACCAAGCTGTCAACAACAAATTCATCCTTGCGATGCTCTCTGGAATATTCCAATGCACTCTTGACATTGCTGTAACACCAGTTTTCTGGATTTTTTCCCTAATTTTGTCTGTCATAGTTGAAGTGTACCTATGATGAAAATTACAGGCCTCTCTCATCTTTTTAAGTGGGAGAACTTGCACAATTGGTGGCTGACTAAATACTTTTTTGCCCCCACTGTATATATAGAGTGCAGTCAACCCCCCCCCCCCCCCCCCCCAATTGACAGCAGGCTTGCATCACCAAACCTTTTTTCTATAATTAATTTTTCATCCTCCCCTTTTCTTTCTCCTCTCTCTCTTCGACACATCTCTTTCATATGTGTAAAAGCTGGTTGGGCGCCCCCCCCCTTTTGCTCTTTCTCTCACTTTTTCTGAAATTATTAGCCCCTGTATTTTTGCTCTTTCTTCTGGTCTCTCCCCTTTCACCCTTCCCTCATCCCCATCCTTCTCTCCTTCCCTCCATCAGTCACTCACTCACTCTTTATAAATCACTGGGACCAAAAGGATTAGCCCCATATTTTCTCTCCTTCTTCTCCCGCACTCCCCCTCAAAATCTCTAGCCGTATGTATGCTCTCAATTTTCTCTCTTTTTCTCCCATCCTCTCTCCCTCTGCCCTTGCTACTGAGACACTCCTCTCATCATGTCCTCCTCTCTGATGTTCCATCTCTCTCACTGTCTGTCTGTATCTCTCTAGGTCAATTGAGCTACAAGGCTACTCACTTTCTTCTCCTCTTTCTACCTCTCTTGCTCTCTCTGTCTTTCTCTCCCTCTCAGGTCAGTTTCTCATTGGCAGCTATTGCTCCTTCGAGGATGGTGAGTGCGGTTGGCAGCCAACAGCGGCCAAGGGATCCTCCTGGAGGCGTGTCCACACCCCGCCAAAGGGGGTGCGGCCCAGCTGTTCATCATCCTCAGGTGAATCATCCATTCTGATATCGATAACACAAGCCCTGTACACAACCCCTAGCTTCCGTCGAGGCAGTCTATTACCCCTAAGGCATTTGGGAAGATCTGAAACGACTGGATAGATGTAGAATGTGTATGTGGAATATATGTGGAAAAAGTAGAGCTGAACCATATTGCTTACACAGTACCAATCCAGTTCTGGAGAATAGGGGTTTTTGGACTTGGTCATCATCAATTTACTGAATGCCTTTAGTGGCTGTAATGCAAAGTAAGACACTGTATGCTCAAATTCGGGCATAACAGAGAAAACACAACCTCTCTTGTTTTTGTAAAATCTGCCGTGTCATTGAATTGTTTAGTTGCAAAGCACAGATATTTAACTGGTTTTCTGTGTGTTTACGTACTTGTTTGTGTGTGTGGGTGCATATAATCTTCTGTTCTGTCTGTTTATCTGTTTGTATGCATGTATGCGTGTGCGTGTGTGTGTGTGCGTTCCAGGCGCCATGTTCAGTGTGGATGGAGGGCAGTCCAAGGATCATCAGGTGTCAACGTTGCTCAGGAGCCCTCTCTTCCCCCCTCCCCTACGGAACTCTCGATGTGAGGTGAGAGCCCTCTCTCTCTCTCTCTCACACACACACACACACACACACACACACACACACACACACACACACACACACACACACACACACACACACACACACACACACACACGAGGAGAGACAGATACACACACACATACACACACACAGAGACAGATACACCAGACACTCAGAGACACACACACACACACACACACAAACACACACACACACACACACACACACACACACACCACACACACGCACACACACACACACACATACACACACGAGGAGAGAGACAGATACACACACACACACACACAGAGAGAGAGGGACAGATACACACACACACACACACACACACACGAGGAGAGAGACAGATACACACACCAGACACACACACACACACACACACACACAGAGAGAGGGACAGATACACACACACACACACGTGGAGAGAGACAGATACACACACCAGACACACACACACACACACACACACACATACACACAGAGAGAGAGAGACAGAGACAGATACACACACACACACACACACACACACACACACACACACACACACACACACACACACAGAGACAGATAGACACTCAGAGACACACACACACACACACACAGATAGAGACAGATACACCAGACACTCAGAGACACACACACACACACACAATGCCCTCCCGTTGTGTGCACATTTGGAGACTCAGCATTGGGTAATTATAATTAAGGCGCATAGCACAAATAGTTCAGATGTAGTCTTTTAAGTCTGACCAACCAAACTTATACACAAGGTGTGTCCCAAAGGGCACCTTATTTCCTTTATAGGGCACTTATTTTGACCAGGACCCATGTAGGGAATAGGGTGCCATTTGGGATGGAGACACAGAGTGTGGAGCACAAACAACAACATGAATGAATGGACAGACTAATTATGTTAGACAGGAGAGTCTGGAAGAAAACAGGCACACCTGGAATAAAAATAGAGCAGGATTACTATTGAAAAACAAAGTTCTTGATGATAGCAGGATTGCCGAAAGACTGAAAATTATTTGTAGGTATAATGAGCAGAGCTCTCCTTACTCCTTAAATCAACTAATGGATTTAAAAGTTCTTGTTGAATATCTTGAAGCTATATACGAAACAAACAAACAGACAGACAGACAGACAGATGAATGCACCCACGCACGCTTGCACACACACACACACATTTACACTGGCCTGGTAAGAGCTGCAGTGGACAGGTGAGGGGGAGCGCATGTGGAAGCTTGCACTGCTTCATTTATCAATTTAATTAATTAATTGAATTCAACTATTTCCTGAATGCACAGATTGCATGAAATTTGGTCCCAACCCTGATAGTGGCGGGTTAGCAAGCTATCATGGAGATTTCCAGACACAAGGTCAACCCAATTAATAAGAGGCTGGCGATATGGAATGCATTATTCATACCTTATTGGTCAGTCTGCGACCAGCGGGGTTGTTAGTCAGGTCTAGACAGGGCGAGTCCACGGCTATGGTTGTAAACATCCGCCTCTTTATAGGAGGTGTCTGGCAAGTGGGCCAATACCATATTTAGAGGTATTTGGTATGGTGTCCATAGAAGGGCACCCCCTTCTGTATTTTGGAGGTGGGGGAAGGTGGAGTGCTGGGGAGAGAGCGTGAACAGGAGAGAGAGAGGAGTGTGTGGATAAGCACGACTAGAGAGAGAGAGACGAAAGATGAAGAGATAGAAAGATAAACAGAGATGAGGATATCAGTCCTGAACTGTGCTTGTGGCACCGCTACAGCCCAGTCAGTGTTTCCTTGGCAAGGGCCCAAAGATTAGCCATGATTCCAGATTATCACCTCAATCTTTCCCCTTACACGACCCTGAGCTGTCCAATGTACGGTACCTGCCTGTCTGGTTTGTCTGACGCAGGACCCAATCTCAAGAGTAGATTGGCTTGGTTATTAGTTGCAGGTCATGTTCACTTCAAAGTAATGCCTGGCAAACACTGTTTGACTTCTATAATTTTGATGTCGGGGAACTTCTCACAGTTTCACAAAGGTGAAATCTGGATCAATGATTATTGAGTGAGGGAGATGGTATACTGCGATAGAATACCTAATACTACATCATTGAAATTATAGTTACACATTTTATCAGAGGGAAACCCTATTCGTCACCTGTGCATACTGGAGAGACAGAAAGATAGCATTTAGTCAGGTGGAATGTTGTGCAGTTAGTTTGAGAAGAATATATGAGCAATATGAATAGGGAACTTTGTATAGCAAAGTGTACAGCTGAGACAATTGATGAATCTGCAGGTTTAACTTTCATGAAATAAAGACAGATACCCGCACACTGCTCCTGCAGTTTTATCGAGATTTTTTTATACCCAAATGTCTTCCCTGAATGTCTGGCTGGATGAAGACATTTCAGGTTAAAATGTTGCATTTAATAACACTGGGGAACATTCAACAGAGTGCAGGTATTTATCTTCATGATGTACCCTTCAACTGCAAGTAACTGGATGTGGGTACACTACTTCTAAACTCGTAATTATGACAGTAGAGCATCAAATCAAATCAAATGTATTTATTTATATAGCCCTTCGTACATCAGCTGATATCTCAAAGTGCTGTACAGAAACCCAGCCTAAAACCCCAAACAGCAAGCAATGCAGGTGTAGAAGCACGGTAGCTAGGAAAAACTTCTTAGAAAGGCCAAACCCTAGGAAGAAACCTAGAGAGGAACCAGGCTATGAGGGGTGGAGATTATAACAGAACATGGACAAGATGTTCAAATGTTCATAAATGACCAGCATGGTCAAATAATAATAGTCACAGGCAGAACAGTTGAAACTGGAGCAGCAGCACGGCCAGGTGGACTGGGGACAGCAAGGAGTCATCATGTCAGGTAGTCCTGAGGCATGGTCCTAGGGCTCAGGTCCCCCGAGAGAGAGAAAGAAAGAAAGAGAGAATTAGAGAGAGCATACTTAAATTCACACAGGACACCGGATAGGACAGGAGAAGTACTCCAGATATAACAAACTGACCCTAGCCCCCGACACATCAACTACTGCAGCATAAATACTAGAGGCTGAGACAGGAGGGGTCAGGAGACACTGTGGCCCCATCCGATGACACCCTGGACAGGGCCAAACAGGAAGGATATAACCCCACCCACTTTGCCAAAGCACAGCCCCCACACCACTAGAGGGATATCTTCAACCACCAACTTACCATCCTGAGACAAGGCCGAGTATAGCCCACAAAGATCTCCGCCACGGCACAACACAAGGGGGAGGCGCCAACCCAGACAGGAAGATCACATCAGTGACTCAATCCACTCAAGTGACGCACCCCTCCTAGGGACGGTATGAAAGATCCCTAGTAAGCCAGTGACTCAGCCCCTGTAATAGGGCCGAGACAGCAAGGGCGGTTCGTTGCTCCAGAGCCTTTCCGTTCACCTTCACACTCCTGGGCCAGACTATACTCAATCATATGACCCATTGAAGAGATTGGCTTCAGTAAAGACTTAAAGGTTGAAACCGAGTCTGCGTCTCTCACATGGGTAGGCAGACCATTCCATAAAAATTGAGCTCTATAGGAGAAAGCCCTGCCTCCAGCTGTGTTCTTAGAAATTCTAGGGACAATTAGGAGGCCTGCGTCTTGTGACCGCAGCGTACGTGTAGGTATGTACGGCAGGACCAAATCAGAGAGATAGGTAGGAGCAAGCCCGTGCAATGCTTTGTAGGTTAGCAGTAAAACCTTGAAATCAGCCCTTGCCTTGATTGTTATTTTCATGGAAATGTAATTCTAGAAGAGAAATAAATACATTGTGTCTCAGTAAAAAAACAGAAGAGGAAAGCCAAGAGCTTTCTCTGATGCGTTCAAACAAATGATTTGAGATGTCAATGTGTGTCTTAGTCAAGTCCTATTCTGACTCATGGTACTCATACGTTTTTTATCTCCCTAACAGGTACGGTTCTTGATGTGTTCTGGAGGTGGCCAGAGAGGGGCACTGTCTTTGTGGCTGGTGGAAAACAGCACACGACCAGAGGAGCAGCGCAGACTGTGGTACTCTGCCAACGAGCCCAAGACCAAGAAAGGCTGGAGACGCATTATTGTTCCTCTCTACGGACTTGTTGACTGGTACGGCGGATCAATTTGGTCCATTGACAGAGAGACAAGTGATTTGGCCAATCCCAGCCTTAGGCAAACAAAGTGAAGTGTATGAATATTTAACAGGGTCAATGTGGGGCACTGCGCCATTAGATGGTGAGATTATAGAATCATACTACATTGGAAACATGCACCATGTCAAAGCATAAAAGAACCTGCAAACCACAGAGCTGCATGTGCTTTGTGTATTCGTTTGGGATGAAAGAAAATACATATAGCCTCTCAGGTCCAAAGACACAGTAATGAATAGCTTTTTTCTTCAGTTCTTCCTTCCAAATGCAGATTTTCAACATTTACATTCCATTTTAAGATAACCCTCCCTTTCACCCTGCAAACGTAATGAATCCCAACTTGTTCACTTGCCTTGTACGGTGAATTCCATGTTCACCTTATCGCTCACTGTATCACTTGTTTATAAAAACAAACAAACAAGGAAGTGAACATCTATACAGAGGCCTCCACTCCTCTGCCTTTTCCTCCAATTAGCTATGGCATTTTTCAGTTATTCACTGTGAGGAGCTGAAATAAATCAAATTTAAAAAAAAAAGCTGTACGGCTTGTTTCATCTCTGTGTGCTTGATTGAGCACTCTCTATCGTCAGAGCTGGTGCTATTCCCAATCCTCAGAGTTATTATATTTTTATTCCCGGTTTTATGGAGTTTGTTCTGCCCATGTTCTTAATTAAAATGCGTGTCCTTACGCCTTATGAACTCACCCGGACTCGAGGTATGACCTTTGGTTTGGATCTCTGAAATATAGGCAGAGGAATAGGGAAGTCAGTGGATAAAGGTTAGGTTGTAGTAGCGATCCATGTTGTTGGACTGTGAAGGGCAGTATGGAAGTAGATGAAGGCCAAGTTAGGAGTTAAATTAGGAGTTACTTTATCAACCTTTTGGGTACTATGAAAAAGACGGCCAACACTTCCACATGGGGCGGCAGGGTAGCCTAGTGGTTAGAGTGTTGAACTAGTAACCAAATTTATGCCCCTGAACAGGCAGTTAACCCACTGTTCCTAGGCCGTCATTGAAAATAAGAATTTGTTCTTAACTGACTTGCCTAGTTAAATAAAGATAAAATGCAAATTAAATATTACTTAGATGTATTCTCAATCAGGAATTACAATGGATGCATTTCGACCACCAAGAAAATGGCCAAATTTTGAAGACATTTTTGTAACGCAAGATGGGGGAAAAGATGAGTGTCTTGATTATGATAGGATTTTATTCTGTAACAAAGTAAAGTAACAAAGTTGTCTCTCTACAGTAGTCTGTCATGTATCTTTTCTGTTCCCTTTGTCTCACCATTGCACACTAAATAGGATGAGTAAAATGAAGGGAAAAGAACAGTAGCTACCTGAAATTCACTATGAATTGAAAAAGATCCTCGTCCAGTAATGGAAACTGGTCTTTGAGGCCATGCATCAGTGTTCTGTCTATTTGCAATTTCTAATAGAACACTATAGTAAGGGCAGAAGTCACTCATTCTCTACATGAGGTCTTTTTGACATGTTCTAGTACTGGCAGAAAAATCATTGTGATCAACAATGTTACTTTTGAAGTATGTAGTTGTGCTCGTAGAATATTTTAGTTATGTCATGTTTGAACTCCTTTATGTACTAATTCCAGTAGAAAACTTGAGTCGAGAATGAGAAGGATAAGACAGGGATATCATTACGCTCAAGAAACTTTTTGCAAGGATATCTACACTCATTTAACATACTCTATCTTTATCTTGTCCTAGACTTGAATCTGCATTGGGAGCAGGCATACTTCATCTTCATCTCATACTAGAGTTGAATGAGATCATATTGTGTTTCTCCTCAGGTTCTGGCTCCAGTTCAGTACTGACAATGGATCAGGTCCAGGATCAGCGATTTGTCTGGATAACATCTCCTTCAGTATGGACTGCTTCCTGGCCTGTAAGTATTGTTGTTTAGGGTTGTAAAACAACAATTTCAGACTGTCAATAGAAGTAGACGATTTAACCCATAAAGTGATTTAAGAACAGATTCTTATTTGCAATGTCAAACATGAAATAGAAATTAGAAAGTCATTTTAAATGTTTACATCATTTAGCAGATGCTCTTATCCTGTGCGACTAGGGCTAAGATTTTTCACCTAGTCAGCACGGGATTCAAAACTCAAACCCTTTGGTTCCAACTCTCTTAAAACACTTAAACATTTTTGGCCCGTTTCAATTTTTCAATTGTAGTCAAGGTTCTAAATAAAAAAATGTCATTGGTACCACTGGTGTTTCATTGATTGAGATATAGCATATTTGGCCTATATGAATTCTAGCTACTTTTGAAGCACACATGCTCTAAAAATGATTAGAAACTGGGTGGTTCGATCCCTGAATGCTAGGTACGACAAAACATTTATTTTTACTGCTCTAATTACTTTGGTAACCAATTTATAATAGCAATAAGGCACCTCGGGCCAATATACCACAGCTAAGGGCTGTTTCCAGGCACTGTGTCGTGCATAACAACATTGTACACTCTTTAAGAGTGTCAAGTTTGTGAGTGACAACATGCAAGAAATCAGTCATTCATTCATTGCTATGACCATTGATCTTCTAAAGAAGTTGTCCCTTTTCATTTTTTCTGGGCCTCCAAATGTTTAAATACTCTGGTAAAGTAACCAGATTGTTAGCTTGATAGCTAATGAGGTAGTTTATGAACAGGGCCTAAAAAAATAGTCCACCAGCCACTGGGAGGTAGCTTTTACCAGCCAATACATTTATTGCCAGCAAATACGTTATTTGCCATAATAAAAAACGGTTTCCAGGTTTTGGATTTCCCCCATTTCTTTAAAGGTTTTCACTCTCAAAATCACACATTAGAAATAGAAACACAACCAACTTTAATGTTCTAAGTCCACAACAATGCTTAAACCAAATCAGAAGACCAAATAGGGCTAACTTCTGTATACCACCCCTACCTTGTCACGGTTCAACTGATTGGCTCAAACGCATTATTAAGAAGTAAATAAATTACACAAATGAACTTTTAATAAGGCACACCTATTAATTTAAATGCATTCCAGGTGACTGCATTATGAAGCTGGTTGAGAGAATGCCAAGAGTGTGCAAGGCTGTCATCAAGGCAAACAGTGGCTACTTTGAAAATGTTTTTTATTTGTTTAACACTTTTTTGGTTACTACATGATTCCATATGTGTTATTTCATAGTTTCGATGTCTTCACTATTATTCTATAATGTAGAAAATAGTAAAAATGGAGAAAAACCCTTGAATGAGTAGGTGTGTCCAAACTTTTGACTGGCTATATATATATATATATACAGCATATGTTCTGCTGTGGGAAAGGTCAGCCAAGTCTTGACCTTTAAGAATATATATATATATATATATATATATATATATATATATATATATATATATATATATATATATATATATTCTTAAAGGTCAAGACTTGGCTGACCTTTCCCACTTTATCCATATGGTAATTGAGATGGAAAAAAATCTGAGGAGAAACAGCAACACATGATACTCACGTCTCTAATCAGCAGAACATATGCTGTATATCCCTCACTCTCTCCCTCACGCTCTGAAGTACCTGTTTGAACTGGTCCCACCTGATCTTGCCTCCTACCTTCCAATTTTAAGAAATGTATTTTCATTGTTAGTGCGGCCACTTGAGTATCTGGTCAATAAAATAGATAATCTGTGACTGTGCCCAGAATAGCAAGCTGGGGAGCTCTGAAGCTGTTGCCGCTTGGAAGACGGACAGTCATTAAGGCAAAACGGGTGGGATTTAACCGACTAAACTCAATTACAGACAGAGACATAATTAGGCTCTGGGGGATCGTTTCACTGGTTCATCTGCCTGCTTTGAATTTGACGCTCAGTGAGATTGTCACCCAACAAACCAGGAACATTCCCAGAACATTAGCTAAGATTCCCATTAAGTTCTGGTTAGGGTTTTAGCTAACATTGGGATGATAACATTCAAATAATGTTTTTGATAACAAAATCTTATTTCTTTAGGTTTTATAAAAAATGTCCTCATAATGTTCTACTAACATTTGTTAGATTGTGGCAAATCAAGCTTCGCCCCAGCAGTCTCCGGTGGGTTTAGGTCAGGTTGCCATTGTCCTGGCCTGCAGCTTTACACTGCTCCAGAGTATGCCCACTGAGTCCCAGTGGTATCTATTTTCACAGTAAAACGAGTCCTATATCGAGATAACCTGAAAGGCTGCTCAGCAAGGAAGAAGCCACTGCTCCAAACCCACCATAAAAAGGCCAGACTACGGTTTGCACCTGCACATGAGGACAAAGATCGTACTCTTTGGAGAAATGTCCTCTGGTCTGATGAAACAAAAATAGAACTGTTTGGTCATAATGACCATCGTTATGTTTGGAGGAAAAAAGGGGGATGCTCGCAATCTGAAGAACACCATCCCAACCGTGAAACATGGGGGTGGCAGCATCATGTTGTGGGGATGCTTTGCTGCAGGAGGGACTGGTGCACTTCACAAAATAGATGGCATCATGAGGAATGAAAATTATGTGGATATATTGAAGCAACATCTCAAGACATCAGTCAGGAAGTTAAAGCTTGATCACAATTGGGTCTTCCAAATGGACAATGACCGCAAGCATACTTCCAAAGTTGTTACAAAATGACTTAAGGACAACAAAGTCAAGGTATTGGAGTGGCCATCACAAAGCCCTGACCTCCACCCTATAGAAACTGAAAAAAGCGTGAGCGAGCAAGGAGGCCTACAAACCTGACTCAGTTACACCAGCTCTGTCAGGAGAAATGGGCCAAAATGCAGTACACTTATTGTGGGAAGCTTGTGGAAGGCTACCCGAAACATTTGACCCAAGTTAAACAATTTAAAGGCAATGCTACCAAATGCTAATTGAGTGTATGTAAACTTCTGACCCACTGGGAATGTGATGAAAGAAATAAAAGCTGAAATAAATCATTTTCTCTACTATTATTCTGACGTTTCACATTCTTAAAATAAAGTGGTGATCCTAACTGACCTAAGACAGGGATTTTTTTTACTAGGATTAAATGTCAGGAATTGTGAGAAAAAATGATTTTAAATATATTTGGCTAAGGTGTATGTAAACTTCTGACTTCAACTGTACATGAGTTCTGCCTCTCAGTCAAAGTTGCAGTGAGGTGTTTTATATGCAGACCACCACCCGGTAGATTGATTATGATATGTGCCCATACAGAAACCTAATCCTTTTACATTACACATTACATCTTATTCATTCCTTTACACTTGTGTGTATAAGTTAGTTGTTTTGAAATTGTTAGATTACTTGTTAGATATTGTTAGATATTACTGCATGGCTGGAACTAGAAGCACAAGAATTTCGCTACACACGCATTAACATCTGCTAACCGTGTGTATGTTACCAATAACATTTAATTTGATTTAATACATGTCTATTTTGGTCATTTAACAGACACTTTTATCCAGAGCGACTCAGTCAGTGCAATCAACTAAGTTGGTAAGACAACCACATTTCACAGACATTGCAAGTAAAACTTTCCTTAAAAAGAGCAACTATCAGCAAAATATTAAGAAAAGATGACTGCAAGTGTTAGTGCAAGAAAGACAAGCACAAAAGCAAAACAAAACAGCCTATATGTGTAAATAAGATCATTTTGGTCACAAAGTCCGTCTCATCCAAAACTGAGATTTACGTCATGATAGGAAAAAATGGTATGTCACACAAAGAAGGGTACCATAACAGTTTTCCTTGGGTCGGGTTTATTTCAATCCTGCTCTCATGCCAATGTTCCCGTGCACAGAGAAAGGTCCATACAGAAATGGTTTGTCGAGATCGATGTGGAAGAACTTGACTGGCCTGCACAAAGCCCTGCCCTCAACCCTATTGAACACCTTTGAGATTAAATTTAACACCAACTGCAAGCCAGGCCTGATCTGCCAACATCAGTGCCTGATCTTACTAATTATCTTGTGACTGAATGGAAGCAAGTCCCGCAGCAATGTTCCAACATCTTTCCAGAAGAGTGGAGGCTGTTATAGCAGAAAAGGGGGGGATCATCTCCATTTTGATGTCCATGATTTTGGAATGAGATTTTCATCGAGCAGGTATCCACATACTTTGGTCAAGTAGTGTATTTTAAACGGTCAATAGCTTAATAGACTTAAAAACCTCAAACTCCTTATAAATTGTAACATTTCATATACAAATAATGAACGCATTTAATGAGACAGCTAAAATATATATTGTCCCATTTACATTGTGTAATTTGTTGACAGTCTCTTACTAGCCCCAGGGATAGGCTATCCAATGTCAAACCAACTTTGCCACAGTCCCACACGAGCCGGCTGAAGGTAATTGGCAAAAGAAGTGGGCTAGCACTAGCTTGCCTAGGTGACTTCAAGACACAAGACCTAGTTAAGCTGTTTCAAGTTATCTAAAAGGGTGTGTTCATGTAATTGTGTACTGTTTTGACAGAGTGAATGTACAAACGCTTGTCACGTGCAATCACACAAACACAAGAGACACCCACATTAAGCCACCCCTCAAGACTTTGTTTGGCTTCGGCCTCTTAAATTATTGGCCTCGTTTTTTGGGGCTTTGGCCTCTTAATGACCAAGCCAAAAAAAACGAGGCCAATAATCAAGCATAAAATCCCTATGTTGTCGATATTACTAAAAATATGATCTTAAATATTAACTGTTTGTGTTGACCTGACAATCAAAATGGATGTCTTTCCCATTTTTTCCATCAGGGTTTGGGTCTTGAGTGGAAGTTTACAGTCAGTGCATGGCTAAGACCGAAAGGCATGTACTGTACTCGAAGAAGTACATACCTCACACAGCCATGGCGGGAGCCCCTTGCCATATTATGTTGAACGAGAGCAGTTCAGCTCAAGGAAGTAGTGATGGCAGAGCCAGGTCAGGGGAACCGAGGGGGGAGGGATTATTAAAGAGACAAAAATGAAAGGTAGCCATTTTTTACAATGTCCCATAATGCCTGTGGAACGATGCGTGGAGGAAAAGTGGATTATCTGTTTTTTTGGCAAGCCGGCAAGGGCTGGCAAGCCGACATGATGTGGGGAACAAATGGGGCCTGTCATCATAATTAAGAAACATGCAGTTGGCTCTCAACTTGATATTCAGATGAGCTAGTCCCAAACAGAGTCCTCGATGCATTTTCCAGAGATGGATAGATTATGTATCTGGAACAGAAAGGCGCTGTTCTTTCAGAAGCTGCTCGGTGGTAAGTAATATAAAGGACCACCTTTAAAGGAAGTTGTCTAAATTAGTGGCATTATGTTGGAAGAAAGGGCCAGCCCTACTTCATTCTTCATTTTAAAAGGCAACTGATTGACCATCTTGAGCCAAAGCAGAAAATGTTTTGATATCATAAGCTCGTTCCAGTTTTTAACTCTGCAAGACATTTAGTATAGAACAAAATGCCCACTACTCTAGCAGTGGCTTCACTGCTAGAAGAAAAGGCGTGAAATAGAACCAAAAGGGTTCTAGGGCTAGCTTCATATATGGCCCTGCAAAAGGCTCTATCTAGACCTGCAAAGCACCCTTTTTAGCAGTATACTATAACCCATTGGTGAGTTGATGACTATGGACACTGGTCTCCTGAAGGACAATCAATCAAGTTTATTTATTAAGTCCTTTTTACAGCAGTTGTCACAAAGTGCTTATACAGAAACCCTGCATAAAACCCCAACGAGTAAGCACGGTGGCTAGGAAATACTCCCTAGAAAGCCAGGAACCTAGGAAGAAACCTAGAGAGGAGCCAGGCTCTGAGGGGTGGTCAGTCCTCTTCTGACTCTGCCTGATAAAGATTATAAGAGTACATGGCCATTAAGGCCAGATTGTTCTTCAAGTTGTTCTAACCTTCAAAGATGAACAGCAGGGTCATCAAATAATAACCACATACAGTGGCTAGAAAAAGTATGTGAACTCTTTGGAATTACCTGGATTTCTGCATACATTTGTCATAAAATTTGATCTGATCTTGATCTAAGTCACAACAATGGACAAACACAGTGTGCTTGAACTAATAACACAACTTATTGTATTTTTCTTGTCTATATTGAATACATAATTTAAATATTCACAGTGTAGGTTGGAACAAGTATGTGAACCCCTAGGCTAAGGACTTCTCCAAAAGCTAATTGGAGTCAGGAGTCAGCTAACCTGGAGTTCAGTCAATGAGACAAAATTGGAGATGTTGGTTAGAGATGCCCTGCCCTTTTCAGGGTTTACTAGAAGTGGTGGGTAGTGGGTAGAGGCGCAGAGAGCAGAGGGTTCAGGGAAATGTAATTATGTATTCTCCGGCACAAACGGTCACGCCAAATTACAGGGCGCATAACACTGACTAGCCCAAACACAGGACAAACAGTCCGGAGAAAACTAAACGAAAACACATCCACAACCAACAGAGTAACAAATAATCCGCACAATCCTAAGCGGGCCTAACAGGTTTAAGTAGACAAAAATCAAGAAATACAAAAAGTAACAGGTGCAACTAACAAGACTATACTAACAGAAAAGGAAAAAGGGATCGGTGGCGGCTAGTTGACCGGCGACAGGCAGGGGAGCCACCTTCGGTGGGAGTCGTGACAGCCCTGTTAAAAATTATTCACAAAATTTGAGTTTGCTATTTACAAGAAGTATTGCCAGACGTGAACCATGCCTCGAACAAAATATATTTCAGCAGACCTAATATTAAGAATTGTTGACTTGCATGACGCTTTAAAGGGTTACAAAAGTATCTCTAAAAGCCTTGATGTTCATCAGTCCACGGTAAGACAAATTGTCTATAAATTGAGAAAGTTCAGCACTGTTGCTACTCTCCCTAGGAGTGGCCGTCTTGCAAAGTTGACTGCAAGAGCACAGTGCAGAGTGCTCAATGAGGTTAAGAAGAATCCTAGTGTCAGCTAGACTTACAGAAATCTTTGAAACATGCTAGCATCTCTGTTGACAAGTCTACCATACATAAAACACTAAACAACAATGGTGTTCATGGGAGGACATGGGAAGAACCCATTGCTGTCCAAAAACAACATTGATGAATGTCTGAAGTTCGCAAAAGAGCACCTGGATGTTCCACAGTGCTACTGGCAAAATATTCTAGGGACAGATGAAACTAAAGGTTGAGTTGTTTGGAAGGAACAAACAACACTATGTGTGGAGAAAAAAAAGAACAGCACACCAACATCAAAAACCTCATCCCAACTGTAAAGTATGGTGGAGGGAGTGTCATGGTTTGGGACTGCTTTCCCGCATCAGGGCTTGGACAGCTTGCTATCGTCGACAGAAAAATGAATTCCCAAGTTTATCAAGACATTTTGCAGGAGAATGTAAGGCTATCTGTCCACCAATTGTAGCTCAACATAAGTTGGGTGATGCAACAGGGCAACGACCCAAAACACAGAAGAAAAATTAACAACAGAATGTCTTCAACAGAAGACAATATGGCTTCTGGAGTGGCTCAGTCAGAGTCCTGACCTCCACCCAATTGAGATGCTGTGGCATGACCTCAAGAGAGCGGTTCGACACCAGACATCCCAAGAATATTGCTGAACTGAAACAGTTTTGTAAAGAGGAATGGTCCAAAATTCCATCTAACCGGTGTGCAGGTCTGATTCGCAACTACAGAAAATGTTTGGTTGAGGTTATTGCTTCTAAAGGAGGGTCAACCAGTTATTAAATCCAAGGGTTCACATACGTTTTCCACTCTGTCAATATTTATACGGTGTGTTCAATAAAGACACGAAAAAGAATAAATGTTTGTGTGTTATTAGTTTAAGCAGACTGTGTTTGTCTATTGTTGTGACTTAGATGAAGATCAAATGTTTTGACCAATTTATGCAAAAATCTCGGTAATTCCAACTGGTTCATTAACTTTTTCTTGCCACTGTAGGTTATAGAGGGTGCAACAGGTCAGCACTTCAGGAGCAAATGTCAGTTGGCATTTCATGCTATAGCTGAGCATTCAGAGGGACAGACAGACAGACAGACAGACACGGGCGGGCGGGCGGGCGGACGGGCGGGCGGACGGGCGGACGGGCGGACGGACGGACGGACGGACGGACGCATGCACCCACGCACGCTTGCACACACATACACATTTACACTGACCTGGGAAGAGCTGCAGTTGACAGGTGAGGGGGAGCGGAGCGCATGTGGAAGCTTGCACTGCTTCATTTATCAATTTAATTCATTAATTGAATTCAACTATTTCCTGAACAGATTGCATGAAATTTGCACCAGAGTGCATATGGCCCAGTACATCACTGGGGCCAAGCCTCCTGCCATCCAGGAGCAGACAGTGCTGCTACTCGCTGTTTATCATCTATTATCTATGCATAGTCACTTTACCCTACATGTACATATTACCTCAATAACCTCGACTAACCAGTAGCCCCGCACATTGACTTGGTACCGGTACCTCCTCTATATAGCTTAGTTATTGTTATTTTATTGTTGCTCTTTTATTTTTTACTTTAGTTAATTTAGTAAATATTCTTAAATTGGAGTTGTCTATTTTTTTTTGCTTTACAATTATTTTTCTTAAAACTGCATTGTTGGTTAAGGGCTTGTAAGTAAGCATTTCACGGTAAGGTCTACACCTATTGTATTTGGCGCATGTGACAAATAAAATGTCATTTGACAATTTACAGGACATTTGTCTACTAACTGAGTTTTTTTCATTTCTGATCATGGTCAAACAACATTTTGTGGCTTTTCAGTGGAAATTATTGGATTTGTGAGAAATTTGGAAAGGTGAGACATCCGGAATGCTCATGAAATTCTAATTTAGACATCCGACAGTCCCTTTAATGGACAAAATGTCACAGTTGCTCAAAGAGTATGTTCACATGTGAGTGACAAAGGCAGGTATGATATAACCTGGCTATTAACATTTGACTGGATCTCACATGGATATGACAAGGATTCCGACAATAGTCTGACGCAGTCGCACAACTGACACTGACATTGTGTTCTTGGGAGCTGTTCTTCAAACTTTTTTAATGGAGAATTGGTGGTTTAGAACACTATTAACCACATTGGTTTCCACTGCTGGTAACAATACCTTGAAATTGCAATCACTATATCAGCATTTTGATAGTGACTCAATGATCATACGTTTTTTAAACCTTTTTTGTACGGTTGGTTCGTTGTATAATTTCTTGAGGAACGTCAAAACTCTTACAATCAGATTGGCTATTTCTATCTTGCCTTTCAGTTTCTCTGCTGCTGATTGGGGAACAGACCAATCAGAGACTGGGATTTACACCTGGCCCTTGCAGCTGATTATTGGGAAGAGTGTTATTCTTTTTCCCACTGTACCCTAGTTTGTGTGGGTTTTAACCAGAAGTCCAGTATGCAGTCCCATATCATCATAGCCCTCCTCACAGGCCCAATTCACAGCCTCTGCAAGGTCTAGTACTTAATGTCCAGAGTAGCAATACCTAATCAACATCCCTTTTACCTGGGAGATGTATTTCTAGGTTAGAAATTGAGGGGGAAAAGATCAAGGCACTTGTGAACTTTATGATCTAAGGCTGGGGTAGGTTGAGGTGGTTGGTCTGTCCATATGCTTTATTGGGTTGAGCTGGTGGTATGAAAGCCCCGGATCCAATGTACTTACCCACCTAGGGATGGAGGAAGATGGGAAGGAGTTGGATTTAAGCACTCCCAACCTTTCCCACCACCACCACTATATCCAACTCTATTGGTCTTGAGGTAAGAGTGCCCCCTATTGGACAAATCAACACCATGCAACTTCAGATTGGGGTTATCCAGCCAAGTATTCACCAAGCTTAAACCTGGGCCATGTTCATTAGGGCTCAAAACTACAAATGTTTAAAATGTTTAACAATGGAAATGAAAATAAGTGTTTCTTATTGGACAAGTACAGGTAGTCCCCATCTGTCTCAGTTTGCTTTCTTTGGTTTAGGGTCTCTAATGAACACAACCCTGCTTATCTCCAACTGTTTGGAAATTAAGAGAGCTGTGCAAAGGCATGGTAAGCAAAGAATGTCACTAAGTTGTTATTTGTCTGTTTTTCTCCTCAGCCAATGGTGAATTTCCTCCAACGGTAACCGGCACCACTAAACTGCCATTGAAACCAACCAATCAGAACATTAAAACAACCACCCCGTCCAATGGGAACTCAAGAACATTGTCAGACCTTCCTACTCCAACTGACTGTAAGTGTCCATCTGTTGTCGTATAGTTGTGAGTGTCTCAGGCGTAGGCGCTGTATTTGTAATATACAGAAAAGCAGTCTGAGAGGGAAGATTATACATTTTTATCTCTGAATCTCAAGTTAGAACAATGTTCTCCACTCCCACACATAAAGACACTCTCTCCTCTCTCCATTCTCCTCTCGGGACACGCACACTAACACGCAACCTAACACACAGACCCACACACAGTTACCCAGGCAGTCTATTTACACTCACTACACACATATTATAAAAAAGGAACACTTGCTTTTACCTCAAACAAAGTAAGTGCGCCACCTACCGGATTCATCCATAACCACGTGCGTAACGGTAGGTCTCATTTATGGATCAAATGGAGCAGGACAGACAGTTTTGAAGTGGAAAACGCTCCAATTTGCCTCCGGAGAATGTCAATGTAGATCGTTTCACCGAGTTGACATTTTCCACCTTAGATTCTTCCAACCTCTACTGCATAAATTAACATTGTAAGCTGGAATTGGCTCCTTTTAGAGAACTAGAGAAATTTTAAACAGCACGCAACAATGATTGACGTTTTCCAGGAGTATAGTCAAGGTAATCGTGTATTTTGTCTCGTTGGTTTATCTTCGGGACTTACAGTACCTGTCAAAAGTTTGGACACATACTCATTCAAGGTTTTTCTACATTGCAGAATAATAGTGAATACAACAAACTATGAAATAACACATATGGAATCATGTAGTAAATAAAAAAGTGTTAAACAAATCAAAATATATTTATATTTTAGATACTTCAAAGAAACTTTCCAAGTTCTTGAACTTTTCCGGATTGACTGACCTTCATGTCTTCAAGTAATGATGGACTGTCGTTTCTCTGCTTATTTGAGCTGTTCTTGCAATAATATGGACTTTTTCCAAATAAGGCTATCTTCTGTATACCACCCCTACCTTGTCACAACACAACTGACTGGCTCAAACACATTAATTAAGAAGCAAAGAAATTCCACAAATGAACTTTTAACAAGGCACACCTGTTAATTGATTTGAAGCTGGTTGAGAGAATGCCAAGAGTTTGCAAAGCTGTCATTAAGGCAAAGGGTGGCTACTTTGAAGAATCTCACATATAAAATATACTTTGATTTGTTTAACACTTTTTTGGTCACTTTACATCCAGTTCTTATACAGTACATGTGTAGTAACTTTGTGATTATTACAAAAGCAACATTGTTGTTACATAGGACTTTGGAAATTGCTTTATAATTGCATAATAATTAATTTATTACGAAAACTCATTGCCATGCAATTAAAATGCAACAACATGCTAATAAAATGTTGCTCCAAAAGTAATTACAGTTTTATTACACAGGCACAAGAAGTGTTTATTGTTAAGTGTTACTGAGAATGCTAACAGTAACAAAATATGTCTATTAAGTGTCGAACGGAAATTAAATATCATTGAATCAACAATAGCCACGGTAGGTGGAAAATCAAGTTAGTTTGTATTCTGAGTAAACTTTCCCTTTAAAGATGGTATAGAATATGTTTGAAACAAGAACACTGGATGGACAATGAGGTTCAAAGTTGTTTTCGCTAAGCTGTTTGCAAATGGCTTTGAATTTCTCTGCAGTATTTTCAGGTATCATAAAATGCATTGCAGCTTTCGATTTTAAAAGAGTCTTACATTAGTTGAGCGGCACAATTTATCTATACTTATCTGTACAAAATTGGTTAATTGTTTTGACTTTATTATGTACACCTTGGGCAATGGACATTTAGGAGAATGGACATTTGCATAATGTTCAGCTAGAAATGTATTCTGTAGATCAAATAGGACTGTCGGATAAATCTAAATAGTATAGTTGAAAACCTACAGGACGGTAGCTCTTCTGGAACAGGGTTAGAGAGTCCTGGTATAGGTGATTGTGTGTGCTTATTTCATTCTATTTCTATCTTAATGAATTCAGTTTCAGATAGAACCCTGCCATTTGTTGAAGGCAGTCAATCCAGTAGTTTCTGAAAAGTAGTCACTTTCTGAGATCTGTATTCAAGTAGTTTTGAAAAGTAATGCTTCTTTGGGATCTGTAAACAAATATTTGTAGTCACCTCCAAAGTAACTATTTGTTCCGTCAAAAAAATAGTTACTTTCCACAAAGCATAGTTAAAATGATAGTTATTCCAGGTCTGTACCTTACGGTGATTGTTTTCAATTAAAATGGTAAAAAAAAAACTAAATGTGTTCTTAGCAAATAGTAATTTCTGAAGCAAGAATTTTGTCAGGACTGTCTGGGAGTGGTTTGAGTGGGGAGGGGAAAACATAAAACTAGCTCTTACTGGCAGAGAGGCTTGGAATTCTCTTTATTACTGGTCTATTCTAATATTAACTAATATTGAGTTGCACTCCCTTTTGCCGTCAGAACAGCCACAATTCGTCAGGGCATGGAGTCTACAAGGTGTCTAAAACGTTCCACAGGGATGCTAGTCCATGTTGACTCCAATTCTTCCCACAGTTGTGTCATGTTGGCTGGATGTCTTTTGGGTGGTGGACCATTCTTGATACACATGGGAAACTGTTTAGTGTGAAAAACCCAGCAGCTTTGCAGTTCTTGACACAAAACTACTACCAGATCCCATTCAAAGGTACCTAAATCTTTTGTCTTGATCATTCAATGGCACACATACACAATCTATGTCTCAATGGTCTCAAGGCTTAAAAAATCCTGCCTTCTCCCCTTCATCTGCACTGATTGAAGTGGATTTAACAAGTAACATCAAAATGGAATCATAGCTTTCACCTGGATTCACCTGGTCAGTCTATGTCATGGAAAGGGCAGGTGTTTTTAATGTTTTGTATACTCAGTGTATATAAAACACACAGAAATCCAGTTTTTGACTCCACTGGGCCTTTAACATAGACAGGTTGGTTGTTTAGCAACAAATCCGACGTGTGCTTAACTACGGGGCAAAGCAGACGGGGTTGGCTTAGATTGTTGACAACATATAAGCTATATTTAGTTTCCAATGTTTACTGAAAACATTAATACATTTTCACAATGAGCACTTGTTGTTGCTCAAATACATTGTAAAAGTTGTTAATTTCCAGTGGATTTTAGCCAAATTAGCGTAGACGACAATCAGTCAAATCACCTCAAGACAAGACATTAGCGTAGACGACAATCAGTCAAATCACCTCAAGACAAGACATGGTATCAATAACAATATAAAACTAGCCGAATCAAGCCACCTACAATTCCCCACATGGCAGCTTCTTGTCATTGTTGCTAGATCTCTGGCCATCAGAATTACAACAACACACAGACCTCTGCCCCATTTGAAGCGTGAGCATCGTTTTTGTGACACTGTCAGTCTATAGCAGTCAACTTATTTCCTGGTTTTTACCCCCCCTATGTAGATGAAGATAATGATACCCAAGTATCAGAATTAACCAATAGGAAGGTATATGCAAATAACTTAAATTCATTTGAACTTCGTCGGCAAGAGTCTGTATTGAAAAGATTCCCATGTCAAGGGAGATACCTGTTTGGCCAATCCCTAGCTGCTGGGCTCTCAGTCCTGGCCCGGGGGGGTCTGGCGCACTGTTGGTTGTTACTCTGGCCTTGGCCTATCACACCTGAAACCAATAATTCATGTTTTACTAAGATCCAAGTTGAGTGTGATGTGTTGGGTTGGGGTGCTGTAGGGTGGTAGACCCCTAGGGGCAGGACTGGGCGATCCAGCTATATTGTGTGGAAGTAAAAAGAGCTCTACAGTACTATTAGGCCTATGATATGAATTTACAGTGTACTCCGTAGTTATTGGGACAGTGAAGCATTTTTGTTTGGCTCTATACTTAAAATCAAACAATGACTATGAAGTTAAAGTGCAGACTGTCAGTTTTCATTTGAGGGTATTTTCATATTGGGGGAACCCTTTAGAAATGACAGCACTTTTTGTACATAGCCCCCCCCCCCCCCCCCCCCCCCCCCCATTTTAGGGGGGGCAAAACTATTGGGACAAATTCACTTGTATGTGTATTAAAGTAGTAAAAGGTTAAGTATTCCGCTCCCACATTCATAACATGCATTGGCTTCATCAAGCTTGTGACTGACTACACGTTTGTTGGATGCATTTGCTGTTTGTTTTGTTTGTGTTTCAGATAATTCTGTGCCTAGTAGAAATGAATAAAGGCTACATTTAAAAAAAACGTTTTTTCTTTATTTAAATAGGCAAGTCAGTTAAGAACAAATTGTTATTTTCAATGACGGGCTAGATAGAAACAGTGGGTTAACTGCCTTGTTCAGGGGCAGAACGACTGATTTTTACCTTGTCAGCTCGGGGATGAAATCTTGCAACCTTTCGGTTACTATACTAGTCCAATGCTCTAACCACTAGGTTACCTGCCACCCCAAGTAAAAAATTAAGTTAATTCATTAATGAATGGTAAATAATGTATTGTGTCATTTTGGAGTCCCTTTTATTGTTAATAAGAATATAATATGTTTCTAAACACTACATTAATGTGGATGATACCATAATTACGGATAATCCTAATTTCATGGTGAATAATGTTAAGTGAGAAAGTTTCAGACATACAAAAATCATACACCCAAGACATGTTAACCTCTCACCATCACAATAGCATGGGAGGTTAGCATTTCTTTTGGGGGGGTGGCATGATATTTGTGCGTCTAACTTTTTTACTCATGATTATTCACAGTTCATTAAGGATTATCCATAATCATGGTAGCATCCACATTCACGTATAAGTGTTTATTTGTATTTACAGTGCCTTGCGAAAGTATTCGGCCCCCTTGAACTTTGCGACCTTTTGCCACATTTCAGGCTTCAAACATAAAGGTATAAAACTGTATTTTTTTGTGAAGAATTAACAAGAAGTGGGACACAATCATGAAGTGGAACGACATTTATTGGATATTTCAAACTTTTTTAACAAATCAAAAACTGAAAAATTGGGCGTGCAAAATTATTCAGCCCCCTTAAGTTAATACTTTGTAGCGCCACCTTTTACTGCGATTACAGCTGTAAGTCGCTTGGGGTATGTCTCTATCAGTTTTGCACATCAAGAGACTGACATTTTTTCACATTCCTCCTTGCAAAACAGCTCGAGCTCAGTGAGGTTGGATGGAGAGCATTTGTGAACAGCAGTTTTCAGTTCTTTCCACAGATTCTCGATTGGATTCAGGTCTGGACTTTGACTTGTTCATTCTAACACCTGGATATGTTTATTTTTGAACCATTCCATTGTAGATTTTGCTTTATGTTTTGGATCATTGTCTTGTTGGAAGACAAATCTCCGTCCCAGTCTCAGGTCTTTTGCAGACTCCATCAGGTTTTCTTCCAGAATGGTCCTGTATTTGGCTCCATCCATCTTCCCATCAATTTTAACCATCTTCCCTGTCCCTGCTGAAGAAAAGCAGGTCCCATAGTTACAGAAATGCTTACTTACAAGCCCATAACCAACAATGCCATTTTAAGAAAATTAAGTGTTAACTAAAAATAGATAAGGAAAAAATAAGTAAAAAAAAAAAAAAAAAAAGAGCAGTAGTAAAATAACAGTAACGAGGCTGTATACAGGGGGTACCGGTACAGAGTCAATGTGTGGGGGCACTGGTTAGTCAAGGTTATTGAGGTAATATGCACATGTAGTATGTTGAGACTAGTATGTTTATTTCTTGTTTTACTGCACTCATTTTACTTAAGAGTACGTTCTAAATTGTATGTAGAGCAATTAGTTCACAGTATGCAGTTAAAGTGGGTACACTGGGGGCTTCACAGCTTCTTTATCTGGTTTGGTGGCAAGAAGACCAGCTTAAGAACCCATTTACTTTTACTGGATAGTTTAGAGTCCTTGTCACGCTCGTCGAAATGATGAGACCAAGGCGTAGCGTGAATAGAGTTCCACATATTTTTAATCAACTGAAACTCACAGAAGCAAAACAACCAAAACGAACCGCTACTAGTGTGCACACAGGCACCTAACTGTAGACAAGATCCCACACCAGAAAGTTGGGAAAAGGGCTGCCTAAATATGATCCCCAATCAGAGACAACGTTAAACAGCTGTATCTGATTGGGAACCATATCAGGCCAACATAGAAATACAAAACCCCCTAGACCTACAACAACCCTAGACATACAAAACCCTAGACATACAACACTAGAGTACCCACCTTAGTCTCACCCTGACCTAACCATATCTAAGGTCAGGGCGTGACACCTTGCCCCTCTAACCTCAGATTCATGTCTGTTTTTGGGGCTGGTGTTGACAGGTGGGGGAGATATCTAAATGACAATTAAGATCCCAAGTCTGGGATTTATTCCAACGCAGATCTGGATACAACGACAGACTTTTAAAAGCAATTACACAGATGTTTGTGGAGATTGCGCTCACTGTAAATGCAGCAAATATTGACTCAAGCATAAATCTCCTTTACTGTAAATGTCACTCGTAGTACTGGTCGTTTATCTGTGTTTTTTTTATCACAGCCCAAGTCTCTTGTCAGCAATGATGTCACTGGGTCCATAAGAGGGCATGTCCGCTTAGGGATAAAAAAGTGTGATTGTTTGCAAAAAAAAAGTGATCAAATACATGTTTTTAGCATTATTTGATAGATTATGGTATTTGCAACATTTCATTGATTTCGAAAATCTCAATGGGTAACATTATTAATAGAATTGTTTTTCCTATAGCTCCAAGATGGCAGAGTTATCAACAACAACCCTTCAGCTGACAGTGGTATCTCCCCAACAGGCCTAAACCATTACAGTCACACCAAGAGTTCTAATTAAGTGTCCTTCAATTCAGTGAGACACACTGGCTATACATATATGTTCATTTTCAAAATGGGTGACAATGTAAAACAGGACTGTTGTAGCATAATGACTTTGACTTTCACTTGGCACCTTGTGATTGATACACATAAATCAAATGAGTCTGAAGCAACTGCAAACACTAGCTGTGCTATATATCTTTCTTTACTTCCTAGTCCGTTCAAGCCTGGTTAAACCAGACAGAACACTCACTCACCATTGTTTCACTTCACATCAGTGAAACATAGCAAAATCAGTTTGAATGTCAGGCTGAATTCTACAAATTGAGGCACTCGACACCTTGAAACTGTCCCGGCTCCCTAGGCGCCGTTCCCATCGTTCCCCCAAATCAGGCTTTAGTGACTCAATCAGTGTTAAATCCAGTCACGTCCATCTGACAAAAGTAATCTCATGCTAATCTGGGCTGAAAATAACTCCCATTAGCAACAAATGCCTGGGATTACTTTGCAAATGAGGAGAAATGTTTGTCACCTGGCAAAGCGTGGCTGTCAGAAGAAAAAACTTGTACCTCCAAAACTGAAACTCTTCAG
The DNA here is from genome assembly GCF_045791955.1 of Oncorhynchus clarkii lewisi. Taxonomy (NCBI): domain Eukaryota; kingdom Metazoa; phylum Chordata; class Actinopteri; order Salmoniformes; family Salmonidae; genus Oncorhynchus; species Oncorhynchus clarkii. The sequence goes on along the minus strand of NC_092171.1, from coordinate 3,702,712 downwards.
GAACTGGAAAAAAAATGCCATATTACCATTCACCAAAATACAAAGACAAAACTTCAGAATACATTTGGAACACATGTTCTTGGTCCGATTCATGACATTTTCAGAGTAGGGGAGACTAGGGGTAAAATGTTTTGTCTTTTACTCTGTTGCTCAGAGACCACTTGAACTATGCCAGTAATTTTTTAAACATACATCTGTCTCCTAATCATTCATATCATGTAAAGGTCTGTACATAAGACGGTCAGATCACAATATTTGATTTTAATCCAAAAAGTCTTAACTTCATGTTAGGAATTATCATATTATCATAGACATATGTATTGATTTTGCAAGAAATATAATTATGTCTATGTAAGTGGAACCGGTGCTGTACTGCACCACTGTAACTCTGCGTTGTGTGTGGTTGATTGAGACTATAGACATGGACTTTGGAGATCAGATAGTTTTAATCAAGCAGAATTCACACTCTGCATCCTGCATCTGCTTCCAAAAGTAAAGAAAACGTTTGGTGAGCACATCTGTTCTGTGAATCGTCGCCTCTTTCCCTCATAGTGCATCAAAATTATTTTTGAATACAAAAATGAGTACAGCCTCTCCTTATTATGCATCAACACATAACATATATTTTACATAGATAAAACCACATACCTGCATCCAAAAGAAAATAAAACATTTGTAGAGCACATATGTTCAGCGAATTGTCGCCTCTTTCTACAACAGATGCACAATATAAGGGACTGGGATCATTTGAGGAGCTAGCCATCGTTCACACATACAATAGCCTGCTAATACCTTAGCTAGCTATTAACCATATGTTGAATTCAGAATGTTGATATCATCCTAAAAAGTACAATTACATCTTAACAATACCATCCACTTATGAGTAACCTCTAAAAGTACAACATTATTCATGAACAACACACGGTGTGTATGACTTTGTGCTTAAAAGAATCAAACTTTTCTAAAGATGACAGAAAAAGCGGGCCTACCTCTCATAGTGCATCAAAATGATTTGAGCACGCAGGGCAAAACGTAAGTACACACTCCCCTACTCCCAGGATGCAGGCATGCATGATAACAAATCAACATGACATATTAATATATGAACCTAGGAAAATTCACACAGTACTTTAACAACTGTTACATAAGTAACCTATATTTACAGTAACACCACTGTTTGCGCATGGCCATTTGGTTCCTCTCAAAACATGTGAATAGTCTGATTGTGCCCAAATAATACCTGTTTACAACTTCCTTAGCACTCTACATGACACCAAGGCTATTTAAAGTTAGGTTTTGTGTAATGTAAAATTTCTACAATCATAAAGTTATTTTCAGAAATAGGCTGCTAGGCTCAGGTAAATTTAACATTTTAACACGTTACAATTGCCCCCAAACCAGCAGCCATGACAAAATCTCATGTGCCTCGCATGAGATAGTAATGAAATTCAATCATGTCAATGTTTAGCCCAAATATATTGACGAAAAGTATCCTATCCTAGTTTGAATTCTTGTACATCAATGCTCAGGACAGTATAAGAACATATACAGCAGTGGAAAAAAACTACTTTCACCCCTAGAAAAACAAACATTTGTCCATAAAACATGCAAATAGTGAGATACTGGGCTGACACTTTTCAAGCAGGGAGAGAACCCAAATGTTACCCGATTCAGGAAACTAGGCATATGTCGCAAGTCACGACTTTACAGGAGAGCCTTTTGAACGTTTTTGGCAGAACTGCCTTCTCGAACATGTGAACTTTCATGTGCCTTAATATCAAACTTGTATGTCATCTGTAATTATGAATACAATTGTTAAATTCCAAGCCTAGTTGGTTTAGCCACAGAAAAAGCCAGCAATCTTCCCGCTAGCTATGATAGGCTGAGTTAATGAGTGGGCTGGACATGCCGAGAGATGAGTTTGGTGCAGTGTAGCATCTTGTCTATAAAATGAGCTGCTCATAATACATAGGTAGTCCTTTCTACTGCAGTTTTTTTGAAAGATATAACGTTATCCATGGAGAACTGCAAATATGTTGCTACTGCTCTCAATAACATTGGTGCCCTGAGTTTATCAGGCGCTATCGATAAAGGTCAGTGGGAAAAAGCTGTGATGGACTACTTTTTTGGATGACAAATGCTGAAAATAACACATTTTGAAATCAGTGGATCACAACGGGCCAAACAAGCTGTGCAAACTAAACGGAAACACAGGATGTCTGATTATAGGGGTTGCAGTCATCCGTGAAGCTTTCATCCATGTATACAGGTAAGAATCTTGCTACAGATTCAGATATCATATGTTTCTAATTTAGTCAGAAAGTTGCTTTCATTGCAAGCTAAAGCTTGCTGTTAGCTGGCCAGCTGGAGTTCGATGGCTGGCTTGCTAACTAACATTAAACCTATGGTTATTTGGTTAACTTTAGATTGCTATGACAATCGGTTTGTATTGCTAGTAACGTTACTCTATGGATTTGGATTATAGTTCATTTTTTAGCTAGCTACTCTAATCCAACGGTCATACAGTCATCAAAAAGAGAGCTAGCACAAGCAAGCAAAGGCAGCAGCGCAGTCAACTACATGCACCATTTCTTCACCAACCACTGGAGTTAGGAAAACAGGTGTGGACCTGAATTGTGATAACTGCAGTGGCCAAAACAAGAACAAGTTTGTGCTCTGGTATTGTGCCTGGTGAACCATTCACAAGCTCCACCACAATCTGGAAATTCACATCGCAGGCCACTCCAAGTTTGTCCCCAACTGATGCTTTGGCCTCATCAAGCAGCACTTCAGAAAGACCAGAGTGAACACTTTGTCTAAGATTTCTGGTGTTGTGAAGGGCAGCACTGTGACGTGGGGTCAACATCCCACAGCTATTTGGACTGGAGGATGGTACGGTGCTAGTGGAAAGCTATGGCTGACAGCAACACCTGACTCTGTACTTCAGGCCCGCTGCCACAGATCAAGCAGCACCAGCACTTCAGGTAAAAAAATACTTTTCATTGTATGAGGTTATTCTTATCTAAACTTGGGAGGTGAATTGATGTTGTGCAAGGTTGTAATGTCTTCTGATTTTTTTTTATTCCCTGTTTTACAGCTTCGATGCTCTGGAGCCTGGTGTTGTCGTCACCAAGGAGCGTTCTGACTGTCGGGACCAGGTTTCAGCTGCTGCACTACGCTGACGTCCTTCCTCCCATAGATGGTCTGCCTGTAAAAGCACCACTTGGACTGGACACAGCTAGACAAACTATCTGTGGACTATGGACATCACATGCCCTGCACCAGAGTCAAGGACAGGACAGAAACAGGTTCTCCGAATATAGTGTAGTGGAAATTTCCTGTATTACCAAATCAGGAGAGCAAACCACACACAAGTCAGAGTTATCATAAAGTCCATCTTTAATTATATGAGCTCCATCACAACCCTGTGACTCTCAGATCAATTCAGTGTCTATAAATTAATTATCTGAGAGTGCTTACACATTGCAACTGAGATCCTTTATAGCAAAGACACACATAGCCAGACAGCATTGGCTATAAATTATCGTTCAGCTTTGTCTTCTAAAGTATGTTCTTATCTCGCTCTTGGTACCACTCAGGACCAAAAACAAAATCTCATCCACTAGCATATATCAAATACACCCCTCCTGGACAAGATCACAGAGACACAGTGAGTGGCACACAGACATTGTGGAGCCAAGAGATAATTGGTTCCCCCTCAATCATCCCTTCACATGGTTTAAAATATATGTTTACATATGAAGACAAGCTTGACCTCTCCCCTCTCTGCGGCCCAAGTAACTGAACCCAGGACAGAGAAAGGATAACTGAAAATGGCCACCATTATAGTACAACAAGATACATTCTAAACGAGAAGTACCTCACAAGCATATAATGAAAATAAAACATCTTATCTATGTTACCCAACTATTCTGATTCATCCCCAACAATAGATTCCCTTGTTCATGCGTGGTTTGGACGGAGCAGTCATCAGCACTATCTGCAGTGCCTCTATTCACGACTCTCTGCTATCACACGTTGCTACTACAATTATTTTTGTATCCTACTGTTCAGCCACTTTACCCCTGATTGTATGCATATACAGTGGGGCAAAAAAGTATTTAGTTGGCCACCAATTGTGCAAGTTCTCCCACTTAAAAAGATGAGAGAGCCCTATAATTTGTATCATAGGTACACTTCAACTATGACAGACAAAATGAGGAAAAAAATCCAGAAAATCACATTGTAGGATTTTTAATGAATTTATTTGCAAATGATGGTGGAAAATAAGTATTTGGTCACCTACAAACAAGCAAGATTTCTGGCTCTCACAGACCTGTAACATCTTATTTAAGAGGCTCCTCTGTCCTCCACTCGTTACCTGAATTAATGGCACCTGTTTGAACTTGTTATCAGTATAAAAGACACCTGTCCACAACCTCAAACAGTCACACTCCAAACTCCACTATGGCCAAGACCGAAGAGCTGTCAAAGGACACCAGAAACAAAATTGTAGACCTGCACCAGGCTGGGAAGACCGAATCTGCAATAGTTAAGCAGCTTGGTTTGAAGAAATCAACTGTGGGAGCAATTATTAGGAAATGGAAGACATACAAGACCACTGATAATCTCCCTCGTTCTGGGGCTCCACGCAAGATCTCACCCCGTGGGTTCAAAATGATCACAAGAACGGTGAGCAAAAATCCCAGAACCAGACGGGGGGACTTAGTGAATGACCTGCAGAGAGCTGGGACCAAAGTAACAAAGCCTACCATCAGTAACACACTACGCCGCCAGGGACTCAAATCCTGCAGTGCCAGACGTGTCCCCCTTCTTAAGCCAGTACATGTCCAGGCCCGTCTGAAGTTTGCTAGAGAGCATTTGGATGATCCAGAAGAAGATTGGGAGAATGTCATATGGTCAGATGAAACCAAAATATAACTTTTTGGTAAAAACTCAACTCGTCGTGTTTGGAGGACAAAGAATGCTGAGTTGCATCCAAAGAACACCATACCTACTGTGAAGCATGGGGGTAGAAACATCATGCTTTGGGGCTGTTTTTCTGCAAAGGGACCAGGAAGACTGATCCGTGTAAAGGAAAGAATGGATGGGGCCATGTATCGTGAGATTTTGAGTGAAAACCTCCTTCCATCAGCAAGGGCATTGAAGATGAAACGTGGCTGGGTCCCAAAGCATGACAATGATCCCAAACACACTGCCCGGGCAACGGAGGAGTGGCTTCGTATGAAGCATTTCAAGGTCCTGGAGTGGCCTAGCCAGTCTCCAGATCTCAACCCCATAGAAAATCTTTGGAGGGAGTTGAAAGTCCGTGTTGCCCAGCAACAGCCCAAAACATCACTGCTCTAGAGGAGATCTGCATGGAGGAATGGGCCAAAATAGCAGCAACAGTGTGTGGAAACCTTGAGAAGACTTACAGAAAACGTTTGACCTCTGTCATTGCCAACAAAGGGTATATAACAAACTATTGAGATAAACTTTTGTTATTGACCAATACTTATTTTCCACCATAATTTGCAAATTAATTCATAAAAAATCCTACAATGTGATTTTCTGGATTTTTTTTTTCATTTTGTCTGTCATAGTTGAAGTGAAAATTACAGGCCTCTCATCTTTTTAAGTGGGAGAACTTGCACAATTGGTGGCTGACTAAATACTTTTTTGCCCCACTGTAACTACATTGTCTATCACTGATATCGTTATTGATATTGTCCTTGTATATTTTATTTAAATTTACACAATCTATTTCTGATGTTGCTACTGTGCAAGTAACCATTTGGCTGTACCGTTTACACCTTCTGTAGAGACCATCCACTTAGCAAGTCTTAGCAAAATATTGATATTTAAAATTAATATTGATTTGTGGTCGTAACATGATTTTGTGACATACCACAACAATATCATGTGACCGTATCAAGTGTCCACCCCATAAATGTATGGCACATCACTCAGATTTCAACTCAGGTTGCATGGCCTTAACTTATGTATGGAATACTATGTGAAAGTGTGTGTGTAACAGTATTTAAACTATGCTAATGTGCTGGTGTGAAGGCAGTGGTGTAAAGTACTTAAGTAAAAATATTTGTATTTGTAGCTTTTTGGCCATCAAGATAAATGCTATGTCTGGCGCAAACCCAACACCGCTCATGACCCCATGAATACCGTCCCCACAGTGAAGCATGGTGGTGAGAGCATCATGCTGAGTGAACGTTTTTCATCAGCAGGGACTGGGAAACTGGTCAGAATTGAAGCAATGATGGATGGCGCTAAATACAGAGAAATTCTTGAGGGAAACCTGTTTCGGTCTTCCAGAGATTTGAGACTGGGACAGACTGTTCCAGCAGGACAATGACCCTAAGCATAATGCTAAAGCAACACTCAAGTGGTTTATGGGGAAACATTTAAATGTGTTGGAATGGCCTAGACAACGCCCGGACATCATCCAAATTGACAATCTATGGTATGACTTAAGGATTGATGTACACCAGCGGAATCCAACCAACTCGAAGGAGCTGTAGCAGTTTTGCCTTGAAGAATGGGCGAAAATCCCAGTGGCTAGATGTGCCAAGATTATAGAGACATACCTCAATTGCGGCTGTAATTGCTGCAAAACGTGGCTCTGCAAAGTATTGACTTTGGGGGGGGGGGGGGGGGTGAATAGTTATGCATGCTCAAGTTCAGTTTTTTTTGTATTCTTGCTTGTTTCACAATAAAAAAAGTATGTTGCATCTTCAAGATGGTAGGCATATTGTGTAAATCAAATAATACAACCCCCCCCAAAACAAAATCTATTTTAATTCCAGGTTGTAAGGCAACAAAATAGGAAAAATGCCAAGGGATGTGAATACTTTCGCAAGCCACTGTACTTTTTTTGCAGACATTTAATGACACCGGCCATATTCAACAGGTGTTGCGCGTTCATGAATTCCTCAATTTTTCTGTACTCTGTCACACTCCGACGAGAGTAAAAATCATGTCAAAAAAGAAATTGACAAAAAGTGAATGTATAGTTTGGAAGTTTTCTTTGGACAGAGACAATAGCATTGAAATGTCTTACTGCAGTGAAACATGATGAAGATGCTTATTTCATTAATGCCATGAATAATCAGGACTCAGACAAGCAGGATGCATAATTATTTCTGCCTTTTCAGTGTGTTGGGGTTTGATGATGTGATAGTATAGAGCATTGGAGGGGCTTGCTGAAGTGAAATAAAACAAATGTGATGAGTTTCAACAGTGTGTATGTGTGTGCGAGTGTGAGAGTGCGTGTGTGTGCAAAATGTGTTCATGTGTGTGTACGTGTCCATACGCAAATGTTGATGTATGTGTAACAATGTGTTTTACAGCAACGAAATGGGCCTTTCACACTTGTGGGGCAGTTGGTTCAGAGGGGCCCACCCCAACCCAGTGTACCAGCTCCTATCGGAACAGCAATGTCAATGTTAATGTGGCAACCAGAAGCCCATTCAAAGGCATCCAAATCTGGAGGGTACCGGAGACTGGCATCTACAGGTAAGACAACCGCTGACATTCTTAATAATAATACATTGTGTATTACAGTATGTATTACAGAACCATACAGTATGGTTCAAAAGTTTGGGGTCAGACAGAAATGTCCTTGACTAATGATGTGTGTGTTCCTTGTTCTTCATGATGCTCTCTGCGCTTTTAACGGACCTCTGAGACTATCACAGTGCAGGTGCATTTATACGGAGACTTGATTACACACAGGTGGATTGTATTTATCATCATTAGTCATTTAGGTCAACATTGGATCATTCAGAGATCCTCACTGAACTTCTGGAGAGAGTTTGCTGCATTGAAAGTAAAGGGGCTGAATAATTTTGCACGCCCAATTTTTCAGTTTTTGATTTGTTAAAAAAGTTTGAAATATCCAATAAATGTTGTTCCACTTCATGATTGTGTCCCACTTGTTGTTGATTCTTCACAAAAAAATACAGTTTTATATCTTTATGTTTGATGCCTGAAATTTTGTCAAAAGGTCGCAAAGTTCAAGGGGGCCGAATACTTTGGCAAGGCACTGTATCTACATAGGCGTACAGAGTCCCATTATCAGCAATCATCACTCCTGTGTTCCAATGCCACGTTCTGTTAGCTAATCCAAGTTTATCATTTTAAAAGGCTAATTGATCATTAGAAAACCCTTTTGCAATTATGTTAGCACAGCTGAAAACTGATTAAAGAACCAATAAAACTGTCCATCTTTAGACTAGTTGAGTATCTGGAGCATCAGCATTTCTGGGTTCGATTACAGGCTCAAAATGGCCAGAAACAAATAACTTTCTTCTGATACTCGTCAGTCTATTCTTGTTCTGAGAAATAAAGGCTATTCCATGTGAGAAATTTCCAAGAAACTGAACATCTCGTTCAATGCTGTGTTGTACTCACGTCACAGAACAGCACAAACTGGCCCTAACCAGAATTGAAAGAGGAGTGGGAGGCCCCGGGGGAACAACTGAGCAAGAAGGCAAATACATTAGAGTGTCTAGCTTGAGAAACAGATGCCTCACAAATCCTCAACTGGCAGCATCATTAAATAGTACACGCAAAACATCAGTCTCAACGTCAACAGTGAAGAGGCAACTCCGGATTGCTGGCCTTCTAATCAATTGTTTTGTGACAAGGTAGGGGTGGTATACAGAAGATAGCCCTATTTGGTAAAATACAAAGTCCATATTATGGCAAGAAGAGCTCAAATAAGCAAAGAGAATTGACAGTCCATCATTACTTGAAGACATGTAGGTCAGTCAATCCGGAAAATTTCAAGAACTTTGAAAGTTTCTTCAAGTGCAGTCGCAAAAACCATCAAACGCTATTATGAAACTCACTCTCATGAGGACCGACACAGGAAAGGAAGAATCAGAGTTACCTCTGCTGCAGAGGATAAGTTCATTTGAGTTACCAGCCTCAGAAATTGCAGCCCAAGTAAATGCTTCACAGAGTTCAAGTAACAGACACATCTTAACAGCAACTGTTCAGAGGAGCAAAGAAACCACTTCTAAAAGGACACCAATAAGAAGAAGAGACTTGCTTGGGCCGTGAAACACAATCAATGGACATTAGACCGGTGGAAATCTGTCCTTTGGTCTGATGAGTCCATATTGGCGATTTTTGGTTCAAGCCTCCGTTTCTTTGTGAGACACAGAGTAAGGGAGCAGATGATCTCCGCATGTGTGGTTCCCACCGTGAAAAACGGAGGAGGAGATGTGATGGTGTGGAGGTGCTTTGCTGTTGACACTGTCTGTGATTTATTTTGAGTTCAATGCACATTTAACCAGCATGGCTAGCACCGAATTATGCCGTGATATGCCATCCCATTTGGTTTGCACTTAGTGGGACTAATATTTGTTTTTCTACTGCACAATGATCCAACACACCTCCAGGCTGTGAAGGGCTCTTTGACCAAGAAGGAGAGTGATGGAGTGCTGCATCAGATGACCTGGCCTCTACAATCATCCAACCTCAACCCAATTGGGATGGTTTGGGATGAGTTGGACCGCAGAGTGAAGGAAAAGCAGACAGCAGGGGCTCAGCATATGTGGGAACTCTTCAAGACTGTTGGAAAAGCATTCCAGGTGAAGCTGTTTTGAGAATGCCAAGAATGTGCAAAGCTGTCATCAAAGGCAAAGGGCAAACTTTGAAGAACACTTTCTTTGAACACTTTTATGGTTACTGCATGATTCCATATATGTTATTTCATAGTTTTGATGTCTTCACAATTATTCTACAATGTAGAAAATAGTCAAAATAAAAAGAAAAACTTAAATGATTAGGTGTGTCTAAACGTTGACTGATAATATATGTAATGTGGTGACAGGTAGCCTAGCGGATAGAGCGTTGGACTAGTAACCGAAAGGTTGCAAGATCGAATCCACGAGCTGACAACTTAAAAATCTGTCGTTCTGCCCCTGATCAAGGCCATCATTGAAATTAGTCGTGGCCAAAAGTTTTGAGAATGACACAAGTATTAATTTCCACAAAGTTTGCTGCTTCACTGTCTTTAGATATTTGTCAGATGTTACTATGGAATACTGAAGTATAATTACAAGCATTTCATAAGTGTCAAAGAATCAATATTTGCAGTGTTGACCCTTCTTTTTCAAGACCTCTGCAATCCGTCCTGCCATGCTGTCAATTAACTTCTGGGCCATGTCCTGACTGATGGCAGCCCATTATTGCATAATCAACGCTTGCAGTTTGTCAGAATTTGTGGGTTTTTGTTTGTCCACCCGCCTAATGAGGATTGACCACAAGTTCTCAATGGGATTAAGGTCTGGGGAGTTTCCTGGCCATTGACCCAAAATATCAATGTTTTGTTCCTCAAGCCACTTTTGCATTATGGCAAGGTGCTCCATCATGCTGGAAAAGGCCTTGTTTGTCGCCAAACTGTTCCTGGATTTTTGAAAGAAGTTGTATTCGGAGGATGTGTTGGTACCATTCTTTATTCATCGCTGTGTTCTTAGGCAAAATTGTGAGTGAGCCCACTCCCTTGGCTGAGAAGCAATCCATCACATAAATGGTCTCAGGATGCTTTACTGTTGGCATGACACAGGAATAATGGTATCACTCACCTTGTCTTCTCCGGACAAGCTTTTTTCCGGATGCCCCAAACAATCGAAAGGGGATTCATCAGAGAAAATGACTTTACCCCAGTGCTCAGCAGTCCAATCCCTGTACCTTTTGCAGAACATAAGTCTGTCCCTGATGTTTTTCCTGTAGAGAAGTGGCTTCTTTTCTGCCCTTCTTGACACGAGGCCATCCTCCAAAAGCCTTAGCCTCACTGTGCATGCAGATGCACTCACACCTGCCTGCTGCCATTCCTGAGCAAGCTCTGTACGTGTGGTGCCCCGATCCCACAGAATAATCAACTTTAGGAAACGGTCCTGGCACTTGCTGGAATTTCTTGAGCGCCCTGAAGCCTTCTTCACAACAATTGAACCACTCTCCTTGAAGTTCTTGATGATACGATAAATGGTTGATTTAGGTGCAATCTTACTGGCAGCAATATCCTTGCCTGTCAAGCCCTTTTCGTGCATTGCAATGATGACGGCACGTGTTTCCTTGCAGGTAACCATGTTTGACAGAGGAAGAACAATGATTCCAAGCACCACCCTCCTTTTGAAGCTTCCAGTCTGTTATTCGAACTCAATCAGCATGACAGAGTGATCTCCAGCCTTGTCCTCATGAACACTCACACCTGTGTTAAAACTTCTTAAGGCTAGGGGGTGGTATTTTCAAGTCCGGATGAAAAGCGTGCCCAAAGTAAACTGCCTGCTACTCAGGCCCAGAAGCTAGGATATGCATATTATTAGTAGATTTGGATAGAAAACACTCTGACGTTTGATGATGTCTGTGAGTATAACAGAATTTATCTGGCAGGCGAAACCCCAAGGACAAGCCATCCAGGAAATTGTATTTTTGAGGTCACTCTCTATTCAATGGGTTTTCTATGGGGATCTGGATTTCTAAGGCACTTGCTTGCAGTTCCTATCGCTTCCACTAGATGTAAACAGTCTTTAGAAATTGTTTGATGTTTTTCCTTTGAGAAATGAAGAAGTAGGGCAGTTCACAACGAGGGTCGAGTGAAAGCACACTCCACTTTGTTTTCATAAAGTATTGAACACAGTTTATCCCGTCTTAAATTTTATCGATTATTTACGTAAAAAAACACCTAAAGTTGAATTAGGAAAGTTGTTTGAAATGTTTGGAGCAAGTTTACAGGTAACTTACTAGATATTTTGTAGTCATGTTGCGGGAGTTGGAACCGGTGTTTTTCTGGATCAAACACGCCAAATAAATTGACATTTTGGATACATAACGATGGAATTTATCGAACAAAAGGACCGTTTGTGATGTTTATGGGACATTTTGGAGTGCCAATAAAATAAGATCTTCAAAGGTAATGCATGAATTTTATTGTTATTTCTGAGTTTTGTGTCGCGCCCGGTGGGTTGAAATATGTATGTCATGTGTTTGTTTGGTGGGGTGCTATCCTCAGATAATCACATGGTTTACTTTCGCCGTAAAGCCTTTTTGAAATCTGACATGTTGGCTGGATTAACAACAAGAGTCGCTTTAATTTGGTGTATTGCATGTGTGATTTCATTAAAGTTTAATATTTCTAGTAATTTAATTTGAATTTGGCACCCTGCCATTTCACCGGATGTTGTCAAATCGATCCCGTTACCGGGATTTGATCCCTGAGAATTTACGAGAGAATCCCTGACATGATGTCAGCTGGTCCTTTTGTGGCAGGGCTGAAATGCAGTGGAAATGTTTTTGGGGGAATTCAGTTAATTTGCATGGCAAAGAGGGACTTTGCAATGAATTGCAATTCTTCAAGATCACTCTTAATAACATTCTGGAGTATTTGCAAATTGCCATTACAAACTGAGGCAGCAGACTTTGTGAAAATGAATATTTGTGTCATTCTCAAAACTTTTGGCCACGACTGTAAGAATTTGTTCTTTACTGACTTGCCTAGTTAAGTAAAGGTAAACTAAATAAAAAAATGCGTTGTCATATATAATGTAATTTTAACTTTTTATGGCTGCAGGGGCAGTATTGAGTAGCTTGGATGAAAAGGTGCCCATTTTAAATGGCCAGCTCCTCAGTCTCAGTTGCTATTATATGTATATTATTATTAGTATTGGATAGAAAACACTCTAAAGTTTCCAAAACTGTCAAAATATTGTCTGTGAGTATAACAGAACTGATATTGCAGCCGAAACCCTGAGGAAAATCAAAACAGGAAGTGGCTTCTATTTTGAAAACTCCATGTTCCATAGCCTCCCTTTGCTGGATTTAAAGGGATATGAAACAGATTCCTTTTCCTATCGCTTCCTCAAGGTCTTCAGACATAGTTTCAGGTTTTTATTTTTGAAAAATTAGTCAGAAAAATAACATTGCGTCAAGTGGTCACATGAGTTTTGCTCGCGCAACAGAATTTGGACAGTCACTGTTTTCCCCTCTCCTACTGTGAAAGACATTTGCGGTTGATATATTATCAATTATATATTTTAAAAACAACCTGAGGCTTGATTATAAAATGTTTGAAATGTTTCTGTGGACATTATGGAAACTATTTGGAATTTTCGTCTGCGTTGTCGTGACCGCTCTTTCCTGTGGATTTCTGAACATAACGCAACAAACAAACAGAGGTTTGTTTTGGATCTAAAAATAATCTTTATGGAACAAAAGGAACATTTGTTGTGTAACTGGGAGTCTCATGAGTGAAAACATCCGAAGATCATCAAAGGTAAACGATACATTTGATTGCTTTTCTGATTTTCGTGACCGAGCTACCTGAATGCTAAGTGTACTTAATGTTTTATCGTGCGATCAATAAACTTACACAAACGCTTGGATTGCTTTCACTGTAAAGCATAATTTCAAAATCTGACACGACAGGTGGATTAACAAAAGGCTAAACTGTGTTTTCCTATATTGCACTTGTGATTTCATGAATATAAATATTTATAGTAATATTTATTGTATGTGGCGCTATGCTATTCAGCGGTTGTTGATGACACTTATCCCGATATCGGGATTGCAGCCATAACAAGTTTTAAAGACTAATAGGCTGGTGGAACCGTTCATAGAGCTTTCTAGGAAAAACCCTCCAATGATGAAAGGTTTCTCAGTAGAACCCATCATTGAGGGTTCCAGGTAAAACTATAGAGGATAAAATTGTTCTTGGTAGAACCATATACTGTGGTTTCTATGAAGAACCCTACATAGAGGGTTCTAGGTACAACCCTCTGCAAAGGGTTCTACCTAGAAACAAAATGTGCCCCTATGGCAGGTGTGCCAAACTCATTCCATGGAGGGCCTAGTGTCTAAGGGTTTTTGTTTTTTCCTTTCAATTAAGACATAGACAAACAGGTGATGGGATATCTTTACTAATTAGTTACTTTATTTCATCAATCAAGTATAACAGAGGATCGAGAAGACACTCAGCCCTCTGTGGAATGAGCTTTACACGTGCCCTATGGGGACAAATTGAAAAACCCTATATGGTTCTACTAATTTCTAAGTGTAGTGTGAAGACAACCAATGGTTGATTTGATATTTTGCTCTGTTTCAGAAGCCTTGTAGTGCACTATACCACCTGTGTGTAACACCTTATGAATGTATTTACATTTGCATTTGAGATTTTGTTATTATAACAAGCCTTAAAGGTGCAATCAGTAGGAATCTATCCACCATTACCTGTTTGCTAAAATGTATATTTGCCGTTTGTGACAAAACAAGCCATGTTAAGTGTAGAGAATGATTTTACGATCTAAACTGCTATTAAATATATTTTCGAAAACCAAAATATTGTATTTTCAACTGTTTGAAACTGATGTACAAAATTGAAAGTATTTGAATATGTATTTATTATGGATCCCCGTTAGCTGCTGCCAAAGAAGCAGCTACTCTTCATGGGGTCTAGCAAAATTAAGGCAATTTACAAAATTTTAAGACATTACAATACATTCATAGATTTCACAACACACTGTGTGCCCTCAGGCCCCTACTCCACCACTACCACATATTTACAATACTAAATCCGTGTGTGTGTGTGTGTGTGTGTGTGTGTGTGTGTCTGTACCAATGTTTGCGTTGCTTCACAGGTGTTTTTTTTTATGTTTTATAAATCTAATTTTACTGCTTGCGTTAGTTACTTGATGTGGAATAGAATTACATGGCTCTATGTAGTACTGTGTGTCTCCCATAGACTGTTCTGGACTTGGGGACTGTGAAGAGACCTCTTATGGGGTCTTGTGGGGTATGCATGGGTGCTCGAGCTGTGTGCCAGTAGTTTAGACAGACAGCTTGGTGCATTCAACATGTCAATACCTCTCATAAATAAAAGTAGTGATGAAGTCAATCTCTCCTCCACTTTCAGCCAGGAGAGATTGACATAAATATTATTAATATTAGCTCTCTGTGTACATCTAAGGTCCAGCCGTGCTGCCCTGTTCTGAGCAGCAAAAAAGTCATTTTTTGCGGCACTTGACCACACGACTTTGTCAAGGTGCGACGAAACTAGGGCCTGTAGGACCTGCCTCATTGATAGTGATGTTAAGAAGGTAGAGCATCACTTTATTATAAACAGACTTCACCCCATTTTAGCTACTACATTTTAGCTACTACTGCATCAATATGTTTTGACCATGACAGTTTACAATCTAGTGTTACTCCAAGCAGTTTTGTCATCTCAACTTGCTCAATTTCCACATGATTTATTTCAAGATTTATTTCAAGATTAAATTGAGGTTTAGTTCCAAATACAATGCTTTTAGTTTTAGAAATATTTAGGGCTAACTTATTCCTTGCAACCCACTCTGAAACCAACTGCAGCTCTTTGTTGAGTGTTGCAGTCATTTCAGTTGCTGTAGTAGCTGATGTGTATCGTGTTGAGTCATCCGCGGACAGAGAAACTCTGGCTTTACTCAGTCAGTAGCATGTCATTAGTAAAGATTGAAAAAAGCAAGGGGCCTAAACAGCTACCCTGGGGAATTACTGATTCTAACTGGATTATATTTGATAGACTTCCATTAAAGAACACCCTCTGTGTTCTGTTAGACAAGTAACTCTTTATCCACATTATAGCAGGGGGGGTGTAAAGCCATAACACATACATTTTTCCAGCAGCAGGCAATGATCAATAATGTCAAAAGCTGCACTGAAGTCTAACAAGACAGCCCCCACAATCATTTTATAATCAATTTCTCTCAGCCAATCATCAGTCATTTGTGTAAGTGCTGTGCTTGTTGAGTGTCCTTCCCTATAAGCGTGCTGGAATTCTGTTGTCAATTTGTTTACTGTGAAATAGCATTGGATCTGGTCAAACACAATTTTTTCCAGAAGTTTACTAAGGGTTGATAACTGGCTGATTGGTCGGCTTTTTGAGCCAGTAAGGGGGTCTATACTGTTCTTGGGTAGCGGAATGACTTTAGCTACCCTCCAGGCCTGAGAGCACACGCTCTAGTAAGCTTAAATTGAAGATGTGGCAATATGATCTGCTATTATCCTCAGTAATTTTCCATTGAGATTATCAGACCCCGGTGGCTTGTCATTGTTGATAGACAACAATAATTTCTTTACCTCTTCCACATTGACTTTACAGAATTCAAAGTACAATCTTGTCTTTCATAATTTGGTCCAATATACTTGGATGTGTAGTGTCAGCGTTTGTTGCTGGCATGTCATCCCTAAGTTTGCTTATCTTGCCAATGGAAAGGGCATTAAAGTAGTTTGCAATATCAGTGATGAATGAATGAATCTGATTCAATGAAGGAAGGAGCCGAGTTGTATTTTTAATTTTAAAGACACAAAACCGAAACATAAGGACTGGAAGCATAGAAATAGTGCACATAGAACGGATCTACTGCTTATCAGTTTTGCTTTCAATGTGGATGACACATATTTAACTCACATTTCTATGTGAATTTGGTCGGGTCGCCCACAAAGTTACATATCAGACCTTTAAGTTAAAGCAAATGTGATAAATGCATTTAAAATGCCTTATGTACAGCTGGTTCATACAAAGTAGTAATACCAAAGTCATGCCTTTCTGTTTGTGTATTTCCAAAACAGGATCACAGCTTGTGGGGCGGCTGGCGGTCGCAGTGTATTGGCCATGACCAAGTCACATGGTGTCCAACTCACAGCGGACTTCCTGCTTCAGAAGGGCGAGTTGCTTTATTTCCTGGTGGGCCAAAAGGGAGAGGACGCTTGCCCCAATGTGAGTACCAACTTCCCAAAAGCTCTGAATACATGTCAAGGCTCAATATTTTAACAATTATGCCTCATCCCAAATTGACCCCTAGCCAGGCACTTGGATCTAAGTGGACTGTGTAAATCTAACCTTTTTATTTAACTATGCAAGTCAGTTAAGAACAAATTCTTATTTAGAATGAAGGCCTAGATCGGACAAGCCCAGACGACGCTGGGCCAATTGTGCACCGCCCCATGGGACACCCAATCACTGCCGGATGTGATACAGCCTGGATTCAAACCAGGGACTGTAGTGACACCTCTTGCACTGAGATGCAGTGCTTTAGACCGCTGCGCCACTAAGGAGCCCTATCTAAGATGACTGTATCTAAGAAGGGTCTGATAACTTGGAAAAAAACAAATACACTGAAGACAAACCCAGGTTATACCAGGGTTCTTAGGCCAGGGGGGCTATAGTAATGCTTTATTTTTCTTTCTAATTAACCAGGTGGAATCATTGCTTCATCACTTACACCTATACGCAATCCTGTCAGTTATTCACAAGTGCATAAGTAGCCTATTATAGCTCAATCCAAACTGTAATGTTGAAGTCTCAGGGATATGGCAAAAGAAGAACGTCCTCAAAACTGCTTTGACATTTCCACTGTAAACATTGTTGGATTGAATTGACTCTCATTAGGAATGTGAGAAATGGAAAATAATTATTAACGTTTAAACAGCATTTTTATCCGTTTTCTGTTGAAATTATAACACAAATTCATACAATTCCACGTGAATTCACAATGCAGCCGCACTGCTTCCAGTAACAGTTTAGGTCTCACCACATTTTCAATTTGTCACATCCCTAGGTGAGAGTCTCAGTCCAACAATGGAAATGGCAAGACGCTTGATTTAACTTCTCAAAGTATTGCCATACAGGACTTCGCTGCTGTCGCTTGCCTTTCTCTACCATTTTCTCAAATGTGGATGAGGATGACGTAGTGGTGGAGAGTCGACTCCAAAATAATTGATTCCTCGACTCCTTGCATATCGACTCCCGGTGTTGACTCCCATTTCTAAGTGTCAAGATTAAATTCTGCTACGAATCGACTCAAGTCCTAAAATTCAGTATTTTTGGAAAGGAGACTAATTAGTTGCAGTACTTTGGAGAACACAAACGCTTATCTTTCAAAGCGAGAGAGCTTGACAGGAACGGAGGGAGAGGGGAGGGGCACAATATAAAGTCAGGTCTGCCTCCAGGCAGACAGTCAGAACCGTGCACTAGGCCTATCTAAAATAAACATTGTTTTTCGTTTAGGTATGATTTCTTAACATCAAGAATCCCAATTTTGTTTAAACGTTTACACCCCTACTCTCAGCCCATTATTTTGTTTTTGGCCTCATCCCAGAGTTGTCTTATACTTTGGAGTTCTCAGTCAGGAATCATTTGGAAAATGGAACAAAATATCTTGGAGAAAAATGTTGAAATGAAAAGCTGAGAGGTGGCCCAGATGCATTTGGAGTCACTTGAGGTCTATAATTCTATCAGGTCTATAATCCTGAAGGGAGTAGATGCTCTCAAAGGGGGCTTTAAAAACTGATTAGTTGAGTGCCGGTGTGTTCTATGTTTCTCACAGCCTCCCCTCTGTAGAAGTATTAATATCCTTTTAGGCTTTTACACACACACACACACACACACACACACACACACACACACACACACACACACACACACACACACACACACACACACACACACACACACACACACAAAAGCGACAGCCAGAGGTGGGAGGGTGTCGGTTAGGGCAGGAGGGAGGGTGGTAATTCTGTGTGAAATTGAGCTCTGGCAATCCACGGCCTCCCATGGGGCACTGGCCAAGGTCGGAATCCATTGCCCCCTCTCCTCCTGCAGCTGTCAATCAAACTCCTTATTGGCCCCTCCCTCTCCAGCTCTGGCTGTAGGAGCCTGAAGTCCAGATTTATGAAAGTGTCGTGGTTGGAAGGAAGAGGACTGACTGTTTGGTTACTATTACCTGTCATCAGCACCGCAGGTCGTTTGGCTCTCGATAAATCTCTCATTTGTTACAATAGCCCAAGGCAGTGATGGGTAGATTGGGTAGAATAAAACATTAGGTGTAGTACTCCTATGCTCTTGGACACTTGCTCCTATGCTCTTGGACACTCTTGGACACTTGTTTTGCATGACAATGACTGTAGAGTTTGTCAAGACAGCTCAAACAGATCTGGGAATAGGCTAGTAAAGGCCCAATCCTACCTACAGATATGAGCTTGGAACTTGACTAGCAGACATCTTCCATTGATATCAATGCATGATTTGTGAGGAAGTCTGGATTATACAGATGTACAGTGTCTCAAATGTGTTATTTTTCCCCTGAATAAAGAAACTCAGGTATCACTCTCTCCCAATTCTCATTGGTAGACCAACGGGACACTGAACAAGATCTGTGTAGAGCAGACACCATTGGACAAGAAGACACAGGTCAAAGGGGGCGGGGGCGGAGGAGGAGGAGGAGCCACCTATGTGTTCAAGGTAAGGAGAAAAGGCTTCAACTGTCAGATGTGAAGGATGGAAGTAATGGAAATAAAAGAGTCTGGAAAGGATTAGGGCTGTTGCGGTGACTGCATTACCGCCACTCTGACAGTCCTGAGTCATGGCCACAGTCAAATTCCACTTCACTATTGAGTCACAGTAATCTCCTCCTATGCACTCAGTACATGATTGGCACTGTTGCGTTGGTAGTGCCCAACTCACTAACAACCGCTAATGGTCTGGTACTCAGCTCTCTATTGTCCCTCTAATCACTCTGACATCAACGCAAATGCAATCGAAAATCACATCAAACACTTATCATCAAAAGAGTAGTCCTACCATGCTTTTAAAACTCACCGTTACAGGCTGACCAAACCGGACGCACGTGTGCGCCATCGCGCACATATTGATTTTGTACTCCCATACCAGACACGATCAGGACACGCAGGTTGAAATATCAGAACAATCTCTGCACCAATGATATTAATTTGGGGACAGGTTGAAAAGCATTAAATATTTATGGCAATTTAGCTAGCCGGCTTGCTGTTGCTAGCTCATTTGTCCTGGGATATAAACATTGGGTTGTTATTTTACCTGAAATGAACAAGGTCTCTACTCCGACAACTAATCCACAGGTAAAAGGGTAAACCGAATTCCTTTCTCGTCATCTCTCTTCCTTCCTCAGGCTTTCTTTTTTTCTTCTTTGGACTTTATATGGCGGTTGGCAACCCATTTTACGGTGCATTCTACATTGTTGAATAATAGTGAAGACATCATAACTATAAAATAACACATATGGAATCAGTTAAGAATAAATTATTATTTACAAGGACAGCCTTCTTCCCCGTCGGGGAATTGAACCACGGTCTCCCAAGTGCCCACGCACGACACAGGGATTCTTTAGCTAAATAGCCCAGCACTGTAGCCTACTTCCAACCGTCACGTTGTACATCGCCATATTTTCCGTTACATTCCTTTTCTTGGAATAGAAGCACCATAATATTAATCAAATTAAGAAAAAATTCTTAAAATCAGTCCCATACTAAGTTCTTACAAAAAAGGTTTTAAAATCTCTAGTACAGCCACTATTGAAGGCTATCAAATGCTTCTCAAAGATGCCCTCTGGTGGTCAAACTAGCACTAACTAGCATTAATGGTACCAGTAGTTTGCAATTAAATAACATGCCATATAATTTTTTGGCACCACGCAAGCTGTGCTGCAGTACGCTGCAACTTTTAAAGGAAGAACCACTAAGCTGGGCTTTACGGAAGAGTCGCCAGAAAATAAGTCATTTTTTTAAAGAAGAAAATAAGCAAACATGTTTGGAGTTCGCCAAAAGGAATGTGGGAGACTCCGCAAACATATGGAAGAAGGTACTCTGGTCAGATGAGACTAAAATGTAGCTTTTTGGCCATCAAGGAAAACACTATGACAGCTCTCATCCCCCGAGAACACCATCCCCATATGGTGGTGGCAGCATCATGCTGTGGGGAGGTTTTTCATCGGCAGGGAATGGGAAACTGGTCAGAATTGAAGAAACGATGGATGCTAAAAACAAGGATATTCTTGAGGGAAACCTGTTTCAGTCTTCCAGAGATTTGAGACTGGGACGGAGGTTCACCTTCCAGCAGGACAATGACCCTAAGCATACTGCTAAAGCAACACTCGAGTGGTTAAGGGGAAACATTCAAATGTCTTGGAATGGCCTAGTCAAAGCCCAGACTTCAATCCAATTGAGAATCTGTGGTATAACGTAAAGATTGTTGTTCACCAGCAGAACCCATCCAACTAACAGGAGCTGGAGCAGTTTTGCCTTGAAGAATGGGAAAAAAATCCCAGTGGCTTGATGTGCCAAGCTTAGAGATATACCCCAGGAGACTTGCATCTGTAATTGCTGTATAAATTGGCTCTACGAAGTATTGACTTTGGGGAGGTGAATAGTTATGCACGCTCAAGTTTTCTGTTTTGTTGTCTTATTTCTTGTTTGCTTCACAATAAAAAATATTTTGCATCTTCAAAGTGGTAGGCATGTTGTGTAAATCAAATGATATAAACCCCACAAAAATCTATTTTAATTTCAGGTTGTAAGGCAACAAAGGAAAAATGCCAAGGGAGGTGAATACTTTCGCAAGCCACTGTATATCATGTCAAATAGGCCTCGTGTAAAATCATTGTCAAAAGCGCAAGAGATACTGTTGCATGACTAACAGGTGCTGTTAGATTACAACATAATCTATCTGCCAGTTAGGAACAAGGTAAACAATACTAAATAAAGGATAAGTAATACCAGAGAGTATGTTATAATGAAAAAAAAGTGTAAAGCCTTTATACATTATAGCAAAGTTTAAAAACAGCCAAACTTGTGAAATTGCTTTATCCAACCTTTTGCAGTTGCGTGAGGCATGGTCAGTAGGATATGAAACAAATACTCCAATAGGCAACAGAATTACAATATAATATATTACAATATATTATTATACAGACTACAATACATTTAAATATATGTATGGGTTGATGCATTTTTCGTTAGGGCAAATATGGTCTGTGATATTGAGTTAGAAATGTAAAACTTTAGAGTGCTTAATAAGCATCGAATACATTGCAAGTTTGCCCTTTTTGGGCCATTAGGCTACACGTTACAATAGGATTCCTCTCTGACGTACCGCAGCATCAGTAGTCTAAACTGTTGCACAAATTGGGGGATTATTCACACATTGTCAAGCTATTAGACTGTACTTTTGTAAATTAATTGAGGCGTGAATGTTTGTCAGTCTCGTTCCTATTGCAATAGAGTCCTGCATCAGGCCAAAAAAAATCAGCAGGTGGGTTGCCCCGGAGTTGAAAGAGAACTTGGGGAAATACAATGGCTCAATTACACTTGACATGTGGACTGCCGATGTTCTAAAATAGAATACTTGTACCTTATAGCCCATTACATAAACGAAGACTGAACATTTTCCACCATGGAGTGGGACAGTGCATCACAAAACTAACATAAGGCCAGCTATTGTGAAAGAATACTTGTGGATCTTCTTGATTTCCTCTATCGCTTCAAGAGGCCTACTGTCCACCTGGTAATTGTGTGGTTAATGTGTCACCTTCAGATGGATGTGTGGTTTCGGAGAGAAGCCAGCTGTGAGCGACCAGACACAGTGGATGACATCCTTTTCCTGCACAGCAATTTGAAGAGATCCAGTGTCATCACTGTTTTTTAAGTTATTGTTTTGGTATAAATTTGTTTTCTAATATTTGAAGGCTCTTTAAAGCGATTTGAGTTGTCAATGTACTGCATTGCATTGTGAAGGGAAAAAAATCTGTTCTTAATTCATGGCACGGTTTATTTTTAGCCAAATCAAAATCAAATCATTTTTTATTTGCCACATGTTTAGCAGATGTTATTTCGGGTGTATCAAAACACTTGTGTTTCTAGCTCCAACAGTGCAGCAATATCTAACAATTCACATCAATACACACAAACTAAAAGTAAAACAATTGAATTAAGGAATATACAATTATATAAATATTAGGATGAGCAATGTCTGAGTGACAGAATATAATACAGTATATTCATATGAGATGAGTAAAGCAAAAATATGTGAAAATTATTAAAGTGACTAGTGTTCCATTATTAGAGTGGACAGTGATTTCAAGTCTATGTATATGGGGCAGCAGCCTCTAAGGTGCCGAGTTACATAACCAGGTGCAAGCCGTCTAGTGGTGGCCATGAGATAGAAGCTGTTTTTCAGTCTCTCGGTCCCAGCTTTGATGCACCTGTACTGACCTCCCGTTCTGGGTGATAGCAGGGAGAACAGGTTGATGTCCTTGATGATCTTTTTGGCCTTCCTGTGACCTCAAGTGCTATAGGTGTACTGGAGGGCAGGTAGTTTGCCCCCGGTGATGTGTTGGGCAGACCGCACCACCCTCTGGAGAACCCTGCGGTTGCAGGGGGTGCAGTTGCCGTACCTGGCAGTGATACAGCCCAACAACATGCTCTCCATTGTGCATCTGTAAAAGATTGTGAGGGTTTTAGGTGCCAAGCCAAATTTCTTCAGCCTCCTGAGGTTGAAGAGGCGCTGTCTGTGTTGGTGGACCATCGTCAATGATGTGTACACTGAGGAACTTGAAGACGTCGGTATCCACGATGTGGCTGGTTTTCCCTTTGTAGTCCGTGATTGTCTGTAGAACCTGCCACATACGTCTCGTGTCTGAGCCATTGAATTGCGACTCCACTTTGTCTCTATACCAATGTTTTGCCTGTTTGATTGCCTTACGGCCTTGCCATAAGGTATGGAATAACTACACTGTTTGTATTTGGCCATATTCCCAGTCACCTGGCCATGGTTAAATGCAGTTGGTCACACTTTCAGTTTTGCGCGAATGCTGACATCTATCCACGGTTTCTGGTTAGGGTAGGTTTTAATGGTCACAGTGGGTACAACATCTCCTATACACTTCTTGATAAACTCAGTCACCGTATCTGTGTATTCATCAATGTTAATTCCAGAGGCTACTTGGAACATATCCCAGTCCGCGTGATCAAAATTATCTTCAAGCGTAGATTCCGATTGGTCAGACCAGCGTTGAATAGTCCTTAGCACGGGTACTTCCTGTTTGTGTTTCTGCCTATAGGAAGGGAGGAGCAAAATGGAGCCATGATCAGATTTGCCTAAGGGAGGGTGGGGGAGGGCCTTGTAGGCCTTCCAGATGTTGGAGTAGCAGTGGTCAAGGGTTTTAGCAGCTCGAGTACTACAGTCAATGTGTGGATATAACTTTGGTAGTGTTTTACTCAAATTTGCTTTGCTGTAATCCCCAGCTACAATAAATGCGGCCTCAGGATATGTGATTTCCAGTTTGCATAAAGTCCAGTGACGTTCTTTGAGCCATTGTGGTGTCGACTTGAGGGGGAATATACACGGCTGTAACCTAAGAAAATTATCTTGGGAGGTAATACGGTCGGCATTTGATTGTGAGGTATTCTAGGTCGGGGGAACAAAAATACTTGGGTTTCTGTATGTTATCACAATCCGGGCAATGAGTGGTTAATCATGAAACATACACCCCAACCTTTCTTCTTACCAGAGAGTTCTTTATTCCTGTCTGCGCAATATACTAAGAACCCAGCTGGCTGTATGGACAAAGACAGTATATCCAGAGAGAGTCATGTTTCTGTGAAACAGAGTATATGTTACAATCCCTGATGTCTCTCCTGATGGAGATTCTCTCCCTGAGCTGGTCTACTTTATTATCCAGAGACTGAACATTAGCGAGTAATATACTCTGAAGTGGTGGGTGGTGTGTGCGCCTCCTGTGTCGGACTAGAAGTCCACTCCGAATACCTCTTCTCCGCCGGAGGTGTTTTGGACCAGCCTTTGGAATCAATTCAATTGCATTGGGGGGTACGAACAAAGGATCCAATTCGGGAAAGTCGTATTCCAGGTTGTAATATTGGTATCCCAAAAACTTTTCTGTCTGTATGTAATATCAGAAAACATTTCTTGGGCTTGCAGACAAATTAATTAATGCAGGAAAAGCGGAATAATAGCCTACTGACTGTCGTCATAAAAACAATTAGACAAAAAAATGTATATTATTTTGTTGGGTAACGGATCGGCTCTTGTAATTCATTAAGAGGTGGCTTCTATCTTCAATATAATCATTTATTCAGAAGGTTAAACCCATAGGTCTTTGGTCTACAGTAAATTCAATTCGATTACCAGGTTAATTTTTCATTAGGTTATAATAATCCATGCCTTCTGGGAATGTTTGTAAGTCCAAAAGTTATGGGTAGAGTTAGAAATGTGGCTGTCAGAAGTATCACAATGGAAATTAACTTTTTATCCATCTGTCTGCATATTTCAAGACATGGCATATAAGGGTGCAGAGATACCATACCCTATGCGTTGGACGATACTTTTCTCATCAATTATCTTGAGAAAAAATATACTTAAAAACTGAAATTCAACCAATGTCCGCCTTGAAATGCTTTATTATCCAAATGTTGAAAGTGCATGTGGGCGACAGAGAGAAATAAAATGGTGCAGTTTGAGGCCATGTGGCAGAGAGTGATGCGGGCGCTGGAGATAGCGATGTGAGCAGGTGGATCCGGGCAGGTGTGATGTAGGTTGTATGTGTATGTTTTGTATTGTCTAAAAAGATTAAATCAAATCTTACAAAAATATAAATAGGGAAAAATGAAAGGCTTGCAAAACGATGATTGATTTATTTTGTTAACATTCTTCATTGTAACCACAATGTCACAAATAATTGAACATACACAACATGAGCAAATTAACTTGGTCAAAACATTTCTTTATTAAAGACTATCAGGAACAATATTGGTACTTATTTATTTTGATCCAAAGCCACAGATGAGTGAGTCACTCAGCTTTATGCTAACAAATATAGCTTTATGCTGCAAAACAGCCTACTAAATAGGCCAAGACTAAACAAATATATTAGATTGCCTAAATAAACTAGTACATCTCTTAAATAAAAGTAGCTCAGGTCTTGAAAATATGGGCAACACCACCCCCCTCATTCTCGCTGCACTCTCTTTCATTCAGTTACTTCTTCACATCCGCAAAGAAGGACATTCAGAAACTCACTTTATATAGAGAGGCTATCACTCTTTCACACTGTGGTGAATAAAGTTTGTTATTTAGAATTATTTATTTCTGTTTTTAGAGGGAGAGAAACCAAAAGCCCACCGTGCCTATTTTTCGAAAATAATCAGTCCACATGTCAAGTGTAATTGTATTTACCCAAGTTCTCTCTCAACTCCACGACCACCCGGCAGCAACTTTTTGGGGGGCCTGATGCAGGAATCTAGTGCGAGAGAAGAGAGACTCTCGGACATTCACACCTCCATTAATTTACGAAAAGATAGTAAATTGTGCCACAGTTTAGAATACCGATAGATCAGCATTCTAAATCCCCCTTGTGATAGTGTGGTGCAATGAGAGAATTGCACAATTTACCACAATCTGACACCATCTACCACAGACGGTCATGGCATAAGCTCAAAACGTTTAATTGAGGAAACACTATATGTGAGAGATTTTAGAAAGATCAGGACACATGTATTTATTTAATGTTATTTTTTACATGCATTTAACACCTTATTTTTGCCCTAAAAAAGTCTCAATTTTTACTTATAATTTTTTAACTGGTACTGGGGGCATTCAGATGAGTCTTGTGAGTGTGTCCTAGAGCAAAACAACCGATGTGTAAGTGTTTGTGAGAGTCTCACCTTTGCACAGAGGGGTCATATTAGTGTGTATCCCAAACGGTTCGAAAACTACAGACAGGAGTTGGCAAATCGGATGTACTGACTTCAGACGAGTCTCCTGACACTTGTGGAAGTCGTAGAGGAAAATATATGCGCACTCGATCAGGAATGGGAAGAATATCCTTCCAATTTCATTCAGCTAAGTTCAATTATGTTTTTCTTACTATGAAGTCATATGATGTAAAAAAAATAATAATGGCACAAAGCATATATTGTCTGCTAAATTAACTAGTCTCCAGCCTAGGCTGCCATTGACAATGCACATAGCCAGATAACAAAATAGGCCGACTCAGAATATGCTATTCTGTTCTTCTTTACATTTTCCTCTTATCATAATGTTTCTTTAGACCGGCCTAAAATAAATAATGGATTTATTGTGATGGTGTAGGCTATATTAAATTGATTTATTAGACTTTTAAAAAATGCAGATGTTCTAAATGCACGCATCATGCGTGGAGGCCTGGAGATGCTAAATGTGTTTATGTTAAGTAACGGTTAATTACCCTAAGACCTGCAGGCATTTGTATAACAGTTACCGTCTGACAAAATTTCATGACCGACACAGCCCTAGTAAAATAAGGAAATGAAAGGGGATATATTAGATCATTTAGAGTACATGTTGTTGTTTCTTTCCTCGATTGAGCACCTGTGCCTTTTTTTTATTTAAGCTGGGTTGAAGCGGGTCTGGGCACACCCACATTAAATGTATAATATATGTTAGAGATTGGTGTCACACTGACTAATTTGCCATGGTAACAGGTGGAGAGGGGTGTCCACATCCCCCTGATCATCGCAGGTGGAGGTGGGGGACGTGGGTACAGCAGCCAATCAGGCAGCCAGAATGAGTTAATGGACGACCCCAATGTACCAGGGCGTAACGGGAAGTCTGGAGCGGCAGGTAAAACTTCCAACAACACTGTGTGTTTTGTGTTGTGAAGAACTGCTTGACAGTGTGTGTGTGTGTGTGTGTGTGTGTGTGTGTGTGTGTGTGTGTGTGTGTGTGTGTGTGTGTGTGTGTGTGTGTGTGTGTGTGTGTGTGCCTGCCTGTGTGTGTGTGTGTGTGTGCCTGCCTGTGTGCGCCTGTGTTTGTGTGTGTGTCAGCCTGTGTGCGCCTGTGTTTGTGGGTGTCTGTTTGCTTGTTCTGTGTGTTTGCGGGGACATCTGCCTCAGTGTGTGCCCCCAATCCATTCTGTCCCCCTGTGTCCCGCTCCCTTGGTGCAGTTTGAGTTCAATACAACTACAGCTTTTTAAAGGCTTGCTCCCCAACTGAGTTCTACTAACAACTCAATATAATTATTTACCACTTTCCTCTCCCAACCCAGTGTTTTCAGTGTCTTGTGCTCCATTATGTGTTTCAAATACCTTTTCTGTGTGGCTTGTTACTTACAGCTAGAGTATGCTTTAGCGGGGATAGGCAATTTTTGTTAACAGTATTGTATAAAGTTGGTTTATTTGTTAAGTTTTTTATACATTTTATATGTGAGAAATTGACCGTAGAACGTTGCATTGGAAACTATACACTCCTGTTTTGGGTGTACTCCAGCTTTGTGGTCTGTTTATGGCAAAAGAAAATGTGAGTTTCATAGGACCCCTACTTCAGTTCATAGTAATTTTATATTTCTTACTAGTAAATTAAGACAGGACAAGATGACAGGTTTGCATGCCTATTAACTTCACAATTTGTCTCTCTCCTTTTCTACCTGGGGTGCAAACACAACGCCTCTACATTAATTTTTTACACATCTCTGCATCCATTATTCACTCATTGTGAGTCATATTAGGCTGTTCAGTAGGCCTTTGGCTTACTGTGAGTGTAGCCCGTTGAGGGCAAATAATACATTTGCTCTGTCTGGTCTGTTTACTGTTTGTTGCTGGCGTAGGATTTTCTTTTTTTTTAGGTTTTGGATGTACTTGTTTGTCTCATTTGACTGGTGGGAAAGAAGAGGAGAAAATAGGGCAAGACGCGAGCTGGGAGAGTTTGTGTAGGATTAATTGTGGGTGTCTTCGTGCTAACTAGAGCCGGAGCATGGTTTTGAGAGGAGAGGTGGAGGCCCCTACAACAAACTACTGCCAAGTCTCTATCAGATACAGAGGTGGTTACTGTCTTTCTGGCTCAGCACTGGAAGCATTCCTGATTCTATTTCAGACATTGACCTGAGTGTGAATGGGTGGATGCTAGGGAGTTTCAATCAAATGAATCATAATATTACCATCTGCCATCCCATAAGAACAGCCTTTATCTACATGTTGGTGCCCCATATGAGGATGATCCTCCACATTATGGTGCCCATGTGAGGATTTGCTTGCAACATTTAAGGACTGTGACTGTCCAGAAATCAATCAATCAATCGATCAAGTGTTCATTGATTGATTGGCTATCCAGAACGTGTCAATAAATGTGTGCACATGATTTAATCCAGTGTATAACTGTCTTAGTGTTTGTCCTTTGTATCTTTGTGTGTGTAGGTGGAGGCGGAGGTTGGAATGACAGTAATCCTGGGTCTCTGGGTGGGAGACCCCTAATACTTGGAGGCCAGGGGGGGCAACCCTGCCAGAAGTTGGGCTGGAAGACCCGAGGGGGCTTCGGGGGAGGGGGAGGCCCCTGTACATCCGGTGGTGGAGGAGGGGGGTATAGAGGTAGGTAAAAAATATATACAGTAAATATACAGTATATAGTAATATGAATATACAGCCCGGTTCGATCCCGGCACACAATTGGCCCAGCGTCATCCGGGTTAGGGGAGGGTAAATAAGAATTTGTTCTTAACTGACTTGCCTAGTTAAATAAAGGTTAAATAAAATAAATAAAAATAATATAAAGCAGTGCATTCGGGAAAGTATTCAGACCCCTTGACTTTTTCCACATTTTGTTACATTGCAGCCTTATTCTAAAATGTATAAAATATTTTTTCCCCCTCATAAATCAACAAACGATACCCCAGTTTCTGCCATTATTCTCTGCAGATCCTATCAAGCTCTATTTGGTTGGATGGGGAGCGTCACGGCACAGCTATTTTCAGTTCTCTTCAGAAATGTTCGGGCTCTGGCTGGGCCACTCAAGGACATTCAGAGACTTGTCCCAAAGCCACTCCTGCGTTGTCTTGGCTGTGTGCTTAGGGTCGTTGTCCTGTTGGAAGGTGAACCTTAGCCCCAGTCTGACGTCCTGAGTGCTCTGGAGCAGGTTTTCATCAAATATCTCTCTGTACTTTACTCCATTCACCTTTCCCTCGATCCTGACTAGTTGCCCAGTCCCTGCCAGTCAAAAACAGCATGATTCTGCCACCACCATGCTTCACTGTAGGGATGGTGCCAGGTTTCTTTCAGACGTGACGCTTGGCATTCAGGCCAAAGAGTTCAATCTTGGCCTTATCAGATCAGAGAATCTTGTTTCTCATGGACTGAGAGTCCTTTAGGTGTCTTTAGGCAAACTCCAAGTGGGCTGTCATGTGCGTTTTACTGAGGAGTGACATCTGTCTGGCCACTTTACAATTAAGGTCTGATTGGTGGAGTGCTGCAGAGATGGTTGTCCTTCTGGAAGGTTCTCCCATCTCCACAGAGGAACTCTGGAGCTCTGTCAGAATGACTATCGGGTTCTTGGTCACCTCCCTGAGGTCTTGGGGACCTTCAATGTTGCAGAAATATTTTGGTACCCTTCCCCAGATCTGTGCCTCGACACAATCCTGTCTCGGAGCTCTACGTACAGTTCCTTCGACCTCATGGCTTGGTTTCTACTCTGGCATGCATTCATGGGACCTTTATATAGACAGGTGTGTGCCTTTCAATTGAATTTACCACAGGTGGACTCCAATCAAGTTGTAGGAACATCTTAAGGATGATCAATGGAAACTGGATGCACCTGAGCTCAATTTCGAGTCTCATAGAAAAGGGTTTGAATACTTATGTAAATAATGTATTTATGTTTTTTTATTTGTAATAACTTTGCAAAAATGTCTAAGAACCTGCTTTCGCTTTGTCATTATGGGGTGTTGTGTGTAGACTGATGAGGGGAAAAAATTATTTAATCAATTTTAGAATAAGGCTGTAACGTAACAAAATTTGGATAAGAGAAGGGGTCTGAATACTTTCCGAATTGTAGATGTCATGTAGATTTTCAATCACCCTTTCTGTCACTTTGTCATTGTTGGTCCATAAAACTTTATTATCATTATTTATCATTAGATAATATCATCAGGTAGCACTTTAGATTAAATTAAACCTACTGTACATACCATGGGTGTCAATCTAGTTCCATGGAGGGCCTAGTGTCTGCATGTTTTTGATTTTTCCTTTCAATGAAGACCTAGACAACCAGATGAGGGGAGTTCTTTACTAATTAGTGACCTTAATTCATCATTCAAGTTTAAAGGAGGAGCGAAAACCTGCAGATAATCGGCCCTTTGTGGAATGAGTTCGACACCTACTATATACCATGGAGGTACTCTGTAGTAAGTTCGCTGACTGATTGCGTCATTTTATTACCACGACCATCCCCTTCACTTTCTCTAGGTGGCAGCACCTCTGAAGCAAATGACCCAAAGCAGGACGGGGATGACGGTTCCTCTTTCACCAACCCAGAGGGAGAGATCTTCCTGGATGCTCTGAAAGGTAACGGATGATGAAATGAGACAATTACAGTACACAGTCTATGAACTACAGTGCGGCGACTGGCAAGGTAGAGGTTAGTGAGGCGGACCAGTAGGCAGGCGTCAGACAGGGTGATGAAGGTGGGAATTGAACTGGCAATCGGAGGTCTGCTGGTGTCTGCTCCCAGGTACCTTTCACTACTGTTGTGCCCTTGAGCAAAGCGCTGCTCTGCAGTTGACACTGTGCTGCTCCCAGCCTATTCTATTCTATTATTTTCTATTCTAGCATATGGAGGCTATTGCATCTGTAACATTGTATATTGTGGGTTGAGGAATAAAGCAATGGGGCAGCATATACGGTAAGACATCTGCACGGAGCATATCCGTTGACCATTTCCTGTGTCTGTGCCTGTATAGGGATGGAAAGTGATGGAGAAGTGATCATCTGCCCCGTGCAGAACTGTAGCCACTGTGAGACGGGCGAGTGTCATGAGAACGAGGAGGGGACAATGTGTTACTGTGACGAGGACCTCGAACTTGCCCCCGACGGTGTCTCTTGTGTCAATGCATCAACAGGTCAGAGACACACATACACATACACACACACACACACACACACACACACTCTCTCTCACTACCTTTGTAATATAACAATCAGAGATATATGTGCCTTGCTCAATTTGATGATTATAATAGAATTCTACATATAAATTAAAACATAATTAATCTTCCTTAAATCATCCACTTAAAAGTAATCTATTAGCAGGGGTTCTATACTTTATTGAATCTTACTCATAGGAAATGCTTTTTAATGATGTAGTAATAATTCACTAATTGTTATAATTTTTTGATCAATTGATCAATTTTGATCAATACTTAGGATAGCTTGCAGAGGTGAAATCATTGTTCCATATTACTTTTCCAGACTTGGGTCAAAAACATAAGTCACATTCTTTTAAAAACTTTAAAGGTTAGTACTTGAAAGTATTTTAATGTGTGCTTGACTGACCTTGGAGTTTGCATTTTGTGGACTATACCATTGGTGACCATTGTGTAGCACATGTAAAGTATTGAAATAATATGCCGTATGCAGGCGCTAATAGAAGTTTACTATGGTTCTTGTCTGGGTAAACAAAGATTCTGAGCCAACACAAAAAATTATCCACCACCAAAAGATGACTGCGACAACAATATATTCCGTAGTGGTTGGCACTAATATTGAACATTTTATATGATATAGCTCTCAGATCATTCATACCAGGCGTAATGGGCAGTCAGCAAGCAGACTTAACCGAGCTGTGGAAGTCAACAGAAAAGTTAGTTTTTTATATAGTCGATATCTAGTATTATCGTATCGAAAAAATATTCAGCTGATATTGGAATAGATTTTCCATATTTGTATCCATCCATAGGATTAGCAATTAGAACTTGTGCCCATCATTAATATTCACTTAATTTGTCATGACTGTCCTGTAAGGATCTGAATGGGTCAGATCAGCTTGGCAATGGATCACAATAACCACCTCTTACACACAGAAGAGGGGAGGAGGGAGCTGGTTGGGTATTGACACCTCACCTACTGTAACTTGAAAAGTATATACAGTAGGTATATGAAGTCTCCATCCTCTACGTTGTATTTTCAATATGACAAATTATGAAAGTATTTTTCCTAAGATAGGAATATGATTTTAGGAGCCATAAGAGATAGTTTGTCTCCTATAAACATTGCACAGTAAGTAGCAACACCCCGAGTGAAGTCAGAGAGCGTGTCAGTCTGACAGAACCCTGTTGACCAGAGTGCATAAAAGGATTGGTAAAGATATTAACATGGAGACCAGAGAGACGTTTTAGCTGCAGCTCACGTCCAAAGTGGTTTGATCTCTGAATATCAACACGAGGTAGAGAAGAGAAACTCCCCTCCTGAAAAATCACTGGTGCAGCTGATTAGCTGTCCTAAGGAACGTATCTAGAAAAGCGAATTTAAGTGGGACCATTCTACTACTCTTCAAACCATTCTATTCTACTACCCTTCTCAAATCACCGTATTCAACTACTCTCATCACTAATGGGAACCGTCGAAACGGCTGGCTAGCCTATCATCCAAGGAGCATCTTCCAGAGTGAACAACAGTAGAAGACAGAGGGTAGGGGGGACCCCTTTTGGACAATCAGAGCCTTACAAGCTTTCCACTGAAATCTCAACACCCTTCCTTAGGAGGGCTGGTACCGACAGAGATCCACAGTGAACAAAGGCATTTAAACGTAAATATATTCATGATTTCTTACTCCAAACGGGCGGTGGTTCCTGTCCAAAGTATGTGATTACTGTGAGAGTAGTTCCTAAAATGTATCAACGATAAGTGTCTCTTTCTCTCTCTATCTACATCTCCTTTGTAACATGCCGCTAGGGACCTTATCCTAATGTATTAAGTGTGTATGTTTATCCTATGTTATCATTTAGTTAGCTAGTAAATAAATAATTAAACCAATTTGTGTAGTACTGAATTAGTAAGGCTGGGTTTTTTGCAGATACTGGAGGTTACGACTGTTTAGAATGATGATATGATATGAGGTTATGATTAATACGTTGACTGTTTTATGGATGTGGTAGAGTTTAATTCGGGAGATGGTAACTCTTTAACCAACAACTCTCGTGGTGCCCCAAATTCCTAATGAGTTAATTGTTACATGATTAATTTAATCGGGTAATAACTAAAGATAGTTAGTTATTTCGATAAATAACAGTCATCAGATGATTGAAAGTAAATTCACAACATCTTCTAATAAGATGTACTTCACCCAGATCTGAACTCTTCTCTCCCCTGACAGAGGTGTCTCCGCTGCCACCCCAGCCCTCCCTGTCCCATCTGGCCCTGGGTCTGTCTGTGGGGACCTCAGCCCTCATCGCTGCCCTGCTGCTAGCTGTGTCTGGAGTCATGATCAGTGAGTGGTGAAATGCGACAGATACACACCTATGGTTGTGTGCACACACACACACACACACGCAAGCTTACGCGGAATCACACAGGCACAAAAACACACAAATGTTGGTGTAAGGCATATTAAAAACATGTAGGTATCTATACATACTGTGAGAACACAACACACCATTACATGTGAACACGTTATGTGCGCACAAGCACGCGTATGTGCATACACACACACACAATCAGGAAGATTGCTGCGCACAGACTAGGTACTTTGATGGATCAATGGCTGATCCTTCACAGACCTAACACGTCATCAGATTGCGACGTATGTTTGTTGTTGTTGAACGCTGTTGAATGCCAAAACCTGAACTAGAAACCTCAAGTTTAAAAGATGACAGTGTTTTAATATACACTGCTCAAAAAAATAAAGGGAACACTAAAATAACACATCCTAGATCTGAATGAATGAAATATTCTTATTAAATACTTTTTTCTTTACATAGTTGAATGTGCTGACAACAAAATCACACAAAAATTATCAATGGAAATCCAATTTATCAACCCATTGAGGTCTGGATTTGGAGTCAAAATTAAAGTGGAAAACCACACTACAGGCTGATCCAACTTTGATGTAATGTCCTTAAAACAAGTCAAAATGAGGCTCAGTAGTGTGTGTGGCCTCCACAGTCTGTGGTGCAACGTGGCGTTGGTGGATGGAGCGAGACATGATGTCCCAGATATGCTCAATTGGATTCAGGTCTGGGGAACGGGCGGGCCAGTCCATAGCATCAATGCCTTCCTCTTGCAGGAACTGCTGACACACTCCAGCCACATGAGGTCTAGCATTGTCTTGCATTAGGAGGAACCCAGGGCCAACCGTACCAGCATATGGTCTCACAAGGGGTCTGAGGATCTCATCCTGGTACCTAATGTCAGTCAGGCTACCTCTGGCGAGCACATGGAGGGCTGTGCGGACCCCCAAAGAAATGCCACCCCACACCATGACTGACCCACCGCCAAACCGGTCATGCTGGAGGATGTTGCAGGCAGCAGAACGTTCTCCACGGCGTCTCCAGACTCTGTCACGTCCGCCTACAACGCCTGGGCATGC